>NC_047084.1:306042962-306667962 GCF_902459505.1 Geotrypetes seraphini | reverse complement strand
AGGCTAATTTTACTTTCGTATCTGTTAAATGGTGTGATAAATATTTGAAATATCTGAGGAACAAAATAAACTGGCAAATACCTTAGACAAATATGGTGCTTTTATAATCCAAGGTGAAAGACTTTAAGAACTACAGTTTCCCCTATCATCTTAATGGGGACATATAGAAGCCATCAAAATGACAATAGGGCCTCAAAGTTAACCATGTTTTGAGTTCACTTCCCATAATCTTGCCATCCCAAATACACCATTAAGAGCACTGAGATCTTTGCAGTATTATAGAACAAGTTTACCTTCCATTGCTAGTGCTAGATGGAAATCAACACACATAAATGCCTTTGTGTGGATCACCCCCACCCTTTGGAATCATAAGATTTGCCGCTGCTGGGTCAGACCAGTGGTCCATCATGCTCAGTAGTCCGCTCACGCGGCGGCCCTTAGGTCAAAGACCAGTGCCCTATTTGAGTCTAGCCTTACTTGTGTATGTTCTGTTCCAGTAGGAACTTATCCAACCTTGTCTTGAATCCCTGAAGGGTGATTTCCCATATAACAGCCTCCGGGTGAGCGTTCCAGACCTCAACCACGACTGACCCAGAAGCCTTCCTTCTCTCATTAGAGGGAAGGCTTCCGAGTCAGCCAACCATAGTTTAATAGAAAGATAGGAGGTTTACACTTACTTTTGTTCTTCATCCGTCCCACTGTTCCCTCTCCACCACCACATCCAACATTTTTCTCTCTCTCATTTCTCTCTCTTCCCCAGTATTTCTCTCTCTCTCTCTATGCCCAACTATTCACCACTTCCTTCATTTTCCCATGTGCACCATTTCTCTTTCCCTCTCACTCAGACATCTATGCCCAACAAATCTCCCTTTCTATTCCCTCCCCACCTCAGCATCTCTTTCCCTCACTCTCTCCATTGTTCCATCCTATGTCCCAACATAGACATTCTTTATAGAATCTGGCCCTAAGAGCTCCCATGCTAACCATGCAATATTTGCTTAGTCCATGGCAATGCAGGTGTGCTAACAATCTCTCCTCCCCAAACATGCCCCAGTGCTAAAAAACTAAACGTATTTTTTTTTTTAGCATGTGGGAAGCTGATTTGAAAACTACCACAGTGTATCCCGTGGTAGTGCTTTTTAGCCTATGATATGCATGCAGAGAAGAGCGACTAAAATGGTTAAGGGATTGGAGGAGTTGCTGTACAGTGAGAGATTAGAGAAGATGGGCCTAATCTCCCTTGAAAAGAGGAGACTGAGAGGGGACATGATCAAAACATTCAAGATAATAAAGGGAATAAACTTAGTAGATAAAGACAGGTTGCTCACCCTCTCCAAGGTAGAGAGAACGAGAGGGCACTCTCTAAAGTTAAAAGGGGATAGATTCCGTAAAAGGTAAGGAAGTTCTTCTTCACCCAGAGAGTGGTAGAGAACTGGAATGCTCTTCCGGAGTCTGTTATAAGGGAAAACACCCTCCAGGGATTCAAGACAATTTTGGACAAGTTCCTGCTGAACCAGAACAAACGCAGGTAGGGCTGGTCTCGGTTAGGACACTGGTCTTTGACCTGGGGGCTGCCACGTGAGCGGACTGCTGGGCACGATGGACCACTGGTCTGACCCAGCAGCGGCAATTCTTATGTTCATTAGTGCTTACCGCAACTTAGTAAAAGGATCCCTTCTTTGTATTCCACTTCTCTTTGGTTATCAAATTATTAATGGCCTAAATGAATTTAATATTTTTCCTCAGTGTATCTAAGGAGAAATACTTAGTATATTTGACCTGATGTATTTAAATACCTGATTTCTCAAGGAAAACAACTGACGCTCACTGAACATCTTTCATAAATGTTTGAAAAAACATGGCAAATACATTCTTTGAGAAACATCTTACCAAATATAGGCCTTAGTCTAGCAATGCCGCTAATGTTAATTCATTTGCTCCCCCTTTTACAAAATCACAGAAGCAGTTTTTAGTGCAGACCGGCATGCCGAATGTTCTGTGCTGCTCCCGACGCTCATTGGAACTCTAAGGTTTTGTAAAAGGGGGAGTTGATGAATATGAAAGCAGACATTATACAAAAGGCTAAACAGAAAAATCACACGGTTCGAAACAAAAATATGGAACTTCACCTACTCATGCACAAATCTCAAACCAAATGGAAACTATATAAAAACACACAAAGGCTCATTTTCAAAAAAGAAAGGCATCTTTAAAAAAATGTCATTTACTCACCAAGACATCCAAGTGCCAACTTCCAAATTCTGAAACTGATTTTCTAGACATCTTGCTAGACTTTTAGTCTGCTATGTGTCCACAGTTCAGAGGGGTGTGCTGGAAGTGTGTTTTGGGCGGAATTTGGGCATACGTTGCCCTTGAACGTCTTGTGACAATAATCAAACATTTCCCAAGATGTCCAGGAAGCCATTTAGAGGTCTGGAGCTAGACCTGTTTTAAAAGCATCTAAGTGGCAAAAAGCTGTCCAAATTGACCAGATGACCACTGGAGGGATTAAGGTATAACTTCTACACATTCCCCCAGTGGTCACTGGCCCCCTCCCAACCACCCAAAGATGTGAAACAATACATACCTGTCTCTATAACAGCCTGGTGGGTGGTATAGTGAACTGCTCCCAATGCTCATAGAGATCCTATGATCGTCAGGAGCAGCACGGGCCATTCAACGCGGCTCTCTGCTCTAAAAACTGCGACCGCAGTTTAATAGAAGAGGGGGGATGGTTTCCACATGGTTTGAAATGTATGAATTAGGTGATAAAGTTCCACATTTTTTATTTCATTGCATATGTGACCTTCGCTGAGAAAAGGTGACTACAATCATTAAAAAGAAAAAAAAAGGTTTTAATGAATTCTGGAAGAGCAAACAATTTGTAATACAAAAAATCCAAACCTTACCATTTTATCTGATTTTTTTTTTTAAGATACAGAAGTTCAAACATATAGCGTTGTCAGACTGACTGCGTTTGGACCCATGTTATGAAAAATCAGCCACTTATCCCCTCTTCTACTATACTGCGCTAGCGGTTTTAGCGCTGGGAGCCATGCCGAATGACCTGCGCAGCTCCCAACGCTCATAAGAACTCTATGAGTATCAGGAGCAGTGCGGGCCATTCAGCGCGGCTCCCTGTGCTAAAACCGCTACCGCGGTTTAGTAGAAGAGGGGGGTTAGTATTTTGGATCCACTACTGTAGTCACCTTTTTCCAGAGATGGTCACATACATATAATAAAATTGCACAAATCTGTCACCAAACTTCCTGAAATAAAGTCCATAAATAGATTTATTTTCCTGTTGTGAATAAACTCCCTAATGATGCCTATGTTAAATACACATACCAATTCAGGCATATTTGAAAGTGCCATGTACTGTGCCTCATGGATGATAGTTATGTTAAAGGTTGCTTTTTTGTTGGGCTCATCAAAGCAAGGGAATGACTTCCGCGCATCTGTTGGTTCATGATCTGTAGCTGCTATGCTCCTAGAGAATTTAACAACAAAAAAAAGCTCAGAAGTGAATATTCTTTAAGCAACCATGTGAAGCAAAACAAAATGATTTGTCATTAAAATCCAAACAAGGACAAACGGAGAATTCTAGCTCAGAAACATGTGCACAGACCAGATATACTGTGGATATAACCCATGCTTTCTCTAAGGATTGGCCAGATGTGTGCAAATTCATTTTTTTTTCATACAAGCAACAAGTTCGAAAAACCAACAATTTTCCAGATTTGCAAGTATTTTTGTGAGCAACCAAACTCTGTGAGCAACACTCTTAGAATGCACTGTATGAACAATTGCTCAAATGCACCGCTTAGGGGGAACATAGAGTAGGATACAACACAATCTTATCCCCAAGATGTTGGGAAAATGTCATTAGTGGGATATAGTAACTAAGAGGTACATAACTGAAAAAAAAAAGTCTAAAAACCCGCCTAAATCGGCACTTGGATGATCAAAAAGACAGGTCGTTCAAGTACCGATAATCGAACTGGGTTTTAGATGTATCTAAAACCAGCTTAGGCCTTTACATTGTCTCTGTGCGCCCAGAACAAGAAGGGGAATTTTTGGAGGAGTGGGTAAGGTGAGAGCAACCTCTCCCCCTGCCCCCATGATTGCAGCAGGAGGGATGCCCAGTCCCTCCTGTCCAAAGCCGCCACGACCCCCCCGAATGATTTCTGGCAGGAGAGATGCCCAATCTCTCCTGCTGACACTCCCGAACCCTCCCGCAATCTTTACAGCAGGATAGATGTCTAATCCCTCCTGCCTCAATCCCTCAAACCCTCCCGCAATCTTCTCCCGCAGGAGAGCTGCCCAATCCCTCCTACCGTGATCCCCCGAACGTTCCCGCAATCTTCCCTGGCAGGTGAGATGCCCAATCCTTCCCGCCACAATCCCCCAACCCTCCCACAGCCATAGGGATGCCTAGTCCCTATTGCCAACAACCTCCACCCCCCAAAGGTTGCCCACCCAGACACCCCAAGGCCACCCCCACCCGGACTCCCCTGCCATCCCCACCTAGGCCCCTCCTATGGTGGCTAAGGGATCTGGCCAATCGGAATCTAAAACCAATCCAAGTGCATCCCTGAATGCATTGGGATATGGGCCAAAGATTCTGGTTGGCTCAGGTGCCTAAGGCCCCTCCTACAGGAGGGGCCTTAAGTGCCTGGGCCAATCAGGGCCTTAGGCCTCTCCCCAGGGCATCCCAAGATGCTCCAGGAAGGGGCAGGCCTGCCATTCCATTGAAGGCAGGCCTGCTGGCCAGATGCAGACAGAAGCCTTCCGTCCATCCATCTAAAACAGGTTAGAGGGGGGTCCAGGTGGGGTTAGGGGGGACCAGGCAAGGGTGTTCCTGATGGGAGTGGAAGGTCTGGGTGGTGGTGTCCTGGTGGGGGTCAAGGTGGAGGTGGCCTTGGGGGGTCCAGTGAGGGTGGCCTTGGGGGATCTGGGTGGGCAACCTTTGGGAGGTGGGGGGTGTCGGCAGGAGGGACTAGGCATTCCTCCTGCCAGAGAACTTACAGGGGGGTAGAGGTGTCAGCAGGAGGGACTGGGCATCCTTCCTGCCACAATGCTTACGGGTGGGGGGTTTCACGAAGGATCACAGCATGAGGGATTGGGCATCTCTCCTGCTAAGGAAAATTGTGAGAGGGTTTGGGAGTGTCAGCAGGAGAGATTGGGCATCTCTCCTGCCGTAATTATTGCAGGGGGGGGATGCTCAGGTGTGGTGGCAGGAGAGACAGACGCCGGTTAGAGAATTGTGCTTTTAAGCGAAAGACTGGTCCCTCCCACGCCTTAAAGGTATTGTTTAGGACTTGGGCAATTTTTTTTTTTTTTTTTTTAGAATAGGGCTTAAAGGTAGACTTAGTGGCGGTCTGGGTGATTAAACTCCTGAACATACAGGTAGGCCATTCTCAGGGGGGAAAAAACCTACATTTTGGACATTTTATTCAAGAATGGACATTTCCCTGCTGCGTACTTTGGGTACCTAGGTCCTTAGGCTTTTTTTTTATTATTATGCCCCTCCACATGTCCCATTTTGCTGACATCAGAGTCCTGTTTTTCAGTCTGGCCATGCATGAAAAATAACAGTTTAGTTGGATATTGAGTTACGAGATAGATAACTGGGTTGTAGGTTAACATGAGGATCACTTGGTCACTTGCCTACCTTGAGTGAAGGTGGCAGACCTCATGTGTCACTTAGCTGCTACAATCTTCTTTCTGAAGACCTCAGACAGCTTTTGATCTCACCATGGTGTTCACTCCCACCGCAGCAGTTATGAGCACACCAAACTAAATGTATGAGGTTTCAGTAGGGCAAACCTCCTTCAAAATGCTGAGTAACAATGATCTAATCATGTGCACCTGATGTAATACACCTGTGTGTGATTTGAGCCACTTTAAGTGGGAGGATATGTGGGGGTGTCCTAATTTATTCCTCAGTTAGATTACACATTTTTGTAGATATCTTTTGTTTCATGAGTAAATCAAGGAAAAGTTTTGTTGTCTACCTGCAATTGTAGCATGATATGATTAATTTTGCTGGAGATACAGGAGTTAAATTATTTAATTTTGCTGGAGTTAAATTATAAATTTACTGCCTGAACCAAGAAATGATTTCTAACTTGGATTCTGTGAGTCTGATGGATCTGCCTTCAGACATTGTCACACCTATTCAGTGGAAAACAAAAGCATGGCTCGGTGTACCAGTAAAGCACAGTTACTTACCGTAACAGGTGTTATCCAGGGACAGCAGGCAGATATTCTTGACTGATGGGTGACGGCACCGACGGAGCCCCGGTACGGACACTTTTAGAGTGATTGCACTCTAAGAACTTGGAAAGTTCTGGAGACCGCACCGCGCATGCGCGAGTGCCTTCCCGCCCGACCCCGACGCGCGGTCCCTCAGTTAAGATAAGCCAGCTAAGAAGCCAACCCGGGGAGGTGGGTGGGACGCAAGAATATCTGCCTGCTGTCCCTGGATAACACCTGTTACGGTAAGTAACTGTGCTTTATCCCAGGACAAGCAGGCAGCATATTCTTGACTGATGGGTGACCTCCTAGCTAACAAAAAGAGGGATGGAGGGAAGGTTGGCCATTAGGAAAACAAATTTTGTAAAACAGATTGGCCGAAATGTCCATCCCGTCTGGAGAAAGCATCCAGACAGTAATGAGATGTAAAAGTATGGACTGAGGACCACGTAGCAGCTTTGCAGATTTCCTCAATGGCGTGGAACGAAGGAAAGCTACAGATGCTGCCATAGCTCTAATTCTATGTGCCGTGACAGAACCTTCCAGTGTCAGTCCGGACTGAGCATAGCAGAATGAAATGCACGCAGCAAGCCAATTAGATAGCGTACGCTTAGAAACAGGACGTCTCAATTTATTCGGATCAAAGGACAGAAAAAGTTGGGGAGATGATCTGTGGGGCTTAGTGCGATCTAAATAGAAAGCTAAAGCCCGCTTACAATCCAAAGTATGAAGAGCCTGTTCTCCAGGATGGGAGTGAGGTTTAGGGAAAAAAACAGGTAGAACAATAGATTGGTTGAGATGGAACTCAGAAATAACCTTAGGGAGAAACTTTGGATGTGTACGTAGAACCACCTTGTCGTGATGAAAGACAGTGAAAGGTGGATCAGAAACTAGTGCATGTAGCTCACTGACCCTCCTGGCAGAGGTGAGAGCAATAAGAAAAAGTACCTTCCAAGTAAGAAACTTGAAAGAGGTAGTAGCCAAGGGTTCGAATGGAGGCTTCATCAAGGCGGAAAGAACCACGTTCAGATCCCAGATCACCGGAGGTGCTTTGAGAGGTGGTTTCAGATTGAAAAGACCTCGCATGAATCTGGAGACCAGGGGATGAGCTGAAAGGAGTTTCCCCTGGACCGGCTCATGAAAGGCCGTAATGGCACTGAGATGAACTCTGATGGAAGTAGACTTGAGACCAGAAGTAGACAGAGAAAGCAGATAATCCAATAGAGGTTCCACTGCAAGAGACTTGGGGTCATGATGATGTAGGAGACACCAAGAAGAAAACCTCGTCCACTTTTGATGGTAACATTGTAGAGTGGCTGGTTTCCTGGATGCGTCCAGGATGGAGCGAACAGGCTGAGACAGCAAAAGATCAGTTGAAGTCAGCCCGAGAGATACCAAGCTGTCAGGTGTAGAGACTGCAGGTTGGGATGGAGGAGGGTTTCCTGATCCTGTGTAAGCAGAGAAGGAAACAGTGGAAGTAGAAATGGATCCCTGGAACTGAGTTGAAGTAGAAGGGAGAACCAATGTTGTCTGGGCCACCTTGGAGCTATCAGGATCATGGTGGCCCGTTCCCTCTTTAGTTTGAACAAGGTCCGAAGCATGAGAGGCAGAGGAGGGAAAGCATAAAGGAATAGATTGGACCAATCCAGAAGAAATGCATCCGCTGCCAGACGGTGAGGAGAGTAAAGTCTGGAGCAGAATTGGGGCAACTGATGATTGTGAGGAGCTGCAAAAAGGTCCACCTGAGGAGTGCCCCATTGTGCAAAGATGGACTGTAGAGTCGATGGGTCGAGAGTCCATTCGTGGGGTTGGAGAACTCTGCTGAGCTTGTCCGCTAGGAAGTTCTGTTCTCCTTGAATATAAATCGCTTTCAGGAATAAGCGGCGCGAGGATGCCCAAGACCAGATTTTCTGGGCTTCCTGGCATAAGAGGCGAGAGCCCGTTCCCCCTTGCTTGTTGATGTAGTACATGGCCACTTGGTTGTCTGTGCAAAGTAGAAGGACTTGAGGAAATAGAAGGTGTTGGAAGGCCTTGAGGGCATAGAACATTGCCCTGAGTTCCAGGAAATTGATGTGATGCTTCTTTTCCTGGGGAGTCCAAAGGCCCTGAGTTTGGAACTCGTTCAGATGGGCTCCCCATGCATAAGGGGAGGCGTCGGTGGTGATGACCAGATGATGAGGAGGCAGATGGAACAGAAGGCCCCTGGAGAGATTTGAGGATATCAACCACCATTGCAGAGACTGACGAAGAGACGATGTCACAGATATGTGTCGTGAGCAAGAGTCTGTCGCTTGAGACCACTGAAGAGCCAGGGTCCATTGGGGAGTGCGCAGGTGAAGCCGTGCCAGGGGTGTGACATGAACTGTGGAGGCCATGTGACCCAAGAGAATCATCATCTGCTTTGCCGAAATGGAGTGCTGGGAGAGCACCTGCTGACAGAGCGATTGGAGGTTGTGAAGACGGTTGTCCGGCAAGAAAGCTCTCATCTGGACCGTGTCCAGTACCGCTCCAATGAATTGAAGTCTCTGCGTAGGCAGAAGGTGAGACTTGGGTATATTGATTTCGAACCCCAGTAGTTGTAGAAAAAAGATGGTCTGGTTGGTGGCCAGAAGAACAGTCTGAGATGAAATGGCCTTGATTAACCAATCGTCCAGGTAGGGAAAAACCTGAAGGTGGTGGGAGCGTAGAAACGCTGCCACCACTACCAGACATTTTGTGAACACTCTTGGAGAGGAGGCAAGACCGAAGGGGAGCACTCTGTATTGGTAATGACAGTGATTTATCATGAAGCGAAGGTACTGTCTGGAGGCCGGATGAATTGGAATGTGAGTGTAGGCCTCTTTGAGATCGAGAGAGCATAGCCAGTCGTTGTGATCGAGGAGAGGATAAAGCGTAGCTAGAGATAGCATCTTGAATTTTTCTTTGACCAAACATTTGTTTAGATCTCGCAGATCTAGAATTGGTCTGAGGTCTCCTGTTTTCTTGGGGACTAGAAAATACCGGGAGTAGAATCCTTGCCCTCTTTGGTCCAGAGGAACTTCCTCTATGGCGTTCAGAAGTAGGAGGGACTGAACCTCCTGACAAAGGAGGGCAGATTGAGGAGTGTGCAAAGCAGACTCTTTTGGTAGACTTTGGCCCGGAAGGGTGTGAAAGTTGAGAGAGTAGCCGTGGCGGATGATGTTGAGGACCCACTGGTCCGAAGTGATAACTTCCCACCGGCTGAGAAAGAAAGACAGTCGTCCTCCTATCGGTTGAGGGAGGAGAGGAGATGGTTGAACGCTGGCTATGCCCTCGAGTATTAAGTCAAAAGGGCTGGGTCGATTTTTGTGGAGGAGGCTGCTTAGCTGGTTGTTGCTGCTGAGGCCTAGGTGTTTGCCGCTGCTGTTGACGCTGCCTCCTAGGTTGTTGAGTGGAAGGCTGCAAGGGGCGAGCCACAAAACGCCTCTGATAGGCCGTTTGCTGTCTGAATGGCCTAGAAGGTGGAGGTTTCTTCTTGGTCTTAAGAAGGGTATCCCAGCGGGTTTCATGAGCCGAGAGCTTCTGGGTCGTTGAGTCCATAGAATCTCCGAACAGCTCATCCCCCAAACATGGGGCATTAGCCAACCGGTCTTGATGATTAACATCAAGCTCAGAGACTCTGAGCCAAGCCAAACGGCGCATGGCTACAGATATGGCTGTTGCTCTAGAGGTAAGCTCAAAAGTGTCATATATAGATCTTACCATGAATTTCCTGAGCTGGAAAAGAGCTGAAGAGCACTGATGAAAAGCCTCACGATTCCCCACAGGAAGGTACTGCTCAAAGGAAGCCATGGTGGTAAGGAGATGCTTTAAATAAAACGAAAAATGAAAAGCATAGTTACCAGAACGATTAGCAAGCATCGCATTCTGGTAAAGTCGCTTACCGAATTTGTCCATGGCTTTACCCTCTCTGCCAGGAGGGACAGAGGCATAGACACTAGCTCCTAAGGACTTCTTGAGGGTGGATTCTACAAGAAGAGACTCATGAGAAAGCTGTGGTTTATCAAAACCAGGAATAGGGATTACTTTATAAAGGGAATCCAATTTGCGAGGGGCTCCCGGGATAGTAAGAGGAGTCTCCAGATTCTTGTAAAAGGTCTCCCTCAGGATGTCATGTAAAGGGAGTTTCAAGAATTCCTTTGGAGGCTGGTCAAAATCAAGAGCGTCCAGAAAAGCTTTGGACTTTTTAGACTCAGCCTCCAAAGGAATAGAAAGAGATTCACACATATCTCTTAAAAAAGAAGAGAAAGAGGTGGAATCAGGTTTGGAGGAAATATCCTGCAGAACAGGCTCGTCTTCCTCTGATGAACACTCCCCTTCTGACTGAAGAGGTTCTTCAGAGTCGCCCCACAGATCAGGGTCTCGAACATGGGGACCACGGTCCCGAGACTCAGGGGTGGATGGTTCTCGGTGTCGGGACTTCTGCACCGACTTACCCGACCTCACCGACGCGGTACCGGGCGATGTTATCGGTCGCACCGGAGCCGATGTCTGTACCGATTGATGATGAGACCTAGGCTCCGGTGCGAGGACAGGCATCGATGCCGATGAGGTCAAGTGTACCGGTACCGAAGGAGTGGATGGTGACACTACAGACTGTTCCACGATCGGTACCGGTTGCTCAGTGGGGACCGATACCGGAGGGCTCGGTGTCAGGAGAGCTGGAAGGAGTTGTTTGAGCTGTTCCTTCAGCTGTACCTGCAAGATGGCCGCAATGCGATCATCAAGTGAGGGCACCGGTACCGCTTTTTTCTTCTGCGGTACCTGCGGTGCCGCTCGACGCCCCGGAGATGAGGAGCCCGATGTCGAGGGACTCACCTCAATAGGGGCGGAGCGCTTCCGCTGGCGCCTCACGGTCGGCAGGATTGGGCTCTCTGCAATGGAGACCGGAGGACGTTCCAGCGGGGAAGGCTTCTTAGCCGGCTTACCTGCATGCTGCGACGCCGACGCGGTATCGCGTGGCGTCGATGAGGTGGGTGCCGACGAAACAGGTACCGAGACCGGCGCCGAAGACACGGGGTCGGACATGTCGGTGCCGAAAAGCAGTCTCTGTTGTATCTGTCGATTTTTAAGAGTCCGCTTTTTCAAAGTGGCGCAGCGGGTGCAGGTAGAGGCCTGATGTTCCGGACCCAGACACTGAAGGCACCAGTTGTGCGGGTCTGTCAGGGAAATAGGCCGTGCACACCGCTGGCACTTCTTGAACCCGGGCTGGGGGGGCATGAACGTAAAAACGGCTTCTGCCAAATCGAAGGCCGAGGCCTCGATGATGGCAGTAGGCCCCGCCGGGTCAAATCAAAAAACTTGACAAAAACGAGAGAAAATGTTTTTTTTTTTTTTTTTTTTTTAAAGAAAAAGGAAAGGGCAAAAAGAACCCGAAAAAGTTTACGCGAGCGGGAAGGCGAATGAAAAAAATATTTCAACAGCCGTTGAAAATGCGACTTCTTAGCTCCGCGGAAACTAAGAAACTGAGGGACCGCGCGTCGGGGTCGGGCGGGAAGGCACTCGCGCATGCGCGGTGCGGTCTCCAGAACTTTCCAAGTTCTTAGAGTGCAATCACTCTAAAGTGTCCGTACCGGGGCTCCGTCGGTGCCGTCACCCATCAGTCAAGAATATGCTGCCTGCTTGTCCTGGGATAAAAGGAACTACCCCAGTCTGTAAAAACAATACTCAGCATCTTAAGCCACTCAGACAAAATTTAATCAGATGACATCATCCACATGGAAACAGAGGAAACGATTGGACTGCTCAGTGATTGGATGTAATGCCAGCCTCAGGGAGGAGACATAGCCCCTGAGTTCCTGCCTTGGGATTGGACAATTGTTCCTGGATTCTGGTGCCTCATAGAACCAGATTTCAGTCCACCAACATCTATAAAACCAGACGATTCACCCATGTTCTCTTTTTCCCTCGGACCAGCATGTCTCTCTTTCTCTTCTCTCCAACTAAAGGACTTCTCAACCAGCAAGGCCTACATTGTGAGTAACTTTTGAACACAGCTAAACTAATCATTCTGCTTTAGCAATATCTTGTCTTGTGGCACAATTTCTCTTTGTTTAAAGATCCTATCTGCAACCTGCTCTACCTGCCTGATTTTATAATTAATTCTGCTCTGTAAGAAATAAATTTTCATTTGGATTGCAAATGTTCTGAATCTCGGTCCTAAAAAAAAAATATATATATATATATATATATTATAGAGCTAAGTTTTAACAGGCAGGGCTTTTCCCAGATTAAAATTTCTTTATAAAATATATTCCTCTCATTTAAGATGATATATTTTATTGGTGGATAATTATCCTAATAATAAATTCATTAATATGATTACATCACTTTCTTTTCCAGAGATAAATTTAAAAAAAGATTTGACATTGATATGTGAACATTTCTTAAGAAAGAACTGAATATTTCACGGGGTGTCCTAATTTTTTCACATGACTGTATGTGGAAAAGGTTAAAAGGGAGATGACAAGAAGAGTGAGTGGGATCTTTAGCACACGCTAAATCGGATAGCGTGCCCTAGTACAAGGACCCCATAGTCTTGAAATTATTATGAAACTCTAAACCTCCAAGAACTGAAGTGACCAATATTCTCTGGAGGCATCAATTTTCCTGATTTCAAAAATTATCATACTTCTTATATCCTTAATAAAGGTTTTCACTGGTATCCAAGTACTGATAGGGATTATACCTGTACTTGGATATCATTAGAAAATGTCCTAAGAAGGGATACTCCTTTATTTGTATTATCAAACATGTCTGCTTTATCTAAATGTACTATTTCACATGTTATACCTTTTACATACATAAGAACATAAGAACATAAGAAATGCCTTCTCCGGATCAGACCTAGGTCCATCTAGTCCGGCGATCCGCACACGCGGAGGCCCATTTAGGTACTCCTTTATGGAGACCCGGTTTTCCCATATCCCTCAATATGATTAGCAAGAAGGTATGAATCCAACTTGCGTTTGAAACCCAGAACAGTAGTCTCCATCACAACCTCTTCCGGGAGAGCATTCCAAGTGCCCACCACTCGTTGTACGAAACAGAATTTTCCGATGTTAGTCCTGAACCTGCTGCCGCTCAGTTTCAGGCTATGACCTCTTGTCCATGTCACATCTGAAAATGTTAGTAATGCTAACATACCCAGCTCCCCAAACATCATATTTGCAAATTATTTAAAATGAGACTCCTCATTCCTGGATTAAGAGACTGTATACAGGGGTTCCAAATTGCCAAAAAATGTTTCCTTTGACAATTTTTATAAGCACCCTCTTATAAAATTACCCCCCCCCCCCATTGATTTTCTAAAGAGGACATGGCCACCATTGCAACCCGTGCGTGTTTCGGCCTAATCGGCATAGTTGAGCAAATGTCTACCTGTCTCTTCAGGCACTTTCTATGATATGGTCATTTGGAACAATTCATCTATTCTAATTGATAAATCTCCAATTAATTAGTCTATATGGAAAAAGAGTAACATATGGTATCTAAGTCAATTATTAACTAACTAGTGTTTTAGCCCGTTACATTAACGGGTGCTAGAGTAGATGGCTGTCTGTCTGGGTTTTTTTCTTTTAATTTGTCTCTCTCTCCTTGGACGCTGTCATTCTTTCTGTCTGTGTCTTTCCCTGGCCCCCTGTCTGTCTATCTTTATTTCTAACTCTATCCTCTTCCCTCAATCCTGCATATGGCCTTTTTTCTTTCTCCTCCCCACTTCCTTCCAACATCTGCTCCCCCTGTCCTCCACACTTCCATTCGGTGTGTCTCCCTCTCTCTACCTCTTCCATCTACTGTTCACCCTCTGTCTTGCCCCTCTCTTCTCTTTCCATCCAGTGTCCGCCCTCTCTCTCTCTGTTCCATATGGCCTCTCTCCATCTCCTCCTTCCTTTTCCCTTGATCTGGCATACCTTCCTCCTTCCCTCCAAGCCATTCTCTCCCCCTCTGCTCCCTTTCCTCATTTAACTACTTCATTGGTCAGCAGCAGCATTCACAATTCATTTCTGTTGCTGGCTTCAGGTCTTTCTCTCTGGCCGGTCCTGTCTTAATGAAAACAGGAAGTAGGCAAGACCAGCCAGAGAGGAAGGGCTGAAGCCAGCAACAGCAGCGAATTGTAAACGCTGCTGTTGCCTGAAGCACCCGAGGCAGACGCTTCTCTCCCAGCGAGATGACTTTAATATCAAACCTCCCTCCAGCGTTGGCAGCCGCAGCACGCTAAACAGGCTGCTTCGGGCTTTCTCCTGCAGTTGAGTCCCTCTGTCGCAGTCTGATGATGTCATCAGTGACGCAGCAGAGGGACTCAACTGCAGGAGAAAGCCCGAAGCAGCCTGTTTAGCGTGCTGCGGCTGCCAACGCTGGAGGGAGGTTTGATATTAAAGTCATCTCGCTGGGAGAGAAGCGTCTGCCTCGGGTGCTTCAGGCAACAGCAGCGTTTACAATTCGCTGCTGTTGCTGGCTTCAGCCCTTCCTCTCTGGCGGGAGGTTTGTGCCGGTATGTCCCTCCCCCTCCAGTAGTGTGCAGCTCTTTGCACGGCGCATCCTCTCACGATCCTGGGTCGGCCACACGCTTGTGCTGGGGACTCGTACAGTCCAGTCCTTCCAGCGAGTGTAGGGAAGTGCTGGGGATTCGCGCATGCGCACTCATGCGGCCACGGAACTACTGATCATGGAAGCATACAAATAGGAGTGCGCATGCGCGAGTTAGCCTTTTATTATATAGGATGGTACTTTAAAAACCTTTGACCAATTGAAAGAAGAATTTTACCTACCCGGTTCTCAATTTTAAAAAATGGTATCAACTCTCACATGTGCTACTAATTCAACATTTACCTAACAACTTATATTATTCAAGTTCACTTGACTCTTATGTTTACATGTCCTCTTATCGAGTTTACATGTCCTTTTACGGAGCATCCTGTATTTATAAGACTTCACAACTTTAAAAAAACCTAAAAATATTTCTGTATTGACACTCAAAAAGTTTGTGAAAAAGATCTAGAATCAACTTTATCTCGTCATCATTTGAGCATATTTTGGTCACTGGGTTCCAGATCCTCTTGCTCCTCTGCAATTGCACAACCGTTATTCTTTCTCCAGCACTGTGTATTGTGGACAACAAGGATAGGCAAATTATGCAACTCTGCAAATTCTGACTTATGTTGGTAATCTCGCAAGAAAGTTGGTGCTTTTGTATAAAGAACAGAACACTCCTGAACCCTGTGCTCTTATGAGCCCCAGAGAGTACATTGTTTGGGAACGATTTATTGATGACCACATAAGAATCAACAAGCAAAAAATGGAAGGAAGTTGGTGCTTTTATGCATCAAATTAATTATGATGGGAATCTTCAAAAGGTTTGGACTGACAGTCTAAAATGCAAGCTTTTCTTAAATTTGAGAACTCTCTTTCCCCTGGACATGTGGAGAGGTATTTTTGATAGTGCGTCTAAGTCCGATTTTGGGCATATCCTGCAAGACATCCAAATATCAGAATGGGGAAACATTCATTTTCTAAACCGCTAGACGTCCAATTTTTTTTATTTTTTTGAAAATTACCATTTGAGTGTGGGAGGGGCCAGCATAGTAATGGATTGGTCACATTGGCATCTCAATAGAGCAGTGGGGCACCATAGAGAGCACTGTTGTGAACTTCATACAAATGGTGTCAGATGTATATCTCACCAAAACCCCCTTATAATTTATGGTGAGCACTGCCCCCCCCAAAAAAAAAAAAAATAAAAAACTTACTATACCCACCTGTGTATCACCCCAATAGCACTTATGGCTGCAGGTGGCACCTATAGGGAATTATAGTAGGGTTTGGGTGGGTTTTGATGGGCTCATACTTAATACCATAGATGTTGAGGTTAGAGTAGCTTATGGGCCTGGGCCCTCCTCTCTATGGTTCTCTAGCCCATCCACCAGATAACTCTACACACCTGATGCTCTACTAGGCTTCCCCATAATGGATGCTGCTGTTCTAGAGCCTAGTATGTACCTTTTTGTTCTGATTTTTGTGTGGTGGAAAGGGAACAGTGAGCACTGGGGAGTGTCTTACCTTGATGCATGCAGTGATTATCTGCTCATTTTGGGCACCTAACACTTAGACACTTCTAAAACAGGTCTACCTCCAAATGTTTAAGTTCCGTCCAAGACGCCTTGCAAAACATTTGATCACTGCTGCAAGACATCCAAGTCTAACCCACTCTTATGCATGCCCAAAGCCCATCCATAACATGCTTCCACCCATGCCCATCTTGAGCTCCAAACACACAGAGGCTGGGACACCTTGCTAGATGTCCAGAAATGCGGTTTCGATTATCCGCACAGGGACCATCCTGGTGATTAGGACGTCCAAGTTTATAATTTTTTTTATTATGAGCCCCATAATCTGTAAGTCATTGGCTCTTACTACACCTCTCTCAGAAGAAGACAAGCTCTTTTTGATGGTCATTGGTAAGGCCCCATTCGGAGTATTGTGTTCAGTTTTGGAGACCGTATCTGGCGAAGGACGTAAGAAGACTTGAGGCGGTCTAGAGGAGGGTGACGAAAATGATAGGAGGCTTGCACCAGAAGACGTATGAGGAGAGACTGGAAGCCCTGAATATGTATACCCTAGAGGAAAGGAGGGACAGGGGAGATATGATTCAGACGTTCAAATATTTGAAGGGTATTAACGTAGAACAAAATCTTTTCCAGAGAAAGGAAAATGGTAAAATCAGAGGACATAATTTGAGGTTGAGGGGTTGTAGATTCAAGAGCAATGTTAGGAAATTCTACTTTACGGAGAGGGTGGTGGATGCCTGGAATGCGCTCCCGAGAGAGGTGGTGGAGAGTAAAACTGTGACTGAGTTCAAAGAAGCATGGGATGAACACAGAGGATCTAGAATCAGAAAATAATATTAAATATTGAACTAAGGCCAGTTCAATGGGCAGACTTGCAAGGTCTGTGTCTGTGTATGGCCATTTGGTGGGGGATGGGCTGGGGAGGGCTTCAATGGCTGGGAGGGTGTAGATGGGCTGGAGTAGGTTTTAACAGAGATTTCGGCAGTAGGAACCCAAGCACAGTACCGGGTAGAGCTTTGGATTCTTGCCAGAAATAGCTAAGAAAAAATTAAAAAATTTAAATTGAATCAGGTTGGACAGACTGGATGGACCATTCGGGTCTTTATCTGCTATCATCTACTATGTTATGTTACTATGCGCATGTGCTGGAACTGGGTTTTGAGATATATATATATATATATAAATGAAGATAACCTTTCCTATAACTCTTTAAATTATTGTGTGGAAATCAGAAAATGGAAGTCTTTAGACAATTATCTCTCATAACTCAGAAACAAATTTCTTTATTCAATCTTTGATACTTTATTATATACAAGCATGTATACGTTTATTGTTCTCTTTATGTTTCTGCATTTTTTTTGTATTGTAACATTTATAATTCAATAAATATTTAAAACAAAAAAAAAAGAAAAGCACTAGGGAGCTGGATTAAAAACGTGTAATTTAAAACACCCCACATAGATTAGAGAAGAACGTACCTGAGGCTTCCGTTTTCTACGTAGGTGGTCCTGTAGAAGCCGACCAGGCTTCCGTCGAGCCTGCCGTCGAACCACAGGGTCAGCTGGAAGATGCCAGGCTGCAGCACCTCCTCTGCTTCCAGCACTACGTACTCATTGGGCAGGTACTGGAAGCAGCTGTGCACCGGCACGAGGCGGCCCGTGCTCGCTTCCACGAGAGACGGCTTGAGACTGAGGCGCGTCTCGCGCAGATGCAGCCACAGGTGGCGCGTGGCGCGCTCCAGGCGCACGTCGATGCTCACCGAGCCCCCGTAGGCGTCCTCGTCCATGTACACTCTCAACTTCAGGTCGTAGTGCTGCGGGATAATAAAGTCGGGCAGGCGGAAATTTTTCCAGTCCCCCTGGTTGTTAGTGCTTGGAGGGCAAGGGGAAGTGCCTTGGGGAGGGGTGGGAGAGGGGGGCTCCGCGGATGTCGAGGGGGGCTCCGTGGATGTCGAGGGGGGCTCCGCGGATGTCGAGGGGGGCTCCGCGGAAGGCGGCGGGCAGGGCTTCGGTTGGGTGAGCCCCACCCCCAGCCCCACCGCTAGCCCAACCACGACCACCGTGGCACAAATCAGTGCCACGTGCTTGCCCCGCACACAGTAGCGCTTGGTCTTCCACCCTTCGTCGGAATCCATCGCCAGTCTTTCCATTCCTCTGTGCCAACTCTTCTCAGGATCTGCCCTGCAAAAGTAGCTAAAACCAAGTAAACTGTACTGAAAGGCAAATCCTCGCGGCCGATTTGTATATCCGTTTCTTCTGGAGTGTTTTTTTTTTGCCTCTGTTTCTCGGTATGATGCTCGGCTCGAACTTGCAGCAAGCCCTGGAGCACAAAAGGAGGCGAGACGAGGCTCCCAGCTGTGGAGGGAGCATGCAGGCTGCTAAGAGGGCTGGCGGTGTTCTCTTTGCTTCTTTTATAAATACCGCATCTTGATTCCCTCCCCCTGGCTTTCAGTGCTGAGTTAACCATAAATCGGTGGTGCAGTGTTATCAGTAATCGTGGATGATCACATGTTAAGACTGTCAGCAACTTTGAAGTTGGAGAGTGGAGCACACAAAGGAAGGGGTAGCAACTGAACACTTCCATCTTCTGCCTGCCCTTTAGGTGCGGATTACCTATATTGCACTTGACCTTACATTTTGCAGTAGTTATGCTAAGGAATTTTGATCTTAACCCTTTCAGGACCAAGGGACATATTTGTCCCATAACTTTAAAATCCTATAAATTTTGATTGGGATAGTCTACAGTTCTAAATTTGATATGTACAGATTCCATAGGATACTGCCTTTATGTAAACAAACTGGTTCCGACATTCATTCATTAGCGTCGTTGCCAGATTGACGAGAAGATTCACTTGCCACACTGTCCATAAGCCAGAAGTGTGATTTAAAAAAAAAAAAATAATGATATTTCACAAAAAAAATCAATTTTTTGGCATCTGCAAGCCCTTTTTACCATAAAATGTCATCAAAACCACAAAAATTGGCCTACGATCCTTATGGTCCTGAAAGGGTTAAACATTTGGGTTATTGTCCCTGTACAGTTTAATGATTGCCTTTTTTAACGAGTGTGTTATGGATATGGAAAAGTTGCTGCTGAAGTCGTTTAAATAATGTTTTAATTTTGAAACCTGTGTATGGAGTCTTGCAAGTCTTGTCAAGTGAGTGTTGACAGAACTTCCCTGATGTAGCTCCTAAGTGGATTTCAGAGTGTAGGGGCTCCTCACCCCTTTTCTCTGGGTCCATGTTGGGCAGAGAAAACAAGTTTTCAAAGATCTTACCTCTGGAAATTCTTCTTACTCATGTTCTTAGTCAGCTTTGCCACTCCCAAGAAATAAGCTATCCATTTTCTAATAAATAAGTTTGCTAGTAAAGTCTCTAGGGCAGTATAACAGAAAAAAAAAATTCATACAAGCCAAGAACACAGACAGGATACACAGCACAATAAAGGGACAATTCTGTAACCTAGAACTAACATGTATGCACACATTGCCAAACAGGTCCCCCCGCTCCCAAGATGAAATATGCCTCAAAACACCCCCTGGTTGTGCCCTTCAACTGTAAACCGCCAAATGAGGTTCCTACTTCCACTTTATACTGAGCCATTGGAATCGACTGCCCCCACGGATCAGATCCCTCAACTTTAGGAAAGCAATAAAAACATACCTCTCACCTAACTCCCCTGCCCATGACCGATAGATTCCAAAGAAATGTACAGTATATTGGTACTAGATCTAGGTATGTGTCCCATTAGGATAAAAACTCAGATTGAAAAAATCTTGCACTTTAGCTATGACAATTTCAACCTGTAAACTGTATATTATGTATGCAGTACTCCCCCGATATTCGCGGGGGTTCCATTCCAGGAATACGATTTTACATCTGGGGAGGCAGCTGGAGAGGCAGGAGGGGGAAGCTGGAGCGCCGGCGAGTGAAGGAAATCACTCGCGGTATGCTCCAACCGCCTCTTCCTTTGACACGCAGCTCCTGATTGGTGAGGCCCGACTTTAGTGCAGGAAGAGGCGGTCGGAGCATACCGCGAGTGATTTCCTTCACTCGCTGGCGCTCCAGCTGCCTTCTCCTGCTTCCCCTTCATGGTCAGAAAATAACGTGAATGACCGTGACCACGGACCACAAAATCGCGGGGGGAACACTATTGGTATTAAATCCCTAGTATGTGTCAAGTTAGGATAAAAACTTGTATTGTAATTATGGCAAATTATAACCTATCTATATATATAAAATCGGAGGTATGTATGTGTGTATGTATGTGTGTGTGTATGTGCCGCGATCACGCAAAAACGGCTTGACCGATTTGAACGAAACTTGGTATGCAGATCCCTCACTACCTGGGATGATATGTTCTGGGGGTCTCGTGGCTCACCTGCACACGTGGGCGGAGCTACAAACAGAAATTCAGATTTCACCCATTCATGTCAATGGAAAAAATGTAAAAAGCTGCCAACGCAAAAACGGCTTGCCCGATTTAAACGAAACTTGCAACACATCTTCCTTTTCAGTTTAAGAGATTGCAAATTCCAGTGAGACTTGCATTCTCTATCACAATCAACAAATCACAGGGACAGACTATTACATACTGTGGAGTGGATTTAAGATCCCCCTGTTTTTCCCATGGACAACTCTATGTTGCTTGCTCAAGGGTGGGTTTCACCCAAGAATTTATATGTTCTTGCTCCTGGAGGTGAAACTAAAAATGTTGTTTATAATCAAGTTGTGTGTTAGTTGTATTGTATTCATTTTGTCAAATATTTCACATTATAATTTGAATATTGTACTTTTTATAAAGCTGTAAAAAAATAATTTCATTCACCACTATAAAATATTTTTATTTGAATCCATTTACAGTGTTATTGCTATAATTAAATACCCGTGCAACGCCGGGGCATCAGCTAGTTAACTGTATATTATGTATGTTTAACCTGTAACTCATTCTGAGCTCTTTGGGGAGAATGGGAAAGAAACAAATTTAATTAATTAATTAGGCTGAAGTCATTAAATTGTGCACAAATTTGGGCACTGGAAAAAAATAAGCACTAAGCGCTATTCTATAAACGGTATTAGTTCTTTTCTTAACTTCTTTTGATGTTTTAGTGTTATAAACCCCTTTGAACTGCCAGTTAGAAAAGGCGGTTTAACAAGAATATATAATACTAATGCTCCGAGCTGGGCCCCATTTATAGAATAGCGCTTGGGGCTGATTCTGGAAGCAGCGTCTGCCCCTGTAGGTGCCCACAAAATGGGCACCTGCTGCATGCCAATCACGGACAGGTGCCGCTGCCAGAATTACAGTGAGCCAGGGACCCTAGGCGCCAGGAACGTAGGTCAGGGTTTAACAAGGCTGCATTTCCCGTCCGAATCATGGCCACTGTGAAACATCTGATCAACAATTTTCAAGCAAGCACGCTTTGGCACATGGAAAGACAGGCATTGATGACTCAGAAGGAGCCGATTCTTTCCGGATGCAGCTGAATATTTAATTACAGATGAGAAACTGCCCCTATCGCAAGGGTAAAAATGTGGATGAGAAGAGGTTATTCTGGCATGCCCTGCCACAAAACACTCAAATCTTTAAATACGAAGACCAGATGCCTGATAGAAAGATAAGGGAGAGTAACATAGTAACATAGTAGATGACGGCAGATAAAGACCCGAAAGGTCCATCCAGTCTGCCCAACCTGATTCAATTTTAAAATTTTTTTTTTTTTTTTCTTCTTCTTAGCTATTTCTGGGCAAGAATCCAAAGCTTTACCCGGTACTATGCTTGGGTTCCACCTTCCGAAATCTCTGTTAAGACTTACTCCAGCCCATCTACACCCTCCCAGCCATTGAAGCCCTCCCCTGCCCATCCTCTACCAACGGCCATACACAGACACAGACCGTGCAAGTCTGCCCAGTAACTGGCCTTAGTTCAATATTTAATATTATTTTCTGATCTAAATCTTCTGTGTTCATCCCACGCTTCTTTGAACTCAGTCACAGTTTTACTCTCCACCACCTCTCTCGGGAGCGCATTCCAGGCATCCACTACCCTCTCCGTAAAGTAGAATTTCCTAACATTGCCTTTGAATCTACCACCCTTCAACCTCAAATTATGTCCTCTGGTTTTACCATTTTCCTTTCTCTGAAAAAGATTTTGTTCTACGTTAATACCCTTCAAGTATTTGAACGTCTGAATCATATCTCCCCTGTCTCTCCTTTCCTCCAGGGTATACATATTCAGGGCTTCCAGTCTCTCCTCATACGTCTTCTGGCGCAAGCCTCCTATCATTTTCGTCGCCCTCCTCTGGACCGCCTCATGTCTTCTTGAGGATATCTGTATGTTTCAATTGCTGATGGTATGCATCACCTTAAAATTTTGATGGTGGGGAAATCTGCTTGCCCTCATGCTCTCAAAGACTGTATGCATCAATCGCCAGCTCGTTATTTTCATTCACAAATGGCATGGTTTACCTTAGAAATTTTTGCCGAGTGGATTTTCAATTACCTTGCTCTAGACTAGGTTTGCCAGTGTTTAGTAGTGATTTTAAAGAAGAATGCACAAGATGTAAAGACAGTCCTACTCCTAGATAATGCATCTGCCCACCCTCAAACAAACAAATTAGTTGAGATGGCAAGATGAATGCTCCTTTTCTACCCCCTAACACCACTTCATTGATCCAACCCATGGATCAAGGTGTTATCATATTCTGTAAGCGTCTATGTATTTATTTATTTTTATTTTAAAAATTGCTATATTTTCTGTTTAATTTCCATACACATCCCGGGGTGGGAGGGAGGGGGGCTGGAATGTATTACTACTTTAAATAAGAGTGGGTTATTGGAAGATTAAGGGCTCCTTTTATGAAGGTGAGCTAGGGTTTTTAGCGCGCACACAAAAATCTACCACCTCCAGTACCTCCCCAATAATCCATAATCATTTCTGTAATGTCTTGATGTGAGGAAAGCAAGAGGTCTGTGCCTTGGCATTGCTCATAAGTGAGCACTGTGTGACAAAGGACTAAGATGCCTCCTAGCTTCAATTTCTTAGGGAGGGATTCTGTGATTATCCCCATAAGCATAAGAACATAAGAAATGCCTGCACCGGATCAGACCTGGGGTCCATCTAGTCCGGTGATCCGCACAAGCGGAGGCTCAGCCAGGCGTTACCCCGGCGAATATCTTAGTCACTCGTATCTCTCAATGTGTCCTGCAAGAAGATGTGCATCCAATTTTTCCTTAAATCCTAGAATAGTGGTTTCCTCCACCACTTCCTCCGGGAGAGAGTTCCATGGCATCCACACTCGCTGTGAGAAGCAGAACTTTCTGACATTTGTCCCTGGCCGTGTCCCCTCTCAGCTTCAGTCCTTGACCTCTTGTCCGAGTCACATTTGACAGTGTGAATACTTTGTCCTTGCTCACCATCCTTTCCCCCTGCTGGTGAGTGAGCTTGCCTACACACAGCTGGGTCCTTGCCAAGAGCAGGGACCTCCACCTGATCCAGATTCAAACCCCCCTACCTCCCCCAGAGATGAAGCCACATCTCACGCTATTGAGAAGCCTGACTGGGAGAGTAAAGGCATAGAAACAGTCATTTACGGTGTCAGGTCAAAAGCGCGCCGGGACAAAGGCGCATGCAGACAATGAGAGCAGTGTGGAGGCGCGCGCCAAAGAAAATTACTGTTTTTTAGGGGCTCTGACCGGGGGGCGTGGGGGGAACTCCCCACTTTATTTAATACAGATCGTGCCGCGGTGTGGGGGTGTGTAACCCCCACATTTTTACTGAAAAACTTCACTTTTTCCCTGTTTTTAGGGAAAAAGTTAAGTTTCCAGTAAAAGTGGGGGGTTACAACCCCAAACCCCCCACAACGCCGCCGCGATCTGTATTAAGTAAAGTGGGGGGCTCCCAACAAAAACCCCCGTCGGAGCCCCTAAAAACAGTAATTTTCTTCAGCGCGCGCCTCCGTCTTGTGCTCAGTTGTCGGCGCCCGCCTTTGTCTTCGCGATTATGTCTATGAACCGTCATTATACTCCCATTGTCCTCCAACCTGAACTTCCCCAACTTGAATATGGCACTACTGCTGGGTAACTGCACTCTTGGGGGAGGAAACCCTCAGCACCTGCAGGGCTGTGATCCCTGAGGGTTCCATGTGGCCTTGGTTAATCACGTAAACTGCAAACATTCATATTAATGAATTTGGGCAATAATTGGCGCTATATACTTAATTTGCAGAGGCACCATAAGATAGGCACCTATCATGTAGAATCAAGCCTAAAAGATAGGTGTCTTATCACCCAATTGATTTTTAATTTTTTGCAATTATGAGCTTATTAAAGTTTATAATTGAAGCCAAATATACTAATTAAGTTAGGTGCTTAACATACGCACCTATGTGGCATCTATCTATAGGTGCCTTTTATAGAATTTCCCTGTAATTGCCTCATTCAATAAATTGTGTGCACAATTTTTAGAGCACAATTTTTAGAGCTGTATATAGGTAGAATTAGGGGGGGAAATGGTAGAAGCTCTGATACTATTCCTGGTTGTATAGATAAACTTTGTTTAATGGGGAAGAGATAGCATGGTTTCAACAAAGAAGACATGTTTTTAACTAATCTGAAGGTGTAACTATGGCTGTGCCCTGGGGGTGGATACAGCCAGTAATTTTTTTATGTTTATGGTGGAAATTGACACTCTCCTCTGCTATCCTTTCCTCATCTGTACTGAAGAAAGATGACGGGTCAGTGGACAGACTCTGGACAGGCACAAGCAACCGACCCTTGAAACTAAACCAAGAGAGGCTGATGGGATTTAGTAGGTGGTCATTTTTATACAGTAGTTTCTAACTGAAGCAGGATCTCTCCTTATATGGTTTACAGATGATAGCATAGCAGTTAAAAAACCTGCCAAAACCAGGAATCTATTAATTATTAATTATATTAATCTATATTAAATATGTACCCAGCAGTATTCTGTATACGTATGATTAACCATGTACCTCCAAAATACTATGATTGTGTTGTTTCTACCAACAATATAGAATGTAGTGAATGTACTACTTTAAACCGTTCTGAGCTTCTCGGTAGGATGGGATATAAAACAAATAAATAAAATAAAAATATTGTAGCAGGTTCCCGGCCTTTCTGTTATAATACATTCCAGACTGAAAAAATGTTCACAAACTTTAGCGTCTGTTATAACAAATGTCATTAAAGTAAGGTTGCATAAGTGTGAGTTAACACTGACCAGATTTTAAAGCTAGCATTTGCTTAGTAGGTCAAGACTAGAATTAATCAAGTAAAATAATCCTACAAATAACATTTATTTACACAAAATAACTATAGACAGAACAGGATTAAATAAACAGGATTAAGGTGGAGAAGCACTACTGGTTTATATTCTACTACTGTACAAAATAATACACTGAAGGATGAGGACAATTACCATTTGTGAAATAAATTAAGTAATAATTCCAGTAGGTTGGTGCATGAGAAACTCTTCACAAGGGTGTCTAATTCCAAAAGCAGAATTCAGAACAGGTATACGAGGGGCCACTGAAAAGTTCTCAGCCCACCCAAGAAGAGAATGATGTGGAGCCATGAAACTTACAAGTTATTCCACACTTTTCTTGACCCTTTTCACTTCATTTCATATAATTGAAACGAAAAAGCTTGGCAGGGAATATCCAGGCTTAATATATCCAGCAGTGGTTGTTGTTTAAAAAAAACAACAAAACACAGCCGATTGCTGCCGGCTTGATATTGCCCCCTTTTTTATGGTTAGTGCTGATCTCTGTCATGTGAACTTTAGTATGATAAAATGAAATGATAGATCTAGGATTTATTTTTTCATGTCATGGAGCGGGTTCTTATATATTTTTCTTTCATAGTCATAATCTTGTAATGTTTAATCTTGAAATCTAAAGTGGAATAATATGAAGGTTGGGGGGGAGGGGAGGGCATGGTCCACACTTAGGAATCATGTCAGGCCAATATCTGTCTGTCCAAGTTAGATTGTAAGCTCTTCCGAGCAGGGACTGTCTATTTGGCGTCAAAATGTACAGTGCTGCATACGACCTTCAATGCTATAGAAGTGTTAAAATAGCAGTAGTAGTGTCAACATCCACACTGCCTAATGTCTTCAGAATTATCTTCAGGCTCCGCAAAAGATTTCACTCCAGTTTCAATGGTACATGTTCTTATTTCCCCACACATTTCTTGCACATATAGCAAGTGCAATGTACACAGACTATGGAAGGAAGGAGGAGAGAGAAAGGTAGACACTGGATGGAAGTATGGCAGATGCTGAAATGAAGAGGAAGGCAGACACTGGATGGAAGAAGGAAGAGAAAGAGGACAACCTGGCAGGAAGGGGGATGCTGGTCCTGGGTAAGGAAGCACAAGAGGGGAGGAGGGAAGAAGGAGAGAAGGGGAGAAGCTGAACATAAAGAAGGATAGGGACATAGAAAGGTGGTGCTGGACATGGTGTGATAGAGTCACAGAGAGGTGCTGCTGGACAGGGCAAGAATAAAGGTGCTAAGAGGTGAGATGATCAACATGGCAGGAAGATAGGGGCAGAGGAGAGTCGACTGATGGACATGGACAAATGTCAAACAGACCAAGAGACTGTGGAAAAAGAGGAAAGAGAAGACAGAAGAAAGCAGAATACAGAGACGGACCAAAACAATTTTTTTAAAATTGAAAAGACCAGACAACAAAGAGAAAAAATGAATTGTATTTTCTGTTTATTAATAGCCTTAAAGAATCTGAACTGAATCGAATCAAAAACGATTCATATGAGTGAATCACACTTTTTGGCTGAATCGAACAGCACTAGTTACCACCTTTGATGCTCTACTGCATCCTCTTTGACAATGCTGCTGAACACCACCTCATCTCCTCCATCATGGAGATGAGGTGGTGTTCAGCAGCATTGTCAAAGAGGATGCATGTCAGAGCTGCAAGTCTCCACCTACCTTGAGGAAGAGGCTGGGGACTCATCTTGGGAAATAGAATTCATTTTTTTCTATTTTGTCCGGGTTTTGAAAAGCCTCCTCAAATCATGTTGGGCAGGGAGGAAGTCCACGCATGTCCAGACTTCTTGCCCAACAAGAGCAGACAGCAGGGGGTGGGGCTAGGGGTGGGGGTGGGATTAGGGCATTATAGGGCAGGGATGGGTGGAACTGGGCAGGCCTGGGGGGGCGGGTCTAGAGGTCTGGATTTTCTGAAGTTCAAACAATTTTTATTGATGCAAAAAAAAAAATTAAAAAAAAATCCATCAAATACAACACAAGGACCCCAAGGTGCATAGTATAATAATGATGCATCAAATACAATAATATAATAAACATTTTCAAATAAAACATAAAAGAAAACTAACTCTCCTCCCTTCTTCACTACATATGGCGAGCAAGGGAGAAAAGGCATCCCCAGGCCCTTGACTCTTATGAACCTAGAGAATGCCATTCAACCCCCCCCTCCCACCAAACCCCACTTAATCTATATATAACTATATGTTCAAACCTTTCAATACCCTCTACCTCCCCTCCCCAAGCCCTCCCCCCCTTCCCCTCTCTTCCCATTGGTACTCTCTACTCCACCTCATCAAGACACACCATTACAATCTCAATCCGACTAAATGAGAGCCCAATTAGGACACCCATCTTAAAACCGCACTACTGCGTTTGAGATGTAAGACTTGCAAATATGGATCCCAGATATGCATAAACAACATCTTTCGTTTCCTAGCCCCTCCAGCATCTCTCTGGCAACCCCACTCTCACTGCCAACAGCAGAGAGATAAGAGCGCTACTATTGGCTCTTACAGCACAGAGCTACCATTGGCTCTTTTGAAAGATTCAGAGTTTTTTCAGTCTGAAAACAGTGTACAGAGCGGAAGGGAATAGGGAGAAAGAGTTTTTCTTTCTCTGGTTAATAGCTTTGTGGGAGCTGGCAGAGAATTTCTCTAAACAGCAGGCCACCTCTATGCATGTAGCTCTGGGGATCAGCGTCCCAGAACCCTGAATATACTTGTAAAGAGGGTGACGGGTTAATCGCGCGCCAGACACCAGCGCGCCGACAATCCAACATGGACAATTTGACGCAAGAAAGAAGCACGCCACGGTAAAACTGAGTTTTAAAGAGCTCCAACGGGAGTGTGTGGGGGGAACCCCCCCACACACACACTTTACTGCATAGTGTTTGCACTGCTGTGGGGGGGGGTGCAACCCCCACATTATAGAGAAAACTGAACTTTTCCCCAAAAAAATCAGAAAAAGTTCCATTTTCTCTATAATGGAGGGTTCCAACACCCCAAACTCCCCCCCCCCAAAGGCAGCACAAATACTATGCAGTAAAGTGGGGGGGTTCCCCACTAACACCCTGCTTCAGAGCTCTTTATAACTCAGTTTTACCACGGTGTGCTTTCCTGCGCCAAATTGTCCGCGCTGGATTGTCGGCCCGCTGGTGTCTGGCGTGCGACTGACTATGAACTGTTAAAGAGAACTATGAACTGTTAAAGAGAAATTTTCTATTTGTCCTATTTACTCTCCTTTTAGCTAATAGTGTCCTTCTGGCCTGCCCCCTGTACACATAACCAGCCACAGGGTACCATAGGAGGCCAGGGGCTACACGAGATTGTATCTTAGCCACCTGAGATCGCATAGTAAGACAAGCATCAAGTTTCACTCCCAGCAGATTCATTTCAGTCTTAATGTGCAAACAATCATCCCCCACATACACTCTGGCCAAAGATCTTCATTATTTCTACTGACCAACATCAATTCAGTCTTACTTATATTCAATCTGTCACATATTTCAAACACTCACTCAGTCGTACCTTCCACTCTGAACCCTGAATCATGGGAAAACTTCAGTTCACACAGTTTTTCCAACTTTAGATTTTTCTGTACAACCCTAATGCACAAACTTAACATAAGTGCTATAAAGCTTATTTTTACATGAAAAAATATATAGCTGGATGTGTGATGAGACTTTCTGGTGATTGGTTTGGAGTGGGAGGGAGGGGAATTATTTAAAAGTGACACCTATTCTACTAGGTTAACAGGTGCAAGCATTTATGCCAGCCACAGAGCTGATGTAACTGCTTGCACTAAAATGCCGGAGATATGCATCTAACCACAGTATTCTTAAATTGAATAAGGATAAAATTAAATTATGTTTATTAAATCATCCTAATATAAATTGTGAAACTAAAGTATTAACCACAAATAAGATGGATTATTCACTATCTAAAGTAATAAGAATATTTGGAGTTCATTTTGATTACAACCTTTCACTATTACCTCAGGTCAACTCGTTAATAAAAAAAAGTCTTTTGGTCTTTTCTGGAAACTTACAAGGATTAGAAAATATTTAGATAATTATCAATTCTGCCTATTAGTACAATCTTTAGTTTTGTCTCAACTGGACTATTGTAATGTCACCTTTTTTTACATTACCCTAATTTTTTTAATTAAAAAAAAATCTAAACGCTACAGTATACAGCCATTAGATTAATCTTCAGATTGAAAAAAAGTGATACAATTACACCTTATTTACGTGAATTACACTGGCTACCTAGGGAAGAGAGAATACTTTATAAATTCTATTGTATTCTATTTATCATATAGTTTGGAGGAACTCCTAATTATATGCCACATCTCATTAAATTTTCTAATAATCTATCTTTGAACCTGAAAAACAATGATAATTTTCAGTATCCATTTATTAGGAACATTAGATACAACAGAACTTTTAAGTCCACATGGGCATATCAAGCAGCAAAACCGTGGAAAGCAATACCAGCTAATATTAACTAGCAAACTAAATTAAAATGTTTCTAAAAAGACCTATCTATTTCATGAGTTTGTTACTAATAATTCCTAAATATTGTAACACTAGTTTTTAATTTGTATCACCATAATTACTTATGTAAACCACTGTGAACTTCATGGAGGTATTGGCGGTATACAAATAAATATTATAATGTATTGTATAAGTGCAAGTTTTGCATGTGCTCAGACCAATTTCTGCCTATGGGTACATCTTCTATATATATAAAATCGGAGGTATGTATGTATGTATGTGTGTATGTATGTGTGTATGTGCCGCAATCACGCAAAAACGGCTTGACCGATTTGAACGAAACTTGGTATGCAGATCCCTCACTACCTGGGATGATATGTTCTGGGGGTCTCGCGGCCCACCTGCACACGTGGGCGGAGCTACAAACAGAAAATCAGATTTCACCCATTCATGTCAATGGAAAAAATGTAAAAAGCTGTGGGACCGATTTGAACGAAACTTGGTATGCAGATCCCTCACTACCTGGGGTGATATGTTCTGGGGGTCTCGCGGCCCACAACTCTATGTTGCTTGCTCAAGGGTGGGTTCACCCAAGAATTTATATGTTCTTGCTCCAGGAGGTGAAACTAAAAATGTTGTTTATAATCACGTTTTGCGTTAGTTGTATTGTATTCATTTTGTCAAATATTTCACATTATAATTTGAATATTGTACTTTTTATTAAGCTGTAAAAAAATAATTTCATTCACCACTATAAAGTATCTTTATTTGAATCCATTTACAGTGTTATTGCTATAATTAAATACCCGTGCAACGCCGGGGCATCAGCTAGTATATCTATAAAATACACACAATGTAAGATATGCACATATTTGTAGAATTGCACTTAGGTGGGGTTACCAGATTTTACTTACGTAAAATCTGAATCCATAGACCCGCCCGCTGGCCTGCCCAGTTTCACCCATCTCCACCCTGTTAGGCTGCATGTGACACGATGACATCATGCGCATGCATGTGGCATCACTGCATTGCATCCATGCATGTGATGCCCCCTCCTGACGCAATCTGCTTTTCAAAACCCGGACAAAGTGCTGTGTTTTGAAAAGTCACCCGGACTCCCGAAAATGCCCTCTAAAAAGAGGACGTGCCCGTGTAAATCTGGACATCGGGTAACCCTACACTTAGGTGACTTATTTGGCATTCATGCACTCGTGCAATAGTGCACGCATACATATTTATATGCTACTATTCTAACAAACAATGGAGGCGTGGAGGAAAACCAACTACCACTGTTCTATACTCTCCACATTACAAAAGCCAAACAGCTGTCACCAACGCTAAAGAATGTGAACGAAAAAGCCTCAGCTACAGTGAGCCTATTATAGTATGGCTCTACTCAAGGAACATCATAGGCATAAAAAAACTTTCAATTTTCTATGTAACAGAAAGGAAATGCTACTATTCAGTTCTATGTAAAGGTCAAAAGTTTCACTAACTAGGCCTTCGATCATTTTGTGGTCTAGCACCACTTTTTCAGGGCCATTTAAACCAATGAATGCAAACTTAGAAGTACTCTCTTCCTCTGCTGGCACAGGATGGTATGCTGCTATTCTAATCATTTACGCAAATAATTGGTGCATCATGCGAAGAGCATGGTTATTGTGTTTCTGTGGCCTAATTCCAGTTCTTGGCAGTATCAGGTAAATGACCCTGCATATCAGGAGTAGGATAATAAAGTTTGTACCTGTTGCAATGACACTGATAAAGATCAAGAACTTTTGTGATTGCTTGGTGGAAAGCCTGAGATGTATGAGGTGGAAGGAGAAGGTTTGGGCAGCTTCCTTAAGTATAACAAAAGTGTTTTCTTATCCACTAAACCCAGATTTGGGTGAATTAACCTGATCATTTGTAGTGCAAATAACCAGCATGTTTCTCTTTTCTGTTGTAGAATCTCTAACTCTTTTTTTTCCTCTCACTGGCTGGCGGACAGGAAGCAGAGGGTTGGAATAAAGGGACATTACTCAGACTGGAAATGGGTCACGAGCGGAGTTCCGCAGGGGTCAGTGCTGGGACCGTTCCTGTTCAATATCTACATAAACGACCTAGAGGTGGGAACAAAATGGGAGGTCATTAAATTTGCGGATGATACCAAACTATACAGCAGGGTTAAAACCATGGAAGACTGCGAAGATCTCCAAAAGGATCTAACGACACTGGAAGAGTGGGCCAAAAAGTGGCAAATGGGCTTCAACATAGGGAAATGCAAGGTCATGCATGTGGGGAAAAAGAACCCAATGTTCACTTACAAAATGGGGGGGATCACTACTAGGGGTAAGTAACCTTGAAAGAGACCTGGTAGTGATGGTAGACACAACACTGAAGGCGTCGGCGCAGTGCGCCACAGCCTCAAGGAAAGTAAACAAAATGTTGGGTATCATTAAAAAGGGTATCACGACCAGGACAAAGGAAGTCATCCTGCCACTGTATCGTGCAATGGTGCAGCCGCATCTGGAATACTGTGTCCAGTACTGGTCGCCGTACCTCAAGAAGGACATGGCAGTACTTGAGGGAGTACAGAGAAGAGCAACTAAGCTGATAAAGGGTATGGAAAATCTCTCATATACTGACAGATTGAAACAGTTAGGACTGTTCTCCCTGGAGAAACGGAGACTTAGAGGAGACATGATAGAAACCTTCAAGATCCTGAAGGGCATAGAAAAAGTAGACAGGGACAGATTTTTCAAATTAAGGGGAACCACAAGTACAAGGGGGCACTCTGAGAAATTGAAAGGGGACAGGTTTAGAACAAACGCTAGGAAGTTCTTTTTCACCCAGAGGGTGGTGGATACATGGAATGTGCTTCCAGAGGCTGTGGTAGGCAGGAGCATGTTACAGGGCTTCAGAGAAGGTTTGGATAGGTTCCTAGAAGACAAAGGGATTGAGGGGTATAGATAGGTGTAGAGGTAGGTTATAGGGATAGGAGTAGAGGTAGGTTATAGAGCTAGTCAGGGACCACTGCTCAGGCAATAGGCCTGATGGGCCGCCGTGGGAGCAGACCGCTGGGCGAGATGGACCTCTGGTCTGCCTCAGCGGAGGCAACTTCTTATGTTCTTATTTGTGTGTTGCATTTTTCTGTAAGATGTTAAAACTTAATAAAGATTAAACCCCCCAAAAATCCTCCCTCTTTTCAAGGTCTATGCATTTATGTATAAAACTGTGGTAGATGTTTATGTTGATTCAACTGTTCAACACGAATGGATTTCATTTAAGTTCATATATTGCTTATTTTTTGGTGCTGGTTAGTTTTTCGGGCATGTTCCAGCCCACAGGATAGTTTCAACATGTATATAACAAAGTTTGAGCAACAAAAAATCCATTGTATTATTTCATATATTTTTATCCTCCTGGATTAACAAATAGGTTGTTGCAACATAAACATTTGAAGTATTTCCACTTTCCTTCTACTATGAGTATAAAGAAATGTTTCATTTTGTGTTTATTAATGAGGTCAGTATTCACTGGCTCTATCACTTCTTTTGTTTGCAAGTAGTGGTGGTTTGGCACAGAGCTTTGTTGTATTAGATCTAGCCTTTAGTATATGCCAGGGTTCAAACCAAATCCCTCTCTCCTAAAGTTAATTCTGTCTTAAATCCATTAATAGCTCTAATACGTAAAAGCTTTGCTTTTATCATAGATGGAATTTTAAAGGAACTTCAATAAGGAAAAGGCATCCACCTTCTATTGCCCCAAGACTGATAAAGGCTATAAGTAAATCAATAAATGAAATGACTCAGAAGTGTAAAGATTGCCAGTGCAAACTCATGAGACAATTCATTGTCAGATGAACACAGTGATAAAAATTTGAACTCCGACTTCATTTGAACATAAAACAAAAAGACTCCCCATTTAATGGTTGGCAGACTCAAGCTTGTCTGTGGTGGGGGAGCAATGTGTGTGTGTGTGTGAGGTGGATATAAGGCAGGGGTGGGCAACCACAGTTCCCAAAAATCCAGTCGAGTTTTCAACATTTCCATAATGAATATACATGAGATCTATTTGCATATAATGGAAGTAGTACATGCAAATCAATCAGCCTTCCTAGCCCAAACTAACCACCAATGATTATGCCACACAGTTTGCCAGCAAAATTAAAGGTTTCCATCAGGACCTACATACAGTTCCATCAAAGCTCCCACCAGCTAATAAGAACACTCCCTCTCCTTCACCATACACAGCCAAATGGGACTAATTCAACCAGGTCACAGAGGAAGCTCTTGAAAAATTCCTGAAAGGTCTATGGCTGACAACCTGCCCTCTTGACCCCAGCCCAGCAAAGATAGTAAAACAAGGGGTCACTATAATTGTTAACTCCTCTCATGAAAAGGCAGCTGCCAACACCACTAAAAGAAGCTTTGGTAAGCTCCCTACTGAAAAAGGGCTCCCTTGATCAGGACAACCTTGAAAACTATTGGCCAGTCTAACATTCCTTTTCTGACAAAATTTATAGAACACACAGTCTGCCTTCAATTCGAGTGGCTAAATAAAAGTAATTGGCTAGATTCAAGTCAATCTGGCTTCAGATGAGGGTATGGAAGAAAGACAGCTCTTGAATCCCTTCTTGATCTGCACAGAAACTGAAGGGATCTGCCTTGATACTAGTGCTGGTAGATCTATCAGGAACTTTCAACACTGTGGCGCTCATAATCAATCAATAAAGATGTCCAAAAACTGTCATAAGTTGGCACTTGGACATCCTTATCACTGGGATGTCCAACCGCTGATTTTTGAAGCCAATTTTCTGGACATCTAATGAGGTGTTTTGCCCACTATGCATCCAGAGGTCTAGGGTGCATTATGGGTGGGCTTTGGGTGGGTTAGACTTGGATGTCTTGTGGCAATAATCAAACCTTTCCCAGGACATCCTAGACAGAACATAGACATTTTGGGCTAGACCTGTTTTAGAAGTGTCTAAGTACTTACCAGATGACCACTTGGTATGGAAAAGCCTAGTACAGCATCACACAGATGTTTTAAGTAGCCTGGTGAGTGGGCTACTGAACCATAGAGAGGAGGACCCAGGCCCATAAGCCACTCTAATTACTACATTTATGGTAGAAAGTGTGAGACCACCAAAACCCTACTCTACTGCCATATAGGTGCTACCTGTAGCCATAAGGGCCATTCTAATATAATAGGTGTGTCATTCTGGAGAGTAGGGTATTCTTTCCATGCTCGTACATGTGCAGAAGGAATCCACTCCAAGTTTTCAACTCCTCCTCCTTTTACCGAGGACTTTGCTGCCCCCTTCAATTTTTCCTTTTGAATGCAAGCTGGAAGGTGTCTTTCTGATCTGCTCTGTATATTTCTATATTACTTTCAGTATTTGTATGTGTTTTTTGCACCTATTGCACCAGAACTCCCCAGTTTGGGGCAGAGCTCTGCCTGTGTGGAGAAGAAACAGCCTTGGGTCTGCAGCTAACAAGTTAATCCCTTTGGGACCTGTCTGGCCAGCCTGCAGAGATTTTTGTGGAGCTCAGGGTCCATGCTCCTAGTACCTTAGCTCTCCTACTGAATCACAGGGGCTTGAGCACAAGCTGTTAGGAATCCACAGGGGACTCAGCAGGGTTTTTAAGGATGCTGGCTATGATTTCACCTCGCTCTCTTTGTGTACGTGGTTCCATGGGGATTGAGGATCAGTCCAACCTCAGTCCGACTGTCAACCCAAAGATTATAGCGTAGGAGGAATGGCTGATTGATGCAGAGTTTCTTCTCCCATATCTAGTTACTTCTTAGAGATGAAGCAAGCTTCAGCACCTTCAAAGTACATCGCAGTGAGTAAGGTTATTATAGCCTAAGGCCAAAATTGGGGGGGGGGAGGTCAGACACTTCTTATAGTGTCCCCCACAAAATGGCAGTTTGAAGGTTTGGTTTTAGGAATCAAAACAGCTGCAGCAGCGTTATTTGTGGCATGTGCTTGTCAAACCAAGATGTGTGGGCTTACCCTGGCAAAGGCCGAGCCTCTGCCCCAGCTTATGCTAGTAGGGGAGGATTATGTGGCTCATGTTCTCTTAGACATCAACAGAGTCATGAGTAAAGTTTCAGCTTATTCCATTTCAGCCCGCAGAATGCTCTGGATCAGGCAATGATCAAGAGCTTCTGCCTCCAAGACTACTCTCATCAGACTCCCTTTTAAAGGATTCCAAAAGGGTCTGGACGACCTGATAGCCAGTGTGGCAGATATACAGCCCAAATCTCTGCCTGAGTAAGACCATGAGCCTCTTGAGGTTCTGAGTCTAATGTTTGTAATTCCAGGCACTTTCCACAATACTCAGGAGGAGACTCAGATCAGAAAACCTATCAGGAATCACAGTAGAGATTCACAGAACCTAGATGAAGCCAAGCCTCCAGTTCTCGACCTGCTTCAACCTCCAAGTATGCACAATGACACCAGGGTTGAAGCCTTCCTCCTGAGGATAGATGGAATGCTTTTTGCCATATGTGGAGGTCTGGGTGTAGATCTTGTTAGACTGCTGAGTACTGGAGATTATTTGTGGAGGGTACAAGTTTGAGTTCACCCATGCCTTAACAAACTGGTTTGTGGACACCCTGGTGGGGCACCCAAAAAAGACATGCAGCGTCTTAGCAACAGTACAGAGACTTGTAGAATTCAGGCCATAGAACCATTGCTGCCAGAAGAATTGGATTCAAGCAGATTCTCCATATACTTCATAGTGCCCAAGATAGGCTCAGAAGATTGGAGACCCAGCCTAGATCTCAGACTCATCAACGAAGCCCTGAGGATTCCATGGTTCTACATGGAGACAATGCAGTCAGTAAGCGCAGTGGTTGCTCCGGGGGAATGTCTAGCTTCCCTAAACTTGACAGAAGCCTATCTGTACATTTGCATGTTTCAGGAGCTCAGGAGGTTCCTGAGATTCCAGGTGCTGGTGAGCTATTATCAGTTATTGGTGCTCCCTGTTGGTCTGGCAACAACACCCCACACATACACCAGGGTGATGGTGGTGGTAGCAGCATATCTCTGAAGAGCATCCTTGAATGACTTATTGATTAGAGCTCCATCATCCTTAGAAGGAGAACAGGCAATGACTCAAGTGGTCTTACAGAGCCTATCCTGGATTGTAAATTGTCGAAAGAGCCAACTTGTTCCATCCCATCGCTGGAATACCTGGGAACAGCAGAAGGCAATGTCTATTTTCCAAAGGTGCTCAGATGGAAGTTTTGCATTCAGATTTCAGACATGATGGCCAAGTCAGCTTTGTCAGTGTGGCACTACCTCCAAGTGCTAGGTTCCATAGCATCCACTATAGATGTGGTTCCATGGGCAAAGGCTCACAAGTGGCCTCTCCAAATGGGTACAGGTGGGTACAGTAGGTTATGAGGGAGTTTAGAGGGCTCACCATACATTGAAAGGGGGTTCTGGTGAGATGTACACCTGGCATCCTTTATGTGAAGTATAAATTGGGGGCCCCTAAGGCACCTCACTGCTCTGCTGGCATTTCTGTGTAGCCAGTGTAGTATAAATGGAGGCCCCATCTACCTCCAAATGGCTTGGTTTTGAACTTGAACATTTTTATTTTCAAAAATGGCCAAAAAGGTTGGACTTCCTAAGGGCCACACATCTAGATAAGCGATTAAAAAAGAAATAAAGATAGACATCTAGTGGTTGTGAAAATGGATGTTTTCGCCTCCCAAGTTTTGGATGCATTTTTCAAGGCGTCCATATCAGACTTAGATATATTATCAAAAATGGTTCTCCAGGATTTTAGCCCTTCTGAAGAAACCCCACCTTGTAGTGTGGAAGAGCTTGTGCATTTCAATGACTTTGGGGGCTATGCTATAGGGCCACCCATCTCAGACAGAGATGGGTGGCCCTATAGCATAGAAGAAACCAGACAAAGAGTGTCCCACCATCTTGCAGGAGTTAAGATGGTGTTTGAAGCAAAAGTGCTGTGAGTCAGCTCCTTTATTGGCATCTGTTTTCAACAGATGATGAAGCGGGAGAATTAGTGCTCAATTTCCCTGATAAAGCTACAGCGAAACAAGGACCCTGGTGGGAAATTCTAAAAGAAGCGATTATGTTGCAGTGGTGGAAGTTGCTTACTGTGAAGCAGATGTATATGCTGTAGGTTTAAACAACTCTGTCCTTTCTTTTTCTTGCCCACGGTAGATTGGATCCTCAACAGATAAGTTTTTGTCTTCTTATTGACCTTTATTTGAAATATATTACAGATGTTACGTGAAGATGATATGCCAAAATTAGAAGATTTCTGAATTAGAAGCCTATTGGAGTTTTAATGACCAAGGATGTGTCTTCTTGTCTCAACTATGTGTTGAGACAAGATTGTCTGTAGGGAACTGTTCTTGTTGGTTCCCATTAAGACACTGAGGTCTTTTCTCCACTTTTTATAATGTATTTATGAGACTACTGTATATCTGTTTGAGGCCACTACATGGTGAGCTGTTTTCTGGATATTTTTAGTGCATATTAGTGATTATAACTATCCAGACTTGTTTTTTGTATCAATTTTTGTCATCTGTTTTAAGCCATTTCTTCCTATTTGTGCTTGTTACAATGGGGAAGAAGAAAGACAGATATATACCTACGCATGGTTGCAAGATTCTATTTTTGAACTGATTTAGACTATCTTTGAGGTTGTTGGCATTATGACCTATGGATCCATTACAGTGCCTTCAGAAGGCCCAACATTTAATGAGTCAGTCCTTTGTGCAGAGTGGGTATCTTTGAGCCCTGAAGGTAGTCTGGCTCCACCGAGATTAGGAAGCAGTTTGTTGGCTTCCACACTGTCTGCAAAGGGGCAAGAGAAGTAGTCAGTCTCATCAAGAGGGGAGCCAGTGCATGCAACGCCCTGTTGTTCCCCAAGTTGGCCGGGGGGAGGAGGATATCAGGAATCATAGTTTAACATTGCAGCAACTTCTGAAGTTGCTGAGTTGGTTCAGCATGGCACCACCATCGGTGGATTTTAGAAACCAGCGGTAACCAATTGTGACACCATAAGGGAAGTCATCAAGATGTTGGATTGGACTTGTCCCTATACTAAACTGTGAAGGTACTGTATTTCTGGAGAAGTCTGGTGATATCTAGGCTCAGGTGGAAGTACAGGGTGTTTTAGATCTACCCTGTTAGTTACCTTTGTCCTGGAACTGGACTGAAATTTGGGGTTATATAATTACTGTAGATATGTGTATGAACAATTTCTGTATTCTAATGTCTGTATTTTTTCCTGATTTTTCTTTGATGATCCCAAGAAGCTTTAAGGACTTTTATGGGATTCTGCCCAAGGGTCATGGTGATGGGACTGTCTTACTTGTTAAAATTACCTGTTATATGTCATGTAAAATTTAATAGTGGTGATTTCTTATTTCTTGAACCCAAGCAATTGTTTAAATTTTTGATGTCTTGGGAGGAAGGTCTGATTGTAATTATAGTTCCCTTTGGTTAGCACGTAATCTGGCTGCCACTGTATAGGATTCATCTGCTATGTAGTTAGGGTTTTTTCTTTTTCCTGTATAGTTTGTTTATTTCCTGCTTGACTGCAGCAATATTGTGGACTAATAAATAATATTTACTTTCTATATTAATGGATTTCCCTGTATATTTATGCATTGTTCTGATTTCTTTTTCAAGTATGTGCTTGAATATTATGTTGAATTCTAAAATAACATAATAATAAAAAAAGACTTCAGGACAAATTGCTTATGTTCTGCCTGTAAAGATTTTAACAATGCTCTCTTAACCATCATATCATGAGATGATTCCAAATTCTGTATTTTGAAAGGTCAAGACTATCAGGTGAATAATAGAATCAAAGAAGCATTGCGTTCAATTCTGGTCTCCTTATCTCAAGAAAGATATAGTGGTGCTAGAAAAGGTTCAAAGAAGAGCGACCAAGATGGTAAAGGGGATGGAACTCCTCTCATATGAGGAAAGACTAAAATGGTTAGGGCTCTTCAGCTTGGAAAAGAGACAGCTGAGAGGAGATATGATTGAAGTCTACAAAATCCTGAGTGGAGTAGAACGGGTACAAGTGGATCAATTTTTCACTCCGTCAAAAATTGCAAAGACTAGGGGACTTTCAATGAAGTTACAGGGAAATACTTTTAAAACCAATAGGAGGAAATTTTTTTTCACTTAGAGAACGCGTTGCAAGAGGATTTGGTAAGAGCGGATAGCGTAGCTGGTTTTAAGAAAGGTTTAGACAAGTTCTTGGAGGAAAAGTCCATAGTCTGTTATTGAGAAAGACATGGAGGAAGCCACTGCTTGCTGTGTATTGGTAGCATGGAATATTACTACCAATACACCCAGGTACTAGGTACTAGTTGCCAGGTACTAGTGACCTGGATTAGCCACCGTGAGAACGGACTACTGGGCTTGATAGACCATTGGTCTGGCCCAGTAAGGCTATTCTTATGTTCTTATGTTCGTTCTTAATTCCTTAACAATGGATGCCAGCTTGTTCGACTGGGAGGCTCATTGCAACAGTCAAAAAGTCCAAGGCCAATGGAAGTGGTTTATCAACAGACTGGAACTCTGAGTAATTCGGATGGTGCTGCTCCAACTGAAGTCTTTGTTGGAGGTCAAGGCAGTCAGAGTCTTCTCTGACAATGCCACAGTAGTGGCTTATGTCAACAAACAGGGAGGCACCAGGAGCACTCCGCTATGACAGGAGGAAAAAATGTTGTTCTGTTGGGCAGAAACCCATCTGTAGGTGATCTTGATGGCACACAGAGTGGTCAATGTTCAACCCCTGGATCCAGGAGAGTGGATGTTGTTTCTGTAAGACTTCCAGATCATTGTGAATATATGGGGTTGCCCAACATTCGACCTCACAGCAACTATGAAAAACACGAATGCAGATTGGTTATTGAGTCAAAGATACAAGCCTGGAAGAGCAGGTCTGGATGCCCTGGTCCAAACTTGACCAGAGACCGAGATGCTGTATGTGTTTCTCCCTTGGCCCATGCGCATCTAATAGCTCATCACACAGGACCAGTGGTGCTCGTAATGCCAGATTGGTCCAGATGCCTGTAGTATGCTAATCTCATACACCTAAATAAAGGAGCAAAGTCTCAGACTCCAGGTGCATTCAGGCTTGCCCTAGAAGATCCGAGATGCTTTTGTGTTACAGCAGGGCTCTTGAATGCACAGCATTAGTCCAAAAAGGGTACTCAGTAATCATTTCTACTCTGCTTAAAGCCAAAAAGTCAACTACAGTTTCAGTGTATACTAAAGCACTGTTCTTCAACCACCAGTCTGCAGAAAATTCCTGCCAGTCCATGCAGGACCAGCGAGATCGACATCTGCAATTTCCTGCGGGTCCACGTAGGGCCGGCAAGATCGACAGCTGAAGTCTGCGCATGGCCGGAGAGATCATGGGGAGCCTCCGACAGTGGCTTCCTCCCCTCCCAGCAGCTCTCCTTACTTACCAGCAGCGATTCAGGAAGGCAGCCTTGGAGCTTTTGCTGAGTCGCGGCCGCCTATGATGATGCAACTTCCTCTTTCCTCAGAGGCGGCGCGACCCAACAAAGGACCCGAGGCTGCCTTCCTGAATCGCTGCTGGTAAGTAAGGAGAGCTGCTGGGAGGGGAGAAAGCCACTGTTAAGAGGCTGGGAAGCTGCTGGGCATGGTAAAAAAAAACAAAAGGGGACAGCTGCTACTGGACCTGGAGGGAGGGAGAAGGAGAGATGCTGCTGGGAGGGGAGGAGGGAAAGGAGTCTGGGAAGCTGCTGGGCAAGGGAAAAAAGGGGACAGCTTCTACTGGACCTGGAGGGAGGGAGGAGAGCTGCTGCTGAGAGGGGAGGAGGGAAAGGGAAGGGAAGAGAGTTACTGCTGGACAGGGGGAGGAGGGAAGGGAGAAGAAAAAAGGAAAGAAACAGCTGGCAGGGAGATTAGAGGAGGGAAAGGAAGAGACAGGAATGAGATGGGAAGGGGGGCCCAGCAGAGAAATAGAGAGGGACAAAGATGCTAGATCTGGTGTAGGAGAGATAAAAATGAAGAGAGCAATGAAGCTGGAATGAATCATGTAAAAAGGAGAGAGGGGGCATAGGCTGGATGGAAAGGTGAGAGGGGCATAGAAAGAAGACAAATACCATATGGAAGGGGGAGAGGTCAGACAGTAGATGGAAGGGGCAGATGCTGGATTGAAGAGACAGGGAGGGCAGACACTGGAAGGAAGAGAGTGAAAAGAAGATGAAAGCAGAAACCAGAGACAACAAAAGGTAGAAACAAATAATTTTATTTCTATTTTGTGTTTAGAATATATCAGATTTGAAATATATATCCTGCTAGAGCTGGTGTTAGACATAACTGGGGACTGCAAAGTCCAGGCAGTGGCTTAGGGCTCTCTCTGACCAGGGGGGCAGTTGCCCTAGTTGCACTCCCCTAACCCTATTCCTGCTATGTGTGACTGCATCTGCAGTATTCTGTTAGCATTATATTTCTGTGTAGCATTCTATAATAATTTGGCTTATTCAGTTTTCTTTATAGTAGAGGGGATATAAGTGAAGGGGAGGGGAATCAGGGGTTTTGTTGATCCTTTCTCTGTATTATTTGTATTTATAAAATGACAATTGTACAGAATATTGTTTCTTTTTATACTTTAATAAAATACATTCAATATAAAATCATAACTGAGGCTTGTGTGGATGGGATCAGATGGTTTGCGAGGACCGAGCTCGCGGAGATGGGGTAGAAACAGGGTTTTTAAATTTCAGTTCTAGTAATTTGCCAGTCCACAAAATAATTTTTTTTTCCGCCAGTCCATAGGTGTAAAAAGGTTGAAGAACACTGTACTAAAGCATGGGAGACGTTTCAGCACTGGTGTAGCAAAGAGAAGTTAGAGCTGGGCAATGCCCCAATCTAGTCAGAGAAGCACCTAATTTTTCATATGCTTTTAATAGGGTGTTGGCCTTATCTACCATGAGTGCATGGCTAACTAGGTTGCCCCGAATCATATGAAAAGTAGGTGTCTTTATTTATACTTGCAAGTATCAAACAAAAATTATCCATCCTAGGATGGCCTGCCACACCCTGCTATTTGTTCTGCACTGTTCATGCCAGACAGTGGTCCTCATCAAAGAGTAAAATGGGTGTGTTGCAGTTCTTACACCATTCGGAGGCAGTGCCCAGGTCATGCATAATACCTTTATTAATAGTTAGGTTGCCCTGTGCATCTTATTGCACTTTTAGACAATCGGTTAAGACCTATTTGTTCAAAAGATTTGTTCTTGATTGATGACTATTATAGTTCCATACTGTATTTTTTCATCATTGAAATATTGTATTGCCTTTCTGCCTTACTCTATGAACCGCCTAGAACTTTTTGGGTGTTGGCGGTATAGAAAAATAAGGTTATCATTATTATTATAATTATTATTATATCTGCAGGAAGACCTTGACTATGGAATGGTGGTGCTGTACCTTAGGGCTCAAACAGACAGACTCTCCCCCATTCCAGGGCCGAGTTAAGAGAGCTTCACTAGTGGCCCAACCGGACAAAGTCAGGTTCATAAAGGGTGCATTGAGACTATGGCCTCCAATTCAAGCACTGTTTCTATCCTGGTATCTTAATGTGTTCTTACATATGAACCTTCACAGAAAGCTTCCCTCATGGATCTGACAGTTAAAGCAGTCTTCTTGGTGGCAATTACTTCTGCCAGGAGAGTCTCAGAATTTCAGGCCCTGTCATGCAGAGAGTCATTTCTCTGGATCACAGAGGTGGGAGAGACTTTACACACAGTTCCCTACTTTCTGCATTTCATGTCAACTAAGCAGTTAGACTGCCAGCATTTCACCCCACAGGTTCCAAGAAAAAAGACAAGGCCTTAAAGGTTTTGGACGTCAGAAGAGTGCTTTTGTGTTACCTGGAAGTAACCAATTAGTTTTGTCTCTTAGACCACCTTTTTGAGTTAACTAATCAGGCAAGACAAGGCAAACCCACCTCCAAGGTCACCCTCTCTAGATGGATTCACAGAGCTATATCCTCTGCCTACATCGGTTACGGCATTCAACTGCCTGTCTTCATAAAGGCACATTTGACAAAGGGAGTGGCAGTAGCTTGGGCAAGTCAACCTGAGGAGATATGTAGATCAGCAATCTGGTCTTTCCTTCATATTTTCACCAAATTCTACAGGGTAGATATAGCAATACGGAAAGATGCCACTTTTGGGTCCCCAGAACTATGAGCAGGCTCATCTATCTCACCCGAGAGTTTGAGGATTGCTTAGAAATATCTCTACGATTCAGCATACCATTGCTATTGCACTGGGAAAAAGAGATTAGATTCTTACCTTGATAATATCTTTTCTAGTAGATAGAAATGGTATGCTGACCCCACCCACCCACCCCCCCCAGCACTTATCTGATGCACCTGCTTTCTGTCTTAAGCTTCATGGTCAGCTTCATACTTAAGATTTTCCTTTCAGTCAGACTACGGATTTATGAAGAGTATTTGTATATACTCCATAAATGTTCAGGCTATTATATTCCTGTTTAACATGTTTCCTCTCAAAGGGTTGTTAAACTTTTATTTGCATTACTGTTTATTAAGTGATAGTTTTACATTTATCTGAGCAGACCAGACACTTGGTTTTGGGGAGTTTCCCGTATCCCTCCTTTTCCTATAGAGCTATCACTGGCTTTGGTACGAACTGAAGAGGACAGCAGAGACCGGGAAGGAGGAGGAGCTGAAAAGCTATAATTCACATCTTCTGCAGAATGTTCGTGACCAGGCATTGTCAACTATGGTTCAGCATACCATTCCATTCTTTTTTTTTTTAATTTCTTTATTGATATTTTGAACTTGACAATGTATACATTTGAAAAATTGAAAAAGAAAACTATATGAAAATACACTATTAACATCAGAAATATTACAATAAAAATTTTAAATCCCTTCTTAACCTATAACAGTAATGATATTATATTATACTCATCAATATTATAGAATATTATGAAATTTATACCTCTAAATAAATAATACACACACCCCCCCCCCACCCTCCCACCCACCCTGGATGTGCAAAGGAATCTAACATAAAGAAAAAGGAATCACTTTAATTATAATGTGACAAAATTAGTTAATGGACCCCAAATCCCCTTAAAGGATTTAACAAACCCTAAACGCTCTGCCATAATCTTTTCATATTTATATGTTGCACATACAGTTGCCCACCAAAAACTAAAATTAATCCTATCATGATTTTTCCAATTAGATGTGATCATTTGAACCACTATACCATTCCATTCTACTGGAAAATATATTATCAAGGTAATAACCTAATCTGTTTCTCAATAAATTTAATCTTATGTTCATGTTCTGGCAATTTCACAGAGGAAACCAGTGAATTTATAGAACTGAGACAAAGTCTCTTCTAAAATGGAAGAAAAAATAACTGACACAGTAAAGCGGAGAGACAAGTGATATTTTTTTAGATATATTTATAGATATATCAATGATAGGAAGAAGTGCAAAAGTGGCATTGTGAGACTCAAAAGTGAAGGGGAGAAATATGTAGAAGCTGATAAAGGAAAGGCTGAATTGCTTAACAAATATTCCTGTTCTGTGTTTAGGCTGAAGCGCCAGGAGCGGGACTGCAGAAAATAAAAACATGAATAGGGATGGAGGAGTAGTAGACCATGATCAATTTTTAGAGGGTTGTGTTCATGAGGAGCTAGCTAAATTAAAGGTAGACAAAGTGATGGGGCTGGATGGTGTGCATCCAAGGGTGCTGAAGGAACTTAGGAAAGTTCTGGTGGCTCTGCTGACTGACCTTTTCAATGCTTCTCTAGAGTTGGGACTAGTACCGGAGGACTGAAGAAGAGCAGATGTGGTCCATCTCCACAAAAGTGGAAGGATGAGGTAGGGAATTACAGGCCGGTAAGTCTGACTTCTGTGGCAAGCAAATTAATGGAAACACTTTTAAAACTGAGTATGGTGAAGTTTCTGGATTCCAGTGGATTACAGGACTGGAGGCAACATGGATTCTCTAGAGGTAGGTCTTGTCAGACAAATCTGATCCATTTCTTTGACTTGGTAACCAGAAAATTGGATAGAGGGAGTGTGCTGGATGTGGTGTATTTAGATTTTAGCAAAGCCTTTAACAGTGTTCCACACAGATGTCTAATAAATAAACTGAGTGCTCTCGGGATGGGTCCCAAAGTGACGGGCTGGGTCAGGAACTGGTTGAGTGGAAGGCAACAGAGGGCAGTGGTCAATGGCGATCACTCTGGGGAAAGGGATGTTACCAGTGGTGTGCCTCAAAGTTCTGTTCTTGGGCTGTTCTTTTTGACATTTTTATAAATGATATTGCTGAAGGGCTGTTGGATAAGATTTGCCTCTTTGCAGATAAAACCAAAATCAGCAACAGAGCAGACACCCCAGATGGTATGAATAACATGAAAAAAGACCTTGATGAATGGTTTTAAATTTGACAGCTAAAATTTTGCACCTGGGCTGCAAAAACCTAAGGGAACAGTACAGTTTAGGGGGTAAAGAATTTATGTGCACAACAGAAGAGTGGAACTTGGGTATGATTATATGTGATGATCTTAAGGTGGCCAAACAGGTTGAAAAGATGATGGCAAAAGATAGAAGGATGCTAGGGAGTATAGGAAGGGGTATGACCAGTAGGAAAAAGGAGGTATTGATGCCCCTGTATAAGACTCTGGTGGACCTCATTTAAGAATATTGTGCACAAATCTGGAGACCGCACCATTAAAAAGATATAAGAAAGGATGGAGTCTATCCAGAAGAAGGCTAATAAAATGTTACGTGGTCTTCATAAGGCATATGGGGGAAGACTTAAAGATCTCAAAATGTATACTTTGGAGGAAAGGGGAGATATGATAGAGATGTTTAAATACCAACATGGCATAAATTCCCATGAGTCAAAACTCTTTTATATGAAAGGAAGCTCTGGAATGAGAGAGCATAGGATGAAGTTAAGAGGTGATAGGCTCAGTAGTGATCTAAGGAAATACTTTTTTGCAGAACGGGTGGTAGATACGTGGAACAGTCTTCTGGAAGAGGTATTGGAGACTGAGACTGAGACTGTGTCTGAATTTAAGAAAGTGGGGGATAGGAAGAGATAATGGTTGCTGCAGATGGGCAGACTGGATGGGCCATTTGGCCTTTATCTGCCAACATGTTTCTGTGTTTCTATGTTTTCCATTGTAGTCACAACCTTTAAAACATCTTGCCTTTCTATTTCTAATGTATGATCCCTTGTTCTGTATTTAGTGTTTGATCGAGGTGTGGTATTCTGTTTGCATGTAGTTTCTGCATAGTACTCTGTAGCAGTCCCACTTGTTCTGTTTTACCAGTAGGAGGTGTACTGGTGTAAAAGGGCCCTGTGTAATATTTGTAGTACTGCCTGTTCTTAAGTAGGGTTCATGTTGATTAAATTATAGGAATCAATGCTACGTGGGGGGTTGAGTTAGGATTTTATTTTTCAGGTTTTGTGTTATTTTACAATGTGTCTGGTAGTGAACATAAGAATTGCCGCTGCTGGGTCAGACCAGTGATCCATCGTGCCCAGCAATCCACTCATGCGAATCAGTATTTATTTATTTTTTTTTGTTAACTTCCTCAGGGAAAATGTGTTACTTATGACCTGCACCTGTTATGTGGGGAGAGGAGAGGGGAAAGAGGAGATAGGGTTTTTTGTGGATGCAACACATGTTTACATTTAATATATATGAATTGTCATACTGGATCAGACCAAATGTCCATAAGGGTCCTGTATGTAGTGTGTCATGGATGTGAGCACCATCCATCATGTCCTGACTGAAAAAAGGTTCAAAACCAGTGTGCTATGCATAAAACCACTCTCCCAGTGGGAGTGCATTCGACTGAGTTCTTATATTCAGTTTGGGAAACAATAGAAATTTCATTTAAGAATTTCTCCTACAATAAACTGTAAGCTTATTATTATTATTTTTATGTCTCAGCTCCTGTAATTATCCTGATACAATTTTATCTGCTTCTTTATCTTCACATGCTGAGGAAAGCTAGATCCTACTTCAGCCAACAACACTTTGCCATCCTTGTCCAATCCATCATCCTCTCCAAACTAGATTACTGCAACGCCATCTACTTAAATCTATCAAAAAAAAGTATTCTAAGACTCCAGCTAATCCAGAATACTGCAGCCAAACTGATCTTCTCAAAATGCAAGTCTGACCATGCCTCCCCACTCCTTGCCAAACTTCATTGGCTCCCAATAATCTCCAGAATCCATTTCAAATGTTCCTGCCTGGCTTTCAAGATCATTCACGGAATCCTGCCTCCTCTTATCCCACTGTCTTTCAACTCCTCCAGTCCCGACTCCTCCAGAACTGCCCAAAGGCTTAAACTAGCCTTCCCCTCTCCACGCGGCATCCACTATTCAGGCAAACTGGGAAAATCCCTTCTCTTCAAAATCACAGGTCTTTGGAACGACCTCATCACCCCGCTGCGGAACCTGAGCTCCCTTCAGTTATTCCGCAAACAACTGAAAACCTGGCTTTTCAGCAAATTGTAGCTCTATCCTTCCCTCCTTTCTCTCCCCCTTCTACACATAAGTTCATGTAATCCTTTTTCTTCTTCTCTACCCACTATTTTAAGTTCTTGTAAACCGTGTCGAGCTCCATTCTTATGGAGATGATGCGGTATATAAACTTAAGGTTTAGATTAGATTAGATTAGATTCTTAAAATGTTACTCTGACCTTTGTTTTAAGGAAATGGCATGTTATAAATACTTAACATTATATAACAAAGCAACTCCATATTCCTTAGATACCTTCATTGATTTTGTAGTTGGTATATGATGTTTTGAAGTGTTTAGGTCATCACAAACAAATGGCTTTACTATATAGTAGTTTACGAATGAAGGCTTAATTCATCAATAGCAATATGAGGGAGTTCGGCGAATGGATGAATGAGTAACGAATGAGAAATAAGAGAGGAACTAGAAACACCGCGGTCATTTTAGACATGCACGGAGATAGTGGTGTATTTTCTTAAATGGTGAGTTTATGTTCTTAAAGAACTGATAATACATTTGAATTATTTGATATTTGAATTTATATTTATAGAAGTTGGTATACTGAACAGTGTATTGTAACATTGCAGGGGAACTATCCTTGAAACAGCATTTAATGCGAAACGCTGAATTCACGTCGGAGCCCCATTAAGTGTATCGTCTTAAGATGAGATAAGTTTTTGATGAAATTTATTTATATATTTATTCAAATTGTAAATGAAGCTGAAAAAATTGCTCTATAGGCCAACGATAGGCTCCAGTGTTACATGAAATAGAATAATAATAACTGTATTCTTCTATACCGCCACAATCTTGCGACTTCTAGGCGGTTTACAATCAAGACTGCTGGACATTCAGCGAAATACAATAAGTAGATATTCAGAGGAAATACAGAGATCAGAGACCTCAGGAGGCAATAGTATAGAAATACAATTTTCTGAGCGAAAATGTAATATGTACATTTTAGTAGGTAATGTCCGACAGGACCTGTTGGGGATAAATAGCAACGTAAAGTTACGATAAGATGAAGATAACAGATTATATTTATAACAGTGCTGTAAGTTCAGGTGGAATAGGGAGGGGGGAGGGAGAGGGAGAGCAGGTCAATTGTTTAGGTATTTCTGGAACAGGTATGTTTTTAGGCGTTTCCTGAATTCCCCGTATGTAGTGGGCGAAAGCAGTTGGTCTAGGTCTTTGCCCCATAGGACTGCTTGGTGAGAGAGAAGGTGTTCGTGGTGTAGACGCTGAGGCCATAGAAGTTGAATGAAAGAGATCTACAGTGATTTATGGAAAGGAAGAACTTGAAATATGATGAATGAATTATAATTCTGTAATTTAGAAGCAACATTGATAAAAGTTAGATAAAAATTAGATATAATAGAGTGTGGCATGAACTATATTGCTATTGAAGTGTTTAGGGACATAACATTCTGTTCAGAAAAGAGAAGATGAAAGTGTGTCTCTTTGACTCATTAAACATAAATTTCTCAAATTAATTTTAACGCTTTTGAGTCAGCTCTAATTTAAATGTTTTTCTCTTACAATAATTTACAGAGTATAGAAACAGTGCTTTGTACCAGTTTGACAATTATTTAGTGACCCACTTCAATTGTGTCCTTCATGGCTTGGGGGAGCTAACAAGTTAATTAGTTTGCCAGCTTAGGTAAACATGAATGAGCTTATATACACACAGTGAAAGGCTTACAAATGCTGAAGCAGAAGAATTGTTTTACCAGAGAGCAAGAGAAAAAATATCATTCCTTGTCATGACTATAAAACAAAATAAATTCTTGGCTCAGATAAAGGGGATCTAAAAGTTATGATGAAATTGGCTCGTGAAACAGAAATGTAGAAAAAGCACAAGACAGCAGAAAAGGACAATTAGGCCCAGCCAGTCTGTCTGATTTCACTCTAGATTCAGTGACATAGACCCCAGTTGATTTCTGTGTTTTCCTTCACTTTGGGGAGGAGGGAGGAAGGAAAGAGATACCTAATCATGTGGGAGGGAAGGGGAAGAAGGAGAGAGATACCTGACCACAGAGGAGAAGGAAGAAGAGAGAAATATCCAACAACAGGAGGAAGGGATAGTGTGTGGGGGGGGGGGGAGGGGAGGAGCACAAGAAGATATGCTGGGAGAAAGAGATGCAGAAAGGAGTGGATATGGTGATGTTTGAGAGGGACAGATTCTGGAAATAGGGACAGAAAAAAAAAACCCCAAGGGAGATGGGGACAGAGGAGGAAAGGAGATAAATAGTGAGTGTGGAATGGTGAGGAGAAGGAGGGGAGGGAAGGGAAAAGAGAAGGGAAATGAGGGTACCCCTGGAAGGGAATGGAAAGGAAAGGAAGAGGAGGGAAATGATGTTGCCCATGAATGGCAGGGAAGGAAAGAGAAGAGACAGAAACTAAACAGATTTGAAAAGGAGGAAGAAAAATGGAAGAAAAGTTGATTGTGAAAGATGGATATAGAGCAGGAAGTAAAAAGGAGAAAAAGGAAGAGTGAATAGACAGAGCACAGGAAAGTAGAACCAGAGATGCAGAATGAGAGGATTAGAAAGATAAAATTATCAGACAACAAAAATAAGATAGTTTAGTTTAGTTTAGTTTAGTAAGAGGGTGGGGGTAATGGGATTTGATATACCACCTTTCTATGGGACAACTGAATTGAAATGTGTCTGTTTTGAGAATTTACATCTGCTATATATACTGTACAGTATATTGCACTATACAGGAGGAAATGTGAGAGGTATATAGATTGATGCCTTTGTTTACCTTTTTAGTATAGGATTATGCCTCCCTTTTTTATGGTTGACGGATAGAGTAGGGTATTAGGAATATATTTCCTTAATATTGTATCTTCCTTTTTTTCATCCTGCCCTTCATCTTATCACACTGTTACATCATCTTGAGTTCAACAGACACCATAACCCCATGATCTTTATCCTGATAGGAGTATATCAGTATCTGACTCATACTGTGTATAGGTGTGTATTCAATAGCATACTTTTGGTTTGTTTGGACACCTAAAAACATGGTTCTGTCTGCAGATCACTTGTACATGTGTATACCTATGAATTAATATATGTACAATTGATTTGCATATATTAAATGAAGGTTTGGAAAACATGGAAAAACACATAAACATTGGGAAATTTTTGAAAAATACTAAAACAAGCCTAATTCCCCCCCCCCCTTTTTTTTACAAAACCATAGCGCAGCAGTTTTTAGCGCCAACCACAGCGGTAACAGCTCCTATGAGTGTTGGAGCTGTTGCCGCTGTGGCCAGCACTAAAAACATGCTACAGTTTTGTAAATGGGGAGGGGGGGATTAATTTGTTTTGGCTGTGCATATACCTACTACTGTGTACTGTTCTCTGAAATATCTATACCTCCAAATGCTTTCATTAAGCATTTTTGGAAATTGAATTGTATCTGCCAATCATTTGTACAGTACTCTGCTTAAACTTTCTCAGACCACATTTCACTCCTAATCCTTTGAGTGTCCACTTTGCTGCAGATTTTAGTGTCATCAGGAAAAAGGCAAACTTTTCTGTGAAAAATATTAAACAGATCCAGCTCCAGCACAGATCCCTAATACACTCCACAAAGTGGGATCTTCGATCCATGGATAAGTTGTGCCTGGATGTTCCTCCTTTGAGTATAGTTAGGTTGACAGGGGCACGTAAAACTATGTTTTCCATATAGGAATATGCTACCGCTGGATTTGAGACATGCTGCAGTTTAAGAAGGGATTAAAGACTGTATTGTTTGTGCGTACTTATAAATCTGAATAGGCTCTTTTAGCTGCTGTTTGTTTTTCCTTTGTTGCAGATCATGGTTTTTTTAGTTTAGAGGGTGATGTTTTGGGGGGAAAGATTTTGGCTTTGGGATTTGGTATTTTGAGGTTTTATGTTTTACTGCATTATTGTGTTATTGTCTTTTATTATGTTTTTTGTGATTTTATTATATGTATGTTATTTTGTAATCCACATAGAATTGTTGAATATGCAGACTATAAATTCTGAAAGAAATAAATTGTTACCATCTGTTATCTATCATACAAGCAAATTTCTTATTCAATTCATTATCTTGGGGTGGGAGGAGGGGCACAGGTGCTTGGTTTATTTATAAGCATTCTGCACAGGATAATGTTTTGACTGTTTTGATTTTATTTTCACTTCTTTTTAGTTTATGATATATTTTTTAATCTCACTTATTGTTTTACCACTTATTTTGTTTTATTTTATAAGAACATAAGAACATAAGAACATAAGAAGTTGCCTCCGCTGAGGCAGACCATAGGTCCATCCTGCTCAGCGGTCCGCTCCCGCGGCGGCCCATCAGGCCCATTGTCTGAGCAATGGTCTATACCTATCTATACCCCCCAATCCCTTTTTCTTCTAGGAATCTATCCAAACCTTCTTTGAAACCATTTAATGTTTTCTTGTCTACAACAGCCTCTGGAAGCGCGTTCCATGTGTCCACTACCCTCTGAGTGAAAAAGAACTTCCTAGCATTTGTTCTAAACCTATCCCCTTTCAATTTCTCCAAGTGCCCCCTTGTGCCTTATCATTTAAATTTCCCCAGAATTCTATTGCTTCAACGGTTCTCCCTCTGCATCTATTCTTATCTCCCCTCTTTTAACCTTTCAAATTCCTTTAGATCATTGTAATCTTATTAGTATGTTTATTTTCTTATTTTTCTCCTCTATCTCTATTTTCTTTATTACTCTTCTAATTGTCATTTTTCCTGGTACTTTAATTAGATTGTGAGCCTTCGGGACAGTAAGGGAATTTCTAAGTACCGGTACCTATCTTACTTATAATTTTAATGCACCAATATATTCATTGTAACCCATTCTGGGCTCTTTTGGGAGGATGGGCTAAAAAATCGAATAAATAAATAAATGTCAAAAACTGTTGAATTTCAAGTATGTGATATCCAGCATATATCCTTAATTTAGTCTGGTAGTCAATGAAAGACATTGATGAGATTTGCTAGACATGAGCTCCCTTGAGGAACACCATGCATTCTGCCTCAGGTCATGCAGTTCATTGGATTCAGGATTCCTCTCTATTATTTCCCTCCGAAGAACCTCTGTTCATCTTCCCATCATGGAGATAAGACTAACCAGTTAGTAGTTTCCATCCTTCCAGCTGTTTCCACTTTTACAAAGAAGGACAACATCTGTCTTCAATCACTTTTGTCTCCAATAAATTTATTAAATAGCTTTTTCAGTGGACCATCCAAAAGCTCTCCAAAATCCCTTAATATCATATGTTGCATCCTGTCTGACATCATAGCCCCCTGAGATTCTGATGATTAAATTAATAATCAATGAGGTGTAAGGGGGTCTTTTACTAGAGATTAGCACATCCTGTCCGCCATAGGATCCATTTTATTCCTATGGGCCCTGCTGCAGATAACATGCACTAAACTTTCATGAATAAAAGACCCCTACACTCCCTCCCTTCCAATCTCACAAGATCCTTCCCTTGTTTTCTGAATAATTTTGTGTTTATCTATGTTCACATTTGATCACTTTACTGATTGCTTCCTTTTTCAGATCATTTTTGAATATGATGAACAGAGTGGAAGTGTAGCCTAATGATTAGAGCATTAGGCTGAGAACCTGGGGAACTGGGTTCAATTCCTCTTCTAGAAAATATTTGAATTATTGTAAATTCTTCAGCAGCACAATGGCATGATCAGCTGTGTATCAAGTCTCTGTAAATAAATGCTTTTTATTTGTATTTAACAACAATAGTTGAAAGGGTAATTGGCCATCTTTCAACTTTGTTTACTTAAATGTCCTTTGGTTATCGTCTTTCAGCCTTTCCTCTTGATTGTTTTCATGTTGCTGCCATCCTTTTTCTTTTTCTCAAGCAGAAATAAACGTTGATAAATGAAAACAAAACAAAATATCCCTCCCCCACCAAAAAAAATTATTTTTCTCACATACCCATACCCATACCTTTCCTTCTCATGCCCTTTTCTATTTCTCATATACTGCTTTTCCCTGTTTCTATCATGTCCCTTTCCTGCACCTATTCTTCTTTATATCATGCTCCTTATTCCTTTCTCTTCTTACACCCCTCCCACTCATCTTTCTTCCCTCCCGCTATCCTTCATCACTTATCATTCCCCCTCCTTTAGTCTTTCATCACTCCTTCCTTTCTTATCTTTCTCCTCTTTCTTCCTTCCTCTTTATTCCCTTATCTATGTCCTCCTTCTTCCTCCTCCTTTTATGCCTCTCCTTTTCCTTTACTCCCAACTCCCATCCTCATCCTCCCTCCACATCTTTTCCCCATTGTTCTTCTTTTCTCTTCCATTCCTTACCTCTTCCCATATCACCTTCCTGTCCTCTTCTCCCCTTGTAAGCACTTTCCTCTCTATTTATCCCACTCTATTTATCTCATTCTCCCTCTCTTATCTTCCTACTCTTCCTTTCCTGTAAGCATGGCCAGAGTCAGTTTCAGGCATGAGCGAAGTGAAGTACTAGCTTGGGTTTTTCTTTCTACTGGTTTCCATCAAGAATCATCATTATTCATGCTATTGTTTAATTTTTACATCTAGCGAATCTGTCTATTATTGTCAGGATTAACTATTTCATATATAGTTTATGTAGATGATATTCATGTTTTTTTCCTTGCTGGTTTGTTTGTAAATGACAGAATTGAATTAGTAGCACTATACTTTCGAACTACAGAGAGATGGATATTTGATAGCAAATCATGTTTCAACATGGATAAAGCTGAGATCATGTTTTTTGGGGGTGAATCCACTGCATTATGAATACCTGAAAAGGCTACTTTAAATAACAGTCAAAAGCAGTCTTGAGTTCCATATGGAATCTAGGTGTCATATGAGAAGCCCAATTAGCTAAGTTAAAAGATACATTACAGTATTCTTTAAACATAGAATGTTATGCTGTTTACATTAGATTACATTGCTACCAGCAAATACCAATTGCAGCAGAAATTCCAACCTCGACTGGGGATGCTTAAAGATGCCAATGGAATGATATTTAATGATCCTTTCTGTTTTAACTCTATATTAATAGGCATCACATTCATTTTCAAAGTAAAATTTAAAACGAAATGATCAGTCCACAACATTTGTTGTACTACTGGAGGGACTATTAATTTCTGCATCATTTGTAATGATATAAACACCAAATCCAAAATATGCCCCCCACAATGAGTCATCGTATGAATTATCTGTGTGAATGAACATGCCTCCAACATTGAAATGGAATTACATTCCTGGCGAGGACATATATCCTTATCAGGCATGAGAGGGACATTAAAATCTACAACTAGACATAATTTGACGTTGAAACATGGTTCATTTGTGATATTTTTTTCTCTATCACCGGAAAGTTTTGCTTGTCTTCTTTGTTCTGCTACTTTTCTGGTTTCTTCTGAGATTTCTTGGCTTTCTTTCTCTTCTGGAGTGCTTATTTAGCTTCATCACTAATTACGGTTTTGGTGTCATTCCATAACTCTTAGGGCTTCCTATCTCCTGTATCAAGACAGGCAAATCTAATGTCTAGTTTTATCCAATAGTCTGATGGAATATTTTCAACATAATTTGGGTGGTCTCTAATGATTTCCTTGCGAAGCTTTACTTTGATCTTGCATGTCAAAAGTTTATGGTCACTTCCACAATCAGCTCCTGGTTTAGTCCTTGCAATCATAATTGCAGAATTCCCTCTCTTTCCTAGGCATATATATAGTCAATTTGATTTTGATACATGCCATTTGGAGAGGTCCATGTGTACTAGTGATGTTTGTGGTGTTGAAAATGCTTATTCATGATTCACAGTTCGTTTATTTTGAAGACTGTACTAAGGTATCACCAGCTTCATTTCTTTCTCCTATGCCCTGGTTTCTAACCACTTCATTTTCAAGTGTACTTCCTATTTTTGCACAGAAATCCCCATTGGTTTCAAAGTTGGTGGCAGAAATATAAACAACCTTAGCTATGCAGATGATTCAATGCTCAGCAGCAGCAAATAAGACATATTGTATCTATGAGAAAAGTTAAAGCCGAAAGTCATAACATGGGATTAGAACTGAACATAAACAAGACAAAGATCATGAACGGGGAAAATGAAGATTTTGAGCTTGAAGGCAATAGAATAGAAGTTGTAAAGGATTTCAATTTCCTGGACTCTTTCATAAACAAAGAAGCAACTAACAGGGAAGAAATACTCTGCAGAATAGCACTTGGTTGTTCTTCAATGAAAGCTCTCAACAAAATATTCAAAGGCAAGATCACACTTATCTACACTCTCATTTTCTCAGTAGTCAATTACAGATGCGAAAGCTGGACACTGCGGAAATAAAACAGAAAGAAGATTGACTTATTTGAGTTTTGGTGATGGAGAAGGATTTTATGCATGTTGTGGACCACCAGAATAACTAACAACTCAATTCTGGAGGAGATTAAATCAGCTATGTCACTCGAAGCCCAAATGATGAAGTTACGACTGTCTTATTTTGGCCATACTATCAGAAGAGAAAGATCATTAGAGAAGGATATCATGTTTGGGAAGATCGAAGAAAATTGGCGAGGAGGGTGACCTGCAATCAAATGGCTGGACACACTGAAAACAACCATGGAGATGATGCTGGAAGACCTTAATGGACCAGTACAAAACTGATTTCTTTTTAGTTCTGTTAATCATCAAGTTGCTAGGACTCGAACATGAGTCGATGTCACCTAACAATAATGAATATATTACAATGATAATCAAACGCATTCTTGGAAACAAATAATCCTTGGCCAAACTCCTATTTTCCTAAAGGACAATAAAACATACAGAATCTACCTGAGAATCATCCTTAATCTCACAGACCAGAATTTTCAGATTTGATGACATTAATGCAGTGTCTCTGAAACTTTTTTAGCATTGGCACACTAAACAGAGCAAAAGTTTTTCATGGCACATTATAATTGAAATTATAAAATTGTAAAAGCAACAAAAAATTAAATTTGAGAGTTATTTATTTAAAGTTCTTTAAGCTATGTATGGGTAATTATAACAATGGTGAAACTAAAGAAGATAGAATAGAATTGCTAATCAATGTGATGGACGTGCTTGTTTTTAAGTGCAAATTAACTCAAAACATGTCTCGATAGTTGACAAGCAAACAGGCATTTCATCATCCATCATCTGCAGTCGTTCTCTTTTTTTCAATTTAGTATCTGTCAGAGCTGAAATTTCAAGTTCACAAAGATAGGAAGATCCAAACAGTAACAAAGCCTCGATTGCTTTGTTGCCCAGTTAGAATAACTACAGCATTAAAAAAATAGAGCTAAAATTACTTGCCATTAGTTTTCAAGGTCCAATCGTGGCAAAAAATGATGCTTGTCTGGGCAGTTTTATCCTTATACAAACATATGCTTATAACATTAACAGACTCTTGCGTACGTGACGTGCATGTCATCTATTCTAGTGTATACTTATGATGAGAAGTAAAATTCTAGAATCTCTCTTGGCACACCCGGAATCTCATCGGGGCACACCACTGTGCTATGGCACATAGTTTGAAAGACACTGCATTAGTGACTCAACTAATCTAAATTTATAAAAACTTTTAAATATCATAGCAATCCCCCTCCTATTTTATCTTGGCTAGGAACATGGATAATATTATATCTGGGGTTAGTGGTGATGGGGGGGGGGGGGGTTTCAAAGATCATTCAGTCTTGGATCATTAGGAAAAACCAGTCAGGTTTCTATCAAGAACAAGAAACCAGGCTGAGCATTCTCCAACAGATCCCTGACAAAACAAATTTTATTAACCACTGAACATGCATTAATGTAAAAACCTGGAATAGGCACATAAGAACTCTCTTTCTCATCCTTAATAGCAATATCAATTAAATCAAAGTTCTTTAGAGTCCTCCTAACTTCTTTTTGAAATTGTATCTACGTTTTGAGAATATATATGTACTGTGTATCATGTAGTGATAGGTCCTCATTTTTATTCCTATAATAGATTATTGATGTGGCTTTCAAAGTCAGCATTATGTCCTTTACAAATAGCTTAAAATTCAGTGGCTAGAATATTGATGAGAGGAAGCTGTTTTGATTCTATTACTATTGCCTCACTTTACTCATACCTTAAACTTGCTCTGGCCATGTTTGCAGGAAAGGAAGAGGAGGAAGATAAGGAAATGGGAATGAGATAGGAAACAGTAGGATAAATGGGGAGGAGAGTTATCAGAAAGAGATTTGATGATAGGAAGGCAATATAGAAAAAGATAAGGGATGGAAGAAAAAAGATTGTAAAGAAGAACAATGGGAAGGACAGGTGCGATGCGACACAGACATTTAAATACTTTAAAAGATATTAAGAAAAGGGAAAATGGTAAAACTAGAGGACACAAATTGAAGTTGCGGGGTAGTAGACTTAGGGTGGTTGATGCCTGGAATGTCATCCCAAAGGAAGTGGTAAAGATGAAAACACTGATGGAATTCAAAAAAGAGTGGAATGAGAAAGTGTAAATGTTCACTGGATCCTTTTCCATCATATCTATTTCTTAATGTTTCATCTCAAGCTATAACATGGTTGATTACTTTATTGAATTTCTCTTTGGAAAATGGATACTTCTCACAATCCTCTTCTAAAAAAAGTTGATTTAGATCCTACTATCCCTTCTCACTACCGACAATCGCCAATATACCTTTGTTAACAAAAATGTTAGAATCAATCGTAGCTGGTCAACTTACTGATTATTTGGAGAAATTCTCATTACTCCAATCGTTTCAACATGGGTTTCGTTCTAATTTTAGTACTGAAACCTTATCTCTCTTCTGACCCGGCGGAGGCACTGCTTAGGTTCTTATGTTCTTATGTTCTTATGAATGCTAGGAAGTTCTTCTTTACCCAACGTGTGGTGGACACCTGGAATGCGCTTCCAGAGGACGTAATAGGGCAGAGTAAGGTACTGGTTTTCAAGAAAGGATTGGACAATTTCCTGCTGGAAAAGGGGATAGAGGGGTATAGATAGAGGATTACTGCACAGGTCCTGGACCTGTTGGGCCGCCATGTGAGCGGACTGCTGGGCGTGATGGACCTCAGGTCTGACCCAGCGGAGGCATTTCTTATGTTCTTAATATCTTATGTTCTTATGTTCTTTCAAAAATTCAACAATTACAGTACGTCTTCAAAATAAATGTTCTATTTTGCTCCAGTTTGATTTATCTGCGGCGTTCAATGTAGTACATCACAACATTTTACTTCATTTACTTTCAGATATAGGTCTCCATTAGGTTGTTTTGGATTGGTTCTCTAAAATTCTATTGTCTCATTCTTATTCAGTGAATATTGAAGGCTATATTTCCAATCCCTGGAGCCTCCTTGTGGGGTTCCCCAGGGCTCTCCGCTTTCTCCAATCCTATTTAATCTCTATATGACCACACTGAATACTTTTAAGCTGTCAGCTTGGGAAATGCTGTTCACCTATGCAGATGATATCTGTATACTGATTGAGACCGATTCGGATATTACCAATTTAATTTCTAAAGTAAATCATTGCATCTCCAAACTTCAAGACTGGGCTATATCTGTCCAGGTGAAGCTTAATAAAACTAAAACTAAACTTCTGTGATAGGTCCAAAATTGGACTGTCTTCCTCCTACTGTAGCTTTGGAATCTGGGGCCTCTTTGCAGATCAAGTTTTCTTCTAAGATATTGGAAGTCCTTTTTGATTCCTCTCTTACCTTTAAGGACCAACTAAATTCCCTGATCAAGAAATGCTTTTTTAGTTTATGAATGTTGAGGAAGATTAGACATCTTTTTCATCATTAACATTTCTCTGTCTTGGTCTAAATAATCATATTATCTTGACTAGATTATTGCAAAACTATTTATCATGGCATCACAAAAATCTGTCTCCAAAGATTACAATTAATCCAGAATACTGCTGCGAAGCTGATTTTTGGAAAAAGTAAATTTGACCATGTGACCCCTTTGCTCCTGAGTGTTCATTGGCTCCCGGTTTATCTTAGAATTCAATTCAAATGTGCTTGCATCTCTTTCAAAATTTTATATGGCATTTTTATTCCCCTCGTTCCCTTATTATGGAATGCTTACAGATTTTCCTTTGCAAGAGGCATCCAACAATTCAAACTCTCCCTTCCTTCTAGAAAAGGAATTAAAGGAGTTAAGATTTTCAGTTAATCTTTGGCTTTTAAACTTTCTCAACTTTGAAATGAACTCCCCCTAATTCTGAGGAGCCTCAGTTCTTTCCAATCTCTCTGTAAATTTCTAAAAACTTTTCTATTTGCTATACATTTTGAAAACTAATTTATTTTGAAATCTTTGTTTTTACTTTCTTTAGTTTTTATTTAATCGTAAACTTTCTTTAGTATTTATTTAATTGATGTAAACCGAGTTGAGCTTCCTTAGGTTGATGACCCGGTATATAAAGTTAAGCTTTAGTTTAGAATAAAAAGCTAAACTAAAATGGTTGCATGTGTGTTTGATGTGTCAAAATAAAGCACAGATGGTGACTCTGGCTGTGAAAAACTAAGATAATATAACTTCAGTATAATATAATCCACTCTATTGAAGTTATATTGTCTATTTACACCACTCGGTCAGATAAATCTTGAGATATAGTGCTTGTGAAAAACTAAGGCCAGTACTGGGCAAATTTGCACGGTCTGTGGCCCGTATATGGCAATTAAGTTTAGGATGGGCTGGGGAGAGCTTCGATGGAAACTAGTAATTTGGAAGATGAGGTCTGTGCTGGGCAGACATTTATGGTCTGTATCCTGCAAATGATAAGACAGTTAGAATAGGCTGAAGTGAGCTTTGACAGCAACTCCAGTAGTTGGAACCTAAGGATAGTACCAGGTGGACGTTCCAAAAATGTCAAAGAAAGACAATTTAATCAAGAATTAATAATGCATGTGGCTGTTGGGCAGACTGGATAGACTATTTAGTTCTTTATCTGCTTTCATTTACTATCTTACTCCACTGCTTCATGGTTTACATTGGTTACCAACTAGTTATCATATACAGTATGATCACCGTTTATTGTTGTCTAGATTGCATCAAATAGATATCTTGGACACAGTCTTGTCTTGGCTTGCTTCCTACTGGAGTCTCGCACATACCAGGCTTTATGGGATGGCAATTATTCTGCCTCATATTCTCCCACCCTGTGGGGTGTCACAGGTGCCTTGTTATTTAACATTTTCTTGGCCCTCCTGGCAACCCTGATTCAGTCAATAGGCCTCATGCCCTTTATTTATGCTGATGACATCCAGATTGTTGCTATCATTGATAAGCCTCTGAAAGATATGATTCAGGAGTTGGACGCACAGTTATCTTAAATCATGGAATGGTTACAGACCAATAAACTGATGTTGAATGTAGCTAAAACTAAACTATTTTTTTTTTTTTTCAAAAAATGCCTAAATCCCATCCCCGTCTTTATTGCAGTTGTGTAATACTTGCCTTCCAGTTTGTCAACCTTTGCGGAACTTGGGGGACGTTTTTGATTTGACTTTATCATTTCGACCACATGTAGCCACAGTGGTTCATAAATATGTCTTCAAGTTGAATCAAATTCAGTTAATTAAGCACCTTATGACACAGAATGCTATGCGAATTCTGAATTAGAGGTCTGCACAGGAACGGGGATCGTGTGAATCCTGCGGGTCCCGCGGGGGTCCCACGGGAATCCCCCCTAACCCAAGGGACTTCCACAGGGACCCCCCTCTAGCCAACGGGACTTCCATGGGGATGGAAGGCTCTGGAAGCAGGGTTCATCTATATAATATAATGGACACGTCAGCCGTAGTAAAAGAGGGGGTTTATAAATTAATTACCTGAACAGAAAGCAAAAAAAGGGTTCCACCAAAGAGATTCCACAAGGAAAACAGCAGCGCAAACACACAAAAAACTGGAATTGATGATCCTGTCAGAAGTAATTGCTGCTTTTTATGGGGACGGGTGGGGATGAGGTAATTCCTTGCGGGGATGGATGGGGATGGAGAGGATCCTGACGGGGGCGGGTGGGGACAGAGAGGATCCTGGCGGGGACGAGCGGGGATGGGTGGGATTTCTGTTCCCGCGCAACTCTCTATTCTGAATGCCCTAGTAATTTTACATTTAGACTATTACAGCTCTGTATTTCTGAGAAGGATATGCGGTGGCTTCAACTTATACAGAACACAGTGGTGAAATTGCTACTTTATTGCAAGCAGTTCTTTTTAAGATAATACTTTTTGGTCCTCTTTTACTAAGGTGCGCTAACCGATTGGCGTGCACTAATTGATTTAGCACGTGCTAAACGCTAACACGTGCATGTTAGTCTATGGATGCGTTATCGTTTAGCATGCACAATTCGATTAGCGTGCACTAATCGGTTAGTGCACCTTAGTGAAAGAGAGGGGTTTATGTTTCATGTTGTGTAGGCTGTCTTCTGACATTTTTATCCAGTAAAATCTTTGCATTCATCCCAGCAGTCTCTTCTCCCAGGTCCACTGCTACTTTCAGGAATACTTTGTGTCCAGTTGTGGGCCTAGTACTTTGGAATGAACTATCGGAGGCTTTACGGGCTCTTTCATCTTTATCCATGTTTAAACTGCAGCTTAAAGCACATTTGGTTCGGGCAGCATTATCAAATCTTTAAACTACTAGTTTATTGGTACTTTTGGTAGGAAGATATCTGGGAGCTAAGCTACCTTTGCTTTTCTTCTTTTGGAGCAATTGGCATACCTTTCATATCTTTTATTTTATTGTAATCCACTTATGTGGACTCTGAATCCCTAAGCGGGCAAGCATATCTAATAAACCTGAACCTGAAGTATAACATTTGATTAGTGCACAAAAGACCTGACTCTTGAAACATGCATCCCAAATGCAGGCGGCAGTAGGCATCCCATTGCCATCTGGTAGCCAATCAGGATGCACATTTTTAGAAAAAAAAATTGAGTGAGGATGGACACCTATAATGTAGGCATCTGTAATACATCTATGGAGATGTGTAGTGATGCTTAAGTACTCCCAAGGCAGGGCATTGGTATGGTTTCGCCCCCCCCCCCCCCAATGACATCTCTCTTTTCCTCTCTCCCCTCCTTCTTCTATGGTTTTCAGTACAAATGAAAGAAGAGCAGAGCGACTGCATGCTAGACCACCTCCTCCTCATTTGCTTTGCTGGTTCCTAATGCAGGTTTTGAAATGCTGGGCTCTCGTGTCTCGTGTCTTCAGCCCAGTATGCATCTGCTGTCCTTTCATTTGTTTGTACTGAAAACTGCAGGAGAGGGAAGGGGAGAGAGGAAAGAAGAAGGGTAAGCTGAAGTATTTTATAAGAGGGTTGTGTACAATGGGTTGGGGGTGAAAAGCAAGCTGTGTGCCTGTGTCTAGCATCTCCATGGGGGGGGGGGGGTGGCAATATGGCAGGGAAGAGAACAGAAAAGTGAGCAAGCTTTTGTGGTGGTGGTGGGGAGCTGATGCTTTGAGTGGGGAGTCTGATTGGCTGATGATTTGCTGGGGAGCTGGCTAGAAAGGAGCTGATATATGTGGGTGAGCTGGGGGAACTGGAGGAATCTGGCTCTGTAGGAACTAATGTGGAGGGAGGAAGTTGCCTGGATAGGAACTGGCTCTATACTCAGCATTCCAATGCATTTTATTTCTGCAGATGCTGAGGGCAGCTTGATTATAGAAACAAAGAAACACAGAAGATGATGGCAGAAAAGGGCCACAGCCCAACAAGTCTGCCCACTCTAATAACCCACCCCCTAAATTCTTCCCTGAAGTGATCCCACATGCTTATCCCATTTTCTCTTGAAGTCCAGCGTGCTGCTGGCCTGAATTACCTGCAGCGGAAGACTATTCCAATGATCAACCACCCTCTCGGTGAAAAAGTACTTCCTGGTTCTATCTCAAATGTTCCCTTGTCCATCTAATGGTCAAATCCACATCGGTGCACTTTGGATTTCAATATATCCACATGGAACCAATATTTAAAAGGTTTATGCTTCTAATTTTGAGAATTATGCTCATAGTTTTTCCTGCATATGTTACTGTGTAGAAATAGGTGATGTAAGTATATGCAGGTAGTTTGGAGTTTCAAAACAAAGGCAAAACGGCAGATACAATGTACAGGACTCACACCTGAGAACCATTTTTTAAAATGTTTTTATTTACTTTTATTTATTTTTGAATGCTACATTGAATCTTCCCGAATAAAGATCAGTTTCACACCTTGTACATCGTATCTGCCGTTTTTCCTTTGTTTTGGTCTTTCCACTTCGAGCTGCAGTTTGTTTGGCTATTGCTTTTTTGATGTTGCTTAGTTTGGAGTTTCAAACAGAAACCATGGCTTACACAAAATATATTCCTAAAATGTCATTTGGGGAAAACAGAGGGAAAGAATGTATAAATAAGATAATGAAAATATGAGTGTGCTTATGGCAATATGCATGGGCTAGAAATGAAGTATAAACTCTTTGACATCTGAAAGTGGAAACTTTCAGAGAGTGATGAGTACAGGCTTTTTGAATAAGTAAACTACATGTAAGGTTGTATTAATGGAAAAGATTTAGTAAACATTTTAATTCAGACTAATGCTATGTCTTAGCATGAAAAGAAACCCATTTTACTAATAGATGATGGATGGAAATGATTTTGCACTCAGTTTCTTATCATAAGGAACATCGGTGAATTAAAAATAATTACTTCCTATGCTAATGTGACCCCCCCCCCTGAAAAATGCCTCCATTGTGAAAATAGAGGGGGGGGATTTTTCAGGTGGTCACTGAGCTTCAGTTGTGGCTAGCACAAACCGAAAAGGAGGAGCAGAAGATCCTTTCCCCAGTGGGGGGTGGGGGATGGGGACTACAAAAGGAACTGTAGTAGGAAGTTCCTGGATTCTATTGTTCTTTCCCTCGCTAGAGCCCTGTGACTGAGGGGAGCTCCTTAATTTCATTGGGAGGGAGCAGAGACAAAGGGATGAAGAAAGACTTTTGGTTGCTCCTTTCCCTCACCAAAGCCCTGGGGCTGAAGGGGACTCCTGAAAGGATTTGGGAGAGAACAGAAAGAGGAAAACAAGAGAGAAGCTTATGTTTACCCCTGGCTCCTGCCCAGGCTTTGATATTTGAAGGGCTCTCTCAGTTACCCAGGGAGTGGGCAGAGAACTGAAGAAACTAGCTGATAAGTGTTGGACATTAGAAGGGTTTAGTTACCCAATCTCGTGCTAAGCCTGGACCCTAGAAGGAGATCCCCCTTTTGGTGCCTCCAAAGGGGATGGGTAGGCAAAGATGTGGAAAAAAAAAAAGAAAAAGAGGAATTGGACTGTATTACATTACATTAGGGATTTCTATTCCGCCATGACCTTGCAGTTCAAGGCGGATTACAAAAGAGTTAAAGAGGGTGTTTTACAAAAAGATTTTTTGGTCCTTTTTGGGGGAAAAAAAAGAGTAGAGCAGGCTGATTTGGGGGTTCGGGGGGGTTAGAGGGATGAAAGAAGGAAGCTTGAGAGGTTAGGACTTTTCAGGTAGAAAGAAAAAAAAGAAACTTTCAGCTTAAGCCAGGGGTGTCAAACTCAATCACATAAGGGGCCAAAATCTAAAACATAGGCTAAGTTGCGGGCCAAATTTTTAATTAAGATACTTAGGGCTCCTTTTATTAAGATACGCTAACCAATTTAGCACGTGCTAAATGTGCACCTTAATAAAGACTTTTCCTCTCTCTTTTAGGTCCTAGTTCACACTTGCTGTCTAGCACCAGTTCTGGCAGGATACATATTTCAAATCTGACAAATTGTAATCACAAAACAGGAAATAAGATTATTTTTTCTACCTTTTTTTGTCTGGTCATTTTTCAAATCATGTTGGTCCCAGGCTCTGGTTGTCTTCTGATAACTCGCTTGCCTGGGTCTTCTGCCCATTTGTCGTTTTCTGCTTTCTCCGTGCTAACCATCCATCTTCCATTTCTGTCCTCCCCTTCCATTTCCCTTCCCTCCCCCCTAGGTCTGGCATCTTTCCTTTTTTTCGTCTCCATCCTCACAGCTGCAGCAATGGATCCCTAGAGCCACCATCTCTCCTTTTCTCAACTACCCTTTCATCCAGCATTTCTTTCTCCTTCCCCACCACCTCAGGGTCTACCATCTCTCCTTTTTTCTTCCCAACTACCCTCCTATCCGGTATCTATAACCCCCCCCCCTCCACACCATCCCTGTGTCCAACTTCTCTCCCTTTCTGTTCCTTCCCTCCCTCCAACCTATTGTCCACCATCTCTCTCCTTCTCCTTTGTTTTAGACCCATTATTTCTGCCCCTCCTCCCCTCAGTCCGGCATATCCATGTCTCTTTGGACCCCCCCTTCTCTCCCTCTGTGTACTTCTACACCAGGGCCTACCCCTCTCCCCCGCCCCGAAGGCCTGCATGTTTTCCCCCATCTTCTTCCCGGTCTCACATTCGAGATTTGGCCTGCCATTCCTTCCCTTCCTCCATCCCAACTTCCCAGTCTCATTTTCTAAGCACCCTGCCGAGGATCGCCAGTCAGCTGTAGCAAACCTAGCAGGCTGCCTCAGCCTCCGCAGCACATTCCCTCTGCTGCTGTCCCACCCCTCCTCTGACATATGGGACTGCAGCAGAGGGAATGTGCTGCGGAGGTCGATGGCAGCCTGCTAGGTTCGCTACAGCTGACCGGCGATCCTCAGCAGGCTGCTTAGAAGATGAGACTGGGAAGCCGGGAGGTAAGGACCAGTGGGCCAAATTGAATTACCCTGCGGGCCAAATTTGGCCCGCAGGCCTGAGTTTGACACCCCTGGCCTAAGTGATTTGTTTAAACCAAACCAAAACTCTTTGTACATAGCTGCTGTGAATTGCTACAATCAACTAAAAGGGGCTATTCTAAAGATGGCAAACCTTTTGTTATGTAAAAGGAAAATAAGGCCGCTTTGGTTCTCAAATACAGTAGCTGAAAAGGTAAGAAATAAAAGGTTAGCCTTCATAAATTGCAAGATGTCACAGAAAGAAGAAGACAGGCAAAAATATGTGGAAAAGCTACAAGAAGCTGGGAAAGCTGTTGTAAAATCAAAGATGCAAATGGAAAAGATAGCTGATATGGTAAAACTGGGGGACAAAATGTTTTTAGGTATGTAAGTGATAGGAAGAAGTGTTGAACATAGGCCCAGCAAATCCATATCTCCATACTGTAGTCATAGGATCTGGACACACATGTTCGCAAAAAAAATAATTGCATACCGCAGTAACCTTAAACATCACCTTGAATTAGCTTTTCAACATAATACATCTATACTTGCAATTATTGACAGAGAATGTGGTGATAGCATTTAGCATAGCAGCCAGTAGACTGATAGTGTATCACCATATATATCCATATGTCTGATGAGAGGCACTTGGTAAAGTCCCCAGAATATGGGAAGGATAGGCCTCATAATGTCCTTTCAGTCATTGGCATGTTGCCAGCTACTTGTGAGCTGGATTGGCCACAGCTGTAAACAGGATCTGGCCCTCGATGGACTGTTGGCCTTTGTAGTCTGGCTTTGTAGTCTGTGCCCCTCTGGCCAGTCTCTTAAAGAGGCTGTTGGAACAGCTGCTGCAGGACTACCAGTATTTGGTCCAGGTCCAGCCTGTGTCCCTGCAACTCCTGCAGCACTTGCTTCAGGAGCTGCATATGGAGATCAGGGGGGATGGGCTCTGTAGGGGGTGCAAGGCTCCTCACCTCTTCTTCCTTTTCACCCTCCAGGGGTGGCATGTATGCCCAGGGGTCTTCCTATGCCTCTGTGCCCTGGAATGGCACCTCAGAGGCCTCTTAGCTGATTTCCACCTCCTCCTCCTCCTGGTCCACGGCCTCCTGGTCTGCCTCCTAGTTCTCCTAAGCTTCCTGGTCCACCTCCTGGCCCTTTTTCTCAGTCTGCTGACAAGTGCCTGTGTATGGTAAGGGTGATCACATCATACATGAGTTGCATAGTAGTGCTGCTGAGGGTCAGGAGGCAGAGAATGGCACAGGTATGTGTTTTTTTCAGGCACCAGGGAGTCAGGTCTGAGGGGTGGCTTCAATGAGATAACATAGCATAGATTCCCCAGGGCTAAATATAGATATGTAGGACGTCAGGAACGTCCTTTTACTACTGCAGTAACGCTCTGACTTTTCGACTTTAGAAGATCTGCGGGTCATATAATCGGACCTTCTAGGACATCTAACTTAGACATCTTAGGGGTCATATAATTGAAACCCTTGGAAGGCCAGTAGAACGAGTTTTAGACATCCAGCTACTTTATTTTTGAACCATCCTTTTATTCCTAGACGTGTTTTCGATTATGGACCCAATTTTTGGACATCCAGCTCTGGGTATTCCGACTCGGACTTAGATGTCCAATTGAAAATGCCCCTCCACGATTGTTGAATTTAATTATCAAAGCTGTTGTGAATCTTAGGAGCCTGAAAGTTAATTGGGTGGGGGAGGGGTGAAAGGCTGAAATTTTTTCTTAGGCAGCTAATATCCTTATGCAGAACCTATATGCATAGATTGGAGTTTCAAACCTACCAGGGGGATGTGATCAGGCATCCTGCCAAGTAAGTGCACTCTGCATGCTAAAAATTTTTGGGTTTTTTAGGGAGGGGGGCAGAGTGTGGCCATTTCTGCACTGATCAGCTCAACTACATTACATTAGCACCGCAATATAGCATGAGCCCTTACTGCTTCCCGGGTGGAAGTAAGTGTTCACATAGCAATTTTTTTTTTTTTAATGGTCCCACACTAATGACAACATTACTGCATGGCCATTAATCTAAAAAAAATAAAAATAAAAAAGAGAAAATCAGTAAAAATAGCCTTAGTGTGCAGGAAAGGCTCAATTAGGGATATGCTAAGGTCACCTTTTGCTGCATCTTAGTAAAAGTATTCCATGTAAGTTACATGTGTCCCTACAGAACAGGTCGGCATTTTTGCAGGTAAAGGCGCAAGCAATACCTTATTATTAAAATAAAACTTTACGTCAAGTTGAATGTTCACTGACTATCCCAAGTCCTTCAGATCTTTTGTTTGGTCCTATGAGGCGAATGAGGGACAGATTCTTCAAACTTTCAAAAAATATAAGAACAAGAGGGCATTCGGAAAAACTGAAAGGGGACAGATTCAAAACAAATGCTAGGAAGTTCTTCTTTACCCAGTGTGTGGTGGACACCTGGAATGCGCTTCCAGAGGACGTAATAGGGCAGAGTATGGTATTGGGGTTTAAGAAAGGATTGGACAATTTTCTGCTGGAAAGGGGGATAGAAGGGTATAAATAGAGGATCACTGCACAGGTCCTGGACCTGTTGGGGCCGCCGCATGAGCGGGCTGCTGGGCACGATGGACCTCAGGTCTGACCCAGCAGAGGCATTGCTTATGTTCTTATGTTCTTATCATTACCTTACTGAAATTCATTCTTTGAAGCCTTATATTAGAAAATGCTAACATCTCTTGTATTCTGTTAGGCAGGTTTATGACTTCTTCCTAAGTCCATTATGCACATAAAAATCTGTCCCTGAACTGCATGTTCTTTTTCTGTGCTGATTTGAGGTCACATAACAGCCACAGCAAATGAAGTATTGTTGTCAACAAATGCACTCTCATTTTGTACTTGACGATTTCATTGCCGGTTTAATTGTCACGGTACCACAGGAGTCATACATAATTTAGTTTGCCTTCTCAGATGAGAGTCAATTGCCATAGAGAGAGGCATTTATTCTGAAATTAACCGGTAGTCCTTTTACATCTCTAAGAGGTCCTTTTATTGAGATGCGTTAACTGATTTAGCACACGCTAAATGCTAAGGCGCCCATAGAATATAAGGTTCATAGACAACCCCGCGAAAGACAAAGGCACGCGCCAACAACTGAGCGCAAGATGGAGGCACGCGCCAAAGAAAATTACAGTTTTTAGGGGCTCCGACAGGGGATTTTGTTGGGGAGCCCCCCAGTTTACTTAATAGAGATCGTGCCGGCGTTGTGGGGGGTTTGGGGGGTTGTAACCCTCCACATTATACTGTAAACTTAACTTTTTCCCTAAAAACAGGGAAAAAGTAAAGTTTTCAGTAAAATGTGGGGGGTTACAACCCCCCACAATGCCCCCACAACGCGGCGCGATCTCTATTAAGTAAAGTGGGGGGGTTCCCCCACGCCCCCCCCCCATCGGAGCCGTAAAAACAGTAATTTTCTGCGGCGCGCACCTCCACGCTGCGCTCAATTGTCTGCGCGCGCCTTTGTCCCGGCGCGCTTTTGACCTGACACCTAATATAATGGATGCCTTGGCATTTAGCGTGCGCTAAATCGGTCAGCACACCTTAATAAAAGGACTCCTAAGAGTTCTAAATATTTAACAAAGAATAGGCACAGACCTTTTTTCAACGAATAGGTTAAAAGAACATTTTGATACTTGATTTAGCTCGTGCTTTTTCAGTAGTAGTTCAAGATAAGTTATACGAGGTATTTCCCTGTCCCTGGAGGGTTCCCAATCAAAGAGCTCATTTTACAAAGACAAACTAGTGATTCCTGCATGGCAAATGTGACGAAGCCCATAGGAGGGCCAGAGCTGGGTTAAGGAAACCTGGGAGAGAAGGAGGAAGAAGCGATCACTTGACCACAATCACCAAATACTCTGCTTGGCTGATGTAAGCGACCCTTTCTTTTGCTGAACACCTGAGTCTTTCTCTGAGGTCTCGATGGGATCAGACCTTGTTACCTGGCTCAAGGAAGACTTTTGCAGACTGTGTTTGGGGGGGGGGGTGTCACTCACAAGCCACAAGCCATCTCAGGATTTTTTGCTTTTTGAACAAAGAGGCTGATCCTTGTACACCTGGCCCTGTGAAGTAACAGGACTCAGGGTTTTTGAGTTAATAAAGAATTTTCCTGTGCCTTTTGTGCTTGTGTCAGGCTGCTTGTGTACAGACCCAACCCCAAGCCCTGCTTCTGCTGTTACAAGGCCCTATATTTTCCCTTTTTAAAACTAATATACAGTATAATCTCATTATAACGGACTCACTTATAACAGAACCTCATCTATAGCGGATGAGGTCCGCTGGTCCCGGCCGTGTGCCTTTATAAGCATGCAGAAAATCATCGCATATAGCGGACTCGCATATAATGGACTTTCGGATACAACGGACAAACAATGTGGTGCCCAGAGCCACTTTTAGCTGTAGTTTTATTCGGCTATAACGGACATGCAGGCTCCGCCTACAAGGTGTGTGGCGTGCCGGTGATACAGTAGCAAAAGGCAGCCCAGAAGAAAATGACAGATTATTTTTCTTTCCAGGACAGTGCAACATAATGCTTTAGATCATCTTTTATTGTTCTGGTTTTACAATCATTTCGTGCCATACCAATGTTTTGATGAGTTTTGGTATTGATGTTGCTGATATGCTTGTGCAGTTACTGTTGTTCATTAATTGTACGTTGTTTCAATTTACCTAAATAAAGTTTTTTTAAAAATGGAACTCTGGATATAATGGAACTCTGGATATAAAAAACTGTTTTTCCAGGTCTCTTGAAGTCTGTTATAATGAGACTAGTCTTTAAGCCCGTTACATTAACGGGTGCTAGAGTAGATGTCTGTCTGTCTGGGTATTTTTTTTCTTTGTCTCTCTCTCCTTGCACGCTGCCTGTCTGTCATTTTTTTCTGTCTGTGAATCTCCCTGTTTCCTTAGTACCCTCAGTGCCTCCTTCCTATGTCCTTAGTGCCCCTTCCTATGTCCATAGTGCCCCCAGTACCCCTTTCTATGTCCTTAGTGCCACCAGTGCCTCCTTCCTCACCTCACCCCTCTCCGATGCCAGCCTGCCTCCCATCCCCCTTCCATTGAACACCCCCCCGATGCCAGCCTGCCTCCCATCCCCCTGAGCAGCATGTTTCCATGAAAACCACCCCCTCCCGATGCCAGCCTGCCTGCCTGCCATTGAAACACCCCACCCCCCCTCCGATGCCAGCCTGTCTGCCTGCCATTGAAAACCCCCACCCCCCTCCAAGGACAGCCTGCTTCCTGCCTCCCATTCCCCTTCCATTGAACCCCCCTCCTGGCCGATGCTAGTCTGCCTGTCTGCCCGCAGCATGTTTCCATGAAACCCCCCATCCCCTCTGATGCCAGCCTCCCATCCCCCTTCCATTGAAACCCCCCCATGCCAGCCTGCCTGCCTGCCTGCCTCCCATCCCCCTGAGCAGCATGTTTCCATGGAAACCCCTCCCCCCCAATGCCATCCTGCCTGCCTGCCTTCCATTGAACCCTCCACCCACCCCCTCTGATGCCAGGAGACAGGCACGCAAATCAGTCTCATGCATATTCATTAGGAATATCCTGGAAAACCCGACTGCATGGAGTTTTAAGGCCCTCCAGCTTATTCCCTTCCCTGGCGCAGGATCCACTCCGGGCCGCCCTGTCCTGCTGGATCTACATTTTGCCGCTTTGCCCAGCTGTTTCCAGACTGACATCTTTCCCTCCCCGATCCTCTTCCCAGGGTGAGAAAAAGAAAGGGAGAAGCCGAGTCGGCGCCCCGTTGCGGCCGGAGCCGGTTCCGATCCCGAAGCGGAACCGGGGTAACCGGGGAGCAGCTAAAAACTGAACCAGAGGCAGGATCGGACCAGGGACTGGTGCGCGCCCTCACCCAGGGCTGAGACCGATTCGCCTCCGGAGCCAGGAAAGGGGGGGGAGAGAGAGCAGCAGTGGGATCTGATCCGATCCGGAGCTGGAGCACGTGTGCAATTTGGATTCCCCATCCCCGCGAGCTTGCCCCGATCCTCTCTTGCGTTGCATCTGGAGACCTCTCCCCCCTCCCCCACCAATTTGGAGGGAGGAAGTGCAGCATCTGACCGCAAGAACAATCGACTTTTTTCTTCTTTGCTTTCCAATCCGGAGACAGTTTTGCAAGAATGGCTGAATTTTGATGAGTCGCTGGCACAGGCTCCGTGAGGAGTGACACAGAAGCACACCTCATGCCACCAGGACTCACGATATTTCAACAGCGCATGCGCGCTCTAGGGTTTTATTATTATAGATTATACTGTAATTATGTGCATTTCTGCCATATAGGACTCCTTTTACAAAGGTGCGCTAGCGTTTTTAACACACGCACCAGATTAGTGCGCTAGCCAAAAATCCACCGACTGCGCTATTCCGTGCGTTAAGGCCCTAGCGCACCTTTGTAAAAGGAGCCCTTAGTAGGCAACGTTTAAAAAATTACCCTTCCTTTGTCTGAATATCCTCCAAATTCCCCTCTTGGATTTATTTCTCTGTCTTTTGTTTTCCTCATTTCCAATAAATTTGAAACAATTTTTCACCACCTTTTCTCACTGACAGTTGTTGCCCTTTAATTTCCCTGCTTCTTTCTCTCTCCCCACTACATTCTGAAATATATACAACTTACTCACTGAAGACTGTACCAAAATAGTGCTAGGCTGAGCCAAACATATTCAGAGCTGCTAGGAGATAAGGTATCCAAGATTCACCTGAAGATGGTCTTTTTCTTTGTATTTCAGTCAGAACCAGAAACAATCTGATCACTGATTGTACTGTAGTGTGAAAATCAGATTTTTGAAAATGAACTCTCACGGCCTCTTTTACAAAGCCACGCGGCAACAGCCCCGAAGCCCTTTAAATCTCTATGGGCTTTGGGGCCATTGTAAAAGAGGCTGTCAATCTCAGTTCTTTTTGATTGTCTTGGATTATGAACATTAAAATCCCTTTTTCAGTGGGAGAGAGATTTTTTTTCCATAAACCCTGCACCATTTCTAAATCATTCTTTGAGGATTTACAGGCACCACTTATCAAGTTTAATTGCATTGTGTTAGAACTGCTGGAAACTGTGAACACTGACCAAAATAGAACCAATAAACATATGAACTTAATTTAAAAATAGAAACATAGAACTATGAAGGCAGATAAAGCCCAAATGGCCCATCCAGTCTGTTTACCCTCAGCATCCTCTGACTCCTCTTCTCCTTAAATGATCCCACATACTTATCCCACACTTTCTTGAGCTCAGACGCAGTCTTTGTCTCCTGAGCTTATCACACACACACACACGCAAGGCCACAGGGGCGAAAGCCTCCCCAAAAATTGGCAATCAGAAGTATGGCTCTCCTGACTCCTCCATCTACCACTTCCCCGTTGCTGTAATTTAAAATATTCAGGCAGTCGGCAGCACAACAAAGTCAGCCTCCTGCCCCGGAAGTATTCTTTCTGCAGTGTCCTGCCTATGAGGAAAGAAGAAGTGCTGCAGAAAGAACACTTCCGGGGCAGGCCGATAGTGGGAGGCTGGCTTCGTTGTGGCGCCGGCTGCCCACCGATTTTAAATTACAGCAGTGGGGAAATTGTAGGTGGGGGAGATGGGAACTGGGGAAAGGTCGTACCACAGGATCCAGCTGAGGGGAAGGGGGGCTAGGGTTAGAAACATAGAAACATAGAAATAGACGGCAGATAAGGGCCACGGCCCATCTAGTCTACCCACCTTAATGACCCACCCCTACCTTTCTCTGTGAAGAGAACCCATGTGATGATCCCATTTTGTCTTAAAATCAGGCACGCTGCTGGCCTCAATCACCTGAAGTGGAAGACCATTCCAGCGATCTACCACTCTTTCGGTGAAAAAGTATTTTCTGGTGTCACCGTGCAGCTTCCCTCCTCTGATTTTCCACGGATGCCCTCTTGTAGCCGTGGGACCTTTGAAAAAGAAGATATCTTCTTCCAACTTGATGCGGCCCGTGAGATATTTGAACGTCTCGATCATGTCTCCCCTCTCTCTGCGTTCCTCGAGTGAGTATAGCCGCAACTTATCCAGCCGTTCCTCGTATGGGAGGTCCTTGAGTCCTGAGACCATCCGGGTGGCCATTCGCTGGACCGACTCTAGTCTCAGCACATCTTTCCGGTAATGAGGCCTCCAGGTTGGAAAAGAGGGAAGGACAGATGCTGCATGGGCTGGATGTGGGGGTTGGGAAGCAAGAAGAATGGATATTGCACAGATTGGGAGGAATTTGGGAAGGACAGATGCTGCATGGGCTGGGGGGCTGGGAAGGCAGGAAATGAGAGATGCTGCATAGGCTGGGAGGGGGTTAAGAAGGACAGATTCTGCACAGGCTAGGGGTTAGGAATGGAAGGAAAGGAAAGATAGATGCATGAATGGTGTAGTGGGAAAGGAGGGAAAAAGAGATGCATGAGTGGGGTGGTGGGAAGGGAGGGAAAGAGAGATGGGAAGAGAGATGCATGAATGGGGTAGTGGGAAAGGAGGAAAGAGAGATGCATGAGTGGGGTGGTGGGAAGGGAGGGAATGAGAGATGCTGCCATTGGGTGATGGAAGAGAAAAAAAAGAATTGTTGGACATAGGTGTGTGGAGGGGGAGGGAAAGAGAGATGGTATACATGGGGAAAGAAAGAAAGAGGGAAAATTGTTGGACATGATAGTGGTGGAGAGGAGGGAGGAGAGATGACTCAAAGAGAGAGATATTAGATTCTGGAGAAGGGTGATGGAAGGAGGGTAGAGAGAGATGCCAGACTACAGGAAGGAGAAGAGAGAGATAACATATTGCAGGAAGAAGAGAGAGATGCCAGACTACAGAAAGGAGAGGAGAGAAGGAAAGAGATGTAGAACACGGAAAGAGGGCAGAAAGGAGAGAAAGATGCCAGATCATAGGAGGGGGAAGGGAGAAGATACAGATGTCTGACCACAGGAGAGGGAGAGAGAGGGCTGATATGGGGAACAGGGATGGAAGGGAAGGGGAGACAGAGGGAGGATATGGTGCACAGCGAAGAGATAAGAAGAAATTATTCTTATGGATAGATGGGAAGAGGGGAGAAGAATGAGGGAAGAGATGGTACACATGGGAAGGGAAGACATGGAAAGTAATAGATTTACAGACAAAAGCAGAAAAATGGAAGAAAGTTGAATGTTAAAAGTTAATGCTAAATATAGATGTAGTTCCTTCTGATATCACGGGGGTAATACTAGTAAAAACTAGGAAAAGTCAGAAATTACTTTAGTCAAAAATGTGAACTGACTTTGCTGTTACAATAGTAACCTATCTATGGTGTGATCAAGATTTTTTCCAGATTACTCAGAGGCATGAAACTCTACAAGGAAGGGGTATACCCTCCCAAGAATGGAACAGAGTTCACTTTCCAATCATTGTAACTGTTTCAATAAAGATCACACTTCAAGCTAGGATACAGATAAATAAAGAATGTATCACAATTTTTCAATGCTTCAATGCTTTAACTTTATGTTAAGTTATTATTTTATAACTTACACAGTTTCAGTGATGTTAACTTAATACTATTCATGAAGAAAAGAAAGCCATGACACATTGAAGCATTGAAAAATTGTGATACATTCTTTATTTATCTGTATCCTAGCTTGAAGTGTGATCTTTATTGAAACAGTTACAATGATTGGAAAGTGAACTCTGTTCCATTCTTGGGAGGGTATACTCCTTCCTTGTAGAGTTTCATGCCTCTGAGTAACCTGGAAAAAATCTTGATCACACCATAGATAGGTTACTATTGTAACAGCAAAGTCAGTTCACATTTTTGATGAAAGATAGATGTAGGGCAGAAAGTAAAGAAGGAGAGAAAAACAACAAATGGATAAGAAACCGTAGATACACAGTTAAGAGCACAGACAGAAGGAAGTACAGCCATAGACTGGGAAAAGATGGTTAGAAAAATAAAATCAACAGATAGCAAAGGTAGGGGAAATTATTTTATTTTATTTTTTAATTCTTTATTCATTTTCAATATTTTCAATAAGTGCAATACAAATTAAATACATTTTATATTTAAGACATCACTTAATACTCTTTCAAGAAACAAATCAATCTATATCCCTCCCCCCACCCTATCCCATAACTATTATAAATTTTTAATTTAATAATCAAATCTTCAAAAAGCTCATTATGATATACATTTCATATCCATAGGATAAGCACTAATAAATAAACCAATACATTAATTTTACAAGAATTCAGAGAATCATTTAAAAATAAATCCACCCTCCCTCCCTCCCCCTGGATGTGCACATAATATATCAATAAAAATCAAATCTACAATAGATCAACAAAAGACATCAATGGACCCCCATATTAGCTTGAAAATTTTTATATTCCCTAACGATTCTGCAATCATTTTTTCATATCTGTATATCAAGTATAAATTTGCCCACCAGAATGTAAAGTTAAGACAGTCCCAATTTTTCCAGTTACGCATGATCAACTGTACAGCAGTACCTGTCATAATTATTTTATTTTCAATTTAGTAATTTAAATGTGCCAGTTTTGAGAATTCACATCTGCTTTCTATATTTTGTACTGTTCAAGAAAAAAATGCATTTGTTTCTATTTCTCTGGGGTTGTACTGCATGCAGAGTCTTGCATCTCAGGGTTTCGTTTATATATATTAGTACTTAAGAACATAAGAACATAAGAAATGCCTCTGCTGGGTCAGACCTGAGGTCCATCGCGCCCAGCAGTCCGCTCACGCGGCGGCCCATCAGGTCCAGGACCTGTGCAGTAATCTTTTATCTATACCCCTCTATCCCCTTTTCCAGCAGGAAATTGTCCAATCCTTTCTTAAACCCCAGTACCGTTCGCTGCCCTATAACTTCCTCTGGATGCGCATTCCAGGTGTCCACCACACGTTGGGTAAAGAAGAACTTCCTAGCATTCGTTTTGAATCTGTCCCCTTTCAACTTTTCCGAATGCCCTCTTGTTTTTTTATGTTCTGAAAGTTTGAAGAATCTGTCCCTCTCTACTCTCTCTATGCCCTTCATGATCTTGTAAGTCTCTATCATATCCCCTCTAAGTCTTCTCTTCTCCAGGGAAAAGAGACCCAGTTTCTCCAATCTCTCAGCGTATGAAAGGCTTTCCATCCCCTTAATCAGTCGTGTCGCTCTCCTCTGAACTCTCTCGAGTAACACCATATCCTTCTTAAGGTATGGTGACCAATACTGGACGCAGTACTCAAGATGCGGACGCACCATTGCCCGGTACAGCGGCAGGATAACTTCTTTCGTTCTTGTTGTAATACCCTTCTTGATTATCCCCAGCATTTTATTCGCTCTCTTGGCAGCTGCTGCGCACTGTGCCGTCGGCTTCAGTGTCATGTCCACCATTACCCCCAAGTCCCTTTCTTGGGTACTCTCATTCAATAACATCCCTCCCATCGTATAGCTGTGTCTCGGGTTTCTGATTCCCACATGCAATACTTTACATTTCTCAACATTGAACTTCATCTGCCATCTCTCTGCCCATTCTCCCAATTTGTCCAAGTCCCTTTGCAATTTTTCACAGTCCTCCTTTGTCCGAGCTCCACTAAATAGTTTGGTGTCGTCCGCAAATTTTATTATCTCACTCTTTGTTCCTGTTTCTAGATCATTTATGAATATATTAAATAGCAGCGGCCCGAGCACTGAGCCCTGCGGAACACCACTCGTGACCTTCCTCCAGTCTGAGTAGTGTCCCTTCACCCCTACCCTCTGTTTCCTACCCGCTAACCAGTTTCTGATCCATCTATGCACGTCTCCGTCCACCCCATGGTTCTTCAGTTTCCGGAGTAGACGTTCATGAGGCACCTTGTCAAAGGCTTTCTGGAAATCTAGGTATATGATGTCTATGGGGTCTCCTTTGTCCATCTGTTTGTTAATTCCCTCGAAGAAGTGCAATAAGTTGGTCAGACACGATCTCCCCCTGCAGAAACCATGTTGGCTGGTTATCAGAAGTTCGTGTTTTTCAAAATGTTCATCAATTTTTTCTTTTATTAGTGCTTCCACCATTTTCCCCGGAACAGAGGTCAGACTCACCGGTCTGTAGTTTCCCGGGTCTCCTCTTGATCCCTTTTTAAAGATGGGCGTAACGTTGGCTATCTTCCAATCCTCCGGAATCACACCTGTTTTCAGAGATAGGTTGCAAATTTGCTGTAGTAGTTCCGCTATTTCCTCCTTTAGTTCCTTCAGCACCCTTGGATGGATTCCATCCGGACCCGGACCCGGACTTTTAGTTTGTGGTCCCATATTTGCATAGGGGTTATCTGTGTTCTGCATGTGTGACCAAGGCCAGGTGTTCTGGTAGGAATGAATGTTGAGAAGCATAGTGTGCTTTGTGAAGTTTAATTTTATGGTTATCTATTATGTGTTGTTAATAAGATTAGTGTGTGTGTATATATGAAAAATGAATGGAAAAAATGGTATTAGAATTAGTAGTATTATGGGGCGGGGTATGGGGCAGAGCTTAGTCAGGATATGGGACGGAGATTGGGTGCAGTCTGGGATAGAGCTTTCAGGCCTCCCTCCCCCAAACAAAAAAGTGTTCCACTGCCTATGCTCAGCACAGTTACTCCACCTCTTCTAAGGTGCCTCAGCTCTCTAAGGTGTCTCAGCTCTGAGCTACAGAGCTCAGTGCCCCAAACTGAGGGCACTCAGATTATTTATTAGACGCTTGTGTGGAACACTGTCAAAGGTTTTGCTAATTTCTGAATAAACTCCATTTAATGCACTCCCTTTATCCAATTCTCTGGTCACCTAGTCAAAGAAATTAATCAGATTTGTTTGACAAGACTTGTTTTTAGTGTATCCATGTTGCCTCAGGTCCAGTAATTCATAAGATTCCAGAAATGTCACTATTCTCTGCATTGGGAGTTTATTTGTCTCATCAGTTGATTAATTTGCATAAGGGCTGTAAATGCTATCATGCAGGCTTATCAGAATTTATACATATATTTTAGTTCTGTCAACCATAAAACTGTAATTGCCTTGTAACAATAAAGGATTATAAAGAGGCATCAATGTACAATTTAGTTGCAAAGTCCATTACTTTAACACTTGTGAAAAGAGTTACTCATAATTATCTGTTACCTTTTATTGCTCAAAAAATCCATTATGTAATAGTTGACCTATTAGAAAAAAGTCAATATGAAACAAGATTTTTATTTAAAAGGATTAGGATTGTATGGAGTTAGGGGTGAACACATCCAAATATGTTACAAGTTCAACTCTGTACCACACTGCATAACATTGTCCATGTGAAAATCAGTCTCTAGGCCAGTAGTAGTTAATCCCTAGTGCTAATACTATTGCTTATCTTTTCTATAGTGCTACAAGATATATGCAGCACTGTAAACAAAACACATATGAGACAATCCTTGCTTGACAATTTATTTATTTTAAAAAGTTTCTATACTGTTTTATTCCAAAACAGTTTATAATAAAGTTACATACATAAAATATTGAAACAGGTCAGAACAGATGAAAGCAAAAGCAGAAAGATTGGTAACCAGACATCAAACTCTTAAAAAATTTGATTTACCATTTGTATTGCACTATCAAAGTTTAAAAATCAATAAAGATTTACAAAAAAAAAAATAATTTGGGAATCGTGCCATATAGAAATTGATAAAACTATCCAATTCCACTTTTGAAGCTGACCAGATAAAAAAGATGTCATCTAAAAATCTCCACCATATTTTAACATGCTGAAACAAAGGACTTAAATAAATATAACGTTCTTCAACGTCAGTGACATAAATTGTGGTTATTGATGGGGGGCCATAGAGGCCCCCATTGCGATCCCACGAGTCTGTAGAAAATATTCATTCTCAAACATGAAATAATTTCTTTTCAAAACCATAGTAGTTAAAGTTAATAAAAAAGCAGGATTTAATCTTGGTATCCATATTTGCGTCTGAAAAATATTCTCTAAAATGTTAAGTACCTTATTTACTAGGATCATTGTGTATAGGAACGTAATGTCCAATGTCACTAACCAATCTTCGTCATTAATGTTATTCATATTTCCTAAGATGTTTAGCATGTGAGAAGAATCCCTTACAAAGGAGACTGTTTTTTTTAACTATTTTTTGAAGGTAAATGTCTATGAATTTGGACAGTGGTTCCAGAACAGATCTCTGCATCGTCACAATTGGGCGGCCCGGTGGGCATTCAATACTTTTATGTATTTTGGGGAGAAACTATATCAACGGATATTGTTCAATCAAAAAGGAAGCTTCTTTAGATGTTACAATATTTTCTTTTAATGCTTTATTTATAATATTTGTAATTTCCAATTGTAAATCCTTTGTTGGATCAGTAAGGAGACGTTGATAAAAGTTTGACTGATTTAACTGGGAATATGCTTCTTTTAGATATGCTTCACGAGATTGTATTACAATAACACCTCCCTTATCAGCCCGAGTAATAATTAAAGATGGATTTCAACGTAAAGACTGTAATGCTTGTCATTGATATGAGGGCATGTTTGATCTAAAAGGTAGAGCTTGTTGTTCTAAAACTTCCAAATCTCTGAGTATAAGCCCTTTAAAAGTTTCAATATAGAAATGAAAAGCCCCTGGAGGATTCCATAATGATTTAGGCTGAATAACAGACCCATCTGAATCAAAAGCATGATCTTGAAAATAAATTTTTAATTGAAGTTTTCTCAAGAATCTATACAGCTCACGACGAGCTTGGAAAGAGTCATAATGATGACATAGCATAATTGCTCTATATTGGATTCTAAATACAACTGGTAGCCAATGCAGTTGTCGGAGATATGGGATAATATGCTCTTATCTTAGCATTCCGGTTATCAATCTGGCTGCGGCGTTCTGGATAACCTGCAATGCCCTGCACCTGGTTTTAGTTATTCCCAGGTACAGGACATTGCAGTAGTCCAGCCACAACAAAATCATTGCTTGTACAACAGCACTAAAGTCAACTGGTGACAGCATTGATTTTAAATGATACAATAAATGTATCTGTTCAAAGCATACTTGTAATAATAATAATAATAATAATAACAACTTTATTCTTGTATACCGCCATACCCAGAGAGTTTTAGGCAGTTCACATCAATTAAACAAAGTTTAATAAGAAATTACAATAAACTAGAATTACAAGTAATGTAGATATTCAGGTGAGTACTGTACTCTGCCCCATAACGCCCCCCGGAATTGCACCCCAGGTGTCCACTTTACACAACGTGTGGTGGACACCTGGAATGCAACTCCAGAGGACGCCATAGGGCAGAGCACGGCACTGGGGTTTAAGAAAGGATTGGACAAATTCCTGCTGGAAAAGGGGATAGACGGGTATAGATAGAAATTTACTGCACAGGTCCTGGACCTGTTGGGCCTCCGCGTGAGCGGACTGCTGGGCGCGATGGACCTCAGGTCTGACCCAGCGGAGGCATTTCTTATGTTCTTATGTTCTTAGGTGAGCATGAGGAGGGGAGTTTTCACAACAGATAAACAAAATTTAACAAGAACTTACAATTGATCATAATTACAAGCAATGAGGTAGTTAAGGTGAGCATGAGAGGGGGGGATTGTACAGGTCATTGGAGATAGTGAGATGGGGGGAATCAAAAAAGGGTGGGGGACCGGGAGAGTTGGGTCATTTGAGGGAGGGGTGAGAGAAGTGGAAGAGAGGGGATTAGGGATTTTGAGCATGGAATAAATGAGTTTTGAGTATTTTTCGGAAATCCAGGTAGGAGTGGGCCTTGAGCAGAATTTGGGCTAGCCAAGGGTTCTGTTTGGCTGTCTGAAAGGCGAAGGTTTTGTCGAAGAACCTTTTGAGGTGACATAGTTTTAGGGAGGGGAAGGCGAAAAGAGTGATTCTGCGGGAGTTCTTTTTGTTGCAGTTCAGGTTGAAATGTGGGGTGAGGTAGCTCGGAGATAGACCAAAAACAGTTCTGTAGCAGAAGCAAGCGAACTTGAATAGGATTCTAGATTCTAGATTGTAAGTCCTGGGTCCAATTTTACTTCCAGGACTGTCATTGACTCCCTCACCAGCAATACCTCAACTATCACTTTTAATGTTTTTGGCCAATTGACCTGGTCAGATTTACCCACAAACATTACCTCTGTCTTTTCTACATTCAATCTCAAGCCTTGCCTTTCTATCCATCCAGTAATTTCACTCATATAATTACTCATCAATTTCTCTAACCCATCCCCTTATACACATACATAAGAACATAAGAAATGCCTTTACCGGATCAGACCCTAGGTCCATCCTGTCCGGCAACCCGCACACGCGGAGGCCAAGCTAGGTGTTCCCTAATGGACACCTTGTTCACCCGTATCCCTCAATGTGATTTGCAAGAAGGTGTGCATCCAACTTGCCCTTGAATCCCAGAATGGTGGTCTCTGCCACAACCTCCTCCGGGAGAGCATTCCAAGCGTCCACCACTCGCTGTGTGAAGCAGAACTTCCGGACATTAGTCCTGAGTCTGCCGCCCCTCAGTTTTAGTCCATGACCTCTTGTTCGAGTCACTTTTGACAATGTGAATAACGAAGTTTCTTGCTCTATTTTGTCGAAATCTTTTAGTATTTTAAAAGTCTCTATCATATCCCCTCGCAGCCTTCTCTTCTGGAGGGTGAACAATCCCAGTTTTTCGAGGCGGTCTTTGTAGCTCAAATTCTCCATACCTTTTATTAGTTTCGTGGCTCGTCTCTGCACCCTCTCCAGCAGGGTTATATCCTTCTTTAGGTAGGGAGACCAGTGTTGGACACAGTATTCCAAGTGTGGTCTGATCATTGCTCTATAAAGCGGCATTATGACGTCCGTCGATCTACTCGTGATGCCCTTCTTTATCATGCCCAGCATCCTGTTTGCTTTCTTTGCCGCCACTGCGCATTGAGCGACGGCTTCAGTGTCCTGTCTATCAGTACCCCAGGTCCCTTTCTTGTTCGCTCTTGCCCAATGTTATACCTAACATTTTATATTCTTGTTCTTTGTTTTGCCTGCCCTGCTAGAAGTCTAGAAGCATAAGGGTTAGAGGGGTCATTAGCATGAATGCTAAAATCACCAAGATTGAGGGAAGGAGATGAATTTTCAAGAAAAAAGGAATCCGGGAGACAAAGTCAGTGAGGAAGGAAGAAAGGGAGGCCAATAAATGACTCAGAGAAGTAGCCGAGCAATTGGAAGGAGTGGACTTCAAAGGAAGAAAAGCAGCGAAACCAAGGTGGAAGAAGTGGTTGAAATCTACAAGAGGGTGAGAGTAAGAGCTCAATACCACCTCCACGACCAACTGGGCGAGGTGTATGGGAGAAAAGGTAACCTCCCTGACACAGGGTGGCAACTGAAGGAGAGTCTTCAGGGCAGAGCCAATAATCCCTCAGGGCCCATAATCCCTTGGAAGTTAGTGCATGCCTCAAAATGATTGTTACTTGACAAATCAAACTACCTACAGGACTGGAATGAGAAGGTTATTCCTATTTGTATTTTGTCCCTTTAGCAGAGTTTGGGTGTAAAGTCCAATTAATGAACAATCTTCTGTGATAATTCTTTTCACAGTACCAAAGTAGAAGAGCCTGATTTGTTTGACCACTTCTGAGCATATGCTATATGAACTTTGTCTTATACTTTGTTGTGGCAGGTTCATTTATGCTTTCATTTGTTTATCATTTACTTGTTAAAGAACAGTTTTAATGTTGTTGGGGTCACAACAGAGGCAGAGATCTGAAATGCAGGAAAACAGCAGACTACCAAATGAAGACTAGAATAGTAGCTGAGAGCTTTTATTGTAGATACAGCCGGGGTTCAGGAGGGATTAGTGAGGTTTTTGTTTCTGTTAGGCCAGGAGTGTCAAAGTCCCTCCTCGAGAGCCTGCTTTCATTTTATGCCAATAGATCTCATGCATATTCATTGGTGAAATCCTGAAAGCCCGACATGATTGCGGCCCTCGAGGAGGGATTTTGACACCCCTGTGTTAGGCTGATTTGGGGTGTGATTTGCTATTTTTATAGTTTTTCTGTGACTGCAGCATGTTGCAATTTAAAGATGTTGTATGTTCTGACAAACTTTCAATAAAAATCAAATTACATTTTTAGAAAAAAAGAGCTTTTATTGCATCAAACAAAGTTTGTGCCCATAACCAGTTATGTTGCGATCACTGGGTTAGACTGATATTCAGCGAGAGATAGCCAGCTATCTCCCGCTTAATATCAGTGGATAGCCAGACAGATGGGACTTAGCTGGCCGGGAGCTGTTCCCGGCTGGCTAAGTCCAGCTGAATATCGAAGGGATACAAATGCATTTACAGTATATATAGATATAGATATAGTGGTGTATTGGTAATTTATGTGCATTCTTCATGTCTAAATACAGGCACACGTTTAAAGGGTGGTGCATGGGTAAGGTGCACAGTTACATGTATAAATAACAGAATTGTATAAGTTACCCCCATTTGTGTTTCTATTGGGGGGGGTTGTTGGAGCAATCTAGGAAGGAGCATTTACACCAGCTCTATGGTTGGTATAGGTGTTCTTAGAGGGCAATTCTGTATGTGGGCACCTGCATTTATACAGCACTTATCTGCCTAAATGTACAGAATATCAGCACCTTTGTGGGGTAAGTGTATCATTTATTAAAATTTGAGATGTTGCCTGGCTTTACCAGATCATGGCAGTTTACAATGGTCAATAACATTAATATTTAAAAGAAGAGAATGAGCCAGGTCTTTCCTAACTTTTTAATGGCAATCATACCAAAGATAAAGGCAACCAATAATCATGGTATATCATGCAGATACATTTAATGTGGCTGTGTGTAAGTGGCAGCACAGCTACTAAGCACTTTTCTGAAGTGGCATAGCACATGAATGCAAGGGGGCATTCATAATGGGTGGAGCACAGAAGAGCCCCTTATGCGTGCAACTTCCAGAATATTGCAAGTTTTACCCGAGAGAGATGGTGGAGATGAAGACAGTGACAGAGTTCAAAAAAGCGTGGGATGAACACAGAGGATCTAGAAACAGAAAATAATAGCAAATATTGAAGAACTAAGGCCAGTACTGGGCAGACTTGCACGGTCTGTGTCTGTATATGGCCGTTTGGTGGAGGATGGGCTGGGGAGGGCTTCAGTGGCTGGGAGGGTGTAGATAGGCTGGAATGTGATTTAACGGAGACTTCAGTAGTTGGAACCTAAGAACAGTACCGGGTAGAGCTTTGGATTCTTGCCTAGAAATAGCTAAGAAGAAAAAAAAAAATTTTTTAAATTGAATCAGGTTGGGCAGACTGGATGGACCATTCAGGTTTTTATCTGCCGTCATCTATTATGTTACTGTGTTACTTGCTGAATTTAGATACCTGCAGTTATGCCACTTGAATTCTAGGCATGTCAATGTTAGATTATTCTAGTATTTTAAAATGGAAGCTGGGCATCCAGATACCATTCTATAATAGGCTCACACTTTGTGACTCTGGGGCACCTAAAAAGAGTACCCACTTTTAGAATTGCCCCTGAGACCCGGATTCTTGAACTGGTACCAATATCAGCAGCCAACTTAAAAGCGGCCACCGATCGCATGTCAATCGTGCATCGGCGCTGGTTTCGGAATCAAGCCAACACAAAAACTAGGTGCTGGAAATGTAGACCAGTTTACCGGGCCTACATTTCTGGCACCTATGTTCATGTGAATCACGCCTACATAGGCGCATTAGGCTGCCTAACGCCACTTCCGGTGTTGGACATGCCTACTTTGGCATTCAGCGGCCTACAGTGCCTACATAGGTGCGATTCCGGCACCGATTTTCTAGGCACTGGTGTGGACCTCAAATCTCAGTTAAAAAATGTCATTTGGAGAGTGTTTTTAATGGAGGTATGAGCGCCTACCAGCACCTAGAAAATCAGTGTCAGTTTAAGAATCCAGGCCTAAGGCCAATATTGGCGGCTGCCTTAAAAGTGGCCGCCAATCGCATGTCAATTACTCATTGGTGCTGGTTTCAGAATCACGCTGACACGAAAGATAGGTGCCAGAAATGTAGGCCAGGATTTTACGGGCATACATTTCCAGCACCTGTCTTCATGTGAATTGCGCCTACTTAGGTGCTGTAGGTCACCCAATGCCACTTCTGGCATTGGCCACACCTAATTTGACATTTGGTGGTTTAAAGCACCTATGTAGGCACGATTCTGGTGCTGATTTTCTAGGTGCCAGTACATACCTCAGATCTCGGTTAAAAATGTTGAACGGTATTTTTAATGCAGTTATGAGCACCTACTGGTGCCTAGAAAATTGGTGCCAGTTTGAGAATCTGTACTTGAGTGTCTTTCAGTTCTTGCCAAATATGATGTGTTTTGTTGCGATACACTTATCTGTCTGAGGTTTACAGACAGTTGCTCTGTCTTCATGATCTCCTTGCACTGGGCCTGTTCTCATTATTATTTTTTTTTTTAAATCTATACTATCTTAAAATGAATAAATCAGTAAAGGAAGCCTGTCTAAACTTGTCCCATTTATCTTCCACAGCCTAAAGTGCATTTGGGGTACTGAATGCCTTTGTTTATTTGTTGAAAACTTAGACTATATAATATTATTATGTACACTTTTTGTAAAATTTGAAAATAAAAATATAACCAAAAAAAAAAAAAGAAAACTTAGACTATTTATGAAAATTGAGATTATTGCAGAGAGAGAGGATGCTATCATTTTTCTTTACATGCACACATACACTTCACCACTGTAGTCCATTACAGCTCTAACAGGTAATACTAGGATATAAATTGTTTTAAATTCCCTTGAAATCTTGTAATATCCCAAGATCTCTGCTATTTTTTCTCAACTTCCTTTAAGAATTCAAATCCTCACATGCACTGATAGATATTTTCAAACCAGGCTTAGCACTGCACCTCAAGATCTCCAGGCCACCTATTAAGTACTCTTGCTTGCCAAATCCTATTTTCCAGATCCCAAATTGTCTTCAAGATACCATCTCCCAAAATACTGCCAGAAAATATTCTCTTATTCTCTCTGCCCTGTAAGAGATTTATTGTATTTTATCACATTGGAGTGCTTTTGACTAACCCACTGCCCTTTCTCCCTGGTACTTATTTTTAACACTATCACAGATTTACTTTTCAGATCTAACAAAATGCAGCTTCTGTGTATGAGAATGGTTTGTTCTCTCCTCAGAAAAGATAAAGGGGATGGGATGACTTTCCTATAAGGAAAGGCTAAAGTGGCTAGGGCTCTTCAGCTTGGAGAAAACAGCCCAGGGGAGATATGATAAAGGACTATAAAATATTGTGTGGACTGGAACAGGTAGATATGAATTGCTTGTTTACCCTTTCCAAAAATACTAGCACTAGGGGAAATGCAATGAAGCTACTAAGTAGTAGATTTAAGACAAACTGGAAAAACTTTCCAAATTTTTATTCATTTTCAAAATTACATAAAGTGTAAGAACATATTCAATCAGATAATCAATGCAAATTTCACTTACATTCTATCTTTGGTTGAAAAAATTTCTTCACTCAACGTGTAATTGAACTCTGGAGTTAGCTTAAAAGAGTCTATAAAAGGTTTGGATTATTTCCTAAAAGTTCATATGCCATAATTAAGATGGATTAAGATGGACTTGGGGAAATACACTGCTCGTGTAGGCTTCGACGCTCTCTCTGACATCACTTCCGGGACCCGCACCTAAAAGTTACATCAGAAGGAGCGCCAAAGCCAATGAGAGCAGCAAGTTTGTGGCTGTTCGTGCCGGAGATAAAAAGGTACGGGGAAGGGGGGGTGCGCGTATGGCAAGGGGGCAAATGCAAGCAGTGTCTCACTTCCGGCTCACCACGTTTCCCACGTACTCACCTTTATAGGACCCCCAGGGACCCCTGAAGAAGACTTTTTGTCGAAACGCGGACCATGTTGGGTCCTGTATCCCTAGTGGACTAGGTTCTTTAAGGCTTTTATGTGGATGAATTTATTTTATGTGGATGATTTCAGTGTACCTTTGGAACTTTGACACTTTCAAATAAAGTCCATTTAGGAACATCGTCACTCCACAGAGATTTTTTGGTGTTCCAAGCATTCACCACCCTTTCCATGAAAAAGTATTTTCTTAGGTTACTGCTGAATCTATCCCACGTGCTTTACAAGTGGACATTTTTGCCTGCTCCTGAGCATCTGTATATGTTCACAATTCCACTTTAGTGGTCTTTACTGGGCAGTTTTATAGAGAAACACAGGCACCCGTGTCTTTATAAAATAAGCTCAAAGCAGGTACCAACTTGCCCTCACAACCTATTATAAAATTACCCTTCATATGTCTTTTGATGCAAGTGGAATACAATTTTTTTTTTTTTAATTATTTATTTATTTATTAAGCTTTTCAAATTATAAACAAGCAAATCAATACTTGAATACAGGTTTGTAATAGGAGAAAAACATAAAATGATATTACCAAGCACCACTTAAATCAGTAGTGGTTGGAAAGAAGATAATTATTAATTATTTAGTCCATTACAATGAAATAAGGATCCAAGTATTAGAATTAAATTATCAAGCCATCTTGAGAACAGCTCAGGCGACATTGATAGAAAACCCCGATAACCTGGACTTAAACTATAGGAAGGGCTATCGGACCTCACACCACTCCACTCCCTTCATTGGCCACAATAAGTAGAATACAAAATTTAAAAATATCAATCTGAATGAAAAAAAAAAGGGAAGGAATAATGGAGAGGGGAAGGAACAGAACTGAAGAAAGGGGTAAGGTAACAAGACATAGCATAAAGAAATGAAGAGAATGTAGAGCAGGTGAGAGGCGGAAAGAGCAGCATAAGGAGTAGAAGCCCTGAATTTCTTTTCCTGACCAATGCAATAAGCCAAACTTTCCTGGAATTCTATCTGATATGAAACGTTGGCAGCTACTGCTATGAAACATGGAATGTGTTTTGAGGCCTCTAGGTATTATAACGTAAGTCACAGGCTGGCAGTTTCATGTTTGAATAAGTTGAGGAGCTCCCTCTAGTGTCTAACTGTAGGCCCTGCCAATTCTAGTTTACAAATACATGATAGATCTTTTTTCTTTTACAGATTGCTTATTGAAGTTTTTTCAAAGGTACATACAATGAGTAAAAGCAACATAAACTTTGTTAACAATGTACAAAAAACAAAAAATAAAGTATAAAACTGTTATCATAAGGAAAAAATAAAAGGTGCAGTAATAATTGTGTGTTGGAAATAGAATTGTGTGATTGTAGTTAAGAGCAATTTATAGAAATTTAGGGGGTTCAAAGTTACAATTATACAATTATAAAGATTCAAAGATGCATGAATCATTAGTTATACTGTACTGTTAAGGAATTCTATTCTGGGTTACAATTATTGTAGAAAGTTGTCACAAAGCAGAGCTTGGCCACGAGTGAAGATGGCAGCACAGTCTCACTGCTCTCCCCTGCCTCACATACTTGAACATTCTGGAGGATTACAATACATCCTTTTTCTCTATTTTTTTTTTAAATACTGCTATAGTAAATCTCAGATATGGTTTCGGGAAAGCAAAATAAGACAGATACTGCTTTTTCATTGGGGGGAAATGCCAAGCGGTTGAAAGCTGATCCCCTACACCATCTAAGATTCCTTTGCCTAAGGAATCCAATGAACTTATGGAGCAAGTTATAGCAGATCTCCAGATAATAAAAGAATTGCTGAAAGAGACTACGTCAAAATTAAATGGACTTCAGAGTGAGGTTTCTAACCTGTCCCACCAAATGGCAGTGAGCAATGCTCGTGCTGAACAACTAGAACACAAGGTTGTGGCAGTGGAGGAGGCTGCTTGTCAGAGCTGTTTGGATCACAAAATTATAGCCCAGACCTCTGCTGATTTGGAGGAGATGGAGAATAGAAGCAGGAGGGGAAATGTCTGGATTTTAGGAATCCCAGAGGGATTGGAAGGAAAAAACCCTGTTGCATTCCTCACCACTCTCATCCCTGAAGTTTTATCCCTTCATTTTCTGGAGCCGTTTGAATTTGAGAGGGCACACAGGGTGCCCTCTCGTATGCAGAGCAACCAGAGGGGACCTAGACCAATGCTAATTAAAGTATTGCATTTTAAACATGTAATGCAGATTTTTTTGAGGCTGCCAAACAGTTAAAAACATTAAAATGGCAGGGCAAGAAGCTTCATTTTCTTCCGGATTTTGCCAGGCAGACAGCTTCTATCAGAAAGCAGTTTTTGAATTTTCGTGGGTAGCTTTGGGATTTAGGGGCAAGGTACAGTTTATTTTATCTTGCTGTCATGCAGGTTACACTTAACAATAGTACCACTCATTATTGGGACCCGAAGAAACTCGAGGAATTCATACAACTGCATAAACATCATATGGAAGTGTAATAGAGTGAACTGACAGTTGCTGACAGTTGGTTGTTTTGTGGAGAATTGCTTCCCTGAGTGATTTCTGTGATGGAAGCTAGTGGAGGTTTTACTTTAGTTTGATCACTTCCAGGGGGTGGAACACAGACATTGCTTGGATGGAGACTGAAGCTGTGAATTACCATGATGATTTGGATAAAGTGATGGATGAAATGCCCCAGGACATGGAGGGTGAAGCAGGCAGTGTGAAATGGATAGATATCAGCATAGATCTGCAGTTGTATACAAGCCATTCTCATTTTCTCCAGCTAGTGCCAGAACACCGAGACCTTGTGTTTTTTTTTAACTGTTTTACTGGCACAAGAATTGTTTCTCTGAAACCATTTCTTAAATTCTATACCTGCAGAAATAATACTCCTTATGTAATTAAGGCTTAAGTTGTTTTAATACTTCTGCTCATGCAGCTATCCTTTCTGCAGCTCTCAGGGCACAGTCTTCTACAGCAGGGAATCTGGGCTACTGCTGGGTTAATGCTTTGGGACTTTGGTATAGTAGTCTATACCTTTGTAGGATTGCTTTGGTATGGGGGTTCTATTTCCATAAATATTCTCCATAAATATTTTATTTCAAGTGTTGGGTTTTTTTAAGAAGATATGATGAGGTTTCGGTATGGGGGTTGCTATAGGTATTAAGGGATTCTAGTTATAGATTGGGATGATTGTGGGAGGAATTAGATGATTGTAATTTACATGTTATTGAGAACATATGAAATTTAGTTAGCTCTGTCTAAATAGTTATTATGCCTGCTAATTTTTCTCTGATAAAATGATATGATATGATAAATTGGAATTGGTGGTTACCATATAATGGGGATGGTATAGTTATGGAAAATTTTTAATTAAAAGTCAGGAAGGTAGTATAAGAGTAAAAGTACATTGATACATTGTTATTTATGATATTTAATTTGTTCAATTTATCAGTTTATTTATGTGTTCCTGAATATTTCAAATGCAAATTGGGTAATTTGTGATGAAATTATAATTTGATCAATTTAAATTAAAAAAGAGATAGGGGATGAATGGTATACTTTAAGTTGTGGGGCGGGGGATAGTGGTTTTGTGTGTCTATTCAATCCGTATCCAAGCTCATATGAATTATTTTAGGGGAGGAGTTAGGGAGGGTGGTGGATTTAATGGGGTCCTGGATGGGTATAGGGGAATGTTTAATAAAGTTTCTTATGGTTAGAAGGGAAATAATTTGAATTTTATTGTAAAACATTTCAGATGTCTTTAAAAATATTTTCATTGAATGTCAATGGTCTTAACCATCCTATTAAGAGAAAAAAACACTCAACTTTTTAAAGCAGCAGGAGGCGGACATATATTTTATACAGGAAACTCAACTATCTGCCGTTGAATCAAAAAAGTTGGAAGGGGGTGGGTTAAGCCTAGTTTTTTTGCTTCTGCAGTGGGAAAGAAGGCTGGGGTGGCTATCCTTGTAAACAGAAAATGCTCAGCTGCATTTAGTGTAATTTCAGCAGATCCTGTGGAAGGATGGATTCAGGTATGCATGAGATCAGGCAAAGATATTCTGACGCTTTTTAATATTTATGCCCCTAATTCAAATCAGGCTGAATTTTTCAAAACTCTCCAACAGTTGATTCTGCCACTGGCTTCTTCTAATATATTAGTAGCTGGGGACTTTAATGCTGTTATGGATCCTTTGTTGGACAAACAACCCAGTAAGCTAATAAAATCATTTGACTTAGATAATTTAGTACAGTCCTGTGGCTTGAAAGATATATGGCAAATTCTTCATTTTAATGCTCAGGAATTTTCTTTTTGCTCCGATGTACACAAATCATTTTCAAGCATAGATTACATTTTTGTTTCTGATCAATTAACACAGCTGTTAACAAAGGCCAGCCTAGACCCGATTATTTTGTTAAATCATGCTGGAGTTTGTATTGAATTTCAACTTGCTGAAAAAGATTGTAGTAAACCTGTTTGGAGATTCAATAATGCATTGCTTGCAGATTCAAATTTTGTTGAGGAATTTCAATTAAAAATGAATGAATATTTTCAACTTAATGCCTCAGAAGACATCTCTTTAGAAACATTGTGGGATGGAGATAAAAAAAGGAAAGATGCCAGACCTCTGGGGAAGGAAAAGGAAACAGAAGGGGAGAACAGAGATGGAAGATGGATGGTTAGCACAGAGAAAGAAGAAAGAAGAGCCTGATCAGAAGACAACCAGAGCCTGGGACCAACATGATTTGAAAAATGACCAGACAACAAAAAGTAGGAAAAATAATATGATTTTCTGTTTTGTGATTACAGTATGTCAGATTTGAAATGTGTATCCTTCCAGAGCTGGTGTTAGACCACGAACGTGAGCTAGGTTTTAACAGAGAGAGGAAAATTATTTTTTGTTTGTTTATTTTGTTTACACCACAGGACCAGTGTGGGTAGGAGAGGGCAAAGAGGGGTGAAGAGGCTATAAAAGGGGTGAAGCGGCTATAAAATAAACCCTCCAGGATGTTTGAAAAAAAAAACAAAACCACCCAATTGGGCAGGAAAATCGAATAAAAAAATCAATTCAATAGGCTGAATCGAATCAAAATTTTTTTCCTGAATCGGGCAGCACTAGTTAGAATATTGTTTGGATACCTATTGCTATTCAAATTAATTTGATGTATAGTGTAAAACATACGTCAGTTAAAACATAAAAAATGTAAGAAATTATCTTGAATGAATTATTTGACAGTTTGGCTATAATAGGAATCTGAGCTACTGGTCTATAACTTGAACAGTTTCTCAGATCATTATCTAAACTCTACTGGGTACCAGCCTTTTTGAAATAAGAAATTAATCATATTGGTATTTCATTGAAAATATACATCTGAATTCTCTTTATATAACGCACCCAAACAGTGATCTTGTTAGCAAATTTCTTAACCTCCTTTCTACTAACTTTACCAAATGTTTTCCCAGAGGCAATCAGTTAGAACAGCATGTAATAAAGTATCGTCTATTCAAAGGTATCACCTGCTCTGGAAATCTGCTAACATTTTCTGTGAACTAGCTACAGCAATAATTACCTTCTATTTAAAGAAATGTGCAAAATCATTAGATGTTAATTCGTTTTCTTTTTTTTTCTGATGGTATAACTGTCATTTCTGTTAAACTTTTCACTACCAAAAATAGTTCACAGGAACATCTTCCATTCTTTGAAATCCTTGCTGTAAGGTAATTTATTGTTTCAAGCAAAAATTGTCTTTTTGTTGGAATTAATGTGACTGTGCCAAGCCTGTTTCACTGTTTCTGAATTAAATTCCAACCATATACATTCTCATTTTCTTTGTTCTCTGTGTTTTTACAAAAGGAAGTTAAGCAGTAGGGTAGGCACGAGGTAAAAGTTCTCTGTGTTTTCACCTGCCCCCCTCCACCCTCCCCCAACAGTGCTCACCTACTACAGGCTCAATCTTTGATTTATAGGTTTTTAAGATAACTAGGGGGATGATTACTAAGATGAAGTAAATGTTGGCCTTTCACTGCAGTGTTTCTCAACTTCCTTAAGCCAAGTAACACCTAAGGCAAACAAATTTCAACAGATAAACCCCCTTCCTCTAATGAGCCCCATCAGCTCTGGCAAATAAACATACCAAAAATTGATATATTACAGTGGTTCTCAAACCTGGTCCTGGAGGCACCCTAGCCAATCAAGTTTTCAGGATATCCACAACATATGGGAGTGTGTGGTGCAGTGGTTAGAGCTACAGCCTCAGTACCCTGAGGTTGTGGGTTCAAATCCCACACTGCTCCTTGTGACCCTGGGCAAGTCACTTAATCCTCATTGCCCCAAGTACATTAGATAGAGTGGGAGCGCACAGGATAGTTAGGAAAAAATGCTTGAGTACCTGAATAATTTGTAATTCACATAGAATTGTAGGATATGTGGAATATAAAAGAAAGAAAAAACATATTTGTGTGTTTATACTATGATGATTTTGTTTTACATCAAGTATGTAATTCTGTAAACCGTTTAGTTTTAAACGGTATAGAAATTTTTAAGGTAAATAAATATAACCTTTGTGAAACTCCAGTTGCATATTATAAATTCTCTCACACAATTTCCATTTTCAAAGTCAGGTTGAAGAGGTTTCCCGGGTACTTGTTCATCATCCACATTCAGAGCAGCAAAATTAATTTTGGAATGTTTAAAATAGTAAGGGTTTTTAGCATAATTACCGCTGAAAGTATCATTATCCACCAAACCCAGCACAATGAGCTTTGGTAACTGTCCCAAAAAGAGATTTTCCTGATTACTCATACGTGTGCTAGCTGGTATGCTAAAACCTTCAAATACTATATGGTCTATCCCATACTTGGGGTTAGCTTTCAGTAGAGCTTCTGCATGTCCCAAGCACACTCCAGGGGACACTTTAACTCTCTTTACAAAGAGGGCTGTGTTTAGGATAAAGAGTTTATAATTTTGGTTGGCATTGCCACTCATTAGACAGCGTTTTTGTTACAAGAGCTTAATTTTGAGATCCAAGTTGTTAATCAGCATAAGAACATAAGAATTGACGCTGCTGGTTCAGACTAGCGGTCCATCATGCCCAGCAGTCCGCTTAAGCGGCGGCCCTTAGGTCAAAGACCAGTGCCCTGTTTGAGTCTAGCCTTACCTGCATATGTTCTGGTCCAGCAGGAACTTATCTAACCTTTTCTTGAATCCCTGAAGGGTGCTTTCTGGAAGAGCGTTCCAGATTTATACCACTCTCTGGGTGAAGAACTTCCTTACATTTGTACGGAATCTATCCCCTTTTAACTTTAGCGAGTGCCCTCTTGTTCTCTTTACCTTGGAGAGGGTGAACAATCTCTCTTTCTCTACTAAGTCAATTCCCTTCAATATCTTGAATGTTTCAATCATGTCCCCTCTCAGTCTTCTCTTTTCAAGGGAGAAGAGGCCCAGTTTCTTTAGCCTCTCATTGTACGGCAACTCCTCCAGTCCCTTGACCATTTTTGTCGCTCTTCTCTGGACCCTTTTGAGTAGTACTATGTCCTTTTCTATATACGGTGACCATTGTTGGATGCAGTATTCCAGGTGGGGGCGTACCATGGCCCAGTACAATGGCATGATTACCTTCTCAGATGTGTTTGTGATCCCTTTCTTAATCATTCCTAGCATTCTATTTGCCCTTTTTGCCACTGCCGCACATTGCGCTGAAGGTTTCATTGATTTGTCTACAAGTACTCCCAAGTTCGGTGAAGAAGTATTTCCTGGTGTCACCATGAAATCTTCCCCCTTAAGTTTTAGCGGATGCCCTCTTGTTGCCGTGGGACTCCACTTCAATGTGACCCGTGATGTATTTGAATGTTTCTATCATGTCCCCTCTTTCTCTGCGCTCTTCGAGAGAATATAAGTACAGTCTGGTCAGACGTTCTTCATAAGGGATGTCCTTAAGTCCTGAGACCATCCTAGTGGCCATTCTCTGGATTGACTCCATTCTCTTCACATCCTTTTGATAATGTGGCCTCCAAAACTGGACACAGTACTCCAGGTGAGGTCTCACCATGAATCTATATAACGGCAGTATGACCTCAGGCTTTCAGCTGATATAGATCCTTCTGATGCAACCCAGCATCTGTCTTGCCTTTGCTGAAGCTTTCTCCACCTGATTGGCAGCTTTCATATCTTCCCGGATGAGAACTCCCAAGTCCCTTTCTGCAGTGGTTCTTGCTAAGTTTTCACCGTTTAAGGTGTATGTTCTGCATGGGTTGCCGCTCCCAAGGTGCATTACTTTACATTTTTTGGCATTAAAGGTCAGTCTACTGTAAGGATTCACACCAGCATTATATGCTTTCAAAGTGGCATGGGAAATGGAGCAAATGTGGAGGCAGCAGGGGAGCACGGTGGAGATGAGATCAAAGTAAAGAAGGGGAGATCAGATAATGTTGTCCTGTCATGCTGCTACCCCCTAAATATTGTTGCTCCCTCCTGGCCGGATCGTGGGGGGGGAGGGGGGTTGGAGATCACCGGGTCAGGAGTGCTTGGGCTTCCTCCTGGCCCCATCGGACTCAGAGGGGGAGGGGGTTGGGGATCGCGAGGCAAGAGGGCTTGGGCTCCCTCTTGCCCCAATGTCAGCAGGGGGGTCACGGTTCGCCAGGGCAGGAGGGCTTGTGCTCCCTCCTGCCCCGATAATGTGTGTGTGGTTATACGTGTTGTACGCCTAGGTGTAGGTCGGCCCACCTCCCGCCCACCGCCCGCCCTTTCCCCTCCACTAAAAACGCCTCTTTTCTCTCTGTGCGTTTAGAGGCAGGGGAAAGGCCTAAGCTGGGTACTTGGACGATCAGGCTTTTTGATCGTCCAAGTACCCATTTAGGCCACATTTTAGATGTTGGGGTTTTTTTTTATTATTATTATGAGCCCCATAGATACTGGACTGGTATTTTGGCACCGTTTAATCATCAGTGCCCTGAGCCAGTGTCTCAATTGGTCAAGTAAAAAAAAAGAAGATTTGAGAGAGAGAAAGAAATTCTGGATCATAGGCGGGGGAAGGGTATGCCTCAGGGTTCTTCTTTATCAGCTATCATATTTAACTTGTTTATTGTGCCAATTGGCAAATTTTTCCAAACTTGGATTGCAGTACTGGCTCTATGCAGACAATTTACAGTTTTTCTTTGAACTTCCCACTGATTGTGTCAAGGTTTTCAACTGTTAACAGCTTATATGGATGCCATTGTGACCTGGATATCAACAAAATGTCTTCGTCTAAATGTATCTAAAACAAAAATTTTATGGCTTTCAGCTTCTGGAATTATGGATGCCCCTCCTGCCTTTGTATATGATGGGGTATCGATTCCAGTTCAACAGGAAATTAAAAGCTTGGGGGTTTTATTGGACACCGCCTTAACTTTCCAGGGTCTCACTGCTTGGGTTGTAAGGAAGATGTTCTTTAAAATCTGTTTGGTACTAAAATTAACAAGTTTGCTTTCTCCTGATAATGTTCGACAGGTTATGCAGGGTTTTCTATTGCCTCATTTGGATTATTGCAATGCCTTATTATGTGGGCGCCCTAAAAACTCCATTAAGGGCCTTGCAAGTGGTGCAGAATGCGGCAGCAAGAGTGATTGAAGGTATCTCCCATTGTGAGCATGTATCTCCTTTGTTGTTCAAGTTGAATTGGCTTCTAGTGGTTTAGAGCGGGGGGTGTCATACTCCCTCCTCGAGGACCGCAATCCAGTCGGGTTTTCAAGATTTCCCCAATGAATATGCATGAGATCTATTTGCATGCACTGCTTTCATTGTATGCTAATAGATCTCATGCATATTGAGAACATAAGAACATAAGAAGTTGCCTCCACTGGGTCAGACCAGAGGTCCATCGCGCCCAGCGGTCTGCTCCCACAGCGGCCCATCAGGTCTATGACCTGTGAAGTGGTTCCTGACCATTTCTATAACTTATCTCTGCTTCTATCTGTACCCCTCAATCCCCTTATCCTTTAGGAACCTATCTAAACCTTCCTTGAACCCCTGTACTGTGCTCTGGCCTATCATAACCTCTGGAAGCGCGTTCCATGTGTCCACCACCCTCTGGGTAAAAAAGAACTTCCTAGCATTTGTTCTAAACCTGTCCCCTTTCAATTTTTCCGAGTGACCCCTAGTACTTGTGGTTCCCAACAGTCTGAAGAATCTATCCCTGTCTACCTTTTCTATGCCCTTCAGGATTTTGAAGGTTTCTATCATGTCTCCTCTTCTCTAGGGAGAACAGCCCCAGCTTTTTCAACCTGTCAGCGTATGAAAAGTTTTCCATACCTTTTATCAGTTTAGTCGCTCTTCTCTGGACCCCCTCCAGTACTGCCATGTCCTTCTTGAGGTATGGCAACCAGTACTGGACACAGTACTCCAGGTGCGGGCGCACCATTGCACGATACAGCGGCATGATGACTTCCTTTGTCCTGGTTGTGATACCCTTTTTAATTATACCCAACATTCTGTTCGCTTTCTTTGAGGCTATCGCACACTATGCCGATGCTTTCAATGTTGTGTCTACCATCACCCCCCAGGTCTCTTTCAAGGTTGCTCACCCCTAGCAATGATCCCCCCATTTTGTAGCTGAACATCGAGTTCTTTTTCCCTACATGCATGACCTTGCATTTCTCTATGTTAAAACGCATTTGCTACTTTTTTGCCCACTCTTCCAGTCTCGTTAGGTCCCTTTGTAGGTCTTTGCAGTCTTCCGTGGTTCTAACCCTGCCGCAGAGTTTGGTGTCATCAGCAAATTTAATAACCTCACATTTCGTCCCCGTCTCCAGGTCGTTAATAAATATATTGAACAGGAGCGGTCCCAGCACCGATCCCTGTGGAACTCCGCTCATGACCCATTGCTAGTCTGAGTAATGGCCCTTTACTCCAACCCTCTGTTTCCTGCCTGCCAGCCAGTGTTTGATCCATCGGTGGACATCCCCTTGCACCCCGTGGTTCCACAGCTTCTTGAGTAATCGTTCGTGAGGTACCTTGTCAAAGGCTTTTTGGAAGTCAAGGTAAATGATGTCTATGGATTCCCCTTTATCCATCTGTCTGTTTATTCCCTCAAAGAAGTACAGTAGGTTTGTGAGGCACGACCGTCCCTTGCAGAAGCTGTGCTGGCTCGCCTTCAGTTGTCCATTGTTTTCTATGTGTTCGCAGATTGCGTCCTTAACCAGTGCTTCCATCATCTTTCCCGGGACCGAGGTCAAGCTCACCGGCCTGTAGTTTCCCGGGTCACCCCTTGATCCCTTCTTAAAGATGGGCTTGACGTTTGCTATTTTCCAGTCCTCTGGGATCTCCCCAGTTTGGATAGGTTACATATTTGGCGAAGTGTTTCCGCTATTTCGTTTCTCAGTTAAGAACATAAGAGTTGCCTCCACTGGGTCAGACCAAAGGTCCATCGCGCCCAGCATCCACACCCGCGGTGGCCCATCAGGTCCACGACCTGTTAAGTGGTTCCTGCCTTTTCCTATAACCTATCTCTAAATCTATCTGTACCCTTAATTCTATCTGTACCCCTCAATCCCCTTATCCTTCAGGAATTTATCCAAACCTTCCTTGAACCCCCGTAGCGTGCCCTGCCCTATCACAATCTCCGGGAGCGCATTCCATGTGTCCACCACCCTCTGGGAAAAGAAGAACTTCCTAGCATTTGTTCTAAACCTCTCCCCTTTCAATTTCTCTGAGTGCCCCCTTGTACTTGCGGTTCCCCACAGTCTGAAGAATCTGTCTCTGTCTACCTTCTCTATGCCTTTCAGGATTTTGAAGGTTTCTATCATGTCTCCTCTAAGTCTCCGCTTCCCCAGGGAGAAGAGCCCCAGCTTTTCTAACTTGTCAGCCTATGATAGGTTTTCCATACCTTTTATCAATTTAGTTGCCCTTCTCTGAACTCCTTCAAGTATTGCCATGTCCTTCCTGAGGTACGGTGACCAGTACTGGACACAGTACTCCAGATGCGGGCGCACCATTGCCCGATACAGCAGCATGATGACTTCCTTTGTCCTGGTCGTGATACCCTTTTTGATGATACCCAACATTCTGTTTGCTTTCTTGGAAGCTGCTGCACATTGTGCCGATGCTTTCATTGTTGTATCCACCAACACACCTAGGTCTCTTTCAAGGTTACTTACCCCTAGCAGTGATCCTCCCATTTTGTAGCTGAACATCGGGTTCTTTTTCCCTACATGCATGACCTTGCATTTCTCTACATTGAAGCTCATTTGCCACTTTTTTGCCCATTCTTCCAGTCTTGCTAGGTCGCTTTGCAGGTCTTCACAGTCTTCCGTGGTTCTAACCCTACTGCAGAGTTTGGTGTCATCTGCAAATTTAATAACCTCACATTTTGTCCCCGTCTCCAGGTCGTTTATGAAGATATTGAACAGGAGCGGTCCCAGTACCGACCCCTGCAGAACTCCGCTCGTGACCCATCGCCAGTCATGGGTGGATGCCGTCTGTACCAGGTGATTTGTCGCTCTTCAGTCTGTCTACCTGTCGGAGGACATCCTCTCAGCTTACCGAGGAGGGCGACTAAGCTGATAAAAGGTATGGAAAATTTTCCATACGCTGACAGGTTAAAAATGCTGGGGCTGTTCTCCCTGGAGAAGAGGAGACTTAGAGGGGACATGATAGAAACCTTCAAAATCCTTAAGGGCATAGAGAGAGTAAATAAGGACAGATTCTTCAAACTGAGGGGAGCCACAAGCACTAGGGGTCACTCAGAGAAATTGAAAGGGGACAGGTTTAGAACAAATGCTAGAAAGTTCTTTTTTACGCAGAGGGTGGTGGACACATGGAACGCGCTTCCGGAGGAAGTGATAGGCCAGAACTCTGTACAGGGGTTCAAGAAGGGTTTGGATAGGTTCCTGGAGGATAAAGGGATAGAGGGGTACAGATAGAACTTGAGGTAGGTTATAAAAGTGGTCAGAAACCACTTCACAGGTCGCAGACCTGATGGGCCGCCGCGGGAGCGGACCGCTGGGCGAGATGGACCTCGGTCTGACCCAGTGGAGGCAACTTCTTATGTTCTTATGTTCTTACCTCTAGTTGGACCAGCTTTTCATCATGGTCTCCGTTTATGATCTCCTCGGGTTCTGGGATATTGGATGTGTCCTCTCTCGTGAAGACTGACGAGAAGAACTTGTTTAACCTGTCAGCTATCTCTTTTTCCTCCTTTACCACTCCCTTCCAGTCTCCATCGTCCAATGGTCCCATTTCCTCTCTGGCTGGTTGTTTCCCCTTCACATACCTGAAAAATGGTTTAAAGTTTCTTGCTTCCCCCGCCAGTCTCTCCTCATATTCTCTTTTTGCTTTTCTAACCACTCGGTGACAGTCTTTTTGTTGCCTTTTGTGCTCCTTCTGGTTTTCCTTTGTTGGGTCCTTTTTCCATTTTCTGAAAGATGTTTTCTTGTCCCTTATCGCCTTTTTCACTGCATTTGTTATCCACACCGGGTTTTTTGTTCGATTCTTTTTGCACCCTTTCCTAAACCTGGGGACGTACAGGTTTTGTGCTTCGTGCACTGTGCTCTTGAGTAGGGCCCAGGCTTCCTTTACGGTCTCCATCTTTCCTGAGCTGTTGCTGAGCTTCTTTCCCACCATTTTCCTCATGGCCTCGTAATTTCCTTTTCTGAAATTGAGTGCTGTCGTTGTGGTTCTTTTCACCTTTGATGTTCCTATTTTTAGCTTGCACTGGATCAAGTTGTGATCGCTGTTTCCTAGTGGCGCTAGTACTACCACCTCCTTTGCGGGTCCCCCTAGCCCGTTGAGGATTAGGTCAAGAGTGGCATCTCCTCGTGTTGGTTCCGTGACCACCTGTTCCATGAAACAGTCCCTCACCGCCTCCAGGAATTTTGTTTCTCTCGTGCAATTTGAGTGTCCAATGCTCCAGTCTATTCCAGGGTAGTTGAAATCCCCCATTACCACCACACTTTCGCTTTTGCATACCTGCCTCAGTTCAGCCTCCAGGTCCTGGTCGTTTGCTTCCGGTTGTCCTGTTGGGCGATTGTACAGTCCCAATTTTATGTCTGCTCCATTTCCTCCTGTCAGCTTAACCCATAGTGATTCCAAGCCGTCCGCCCTTACTGTTGTTTCCATCCTGGTTGAAGGGATGGAGTCCTTTATATATAGCGCCATTCCTCCACCCTTCTTGTGTGTCCTGTCCCTCCTATAGAGTTTGTACCCTGGTAGGACCACATCCCATTTGTTGTCTTCGGACCACCATGTTTCTGTGACTCCAATTATGTCTAGGTCCTCCTTACTGGCTGTAAATTCTAGCCCTCCCATTTTGGTTCTTAGGCTCCTAGCATTTGTGTATAGGCAAATTAAGTCTCGGCTGTTTACCTTCTCTGTTGGTTTTCCTCGTGGTTTGGTACCCCTGCCGACCCCTTCATGGGCTGCCAGTCCCCGAGCCTCGTTCCGTTCATCCTCTTCCTGTGGTGTGTCTGTTTCATCCTCATCCCCCTCCTGTGGTGTGCCTATCTCATCCTCTACCTGCATCCCCATTTTTGGATGTCCCTCTGGCTCCGGCTGTTTCCTCCTTTTCTCGCTCTTTAGCTTCATTAGTTCCTTGGGCCCCTGCATTGCGTCTATGGGGTTTTTTTCAAAAAATGTCCACTCAGTCTCGAGCCCTCTACAGCCTTTTCCCGGTTCAGAATCCTTGTTTGATACTGTAGTCCGATGTGTCGATGTCAGATTGACTATCGGCTTTCCCCTTGTCCTCATTTTAAAGCCATGTCTATGCCAGTCTGGATGTTGCGTGCCAGCATCCTCGTCCCAGCTGCACTCAGGTGCAGTCCGTCCCTCCTGTAAAGCCTGTTCTTCCCCAGGAAGGTTGTCCTGACTGGATTGTGACCCTCAAGGAGGGACTTTGACACCCCTGGTTTAGAGAATTCAGTTTAAGATATTGGTGCTAGTATTTAAAGCTGTGTATCAAATTCTGACCAAAGCAGTGGCTGCTGCAATTGTACCATACGAGCCTCCTTGTTTGTTACGCTCCGAATTTAGGCAATTACTGGAAGTGCCTTCTTTACGAACTATAGCTAAGGCAACTATTCACCTCCCGATCGGGGGTTCAAGGGGGCGGTCGGGGGGGAGGGGGTGCGTCGAGGGCAGGAGGGCCTGAGATCTCTCCTGCCCATATTTTAGTGGGGGGTGGGGGTAGAGGGTGTCACCAGGCCAGGAGGGCTTGGGCTCCCTCCTGCCGGATCATGGGGGGGAGGGGGGTTGGAGATTGCCGGGCCAGGAGGGCTTTGGCTCCCTCCTGACCCCATCGGACTTGACAGGGGGGGTTGGGGATCATGGGGCAAGAGGGCTTGGGCTCCCTCTTGCCCCGATGTTGGCGGGGGGTTGCGGTTCAATGGGGCAGGAGGGCTTGGGCTCCCTCTTGCCCCAATGTCGGCGGGGGAGGGGTTGCGGTTTGATGGGGCAGGAGGGCTTGGGCTCCCTCCTGCCCCGATAGTGTGTGTGTGGGGGGGGGGGGGGGCGATGTACCACGATAGGAGAGATTGGCCATCTCCCCTGCTGTGATGCGATCATTCGTCTACCCGAACTGCCACAACCCGCAGCAGGAGAGATTGGGCATCTATTTTGCCGCGGGTCACAGCAGTTCGGGTAGAGGGGTGATCGCATCGCGGTAGGGGATATGAGCCATTTTTCCTGCTGCGATGGTTGAGGTGGGGCGGTGGGTAGGTTGCTGGGCCACTGAATTGATCGCACCAGCCGCTATCAGCTCAGCGGTCCCTTTTTCGGCACTTATACCTGTTTTGACTTGGTCTAGTGCCAAATCTTTGGTTATACATGTTGTATGCCTAGGTGTAGGTCGGCCCACCTCCCGCCCACCGCCCGCCCTTTCCCCTCCTCTAAAAACGCCTCTTTTCTCTCTGTTCGTTTAGAGGCAGGGGAAAGGCCTAAGCTGGTTTTAGATACGTCTAAAACCAGCTTTGATTATGGGTACTTGGACGATCTGGCTTTTTGATCGTCCAAGTACCCATTTAGGCCACTTTTTAGATATTTTTTTTATTATTATGAGCCCCATAAGCTTTAGGAGTCAATCTAAAACCAAATATTCAATGCCAGTTTTTCGACATGGCTCTTCGTTGAATATCTGTGAATACAGTTAGCAACAGACATAAAAATGCTGACTACTGTCAGCTGAATATCAGCCGGATTATTTTTATTGTCATTGTAGATGCTGACAGCTTTGTAAAATCAGAATTTAAGATGTCTATACAGGCCATCTTTTTTTTGTATTTATTCTTTATTTAAGCAGGTTCCATGTTCCACTAACAAATTGGTGCTGTTGCCAAGAACAGCCAGTAGATGGCAGAATTAGCATTGACTTCATTCCTGTCTTGAAAGCCTTACCAATGGACTTGAGAAGGCATCAATTGCATTTGGACTCTTGTCTTCATATTAGGTAGTGTTTCTGAAGTGCGAGGTGAAAGGGATAGGCATGGCTATCTTCTATACACCTCCAAAGGGCTAATTATTTGCATTTTTTTTCTGATTCCCCTTTTGACATTTTAGTGAAATGGTGCTATTCTTTGACAATGCACTCTTTGGACATGGGGGTTTTCTAGTGCAGTCTTTTCATGTATCCATGATCTTGCTAATTTCTTACTACATGCAGTAACAGGCCCTTGCTGTGTCCCTGTCTCTATTGCATTTTGCACAGAAAAGTTTTGATTTTTTTTTGTACTCCTCAGCACTTTCTTCTATGCATGCCTTCCTCCTCTTCCTGTGGATCCATTCCAAGGATATTAGGTGCCATAGGTGAACCTCTAATCTTGTGTTCCTTTCAATTAACTTTCAGGACCCTAGATTCCACACCTATATTTTAATAATTATTCTCAACAATTGTGATCATTCCAACACAATTCCTGCCAGAGTTATCCTATGTAAAGGTAGAAATGCACATAATAATTTTAAATACTGTCCTCCCCTTTTACTAAACCATGATAGCGGTTATCATCGGGAACAGCACGGCGCATTCAGCGCGGCTCCCTGGGCTAATAATTGCTATCACTGTTTAGTAAAAGGGAGGCTATTTTTTATTTCATATACAGTATACACAGAGTAATTTTAGAACAGGTTGTCCAGGTTGGAAGACCTGTTTTGAGGCTATTTTCTAAACAGTGGACTTTTCAGATTAGTGAGTCTTAGGGATACCCTAGAGTCAGGAACATAATTTAGGTAGAGTCTATGGTAAAAAATAAAAATTAGGATTTACTGTGATTTTATATTGTTCTGTTATGATATGTTGTATTGTTACTGGTTTATGTTTGTTATGATATAATCTGCATAGGTATATGCAGAGTATACATTTTTAAATAAATAAAGCATCTCAAATTTCCCAAATCATCACTCTCAATGCACACAGAATATTAATTGAGAGCTAAAAGGCTTGGTTTATTATAAAATGACTTTTTTTTTCTAATGTTCAATAGTTTTTATTGAGTTTTAAAAATAAAATATACATAACAAAAATCTTCAAAGAATATCATCTCAACTCAGTTTATACATTGTAGATATATAAATTCAAAGAAATCAATTATTACCACAACACAAACACGATAAAGTACCTCCCAACACTCCCTCCCCCCTTCCCATCCCACCTTCCCCCCCTCCACCTATCCCATTCCCAGATTTTACTAATAAATAGTGCTTCACTTTCTGATTATAAATGTAATGAGTTCACTACAAAACTGAGTGCTCTGACTGAAAATTGCTGTATATAAGGTTCCCAGGTCACAGCGCCATTGTGGGGAGGAGAGGGCAAAGGGGGTGAAGAGGCTATAAAATAAACCCACCAGGATGTTGAAAAAAACTCCCAATTGGGCAGGAAAATCGAATCGAATCAAAAAATTGATTCGACAGGCTAAATCGAATTGAAATTTGTTTTCCTGAATCGGGCAGCACTAATGTAGGCCTTTAAAATCAGGCAGCACTAATGTAAGCACCTAGGCCCGGATTCTCTAAACGGCAGCGTTGCCAGCAGCTGCCTTAAAAGCAGCTGCTGATTGAGCATCGATCATGTGATGGTGCTGTTTAGACTATCACGCCTACAGCAAAGGTAGCCGCCGGAAATGTAGGCCAGGGTTTTCAAGGCCTAAATTTCCAGCGCCTACCTTTGACGTGAATCACACCTCTGGAGGTGCCTACCAGCATCTAATGCCAATTCTTGCATTAACCATGCCTACAGTGGTATGAGGCACTAGTAGGCACCTCTGGAGGCATGATTCCGGTGATGTTTAGGCGCCAGTAGACACCTTGAAATTTTAAGTACCACTTGAAATGGCGTTTCCTTCTTCACTTAGGCACCGGTAGTGTGTCTACTGGTGCCTAAGTTAAAGTGCCATTTATAGAATTTCCCTCCTAAGTTTTAAGTTAGATACGATTCTGTAGTAGGCACCTAAGTGTAATTTACAAGAGATCATAAGAACATAAGAAGTGCCTCTTCTGGGTCAGACCAGAGGGCCATCGTGCCCAGCAGTCTGCTCACGCAGTGGCCCATCAGGTCAAGTAATCCTCTATCTATACCTTTCTATCCCCTTTTCCTTCAGGAAATTATCCAACCCCTTCTTGAACCCCAATACCGTACTCTGTCCTATTACACCCTCTGGAAGTGCATTTCAGGTGTCCACCACCCTCTGTGTGAAGAAGAACTTCCTAGCATTGGTTCTGAATCTGTCCCCACTTAATTTTCCAAATGCCTTCTCGTTCTTGTAGTTTTCGAAAGTTTGTGAATCTGTCCCTCTCCACTTTCTCTATGCCCTTCATGATCTTGTCTATAACATAGGTATCCATCTTTTTAGATGTCATTTACAGAATTTCCCCAAAATTCTCTTACACAAAGCAAGTATGACTGTGACTGTGCCTGAACGCTATAGGGAGAACTCGATAAATGACGCTCTAAAACAAGCATTAGACAAGTTCCGTGCTGTGCGCTATTTTATAAAGGGTGTACACCCCATGTAACGTAACATAACATAATAACAGATTTCTATACCGCATAACCCTTAGCACTAGTTTCCATACCCTAACTCTGGGTGCCAGACTTACAGCTCCTGAAATCTGGTGTAAATTCTGGTACCCAAGTTGGGCACAGAAACCCATTACTCTATAACACTTTTGGAATGCACCTGACCCACCTATGCCTCTCCCATGGCCATGCGGTTTTTTGGGTTGCGCGCTATGGGATTTAGGTGCCCAGTATTATAGTGCACAGCCAACCGTACATGCAAATCCCAATCCCAGAATTAATAATTGGTTTGTTGGCATCCAGTTATTGATGGTTAACAGCTCAGCCAGTTAAGTTGTATGGGCATCTCAGCAGAGTGCCCAAATCTGAGCAGTATATATAGAATCTGGGGTTATGCTAGAAAGCATGTATTTTAGAAAGCACATATATACTTCACAATTCCACCCAAGCTCTGTTCAACTCTACTATTGGGAATGCCTATGTCCAGATCTCAAAAATATGTGTGCTTTTGTCAGCAGATACACTTGTTTTTTCTTTAAAATATATATATTTTTATTGAAAGTGAAAAAGGTCACAACCAGACAGAATACAAACTCAACAGCAGAAATGCAAAAAAGTTCAAATACAAGAAATAGGCGACAAGATGTACATGCACATCTGTATATACTTATGTGATTTTATAATAGCCATTTTCCTCAGGTAAATGTAGTGCTGTCATTGCAGCTGCAGACAGAGCATTCTGGCTCTGCTCTAGAACACAGACATCTGTAGAACATTAGAAGAGTAGAACATTCAGAGGGTGTATTTAGATTTTAGCAAAGCCTTTGACAGTGTTCCACACAGATGTCTAACAAATAAACTGAGTGCCCTCGGGATGGGTCCCAAGGTGACGGGCTGGGCCAAGAACTGGTTGAATGGAAGGCAATGGAGGGTATTGATCAATGGAGATCGTTGTGAGGAAAGGGATGTTACCAGTGGTGTGCCTCAAGGTTCTGTTCTTGGGCCTGTTCTTTTTTAACATTTTTATAAATGATATTGCTAAAGGTTTGTCAGGTAAGATTTGCTTCTTTGCGGATAACAAAATCTGCAATAGAGTAGACATGCCGGATGGTGTGAATAACATGAAGAAAGACTTGGCGAAGGTTGAAGAATGGTATGAAATTTGACAGCTAAAATTTAATGCTACGAAATGCAAGGTCATGCATTTGGGCTGTAAATACCCGAGGGAATGGTACAGTATAGGTGATGAAGAACTTATGTGCATGACAGAAGAGCGGGACTTGGCTGTGATTGTATGTGATGATCTTAAGGTTGCCAAACAGGTTGAAAAGATGACGGGCAAAGTTAGAAGGATGCTAGTTTGCATGGGGAGAGGTATAGCCAGTAGGAAAAAGGAGGTATTGATGCCCCTGTATAAGACTTTGGTGAGACCTCATTTAGAATATTAGGTACAATTCTGGAGGCTGCACCTTCAAAAAGACACAAAAAGGATGGAGTTGGTCCAGAGGAAGGCTACTAAAATGGTGCATGGTCTTCATCATAAGGCGTATGAGGACAGACTTAAGGATCTCAATGTGTATACTTTGGAGAAAAGGCAGGAGAGAGGAGATATGATAGAGACGTTTAAATACCTACGTAATGTAAATGCGTATGAGTGGAGTCTCTTTCATTTGAATGAAAGCTCTGCAATGAGAGGGCATAGGATGAAGTTAAGAGGTGATAGGCTCCGGAGCAATCTAAGGAAATACTGTTTTGTAGATGCATGAAACAGTCTCCCAGAAGAGGTGGTGGAGACAGAGACTGTGTCTGAATTCAAGAGGGCCTGGGATAGGCAAGTGGGATCTCTTGGAGAGAGAAAGAGATAATGGTTACTGTGGATGGGCAGACAAGATGGGCCATTTGGTCTTTATTTGCCATCATGTTTCTATGTAACCACGAGCTTTTGGAAGAAGGCACCATGGTACCTGATCCAAATTCTAAGAAAATATATTCTGAATCAACACTTGCAATCAGAGGCAACTATGCGATTAACTTTGGAGAATACTCAGGACATACAATATAGGAAACATGTATGGCAGCAGTATCCTTAGCGATCCCAAGGCTAAGAACTCAATGAAAGGGACACTAAGATTATGTGCAGATTTTAAATCTTCAAAAAAATCTCTAAAGACATGTTTATCTGTAAGGGCATTTCAGAACTGATTGTTTAAATCAGCAGATGTCAGAATATTCTGACTACTAGAACATGGCATGTTTAAAGAAAGTAGATCTTTGATATGCATTGATGAATGTATGGCGTTTGTTTATTTTATGTATGTAATAATTTGTTACCCGCTTAGTAGATAAGCAGGATAGAAATTGTTAAAATAAATAAATGAAAATAAGGACAGAGGAGTCTTTCCTCTCCTAGAAGAAGTCTAGCTAAGAAAAACGTAGAGTCTTGGCTCCCCTTTCAAAGGACTAAGGGAATAGTGGGGAAGGTATTAACACAGAGGCTTTGCAGACTTTTAAGTCTCCAACCGTTCCCTGAAGCATTAAGGAGCAAAGCCAAACATTTCCCACATGCACTAAACTGTTCAGGGAGGTCAGTCTGACCACAGCTGTCCCTCTGAGACACAGAGTGTCCTAAAACAGGTCTCCTCATGGGGAGACATTACAGTTTATGAACCCATTACACAAGGGAGACACGATGGGCCTGTTTTACGAAGCCGTACTAGAGGCTGCGCTGTGGTAACGGCCACGAAGCCATAGAGATTTAAAGGGCTTCAGGGCCATTGCCGCGCGGCTTCGTAAAACAGGGGGTATATAAAACATTTTACAAAGCAATTGCTGAAACCCATTTACCAGGGTATTTGGACTACTGTATTTGAAAACTGCCCACTATCCTTGTGGATAAAATTATATGCTGATAGCCCATTGAATTTGTCACGCTTTTAGGGCAAATTATTTTGCTATGATTGCAACTGACTGCAGCTGTTCTGTGCCACCCCAACCCTACCCTGCTAAAGTTGCTGCCCTAGGTATCTGCCGAGTTTGGCCAAATGCCTAAGAAACATTTTTTATTTATTTTGATTGTTCCTCATTTATGTATTTATTGCCCATACTATCCTCCCACTCTAGGCAGGTTAAAATAAAACACTCAAAAAATGATTACTACAGTTAAAACTATATAAAAAAGCAATAACATTTATAACAAAAATGCTTTTGAAAATAAATTGAGCCTTAAGGTGTTTCACAATGTAACCAAAAACGTAAGGCATACAATACTGAATTGCCAATAGATCAACTATTTTTAAAAGATAAAGCACTTCCTCTTGATGCAATGTTGAAAGTAAGCAGTAAACAGTGCAATGTGATAGAATTGGTTAAGGAATCACACCCCCTGAAGAAGCCAGAAAAGGTGAAACAGCGATCTCGGGACTGAGGAATGATCCAGTCCTGCAAAGATGAAGAGCTAAGTGTTGAGATTTACTGCTAAAAATATGTAGGGAAGAATCTCCACATCTTTAACAGGTGACATTTCATAAATCATGTGTGAGTTAATTTACATCTGAAACAGCATACTAGCAAGAGGAAATGCATTCAGAAAAGTGATTTTTAAACTGCACTATATAAGTTGGAATTAGAAAGAATTATAAAGTAGCACCTTTGAATTAGGTTCCACATATAATTTTAAAAAGAGAGAGAGAGAGGTTTTTCAAGGACCAGTGGATCAGTGGCATACCTAGCATATGTGACACCTGGGGCCCATCATTTTTTGACACCCCCCCATCTGTACGAAAAACATAATTTTTAGTAACAAGCCACACGTCACACATGAGTACCTAGGAAAAGGCAGCATCTTACATATGCAGTGAGCAGTACAACATCAATACACCCATTGTAAAACTAAACAAGCCAGACTAGTACAGATCAATCTTAACAAAAAAACATGTCTTTCGAACATTCAGAACACAGAAAACACCTTCGCCTAGTATGGAATGTCATCACAAACTAACCTCTCTCCCTTTTACAAAACTGTAGTGTGGATTTTAGCCATGGTGGTAACAGCTCTGACGCTATAGAATTCTGAGCATCAGAGCTGCTACCACCACGGCTGGCGCTAAAAAATGCTCCACAGTTTTGTAAAAGGGGGGGGATAAAATAGAAATACATAGACAAAGGTTAAATTGTACCAGTAAGAAGCTGGATTCTGCATACAGTGCACCACAGAACCAGTGACACATGTCTCCTAAAGCAATAAATAAATAGAAAATTTTTTTCTACCTTTGTCTTCTGTGGTTTCTGCTTTCCTCATCTTCTTGTAACTCTCTTCCTTCCATCCAATGTGTGCCGTCTCTCTTCCCCTATATAGTATCTTCTCTCCTTCTATGCCCCTTCCAGAAACTGTATGCCTCCCCCTTCCATCTCTCCTTTCACCCCCATTGGTCTGGCCTCTCGCTCCTCTCCTTCCCTCTCCCACACCTCTCCTCTGCAATCCCTTTCCTTTTCCCTCATTTTCCTTTTCAATTTATTTTCTGCATCTGTCTAGATTACGTTCTTACTACCCTCTCATCAATGTCCTTTTTTACTGTCTACCTAAAGCTTGCCACCTCTTTCCCTCACCCCTCCAGTGTTTCCCTAACTCAGTCCTTTTCTCCCCATCATGTACCCTCCTTTTATTTATCCCCCCTCCTTCCATCATGTACCCTCTTTTTCCAACCTTTCCATCTAGTACCTTCTCCTCTCTCTGTCCACTTCCATCCAGCATCTACTCCCCTCTTTCTCCCCTCCCATTTCCTTCTGGCATTTGCTCCCTTATCTCTCCCATCTGCACTTCCATCCAGCATAGGCTCCCCACTAGCATCCAATGTCTGCCCTTTCTCTCGCCATCCACACCTCTTCAATCAGCATCTGCCCCTTTCTCTCCCTCCAATATCCTTCCCCCTTATGTCTCTCTCCTTTCTCTGTACATCAGTTCTATCAGCACCACCCTTCTATACCACCCTGCCCCCTTTCTTTCCCTCCACCACTCTTCCATTCCAGCAATCCTGCTCCTTTCTCTCCCTTCATGCAGCAAGGTCCCACGATGATTGTAGCTGCCGGCTGCCAGTCCATCCCACTCCAACGTACTTGCTCTGGAGCGGACTCAGCAGCCGCATGCTGGAAGGTCCCGCGATGATTTGTCTGCTGACTCTGCTCCAGAAGAAGTAAGTTACATCAGAGGGAGTGGACCCGGCAGACGCAGGGAGTTGTGGCAAAGTCCCCCAATGACTGCATCTGCCGGGTCCACCCCCTCCGACGTAACTTACTTCTTCCGGAGCAGAGCCGACAGACGAGTCAGCATGGGACCTTCCTGCACCTCAGCACGGCTGCCGACTCTGCTGCAGAGAAAGTAAGTCAGAGGTAACGTGACCATTTATTTTTTCATCAGAAGGGGACATCTATTAATTGACTGTGTATCCTTTCTTTCATTTATTTCTTTCTGTACTCAGGCCCAACAATTGTCCCTTTCTATTCCCTCCCTCCTTCCTTCCCATGTCCTTAGTGCCCCCAGTGCCTCCGTCCCATGTCCATAGTGCCCCTAGTGCCTCCTTCCCGTGTCCATAGTGCCCCCATTGCCTCCTTCCTGTCCATAGTGCCCCAGTGCCTCTTTCCTATACATAGTGCCCCCAGTGCCTCCGTCCCATGTCCATAGTGCCCCCAGTGCCCCTGTCCTGTATCCTTAGTGCCCCCAGTGCTTCCGTCATGTGTCCATAGTGCCCCCAGTGCCTCCTTCCCATGTCCTTAGTACCCCCAGTGCCTCCTTCTTATGTCCCCCCACTACCTTCCAGATTTTGGCCACCCCCAAAGCCAGCCTGCCTGCCTACCTATCTCCCGCCCTCCCTGCTGCACTAAAGCCAGCCAGCTTGCCTGCCTACATCCTGCCCTCCCTGCCGCGGAAAAAAAAATGTGCCTCTCCCCTTCTTTTCCCCCGGTCCGCGCCTGCAATCTTACCTCCCCCCACCGACAAGAAGTCTTTCCGACGTCAATTCTGACGTCGGAGAGGACGTTCCAGGCTAGCCAGGCAGTGATTGGCTGGCCCGGAATGTCCTCTCCGACGTCAGAATTGACGTCGGAAAGACTTCTTGTCGGCGGGGGGGAGGTAGGATTGTAGCGGCGTGGCCAAGGGAAAGGAAGGGCAGGAGGACCGGGACCTGGCCGGCTGTGCACCCCCCCCAAGCCGTGCACTCGGGGCGGACTTCCCCCCCTCCTTGGTACGCCACTGCAGTGGATGAGAGCTACACCTAAACTGAGCTGACACATAGTACTCGTATGATCTCGCTGTAAGGTGTCTGAGGTCCTTTTTCCTCTTTTAAAAATAGTTGATCTGTTTGCAGTTTAGCACTGTGTGCCTTATATTTTGGTTGTAGCAAGACAAGGTGGCACCAATCCTGTGGGTTAAACAGGAGACATTAGGCCATGTGGGAAAGCCTGGAAAAGGCTTCCCTGAAGATTTTAGTATCAGGGCAGGTGTGTATGGATGCACACTGAAAAGGAAACAGCAGGGCATGCAGCTGCTGGTTTGTGAACAGAATTGTGCAGTGTGAAGTTTGCCAGATCAGGAAAAGTAAAAAGCTGCAAAAGACATTGCAGTTAAGATGAATGTCAGGGAGAAAAAAATGGAGTTAAATTGAATTTTATTTACCCCCTCTTTTAGCTAGAGGTTTTTAGCACGGGTCGGTGAGGTAAATGGTCTGACATTCATAGGGGCTTAGGCCCAGAATCTCAAAACTTTAATGCAGTCGCTAAACTGGTTTCCAATGGTTTAGCCTGCATGCATTTTAGTGGCGGATTATCAAAACAGCTTATCTCTGTCTTTAGCAAGCTTTCTAGCAGTCTCCGACACTGCCATGCAAATGGGCTCTTCAACATTACAATGAGCACTCCGGTGGATTCTTTACAATCGCCAAGTCATTTTCTAAGAGTGACGTTTTTAAACCCCAGCAGTGAAAGAGATGCCCACTCTCTCCCACTGCCACACAACACCCCTCCCCAGATGTCTGGTCATCCTACACTAGACATAGAATTTAATAAAAACTTAATTAAATCTAAAGGCTAAGGCCCCTGAGCACAAAGCTCCGACATCATGGTAAAAAATAACGTAGTGGAAGTGATTATTTTTTTATCAGGTGATGCTCTGAACGAATAGCATGCAAATTATATGTATGCTATTCATCTGAAGCAGCCTAGTAAAAGGGGGAGGTACAGTGCCCAGAACCTGCTCAGAAGAGCATTTACTAGGCACTGCTCCTCTGCCCATCCCTCCTGTCAGGAAAAACCAATTTTTCTTCTACCACTGCTGCTTCTCCCTACCGGTTCAGCTGATCGTGGCAGGGGAATCCTCAAAGCCACTGTTCGGCGGCTTCAGAGAGTTCTGCTGGCTCAGCTAATCGGGTATTCCCCTACTGCGATCAGCTGAATCGGCAGAGAGAGAGCAGGGGGTGCTTTGTTTTTAATGGGTGCAGTTGTTGTCTGTGTGTTGTGTGAGCACAAAAGCTGCACCCATTAAGAAAACAATTCTGCCCCCTCCCACCTCCTGCTGAGCCCCCAATGCCCCAAACAATCTGGAATTCTAGTAGGCTGGGTCGGGTCAGACCCCCCCAGCTCAAGAAGCCTCCCCCTGGGACCCCAGACACCCCTATACCTTGTGTTGAGGAGATCAGCAGGAAGGATGCCCACTTCCTCCTGCCTTGCGCCATGCCTTTTCAAAATGGTGGCCATTCCGGTGCATCCTGGGATGCACTGGGAAGGGACAAAGGTCCTGATTGGTTGAGACACCAAGGTCCTCCCAGTGCATCCCAGCTGGGAGGGGCTTAAGGCCCTGTTTGGCTAAGGCATCTAAGGCCCCTCCTAGTGCATTTTGAAGAGGTGGGCCTGAGGCAGGAACGAGTGGGCATCCCTCCTGCTGATCTTCAACAAAAAGATACAGAGGTGTTGGGGGGAGGATTCTTAAGCTGAGGGGGCATGACCTGACCCTGCTCACTAGACCACAAGGTCTTTTTTGGCTGGAGGGGCTCCTTGGGACAAGGAGGGCTGTCTTTTGAGGCCTGGGGGGATCAGTGGTAGGGAAGATGCTTGAGTACCTGATTGTAAAACCGCTTAAAAAACCTTGATAGGCGGTATATAAAAAAAATCCTAATAAACTTAAATAATAATTCATGCAGCCACTGCTTTCCCTGCTGGATCAGGGGAGTCTTGGATCAGCTGAGCCACCAGGACTCCTCAGAGTTGCTGATCAGCGGCTTCGGGGCATCCTCATGCCAACTCAGCTGATTCGCGGCTTCAGGGAGTCCTGCCAGCTCAGCTGATCCAGGATTCCCCTGCCTTGATCAGATGAGTTGTCAGGAAAAGCAGGGGTTGCTGGCTCTGTCGTGGACCTTTTTTAAAAGAAAAAAAAAATTGGGGGCATCTGTTGTGTTTGCTATGTGCTGATATGGGAGGGGGCATTCTCTTTTGTGCATCGCTAGGCGAGCTAATTTACATACTAATGAGCTCCTAGTGATGCATTTGCATAGGGTTCTCAGTGGCTGCTATGACGATTAGTAGTACCCTTTTCTGCATCAGGAGGACAGTTTTCCATGTAAGTATGAGTGCTTTAATGACTCTTACTGCCACGAAAAGCTTTTGTACATCAGGGCCTTAATGAATCAAGGCAGTCACAAGGGCCCAAAAGAAGTGTCAAAATCTGCAGCAAGATAGACCATGGAATGAAGAGCAGATCCCAATTGTAGTAAAAGTAATGCTTTATTTCGAACAATGTTGAAAAATTACTTTTACTACACCTGGGATCCGCTCTTCATTCCAATCAAGGTACATCAAGCTTGCAGAAGCAATGCTGTGGTCTAAGGAAGAAAAATGTTTTAATACCTTAATTTTGCAAAATGTATAATTTGGCAAATTTTCCTCAAGATGTTTCTTTATGTTTTTCTTATGCAAGTTATCTTGTAAACATTTCGAAATTCAATTAAAAAAAAACAAACCTTGCAGAAGCAGTACTCGAGCCCCTAGGTAAAAGTACAAGTGCAACATGAGCTGAAATGGTAGAAGTACTAAAAACAGCACTTGCCACAAAAAAGTCCAAACAGTTAAGAGGCTGCAAACAGGCAGCACACCCACATAAACTTCCAATGTTGACTAGTGTTATGTAACACTGAGCCCAAGGGTATGTCTGTTTAAAAGGTAGTTTTACGGTAGACCAAGGAAATTAGTTGAAAATGAAATAGCAAGGATAACCTGAGATAAACAACCAAAAATAAGAAATGATAGAAAACAGCAATCGCAGCACTGGATGTTTTAAGCAGGTTTTTTGTTTTTTTTTAAATAAGTACTCTGATTTTGAAATTTATTCTCTTTCATGCTTTAATTTATTTTTATTTTTTTTCCTGTCTGTTTCTTCATAGACTTTTATATTGCTTTTAAGTCTTACCCCCTCTTTTACAAAGGTGCGCTATGCTTTTTAGTGCACGCTAAATATTAGCACATGCTAAACACTAATGCGTGCATGTTATCCTATGGACGCATTAGCGGTTAACGCACGCATTGATTTAGTGCGCGCTAAAACACTTAGAGCTCCTTTTACAAATGCATGGTAGCGGTTTATCGCACGTAATAGCGCACACTATACTGCCGTCCGCGCTAGCCGCTACCACCTCTTCTTGAGCAGGCAGTAGTTTTTTGGCTAGCGCGGGAGTTAGTGCGTGATTAAAAGTTGCGCACGCTGAAGCCGCTAATGTGGCTTTGTAAAAGGAGCCCTGAGTGCACCTTTGTAAAAGAGGGCCTTAGTTTATGTATTCAAATTTTGATATAACAAAGAAAAAAAAAACAATAGAATATAACAAACCATTCATTAACTACTAAACAACTTAGAAAAATGTCACCAAAATATCCAAAATGTTATTAAAAAAGTAAAGAAAAATATGTTCAATGAACAATGCTCAGTATAAAATACCAGCCTGGATAGCGATGGTATATGACATCATAGCACTTGAACCCTACCTACCAGCCAAAGCTGGGAAAACATTGCAATGTCAGATAATAATCAGTATTAATACTTAACTCTCTCTCAGCTGGAAATATACTGGTCGATGATTGTTCGCAAAGGGTGCAAGTTGGACTTTATTTTTGGGTATTTTGCTTTTTTTTGATGGATTGAATGTTGTTTGTACTGGGAACATATTGTTTTTGGATTTTTCACTTGAGGATTCCCACCTGGATGTTTTGCATCATATCTGTCTTGAACCCTTTGAGAACGTCTAGAAAGTGTTTCTCACTACTTTATTAATTTGAAAATCATCGTTAAATAACGATCTACTTCTACTCCTAAGATGTCATTGCACCAGAAGACAGTGAAAGTCTTTAAGTACAGGAGTAATGTGATCATTCTCAGACAAACCAACAATCAAATGAGCAGCTGCATTCTGCGTAATTTGCACTCATCCAAGATTTTTAATATCTGCACACATACGACAAGATACTTTCTTGGGTTCCAGTATATTTCCTGTTGCTCCTGCTCAGCACAGCTAAATCCCTTGTGCCAGGCATACTTTTAAACAGATTTGTATCAAGGAGGTGGAACCAAGAGGAAAAGAGAACTGGGCATTCACAGGTCTCATAGGCATGCTATTTTGTGTAACAACCAAGTATTTAGCATCCAGATGCCATTTGCACATAGAAGCTTTCTGTTTTGGGGGGTTATCCTGCTTGCTACTCACCTACTCACTCCATGTTCTGTTTCTCTTATATAGACTGCTTTATAGCCCTATGACCAAAACTATTACAGCTCTGACAAATTAAACAGCATGCCCCCATCCTCAAATAAAACCCCAAACATTATCCTTTTTTATGTAAATCATTAACATTAGCCCTTGTTGGAACTTCAGCTTTACAGAGTCTTATATTAAGATTAAAATGCTAATCACTCATGCTTTCAATTAGGGGGTCTCTGAACACAGTATTAGTCAGAGGTTTTGTTAAGAATACAGTATCATGCACTCTACTGTCTTTATTCTTCTATGAACTTTTAAGAAACTTCATTCTTTAAAGCAGAGATGTGGCTATAGATAGGCCCAGGCCTAGGCACATCTAGTCTGGCTGTCAATGTCAAAAGAGGGGGGGGGGGGCGTGAATAGAGCTAGAAAATAAATAGTTTTGATGTAGTACCCATTTTGGTATCTCTCCTCCCTCTCCTCTATTCTAGGTCTGGCATCTGTCCTCTTCCCCCTCCCCCCCCCTCAGGTCTGTACACCGCCTTTTCATCAGAAAAGGCAGTATATCAAGTTCCCAATAAACAATTATTTCTCTTTCCTTCCTTCCCCCCCCCTCCCCTCCCCCGGCATCTCTCCTTCCCTTTCAGTCATCCAGCTTTACATGTCTTTACTAGAGTGATGAAGCCAGACTGCCTCTGGCCAGCCAGGGGGGCCTTCCCTCTGCTGTATCCTGACTCCTCTGATGCAATTTCCTGTGTTGCAGCATAAACGGGAAACGGCAGAGGGAAGATCCCTGTGCTGTCCAGAGGCAGCCTGGCTTCATCGCTGCCACGACACACATGTAAGTTTAGAAGGTTGAGGCAGTGGCATACCTAATATATTTGACACCCATGGCCAATAATTTTTTTAACACACCTTCCTCTATATGAAAAAAATATTTTTAATAATAATCTGCAAGTACCTAGGAAAAGGCAGTATCTTAAACATTGCAGTGAGCACTAGAACAATTGGAACAGACTGCCTGAATCGGTATGTCAAGCTCTGTCTCTAGCGTGTTCAAATCTAGGCTAAAAGTCCACTTTTTCGAGGCTGCTTTTAAGGCCTAACTCTTACCGATGTCTGTTTTATCATTCCTTCTGTAAGAAATTCCCTAAGTACAAATGTACTGTTTTGTCTGTTTTGATTAGATTGTAAGCTCTATCGAGCGGGGATTGGTTCTTACATGTTTAATGTACAGCGCTGCGTACGTCTAGCAATGGTATAGAAATGATAAGTAGTAGTAGTAATTGTATAACTAAACAAGCCAGATTAGAACAAGGTGGTGCTAAAAAGTTCTCAGCCCAACCAAGAACAGAATGATGTGAATTTGGTCTAATCAATGATCTGAAACAATGTCAAAACCTAGAATTTCATTTCTGCAAATCGGCACTTAACAAAATAAGAAAACACTCTTTTCAGCTACAGTGGCAAAATAACGCTCAGAATTTAGGAAGTTGGTTGGTTGAGCTGAGAACCTTTCTAGCACCCTCTCATACAGATTGATCCTGCACAGTCAATGTTAACAGAATACCACGTCTTTTTCATACACACAGAACACAGATACGCCCTCACCCAGTATGGAATAAGTAATCACAAACAAAGATTAGACATACTGTATGTAGACAAAAGTTAAACTGAGCCATCAAGAAGCCAGACTCTACATCAGGGCTGCCATCAGGGCAGTACTACCAGTCCTGCATTCAGGGGCCCGGAGCTAACAGGGGGCCCGGACACCCCCAGGGTCCTAGGCAGTGTTCTAAGGCAGGGGCGCCAGTAGCTCGCCAAGGCAAAGTGAGTCGATCACCCAGGACTCACTTTGCCTTGGTGATCTATCGGGCCGATCAGTCTTCCTCTCCCCGACGTCAATTCTGCAGTCGGAGAGGAAGTTCGGGCCAGCCAATCACTGCCTGGCTGAGCAGAACTTCCTCTCCGACTGCAGAATTGACATCGGGGAGAGGAATGCTGGTCGGCCCGAAGCAGGCAGAGCATGCGTCAGCGTCGGCTTTGGGGCCTGTTATCCATTGGTGGGTCCTGTTCCCCGATGGCAGCGGCAGTGGCAGTGGCTTGGGGAATGGCAGGGAGAAAGAAAGAAAGGGGGCAGGCAGGGAGACAGAAGGAAAGAAGAGAAACAGAAAAAAAGAAAGGGGGCATGAAGAGAGGAAGAAAAAATTGGGGGAGGGAATGAGGTGTGGAGGAGAGAAAGCATACAGGCTGATAGAAGGGAAGAAAGATTGGATGCACAGTCAGAAGAAGAAAGTGCAACCAGAGACTCATGAAATCACCAGACAAGGTAGGAAAAATGATTTTATTTTAAATTTAGCAAAATGGAGGCAGTATTACCAGTTTTCAAAGGAATTTGCCCAAATAACTTAATAGTTAACTGGGTAAATTCCCAGAGATGAAAACTTCCCTTCACTTACTATGCACAGTTCTGAATTTATATCTGCTGTCTATATTTTACAATATGGTCCCCTTTTACTAAACCGCAATAGCGGTTTTTAGCGCAGGGAGCCTATGAGCGTCAAGAGCAGCGCTGGGCATTCAGCGCAGCTCCCTGCGCTAAAAACTGCTATTGTGGTTTAATAAAAAGGATGGAGGTTTAATTAAAAAATTTGTCTATTTTTGTATGGTTGTTACTGAGGTGACAATGCATAGAGTCATCTGCCTTGACCTCTTTGAAAAAAAAACCAGAATAGGAATGATAATTAACATTTTCTCAGCGTTTAGTGTGCTTTGTGTTTTTTAATTTTATTGTTGGTAGATCATTTTGACTTGGTCATTTTAAAGTAGCTCACAAGCTCAAAAGGTTTGGGCACCTCTGAGCTAGAGCGTTGAAACTGTGTATTTCTATTTTATCCCCCCTTTTACAAAACTGTGGAGCGTTTTTTAGCGCCAGCCGTGGTGGTAGCAGCTCTGATGCTCAGAATTCTATGAGCGTCAGGGCTGTTACCACTGTGGCTAAAATCCACACTACAGTTTTGTAAATGAGTGAGGGGTTAGTTTGTGATGACATATTCCATACTAGGCGAAGGTGTTTTCTATGTTCTGTGTGTTCGAAAGACATGGTTTTCTGTTAGGATTGGCGGTGTAGGATTGATCTGTGCTGGTCTGGCTTGTTTAGTTTTACAATGGGTGTATTGATGTACTGCTCACTGCAATATGTAAGATGCTGCCTTTTCCTAGGTACTCATGTGTGACGTGTGGTTTGTTACTAAAAATCATGTTTTTCTTACAGATGGGGGGGGGGGTGCCAAAAAATGATGGGCCCCGGGTGTTACATATGCTACGTACACCACTGTATGTAAAGATACCAGAAAGCTGGCGTAGCAAAAACTTTAAGTAAATTGTTATTCTTCTAAGTTTTGAGTATTTAACCCTCCCACAATCTCACGGGCACTCGTTTCAAGTTTCAAGTTTATTGAGATTTTGATTTAAACGCATTATCAAATATTTTCAATGCGTATAACAAAAATAAATTTGGGGAAATAAATAAAACCATTTGAACAATAAACATACAAACATATCCATAGATGATTAAAATTACATAAGGAGTACAAGGATAAACTACATTTGTTTAAAAATGCGTTCTCCGCGCCTGCTCATAAATTTGTTGACTGGAAGGATCCAGCAATGTGGCCAGATGTCATTCAGGACAAAGACAGAGAAAGAATTGTGCAATTTGGATTAATGATGGAAGATGATGTAAAGCAAATGGCACAGTCTATGAGTAAAGATCTTGACGGACGTTCTTTTTATGAATATCTCCTCTATGCCAAATCACCCAATGGATGTGAGAAGATTTTACGGGACTGGCTTAGGTGGAGCATTAGCAGAAAAGTATGTGTGTATTCGGCCCATGGAAGAAGGGGGGGGGATGTCGGGAGGGGGGGGGAAGGGGTGCGTGGGGGGCCCAATAGGATTGCTCAGTAAGGGGCCCAGAAATTTCTGATGGCGGCACTGCTCTACATACAGTGCAACATCACAGAAACAGTGATACAAGTCCCCTAATACTGTGCAAAATATTGTAGTTGTTAGAGCAGCTGCCTCAGCACCCTGGGGTTGCAAGTTCAATTCCCACTGCACTCCTTGTGACTCTGGGCAAGTCACTTAACACTTCATTGTCCCAGGTACAAAATAAGTACATAAGAACATAAGCATTGCCTCTGCCGGGTCAGACCAGGGGTCCATCGTGCCCAGCAGTCCGCTCCCGTGGCGGCCCCCAGGTTCGTGACCTGTAAGTCCTTACCTAAATTCTTTATTCCCTATTCATTAGTACCTATTCATTAGTTACCCTCTCTATCTGTACCCTTCAATCCCCTTGTCCTTCAGGAAGTCATCCAATCCCTTTTTGAAGCCCAATATTGTACTCTGCAACTATCATCTCCTCTGGGAGCACATTCCAGGTGTCCACCACCCTCTGAGTGAAGAAGAACTTCCTAGCATTCGTTTTGAATCTGTCTCCCTTCAATTTTTCTGAATGCCCTCTTGTTTTTGTTGGCCCTGTTAGTCTGAAGAATCTGTCCTTCTCCACCTTCTCTATGCCTTTCATGATTTTATAAGTCTCTATCATGTCCCCTCTAAGTCTCCACTTCTCTAGGGTAAAGAGCCCCAGCTTCTCCAACCTTTCAGCATATGAAAGGTTTTCCATGCCCTTAATCATCCTTGTCACCCTTCTCTGGACCCTCTCGAGTATTGCCATATCCTTGCTAAGGTAGGGCGACCAGTATTGGACACAGTACTCCAGATGTGGGCGCACCATTGCTCGATCAGTGGTAGAATAACCTCCTTCATTCTGGCAGTGATACCCTTTTTGATTATGCCCAACATTCTGTCTAAAATATGTAAACCACTTGGATTGTAACCACACAGAAAAAGCATTATATCAAGTCCCATCCTCTTTACCTTTACTTTACAAATTAAAAAATAGAAACAATACAAAAAATGGAAAATAAGATAACACCATTTTATAGGACTAATACATTTTTTTTGTTAGCTTTCAATGACCAAAACCTCCTTCCTCAGATCAGTACAGTATACTGCTGATACGATATCCTGTCCTGATTTGAGGAAGGGAGTTTTGGTCTCTGAAAGTTAGTCAAAAATGTTTTAAAATTTTCTATTCATAACTGTTTATCAATACTGCTATAACACTACTCTTATCAAATCATCTCACCTGCAGAAGCATGAATGGTGTAATTAGGTGCATACAGTGCATTCTCGCTATTCACGGCAGTATGGTTCTTGAAAATCTTCATAAATTGTGAATTTGTGAATAACAAAATAATGTGTCTATGGGAAAATAGATGTTAGGTTCCAGCCATACAAGTGATTCCTCAAAACCACAGAAAGTGAATAATGGATCCTATAGAAAAAACATGGTTAGGTTTCAGCATGGGACAGCACTTGACAAAAACCATACAGCACATTTAGAATGTTGCAAACATCTTGCATTCTGTAATTTGCTGATTGTCCAGCCTTCTTCGATGTAAACCGCCTAGAAGTCATTCGACTGTGGCGGTATAGAAGAATAAAGTTATTATTATTATATTTTTTATTTGCAGTACCGCTTATAGAGGTAACATGTTTCTTTCTTTTTCAAGTTGTTGCTTGAAACTCTTCCTGAACACTTGGTGGCCATTTTCAGAAGCAAAAGCAAAAGTGAAAGTAAATGACTATTTTTAAATGTGTAGGTCCATGAATATGCAAACACAGCGGTGTGAATGGCAAATAATGGTCACAATTTGCACACCTGTGTATAAACACAATTGTGAATACTGGACATGTGAATAGTGAGAATGTACTGTATTTGTATGTCACTTCAGTATTGGTGTGTCCAGGGGAAGAGTTAGGGTGGAGTGCAAGAAGAGTCACAAATTGACATTAATGTTTTATAAAATACTCAACTAGATATAACAGGGGATTCAATCAAATAAATCAAAATGTATACAAGGACGTATTGAAATCAGATTTTAGTAGCTGGACATCATTCACACCACATTAACAAAGACCTTGTGACTACACACCATCAATAAGACAACATATGAAAAATGATATATATATATAAGACAACGGAGAAAAATGAACCTCAATTGTGAGGTGAAAATTTCTGGACAATGCAATACTCCCCTGAAGTAGCCTTTTAGGAGAAACAGAAAGACTTTTCTGTTGGGACACGAACTGAGGAATCTTTAGAACCATCTTGTTTTTTCAGATGAGTGAACGTTTTTTTCTCTTATTGTTGTTACTATTTTCATGCCTCTACAACTATTTACACCTGTGAAGTTGAGCTGTTGCCCTCGTTAAATTTTTGGTTAGCTTGGTTCCGGTTCACACTGAAAAATAGATTGTTAATACTGTTGACTTTGCTCACACAGAAAAAGTTTGAAAAAGAAAAATAGTTTTTGAAAAAACATATGAATGAGAATTATTTAAATGTACACGGAGTTTTTTTATGAACCCGTGATGATGTGAGTTGGCTCAGGCACTTGTGTAGTCCTGGCCTCTCACAATTGAGGTTCATTTTTCTCCGTTGTCTTATATATATATATCATTTTTCATATGTTGTCTTATTGATGGTGTGTAGTCACAAGGTCTTTGTTAATGTGGTGTGAATGATGTCCAGCTACTAAAATCTGATTTCAATACGTCCTTGTATACATTTTGATTTATAAAATACTCACACACATACATGTATACCTGATGTGCTAAACGTTTATTCAAGCTCCCTCGATCTAGGTGCAGTTTCTGCAATAATTTTGCTAATAAGTGCCTATATGACTTTATAAAATAGAATGCAAATAGATGTTTCTTTGCCTTTCAAATGTAGTCAAATTTTTAAAATTGCACTCTTCTAGTGCAAGTTTAGAAATCACACACTAACAAATTTTTTTGTGCAGATTTGACTGCATTAGACCTTGATATCTTCTCCATCTCTCTCTCATCCTGTACTTATTTGCTCCCTCATTCTGTCAACCTCCTTTCCCTCTCTCTCACCCAGCCTTTCTCCTTCTAAAGCCCAGTGTGTTTATCCCCTCTCCTTTTTCTCTTATCATTATAACACCTTATGATTATCAAATTCTTTTTTCTTCTCCACATGCCATTTTTCATTCTCCTTTCTTAGTCCTTGTTTATAAGGCTTCAGTTTGAGGGACCAATGCTCAAAACTACTGCCAGGTTGCCATAAGGTTTGCACGTTATTGTGTGCCAAATGCTCAGATGGTTCCTCACGGGTCCTGTCACCTGCAAAATTTCTCCTTTATGTGGTAAACAGGCCTCACCTATTGCATCACAGGATGCACCATGCAGGGTGAAGCACCTCTATTTTGCAGATGATAGTGACTGGAAGCAGGAGTGAGTGGGCATTGCCCCTGCCTCCTTTCAGGTACACGGTCAGGGGGGCCTTGGGTTGTGGTCACAGGGTGGAGGGACTACCAGAGATTGAGGTGGATGGGAGGAAGGGGGACCTGGGAGCCCTTAGATCACCCAGGAATCTTTTTTATTTAATATCGGGAGGGGAAGGGGGAAGAGAGGGGTCAGAGAAGGGGTCGGGGTGGATGTCACTAGACACCAGGGATATTTTGAGGGGTGGCAGAAAAAGTTGGTAGGTTGGGGATAAACATGCCATGATGTGTTGGTGGGGGGTTGTCAACTTTCTTATCAGTGCCTGAGCCAATCACTACTCAAGCATTGACAGGAATTTTTTTTTTTTTTTTGTAAATCTTTATTGACATTTCAAACTTTTATAATGTATACAATTGAAGAATCAGAAAAACTGTATTGACAGGAAATTTAACATTTAGCACTAAGTCACAGATGATTGCCACAATATAGGGCTCCTTTTACAAAGGTGCGCTAACATTTTTAGCACATGCACAAGATTAGCGTGCTAGCTGAAAAATTGCCATCTGCTTAAAAGGAGGCGGTAGCGTCTAGCGTGCGCTAAAACCGCTAGCACACCTTTGTAAAAGGAGCCCTTAATGCAGAGTAATCTGCATGCTCATTAGTTTGAGCATGACAAAGTGTTTTGCACAAATTTCACAGATATCAAATTTTTGCACAAATTTCACAGTATAGTGAGGAAAGTAACACGAATCTTGGAGCACTGGCCTCTGAACTGTCTTGCTTCTTTGTGCCTTAGTTGAGATATGCAAGTGCTACCTTCATGTCCCCTGCAATTCCTGGCCTCTCAGACAAGATTCTCCTCCAAAAGTGATTTCAGCAATGTGGACATTTATCTACCAGAACTGAACTTGTTGCATACAGACACTGGAAGCCAATTCAGACTCCTATGATAGGCATATATTTTCTAGAAGGAGGTGTGGGCTGGACAATCATAATAACCAATTCAGCTTCAGCTGGTGTGGAACATCCTCTCTTTAGATACATACCAGCCATGGAAGTCTGGACTGGTCCCTGTGAACTTAGTTGTACTATTATGAATTTTGTTCAAAATACTGTGAGGACAGCACCATAGTGATGCCAATTTATGCTAAACAAAGCTATTCTGCCTTTGATGAGAGCCTAACGAGGTCCACGTTTCAGCTGGCAGCTCAGAAGGGATCTGTTACAGCATCACACCATAAGCCTGAGGCCTGCTCAGCCAATCAGAATTGAAGATTATACAAGGCTACTTTATTACATACATAATACAGTACTGTCAGAGCAGGGCAACAGACTATTTACTGATCAAAGGTTATTTTCTAGTGAGTCAAAAATAATGATCACTACCACATAGTGTGTTTAACCCCTAGGCTTCCTTTATCTGAAACAAGTCTGGAGATATGTCTATTTGTTTTGTATTACTACTGAATTAGATAATGATTCAAATAAGTGAGGAAAAAATCCTTCAGCACCAAAGACATTTCATAAGCCCAGCAGGTGATGTATTATGTCATAAACCCAGGTGGAATCTTTTGTAAGCTTCTGACACACTCCTCTTTTAATTTTCTGGAGTGAAGAGTAGCTCAGTGGTTAGGACAGCAGGTTATGAACCAGAGAAGCCAGGGTTCAAATTGTTTCTCCAACCGACATTCTTCATCCTTCATTGTCCCAGGTACAGCTTAGATTGTGAGCCCACCCCATACCTGATAGAAACAACCACTGTCTACTGTGACACTACCCCTAGGGAAAGAGGCATCATTTTGGATTTACAAGGTGATGAGTCAGACAGCAGTGAAGAATGACTGATACTTCCTCGGCCTCCTCTTTTACAGCTACAACAACAGACCTCCAGGTGGGTTTCGGAGGGGGGGAGGGTAAGGCTCAGGGATGGGGTGGTTGTTTCTTTTGGGAGTGGGGTCTTTTGGTTAGGGCTAGGTCTTTGAGTCATGAGTGGGATTGCTGCCAAGGTGGATCTGGGTTCAGATTAGGGAAGGGGGTCTGGTGGGAAAATGGCATAGCCAGCCTCTCACTGAGGAGGTGAGCATAGCTGCAGAAGTATACACATAGGAAATTTATAGGGCGCCTGTTTCTTTAAATGGAGGAAATTATAGTGAAACCCAGAAGAGTGTGACATGAGTAGAGATAAAAAGGTCCTGGTGGTTGGGAGGGATAAAGGGAAAGAGAACGGGATTTGATATCTGAGTGGAGGGCTTACATTGAAGGAAGTTTAAGGTAAGATGCAAGTCAGAAGGCAAAAAAAAGTAGGGTAAATATTCAGCCGGCAGAGGTGAGTGTTTTACTGATTGCTGCTGGTGTTATTCCCAGTTCTTCAATGCTAGATCATGTCCAGACCTTGATATTGAATATCCGCTTTTTATGGAGTCGGTTAATACATAATATTTATTACTTAACTGTAAATGGGTTACTGCATAAAAACAGAACTGTGCTTTCTGAGATTCCATTTACCTTGGCCAGTTAAGTGCTGAATATTTGCGCTTAACTGGTCAAGTGCTGACTGTAACATAGTAACATAGTAGATGACAGCAGATAAAGACCCGAATGGTCCATCCAGTCTGCCCAACCTGATTCAATTTAAATTTTTTTTTTTTTTTAGCTATTTCTGGGCAAGAATCCAAAGCTCTACCCGGTATGGTGCTTGGGTTCCAACTGCCAAAATCTCCGTTAAAACCTACTCCAGCCCATCTACACCCTCCCAGCCATTGAAGCTCTTCCCAGCCCATCCTCCACCAAATGGCCATATACAGACACAGAACAAAAACACACAGGTTCCACATGCAATTGCAATGATCTTTCAACAAGAGGAAAAGACCTCAGAAGCCTGCACCATAAAGAATATTAAATTCTGGCAATGGTAACTCAGCAGGACAGGTTCTCTATCATTGGTCTTAAAAACCTCTTGTGCCCGATGGGAAAAATTTTTATTATGCGATAGTGTACTTAACACATATCTTATAATCGGTACTTGTGATTAGTAATATAATGCACTTATCTTAAATTGCTGATAAGAGCCCGACGGGACCCGTTTCGTCAGGTTATTGGCTTCGTCGGGGGACTTTTTTTTGATAGCTGAAAAGCAAAAAAAGAAGAAAAAAGACAAGTGCTTGCACAACATTCTATCATTTAGATATATCTGAAATACAATTGTCTCAATATTTACGCGAAGTAGTACTCACTGCATTCAGTCTGAACTTGCTAGCACATCAAAAAATGGCGCCGGTGCCTCTAGAACGCCACGCATGCGTACTTAAAGGGACTCAAAATGACGTCACATATTCAGTTAGAAAAAAATTAGAAAAAAGAGTGCCAGCCAATATTGCTGTTTAAACCCACAGGTTTCATGGATTTAAGCTGAAATGTCCATCTTGCTTCCCTCTGCAAGAGTTTAGTATGACGATCACCTCCCCGTTCGTGTTTACTTTCATGATCAATGCACACACATCTTAACTGATGGAATTCATGTTTAAATTCAAGACAATGTTCTACTATGGGGGCACTGATTTTCTTTAACTTCAAATTAGATCGATGCTCACACATCCTAATCCTAAATGGACGTATTGTTTTACCAATGTATACTTTTGCACATGGACAGATGGACACTACAAACTCTGAGTTGCACGTCATGAAATGTTGCATATGATATATCCTATTGTCGACAGGATTCGTAAATGTAGAACCTTGTACGGTGACAGCACAGATACTGCATGAACCACACTTGAAAAAGCCCCGTGGCGACATGGTTCTATCCACTGAGGTAGTGCGGTACATGGAAGGGCTCAAGATATCTTTTAGATTTTTGTCTCGAGTGAAAGCGATCCTTAAAGGAACATCATGAAAAATCGGTAAAGTTTGTATGATCTTCCAATTTTTCTTCAGGATGTTAGCCGGAATACTTCCATGCGCCGTAAACCTTACAACGCAAGTTTGAACCACATCCTTACTGGCACCGGATTTATTGCTTCCTAACAATAAATCACGGTTATAATACTTGGCTCGTTTCTGTGCAGATCTTAAAACATGCTGCGGATATCCGCGGTTGCTTAGTTTGTCACAAAAATGTTGAGCTTGGATCTTATACCTACTCCTTGTCGAACAATTTCTCTTAATTCGGAGGAATTGAGAAAAAGGGAGATTATTCCTTAACGCAACCGGATGGCAACTGGTGTACTCTAAAATAGTATTTCTGTCAGTTGGTTTAACATGTAAATCCGTGGCAAAAGAATCATCCAATTGAATAACAATAACGTCCAAATAAACAACTGAGGACGGTGAAAACTTCATAGTAAATTCAATGCAATTATCACAAGAATTTAACCATACATGGAACTGATGCAATTCTCGTTCCGTGCCACTCCACAGCATGAAGATGTCATCAATATACCGGAACCAATGAGCAATTCTGCTTTGGAAAGGAGAACATTCTAACCAAGTCTGTTCAAACTTGGCCATATATAAATTAGCGACCGAAGGGGCAAAAATCGCCCCCATTGCCACTCCAGATCTTTGTTTATAAAAAATGCCATCAAACATGAAAAAATTTTCTTTCATCGTAATTCTTGCCAAAGATGACAAGAAATCCGTGGGTATGGAATGGGGTCTGGTCCTGCCATCAAAAATATCCTTGAGTACTTGTAAAGCGTCTTCCTGGGGGATTAAGGTATACAGTGAGACAACGTCCAAGGTCACTAATAGAAAAGGAAAACTGCTAGTATCTACGTTAGTAAGTTTATTGAGAAAATCAGCAGTATCTTTGATGTAAGAAGGTATACTAGGAACCTCCTGCTTCAAAAATTGATCCAAAAAGATCGACAGGGGTTCTAAAAGAGAATCACGGGAAGACATAATCGGTCTCCCGGGCGGATGCTGGAGATCCTTATGGATCTTTGGTAACGTGTAAAACACTGGAACTGTGGGCCATTGTTTATTAAAAAGCGATGGTCTCTTTGTGTAATGAAACCAGCCACAAGGCCAGCATTCGTTAGTTTTAAGATTTCTCTTTGTAACCTTATGGTAGGATTAAAGTCCAATTTTTCATATATGTCTTGATGACTTAATTGCTGACAGATCTCAGTATGGTAATATTCTTTGTCCAGGACTACCACAGCTCCTCCCTTGACGGCCTTTTTAATGATGATATTCTCATCATTCTTCAGTGTAGATAATGCTGTTCTTTGTACATTACTTAAATTTCCTTTGACTTTACTTCGAATTAAGTGCCAATTATTAATATCTCTCAGCACACATTTTTTAAAAGTGCTGATAACCGGGTCAACTTGGCCCGGGGGCACCCATTTCGAATGGGGACTTATGACAGTACGATCATAACTGTCCTCTTTATCACTGAAAAATAACCGCAATTGAATGATCCTTAAAAATTTCTCAAAGTCAACACAAAATTGGAATAAATTGAAGCTCGATGAGGGAACAAAAGAGAGTCCCTTTGACAAAAGATTGATTTCTTCAGCAGTGAGAAGTTTTTTGGAAATATTTACTACCACTGGTTTGATTTCGCTTGAGATCTTGTGTTCGGTCGTGATCTCAGCGTGCCTCGTCTGCCTCTCGATCTCACGCGTCTTTGAGGTTGGCCCGATCTTAAAAAAGCCTGATTCGTGCTATTAGTGGATGATGCCGAAGAAGAAGAAGAAGTGCCCTCCGACCCACTAGTATTGCCGCTTATCTGTACTTTCTGAGTTGTATTGGTGTACATCCATGGATAAATTCTCTGGTTGGTGTAATCATATTCGTCCCTTTTGAACTTCTTAGTCTTGTTCCTTTTCAAATTTTCTCTGAATTTCTCCATGTTATAGTTCAATATTTAATATTATTTTCTGATTCTAGATCCTCTGTGTCCATCCCACGCTTCTTTAGACTCAGTCACAGTTTTACTCTCCACCACCTCTCTCGGGAGCACATTCCAGGCATCCACCACCCTCTCCGTAAAGTAGAACTTCCTAACATTGCCTTTGAATCTAACACCACTCAACCTCAAATTATGTCCTCTGGTTTTACCATTTTCCTTTCTCTGGAAAATATTTTGTTCTACGTTAATACCCTTCAAGTATTTGAACGTCTGAATCATATCTCCCCTGTCCCTCCTTTCCTCTAGGGCAGGGGTGCCCAATAGGTCGATCGCAATCGACGGGTAGCTCGCCAAGGCAAAGTGAGTCGATCACCCAGGACGTACTTTGCCTTGGCGATCTATCAGCCCGATCAGTCTTCCTCTCCCCGACGTCAATTCTGCCATCGGAGAGGAAGTTCGGGCCAGCCAATCGCTGCCTGGCTGGGCGGAACTTCCTCTCCGACGGCAGAATTGACGTCGGGGAGAGGAATGCTGGTCAGCCTGAAGCAGGGAGAGCATGGGGCGGTGTCGGCGTCGGCTTTGGGGCCTGTTATCCATTGGTGGCGGTTTGGGTCCTGTTCCACGATGGCAGCGGCAGTGGCTTGGGGAAGGGCAGGGAGAAAGAAAGGAAGGGCAGGGAGACAGAAGGAAAAAAGAGAAACAGAAAAAAAGAAAGGGGGCATGAAGAGAGAAAGAAAGAAAGGTCAGGAAGAGAGGAAGAAAAAGTTGGGGAGGGAATGAGGTGTGGAGGAGAGGAAGCATACAGGCTGAAAGAAAGATTGGATGCACAGTCAGAAGAAGAAAGTGCAACCAGAGACTCATGAAATCACCAGACAAGGTAGGAAAAATGATTTTATTTTAAATTTAGTGATCAAAATGTGTCTGAATTTATATCTGCTGTCTATATTTTACAATATGGTCCCCCTTTACTAAACCACAATAGTGGTTTTTAGCGCAGGGAGCCTATGAGCGTCGAGAGCAGCGCTGGGCATTCAGCGCAGCTCCCTGCGCTAAAAACTGCTATTGTGGTTTAGTAAAAAGGGAGGGGGTGGGTATTTGTCTATTTTTGTATGGTTGTTACTGAGGTGACAGTGCATAGAGTCATCTGCTTTGACCTCTTTGAAAAAACCCTGGAATAGGAATGATAATTAACAATTCTATGCGTATAGTGTGCGTTGTGTTTTTTTAAAATTTTATTGTTGGTAGATCATTTTGACTTGGTCATTTTAAAAGTAGCTCGCGAGTCAAAAAAGTGTGGGCACCCCTGCTCTAGAGTATACATATTCAGGGCTTCCAGTCTCTCCTCATATGTCTTCTGGTGCAAGCCTCCTATCATTTTCATCGCCCTCCTCTGGACTGCCTCAAGTCTTCTTATGTCCTTCGCCAGATACGGTCTCCAAAACTGAACACAATACTCCAAGTGGGGCCTTACCAATGACCTGTACAGGGGCATCAACACCTTCTTTCTTCTACTGGCTACGCCTCTCTTTATATAGCTCAGCATCCTTCTGGCAGCAGCCACCGCTTTGTCACACTGTTTTTTCGCCTTTAGATCTTCGGACATTATCACCCCAAGGCCCCTCTCCCCGTCCGTGCATATCAGCTTCTCACCTCCCAGCATATACGGTTCCTTCCAATTATTAATCCCCAAATGCATTATTCTGCATTTCTTTGCATTGAATTTTAGTTGCCAGGCATTAGACCATTCCTCTAACTTTTGCAGATCCTTTTTCATATTTTCCACTCTCTCTTTGGTGTCTACTCTGTTACAAATCTTGGTATCATCTGCAAAAAGGCACACTTTTCCTTCTAACCCTTCAACTGTGTCTTGGAACACCCCCCAAATAGTCAATTTTCTCTTAGTTACTGCAAATTTTCAATGGCAGACCTTGGCATTGAATTTCCGCTTTATATGGAGCCGATTAACACATAGCTGGTTAAGTCAATATTTAGTACTTAACCGTAAATGGTTCATTGCATAAAAAACAGAACTGTGCTTTCTGGGTTTCCATATACCTTGGCCAGTTAAGTGCTGAATATTTGCACTTAACTGGTCAAGTGCTACGGAGTCACTGGAACACCCTACCCCCTTCCCAAATAGTCAGTTTTCACTTAGGCACTGCAAATGTTCAATGGCAATAACCAGTTAAGTGCTGCTGAAAATTAGCAGATAGCCAGCCCCCATACACGTGATTTAACCAGTTAGTGGCCAGACCTCTTCTCATTCCCAACCAACAGACATGAAAGAAAAACACACATGAAATTTATCTCCCCACCGGCTAGAGGGTGCAAATATAAGAGACATCATCAACAACTGCTATCATATCAAGCAGCCACATGGGGTAAAGACCTAGAAAAACTAATTGCGCACACAAACAACTATGAAGAATTCAGGAAACACCTAAAAACTTACCTATTCTTGAAATACCTAGGTAACGAACCGGAACAGCAATCCCCCTCGTAACATCACCACATACCTAAACATGCAAACTGTTAACCCCAACCCCTATTCACTAAATATGAACACTCTACGAACTTACGGAATATATCTACTTCAATGTAAACAATTTGGTACTTCCTCGCCTTGCAACACACAAACTGACGTTAACATTATTAATGTTATCAGATGTACACTGCTATACTCTCTAATTCATTGTACGAGATATACACTGCTATACTCTTTAATTCGCTGTATGTAAAGATTCTCCTGATTGTATCTACAATTTCTTTGACTGTATTTAAAGTTTTCTTTTGATTGTATTTACAACTTCTTTGATTGGATTTAAACTTTTTCCCTTGATTGTATTTACAGTTTCTTTTGTTGTAAACCGCCTAGAAGTTGTAAGATTGTTGGCGGTATATAAGAATAAGAATAAAGTTATTATTAAATCATTTTGAATATCAACCCTAGAATTTTAACTAAAACAACTTTATTAGGTGTTCTGCAAAAAAATAACAGTCCTTTCTTCAGGCAAAAAAGTAGACAAACTAAAAGTATAATGGGTTACTTCGCTTCTCCTTTCTCGTTCTCCTCTTTTGGTAATTGCTTGACACGTACTCTCATTTTCACTTTCATCTTACACTGTCATTTTCCTTGTACAGCGAAAAACACCTTTCAGATAGATGCAGTTCCTTGCTTTGAGTGCCAACAGTGTATCTATTCTTCTGGATACCAAACTATAAGGTTACTTAATACAAAGGTATACCTCCTGTACTAAGACATGCTTTAGGCCGGGGAAGCCCAATTGCTCTCCCTCTTATGAGTGTAAAGGTAAAAACACAGTTAAATAGATCCAATAATGCTCTGGCTGGGAGATAGGGATGAAGCTGGGTGACAGGCCCCTCTCCACACCCAGCTCTGGAGCTTTCTACATTTCAAGTTTATTAAAAAATTGATATACCGCTTATCAAATATCTAAGCGGTGTACATGATTAGAAAACTAAGATGTAAAAAAATCAAAAGGTAATCACAATAACCAAGATGGACTAACACAAAAGTAGGGATAAAGGGGAGAGAAGAACAATAGTCAGTAGGAAAGAGAGACATCAAAAGGGAAACACAATAGGTAGGGTATTAAGATCCTGCCAGATAGTAGAGGTATAAACGACATTAACTGTCAAATTCAGACCACGGGAGATTGCCAGTGATCTCCCGCAGTCTGTGGCAATACCACAAATTCAATGCCGGCGCTGTTTCTGCTGACCGGCATTTAATTTTTGATCTATTTTTGGCCAGCCGAGACATAGCCCTCTAGGCCAATATTCAGTTGCTCGCTAGCTAAGTCTTAACAGCAAAAGATAAACCACTGTTTTAGGTGGCTTTGACCATCAAACTTAGCTGGCGAGCTGCTGAATATTGCCAGTGATTGGCTATGTCACACGACATAGCTGGTCACCAGCCAATGCGCTAAACTGGATATTCTGCAGAAGACAGATGACTTTCTCCCATTGAATATCGCTGGCTGTGTGCTATTTAGCCAGCCGTTCTCAGCTTTCCTCACTGACTAGTCACATGACATTCTAGAACTCTTTTACCACTTCTCCCACCCTAACCATTTCTCACAAAAATATGAAATTACAGAAACTTTTTTAAGAACCCTCGTATAAAGCAGACTGATTTTTGACAATGTTCTGTGGACCGGTATTCTGCATAAAAAATGAGACAGATGCAAAAAATAAAACCAACACAGTACAGTTTATTTTATTCATAAATCTTTTTGTAACCTCTTCTTGGCAAAGCCATTCAAGATGGATTACAATAATAATCAATAAACCATAAAACAAAATTAATATAAATGTAAATATACTATCAATTTAAAAGAATCACATATTCAATAAACATTACCAAACACAAATAAAAATTTCATCTATCATGTCCTCTAACAATCAGATAGGATATCAAAGCCTCTCTATAACCAGGAATAGACTGAATATTTTTCATATTTTTCTGATAATTTGTTCCATTCTTCCACAGCCAACTATTTAAAAGCCTTACACTTTTTTCTTTCTAAAATATCCCTGTGCAAAATTGTTAATACATTTTAGAAACATAGAAACACGAAGGCAGAAAAAAAGCTAAATGGCCTATCTAGTCTTCCCATCCAAAACATCCAATCTAATTTACCTGTGAAAGCAGAAATATGTGCATACATTTAATTCACAAACTGATCCTTTCCTTGAAGTTTGACATTCAGGTCAGTCAAGTACTTAGTTATGTCTACCAAAAAGGCCAGGTCAGCCATATGTCATTCCCTAGAAATGAAATATCTTTCCTTTTTTCTTCCATGAGAGATTTAATTTCACCTTTGAAATTGTTGCTGCTCTACTGAGCCAACGAATGTGGCTGAAGTAGATCACATCGCCAAAATCAGCATCATGCTCCTAAAGAAAGCACTGAAATTGTCTACGATTAAGACCTCTTGATCTTATGAAATTGATGGTAGTGAAAACATTTTCCCATATGTTCGATATCCAGTGTTTTAGCACACAGCTGCTCTTGATGGAGGACTCAGTGGTAGGAAATCACTTCACAGTGTTCATAATAGTAGAGACTGCCTGTAAACGTGCCTTCCTTTTGCCTACTTTTATGGCCCTGTGTTTGTCTTCAGCAAAGTGTCCCCTGAAGAAGGTGTCTTCTAAATCAGTGTTTTTCAACCTTTTTACACCTATGGACCGGCAGAAATAAAATAATTATTCTGTGGACCGGCATCGGTCCGTGGACCGGCGGTTGAAGAACAATGGGCTAAGTCGTTGGCCAGATCCCGCCCATCTCTACCCAATCTCCACCCCAGACCCCGCCCCCATAATAGTACTAATAGCACCTTGCATGTCCCGTGCCTCATCTGGAAGCCTTCCCTCTGACGTTGCAACATCAGAGAGAAGGCTTCCGGTTCAGGCGCAGGATGCCCATAGGAGCCACTGCCCGTGGCTTTGTGCACTGAATCAGTTAGGAAGAGGGAGCTGGCTCGAAAATAATGCTGCATCGATCGCACCGTGGACCGGCAGTTGAAGAACACTGTTTTGGGCCTGATGCACGTGCTGGCCCTATGGACCGGCAGGAAATTTCTGTGGACCGGCGGTTGAAGAACACTGTTCTAAATGAAACTGGGATCCTTGTTGGGACCTTTTTGTATCAAATAAAGACTTTATTATTGGTTGAAAAGACATCCCCCCTTGCATTTTCATGTTCTGTTTGCACTCCAAGGTGAGGGGCTCTTCTGCCTGTCTGCCTAAAGAGTTACAAAACCATTGTGGTTGCCTGTCATAGCAGGAGCTCCATCAGTAGTTAAATCACACAGCTTCTCCTGCGAAAGGTTGAATTTTCCAAAAACAGATTGCACCTCATTTAATATAGCCCTCCCAGCTGTAGTGCCTTTCACAGGGCAAATGTCAAGCAGCTTCTCTGTGATGAACTCCGTACTGCACAAATATGACAAGCTGAGCTCATCTAGGCACAGGCTAAAAAAAACTCACAATGACTCAGCCTCCCATTCAGAGTTCCCCGGATGCTAGAGGCAAGATCATCAACCCTTCGACCAACAGTCTGATGTAAGAAGCTGATGCTTTCTACCAAAGATATTTAATCAGGAAAAAATGACGTTTGTGAATATTTCCAAATAATCTTTAATAAATTCACCTTCTGAAAGTGGCTTCCTTTTCTTAGCTAAGGTTTCAGATATTAAGTACCGTAACTGACCTTAGTTGCAGTTTCTGTTTGTCTTGCAGTCTTGAAGAATGACTGTTGTTCCTCAACACTCTGTCATAATCTGTTTACTCGATCAATCTGAACTTGGCCTGTAACAGTATCATATTTTGTAGCATGTTTCATCAAATAATGTCACTTAACATTGTATTCTTTGCAAACTGCTATCGTTTCTTGACAAATAAGTCACAATGGTCGTTTGGAATGTTCAAGAACAAAATAGTCAACCATACATGACTTCTTTTTTTTTTTTTTTTAACTTTATTGATTTTAAAATCTGGAACAGTGCTTTCAAATTATTCATACAATTATCATCAGAGATAGCACTTACAATCAGAAATTAATACAAAATAATTATCCTCTCCCTCCTCCTACCCTATTTTGAGAACAAAAACAAATGCTTTAAATTATACATGAAATTAAAATCTCAGACCACACTTGTTAAGTATATAACCTCCCCCCACTCCCTCCCACCCACCTATCCTGGATATGCAATCTAAAAGGGAAAATAAAGGTATAATTCAACTAATCAGAATGAACAAAATTTGTCAACGGACCCCCATGTTAATTTAAACTGCTTATTATGGCATGATGTTTCCAAATTAATTTTCTCATATTTATAATATAAACATAAAAATTCCCACCAAAAGGTAAAATGGAGTCTATCCCAATTTTTCCAGTTTTTAGTGATCATTTGCATGACTATCTCAGTCATAATCATAAAGAGCCTACTCCTATACCTATCTAATGAAGGTTTGGTCTGTAATGATGTCCCACATATTACCATCTCATAGGTCAATGGAATTGAGGATTCCAGTATCAAGTTGATTTGCCCCATATAGATTTCCAAAAGCTGAGTATCAAAGGACAATAGAATAATAAATGATCCAGTGTCCCTAAGTCAAGATGACAGTGCCAGCATCTATTAGACTTAGAACAGTCCAACTTTTGTAAACGAACAGGGGTCCAAAAACTTCTATGTAACAAATAAAACCATGCTTGTCTCATAGATGCTGACGCTATGCATCTCATCCTCCAAGTCCAAATCCGTGGCCATTGAGTAGCAGAAATCTGCTGCTTAATCTCAATGCTCCAAATGTCTCTTAAGCTTGTTTTTGTTTTTTTAATTCATATAGTCAGATATTAATAATTTATACCACTTGGCTGCCTTATGCCCTAGGAAATCTGTCTGGAAACATAGGCCCGGCAAGCTATACTGAGTTTTTAATTTTCACCAATCAGGGAACCCCTTCTGAATCGCCTGCTTCAACTGCAACCACTTATATGCTTGAGACTTTGAAATACCGAATGATTGTTGCAGTCATGAAAAATCAAACATTTTCCCATTTGATAATACATCATCTAATGTACGTATGCCTGCCTGCAGTCAATGCTTCCAGATCTTAGACTTGCCCATTTGAATCTTGGAGTTTAACCATAAGGATTGACACGTGGATTGTTATACTGATATAGATGTTAAGTTGTTGATGAATTCTAAAGTTTTCCATGTGGCAAAAAGAATACTATTGTCCTTATAAATTTGGGGTAGCTTGATACTCAAAATGTGGCTCAACAGCAATGGGGACATAAGTTGCCATTCTAAAATCAGCCAATCTGGAAGATGCTCCAAGACTTCAGGAAGCACCCAATACATATATAACAGACTATGGACTTTTAATCCAGGAACTTGTCCAAACCTTTCTTTAAACCAGCTACGCTATTCGCTCTTACATAGCTGGTTTTAAGAAAGGTTTGGACAAGTTCCTGGAGGAAAAGTCCATAGTTTGTTATTGAGAAAGACAAAGGGGAAGCCTCTGCTTGCCCTGTATCGGTAGCATGGAATATTGCTACACCTTGGGTTTTGGCCAGGTACTAGTAACCTGGATTGGTCACCATGAGAACGGGCTACTGGGCTTTGATGGACCATTGGTCTGACCCAGTAAGACTATTCTTATGTATTTCTGGAACCCACCTAGGTTTTAGGTGAGCTATAAGCTTTTTAAATAAATAAATAAATATTTATACCTTTCACAGTAAAAGGCAAAGCATATCAAAATAAAACCCAGAACTATCCATAATAAAACTAGTAAGCTAAGATACCTGAAATCTGGAAACATCTTAGTTATATTTTTAAAAAAAGCCTAAATCAACAACACAAATCTAAAACATAAAAAGAAAACAAAAACAATTAAATTAAAACCTGCAATGCTACATCCTGCACCTACCCCCTCTTTTACGAACGCACAGCGTGAGTTTTAGCACCGGCAGCGACGGTATCTGCTCCAAAGCTCAGAGAATTCCTATGAGTCTCAGAGCAGTTACCGCCACTGCCGGCACTAAAACCCATGCTATGCGTTCGTAAAAGAGGGAGGGCCAGTGTATCCTGTCAATCCTTACTCCTTTCCCATCCAGACAAAAAGCCTGTACAAACAAGGATGTTTTTAAAAGCTTCTTGAACCTCTGTTGTTATGAGGAATGCATCAGTACAAATCACAGCATCAAATCAGAGTCATAAATCAAATCACAAGTCATATCGGTTCCTTCATAGCCACTTTACCACTTTCACTATTTTAGTAACAGGTCACTTGCCATCAGGACTGGAGTTGGGAGGGTTGTCTTGTGTCCAGGGCAATTGCTCTGGGCCTTCATGCCACGGGTGCCCCCAAGCCTGTTCAAAGCTGAAGAAGGCTCGGACTTCTTTCCAGCTTTAGGGTTCCCTCCCAAATTTCTGCCCTGGGCTGCAAAACATCTAACACTGGCTCTCGCTGCCACTGGCCTAGTTGGCAACCCAGCCCTGTAAACACAGTTGCCACAGAGTGAAGTACAAGCAAGTGATGTAACATGACCTGGAAACAAAGTTCATGATGATACTGTAGATATGGTGAGCAGTGCGGGTAAGATACATTCTCATCCCTCAAGGTAGGTGACATGGTCTTGGTCAAAGAAATTATGGTTAGCGTTAGTTACAGGTAGTTGTTAATACTAACACTGCTTGATCCTTTAACTTGATTACTGTTATAAACTCTATTTACTCTGACTATTACTATATAGGGCACTGGTTAATTCCTATTGCCTTATATCATGTAAATCTGTTATGATTTGTTTATATTCATAAATATAATAAAAACTTACTGAACTTAACAAAAATTCTTACCTATTTTGTTCTGAACTACATTAAATTATATATCAATGGCATTGTCATCATATAAAAAAAATTACTAAGTGACTCAAAATGCTTCACATTTCAGACTGCTTTGAGCTACTTATCACATTCTTCCTAAGAACAGATGCATGAAGAGCCTTCCCTGACTGATTCTAATTTCCCTGGTCTTTACTGTAGTATTTATGATAGCATTAATGAGTATTATTTGCATTATATTGTTTATTTATTATCTTTTATATTTACATATGAAATTCAAGTTTTGATGCATTGTATTGTATTTTATGGAAATGTTAATAAAAATTATTGAACTAGTCTCCCTGCTCAAGTGGCAGATTTCCCTAGGGCAGTCATGAAAAATCAAGCATTATTTAAGGGACTGCCACTGATGTTTGTCACATATGTTTTCAGAGGATGACACATAGGTGTCGGAATGGGGGGCCCCAAAAAATTGCCCCTCCTGTAGGTGATCCAGTGTGGGGGGGGGGGAACCCCACTTCTTGCGAGGTTGGGAACTTGCTACCAGCCAGTGTGCCTCTCTAACACGCCCCTGCTGGCATCTACTCCTCCTCCCCCTCCTCCCTCCCGCCTGCTCACCCGCCTGCCACGTTTAACTTCTTAGAAAAGCACTGTGCCATGCTGCCGCTGGCCTCAGCGTCTTCTCTCCACTGCGGCCTGCCCTCTCTGACATCTTCCTGTTTCCACTAGGGCTGGCCGCAGTGGAGAGAAAACACTGAGGCCCAGGCAGCGTGGCACAGCTCTTTTCTATGAAGATAATCGCGGTGGGCGGGTGGGTGAGCAGGTGGGAGGGAGGAGTAGATGCTGGCAGGGGTGCGTTACAGAGTGCTGACCAGCAGGCACGCTGGGCGATAGCTAGGTGTAGAAGAGAGGAGCATATGGGACTGGGAGAAAGGAGAGATATGGACAGAGGAAGTAAGAAAGGGAGAGATGGGAAGGCGGGGGAGAGGGAGAAATGGACGTGGAGGGGGCAAGATAGGGAGAGGGAGAGAGATTCAGGAAGGGGACATAAGGTGGAGGGAAAGATATGGACAGAGGAAGTAAGAGAGGGAGAGATGGACATGAGGGAAGGCAGGGGGGAAGGGATAAATGGATGTGGAAGGGGCAAGATGGGGAGAGAGAGAGATTTGGGGAGGGGACAGAAGAGGGAGGGGGAGATGGACAACTCAGGGAAAGCAGAGAAGGAAGAGAGAGCATGGCTATGAAAAGGCGGAAGCAATATGGACTGGGGACTGTGAGATGTGAGATATGTCATACTTGGGAGCACACCAGGACCTCTGGCCATGCTCTGCTGCTGCTGCTGCCTGTTGCTTTATGAAAAAAGAAGTGCAGCTGGAAAGAATGAAGAGACCTACTTGGATATTTTAGAGCCAGCCAGAACACAAGTACACACTCTTGGGAGGGGGCATGAACTTGGGATAAAGCATGGGGGGAAAGAGATGCTGAGGTGGGGGGAGGGAACAGTAAGGGAGAATCGTTAAGCATGGGTGTGAATAAGAGGGAAAGAGATGGTGTACATGGGAAAAGGAAGAAAGAGGAGAATTATTGGACATGGTGATGATGGGAAAGGCGTGAGGTAGAGAGAGATAAAAGGGAGAAATGTTGGATGTGGTGGTGGAGAGGAAACAGTGGGACAGATGCAAGAGGGAGGGATGTTGGACATGGTGGTGGAGGAAATGGAGGAAGAGATGGAAGCTGGAGAGGGGTTATAGAAGCAGAAATGTTGGATATGGGGCTGGTGGGCAGGGGCGAAAGATGCTACACACAGTCCAGGGGGATATGAGAGGGAGAAATATTGGATGTGGCAGTAGAGGGGGTGGGAGAGAGGCACCCTGCAGGGATCCCCCTCTTTCTTTCCCCACTCATTTTGCAGCAAGGGAGGGAATGAGAGAGAGAGAGAGGAAGACGTTGCACATAGGGGTGGAGGAGAGAGGAAGAAATGCTGTGCAGTGGTGGGGAAGGTAGTTTAATTTTGTGGTTACCATTGTGTATTATTAATAAGATTATATTGTGTATATGAAAAATGAATGGAAGAAATGGTGTTTACAATTAGTCCTATTATTATAGGGGTGAGGTCTGGGGAGGAGCTTGGGCATGTCTGGAGTGGGGGGGGGGATGTCTAGGGCGGAGCTTTTGGGCCCCCCCAAACAAAAACGCATACCACTGCCTATGGAATGACAGACATGTAATACAAATCTTTTGGAAAAGGGCAGGGATGTGGTGTTCTCATGAGATTCAGACTAGGTCTTCAATGTGGCCTTTGTTGCCAGGTTGACCTACCTCATGCTTTAAGGAAGACTGAAAAGAAAGGGGGAAGTTATGATATGGCTATTAGATATGAGGGAGAGGCAGCCAGGAAAATTTTCATTTTGTGCCTTTTCCTGTGTCCGTTTATGGGTATTTTCATTTTATTTTGGCGTTTTTCCAGCCATTTTCTTGTTTTGTCAGTTTCCAATAACTGTTTTGGAAAGAAGGTACAATCTTTTTCTGATAGGGGCCGGCACACCTGCGCAATAGTTTGTGCATGTGTGGTGGTTCCAATATCAGGAAAGGATACGCCCTGCTTCCAAAGAGTACACAGTGTTATCCCAGGACAAGCAGGCATGATATTCTCACATGTGGGTGACGTCATCTACGGAGCCCCGATGCGGAAGCATTTTCAAGCAAACTTGATTGAAGATTTAAGTTTGCTCTGCTGCTCCACGCATGCGTGCCTTCCTGCTTCACTAGGGGGCGCATCCCCTCGTGGTCTCCAGTTCAAAATTTTCCGCTGAGCCTAGAAGTCGTGTTTTTTCAGGTTCTGCCCCAACTGCCTTCTAGCACCGCGATTTTTCTTGTTTTTCCTCGTTTAAGTCGCGAAATTTTTTCTTCTTCAACTTGATTCCTGCTTCGTTTTGACCGACCCGGAGGCTTCCTGGTCCCCGTGGCCGCGTGGCTATTCGAGCCGCGGCCACTTTCGATTCTATGTCCCGGCCTTTGACCGGCTTTAAAAAGTGCACCCGGTGCGAGCGGCTTCTTTCCATCACAGACCCGCATCGCCGGTGCATCCTCTGCCTGGGGGCCGCTCATCCAACCGACTCCTGCCCCCAGTGCGCTACTTTCCAGAACCGGGCCCTCCGTCGAAGGAAAGCCCGCATGGCGGATCTTTTTGCCCCAGACCAACCCTCTACCTCGGCCTCGAGGTCGGCCCCGGCCTCGGCCCCGGCCCCGAATACCTCGGCATCGCCTCGAGACTCGACTCCGAAGTCCTCGGGACAACAGAAAGCCTCGGCTCCGGGTAAGTCCCCTCTTCCCTCTTCAGGTTCTGTACCAGCGAAGAAACCAACCTCGGGGACACCGGCGACGCATGGCGGAAGTCCCATGCTTACAGCCCCGGCAAAGCCCTCCTAGCCTTCGGGCCGTGCCTCCACCACACGGGAATACTCTGATACGAGGTCGCCCCCGGTGGATTGCACCGAGGCAGGGGACATGCCTTCGATGCTGTCCGTGCCCGTCTTCCAGGACCTACTCCGAGCAATGATCTCGTCGGAGCTGTCCGCTGCAATGGCCCATCTACAACCGGCCTCTACCTCGACCTCGACCCCGCATGTGCCAGACCAGCCTGAGCCTCGCGTCGAGCCACCTCGGGGAAAAGTGCGCAAACTTCGCCGCATCTCATCCTCCTCAGACTCCTCGCCGAGGCACCCGAGGCGCTCTCCCTCCACAGACCGCCACAGGGCAAAACGTTGTGCTAAACCGACAGAAATCTCGAACCGCTGTACCTCCAAGAAGGCCCGGGGCTCCCCCACTCTACGAGGCCGTTCCCTTACACCTCGTACGGGACCGCTCAGGGTGGCGGAGTTATCACTCTCCAACCCGCGCATCCTCCGAACTCCCCCTCGGACCGGGGCCCCGGTCCGAGGTGCCAGGCTTTCACCGAGGGAGTCCGGGTCGAGGTCACCGATTCGACATCGATCGGTACCCCGAACCCCGGCATCGTCTACGAGGGGCTCCTCGAGACGTTGGAGATCCCTGACCCCGGAACACTTTCACAGTGCTTCCCCAGTCTCGGAACGTGGATCGGAGCAGGAACCTCGATACTCGAGGGAAGCCTCCCCGTCCTTCTCCACCTGACGGATGTCGCGTTCACCGACCCCACACGGGGCCTCGGGAACATCCCAGCCGTCCTTCACTCGCTTTATCCAGGACATGGGCCACGCTTTGGACTTAGACCTCCAGTCCGACTCCAGATACTCAAAAGAGTACCTAGCGGAGCTGGACATGCCATCACTGCCCAGAGAGTCCCTTCGCTTACCGCCTAATCCGGTACTCCAACAGGCTTTCTTCAGGAACCTGGAGACCCCCTATATGGTCACAGCCATCCCCTCCAAAATGGAGGCCAAGTACCGTACGGTACCCTACCCGGAGTTTGAACAACCGCAGCTCTCCCACCAGTCGCTGCTGGTAGAATCGTCCCTGAAAAAGGCTCACCCCTCCCGGGTCTCAGCCACGGTCCCCCCAGGTCGGGAAGGCCGAACCCTGGACAAGTTCGGCAGGAGACTATATCAAAATGCGATGATGGCCTCTAGGGTGCAAAGCTACACTTTCACCTTCACATCCTTTCTCAAACACCTCATCGGACTACTGAGAGCCTTTGAGACTGACTTACCAGCCTCTCGCCAAGGCGCGTTTAGCCTGCTTGTAGAGTCCCTCTCCAACCTACGCCTCCATCTATTCCACGCGGCCTACGATGGCTTCGAACTCTCCTCCAGAGAGGCAGCCTTTGCTATCGCCATGCGCCGACTAGCTTGGCTACGCCTGGTCGACATGGACCCCAACTTACAGGACTGGTTGGCTAACCTCCCCTGTGTGGGAAAAGAGCTATTTGACGACACTATAGAGGCGGCTACAAAACGCCTCTCTGAACACGAACGCTCATTTGCCTCCCTCGTACGGCAAAAGCCAAAACCGCCCGCGTCCAGGCCGTTCAGGGCCCCTCCGCGCCGCTACCCGCAAAAATCCACTCCCGCCTACTCCCGGCCTCCGCCAAGGTGTCCGCAAGCCCACCATCGGGCCCCACCCAAATCCCAACCGCCTGCAACTACCAAACCATCCCCTTCCTTTTGACAGAGTCCCAGGCTCCCTGCCCATCGGGGGCCGCCTCAGAGCTTTTTACCCTCACTGGGAACAACTCACGTCGGATGCATGGGTCCTTGGCGTGATCTCATCAGGATACTCTCTCAACTTTCGAGCCATTCCTCCAGACAGCCCCCCAGGGAAGTTCCCTCCCAACCGAACGCTGCTACCCCTACTCCTCTCAGAATCTCGAGATCTGCTTCGCCTGCGAGCAGTGGAGGAGGTTCCCCCCGACCAACGGAGGAAGGGCTTCTACTCCCGTTACTTCCTGGTACCGAAGAAAACGGGAGACCTACGCCCAATACTAGACTTGAGACGACTCAACAAATTTCTGGTACGGGAAAAATTTTGGATGCTTTCCCTACCGATCCTCTACCCCCTGATTGAAAAAGGCGATTGGCTCTGCTCCCTCGATCTGAAGGAGGCGTACACACATGTTCCAGTGCACCCCGCTCACCGCAAGTTCTTGCGTTTTCAAGTAGGGGACCTGCACCTACAATACCGAGTCCTCCCCTTCGGCCTAGCATCGTCACCCCGGGTCTTCACCAAGTGCCTCGTGGTGGTCGCAGCTGCCTTACGCTCCCAGGGTCTTCAGGTATTCCCCTACCTGGACGACTGGCTGATGAAAGCACAGTCCAGGGAAGGAGTTATCTCAGCGACCCAACAGACTATTATCTACCTACAGAGTCAGGGGTTCAAGGTAAACTTCCCAAAATCCCAACTGAGCCCCTCGCAGTCCCTGCAGTTCATCGGGGCCACGCTGGACACGGTTCGCCTCCGTTCCTTCTTCCCCCCTCCGCGTCTAGAGGCGTTAGTAAATCTGAGTCGAAGGATCTCACTGCTACCCTCGGTATCAGCTCGACAGATGATGACTCTACTAGGCCACATGGCCTCCACTGTCCACGTCACACCATTCGCCCGTCTCCACCTGAGAATCCCTCAATGGACCCTAGCCTCTCAATGGCGTCAAGATCGGGACTCGATCGATCGCCCCATGACAGTGACTCCTTCCTTGCAACAATCGCTCCGCTGGTGGGCCGACTCTTCAAATCTTTCCAAAGGTTTGCTCTTCCTCGCCCCCCCCCACACAACAAGGTACTCACCACGGACTCATCGGAGTACGCTTGGGGAGCCCATCTGGATGGCCTACGCACTCAAGGGATGTGGTCAGCAGAGGACCGTCACTGCCACATCAACGTGCTAGAGCTTCGGGCCATCTATCTCGCAGCTGTAGCTTTTCAACATCTGCTCCACGACCGGGTGGTTCTCATCCGAACCGACAACCAGGTAGCAATGTACTACGTAAACAAACAAGGGGAAACAGGGTCTTGGCCCCTCTGTCGGGAAGCCCTGCGCCTCTGGAAATGGGCAATCTCCAACAACACCTTCCTCCGAGCGGTGTACATACAAGGAGAACAAAACTGTCTGGTGGACAGACTCAGCCACCTCCTCCAGCCACACGAGTGGTCACTGCACTCTCAGACCCTACGACAGGTGTTCGAACAGTGGGGGACACCTCAAATAGATCTGTTCGCATCCCCCCACAATCACAAACTGCCTCTCTTCTGCTCCCGGATGTACTCCCCGGACCGGCTCGAGGCCGACGCCTTCCTCTTCGACTGGGAGGGAAGGTTCCTATACGCGTTCCCGCCGTTTCCTCTGATCCTGCGGACGCTTGTCCACCTGAAAACAGTACAAGCAACCCTGATCCCGATTGCTCCTCGCTGGCCACGCCAGCCTTGGTTTTCCCTTCTACTTCAACTCAGTGTCAGAGATCCACTGCCTCTGCCTCTGTTTCCCTCTCTACTGTCACAAGGTCAGGGTTCGTTGTTACATCCCAATCTTCAATCTCTTCATCTGAATGCTTGGTTTCTTTCCCCCTGACTGCTCTCCCCGTGTCTCAATCAGTCAAGGAGATATTGGAGGCCTCTAGAAAGACCTCGACGAGAACCTGCTACTCCCAAAAGTGGACCAGATTCTCAACCTGGTGCTCCTCCCACAGCCAGGACCCGGTGTCGGTCCCCGTCCCTCTGGTCCTTGACTATTTACTTCAATTATCTCATTCCGGCCTAAAGACCAACTCCATTCGAGTACACCTCAGTGCGATTGCGGCCTTTCATCAGCCCCTGGAAGGGAAAGCCCTCTCGCTCCATCCCTTAGTCTCTCGCTTCATGAAGGGTCTTCTGAATGTCCACCCTCCTCTCAAACCCCCTCCGGTGGTTTGGGACCTTAACGTGGTTCTGGCTCAACTAATGAAACCTCCATTTGAGCCCCTAGACAAATGCCATCCAAAATTCCTCACTTGGAAGGTAATTTTCCTGCTCGTGCTCACTTCCGCCCGGCGGGTTAGTGAGTTACAAGCTCTGGTAGCGGACCCACCCTTCACGGTATTCCATCACGACAAGGTGGTACTCCGCACACATCCAAAGTTCTTGCCTAAAGTAGTGTCTGATTTTCACCTCAATCAGTCCATTGTCTTGCCTGTGTTTTTTCCCAAGCCCCACTCTCACCCCGGAGATGTGGCGCTCCATACTCTTGACTGTAAGAGAGCGTTGGCCTTCTACCTCCAACGCACTCAGTCACACCGGAAAGTCCCACAATTGTTTTTGTCCTTCGACCAAACCGGTTAGGTCACCCAGTCTCCAAGCGCACCTTGTCCAACTGGTTGGCCGATTGCATCTCCTTCTGCTACGCTCAGGCTGGTCTCACACTGCATGGTCGAGTAACGGGACACAAGGTCCGAGCGATGGCAGCCTCTGTAGCATTCCTCAGGTCCACACCTATTGAGGAAATCTGCAAGGCTGACACGTGGTCTTCGGTTCATACTTTCACCTCCCACTACTGTCTGGACTCACTGTCCAGGAGCGATGGCCGGTTCGGCCAATCGGTTTTGCGAAATCTATTTGCTTAAATTGCCAACTTCCCTCCATCCCTTTTCAGTTAGCTTGGAGGTCACCCACATGTGAGAATATCATGCCCGCTTGTCCTGGGATAAAGCATAGTTACTTACCGTAACAGATGTTATCCAGGGACAGCAGGCATATATTCTCACAACCCGCCCACCTCCCCGAGGTTGGCTTCTTTGCAGTGGCGTACCTAGGGGGGGGCGGGGGGGGGGCGGGCCGCCCCGGGTACCAGCCCTGAGGGGGTGTTCCCGGCCTTGCCGCTCAGTCCCCCCCCACGCCCGAAGGACCGCTCGCCCCACTGACCTTCCAGCACACCTATGAAGCAGCCCGCAGCAGGATCGCGACATCAGCAATCCCTCAGCTGCTTGGGCGCTGCTTCCTGCGCCGCGGTCCCGTCCCTCCTCTGACGTCAGAGGAGGGGGCGGGACCGCGGCGCAGGAAGCAGCGCCCAAGCAGCTGAGGGATTGCTGACGTCGCGATCCTGCTGCGGGCTGCTTCATAGGTGTGCTGGAAGGTCAGTGGGGCGAGCGGTCCTTCGGGCGTGGGGGGGGCAGTAGCTTAAGGTAGCCCGGCGCAGGAAGCAGCTCCTAAGCAGCGCAAAGATAGCTGACGTCGCGATCCTGCTGCGGCTGCTTCATAGGTAGTGCGGGGAGGCCAGGGGGGCGAATGGTCCTTCGGGGTGGGTCGGGGCATCAGGCCTTCAGGGTGGGGCGGGCGGGCGGGCAGGCAGACTTTCAAGGGGGAGGGGGGTGACAGGCAGGCAGGCAGGCCTTCAAGGGGGGGTGCAGGTCTTCGGGGGGGGGGGTGCAGGCCTTCAAGGGGGGGACAGGCAGGCAGGCCTTCAAGGGGGGGACAGGCCTTCAAGGGGGGGGGACAGGGCTACAAGGGGGGGGGGACAGGCCTACAAGGGGGTGCAGGCCTACAAGGGGGGGGGGACAGGCCTTCAAGGGGGGACAGGCCTTCAGGGGGGGTGCATGCCTTCAGGGGGGGTGCCGACCTTCAAGGGGGTGCAGGCCTTCAAGGGGGGGACAGGCAGGCAGGCCTTCAAGTGGGGGGACAGGCCTTCGGGGGGGTGCAGGCCTTCGGGGGGGGTGCAGACCTTCAAGGGGGTGCAGGCCTTCAAGGGGGGGACAGGCAGGCAGGCCTTCAAGGGGGGGACAGGCCTACAAGGGGGTGGGACAGGCCTTCAAGGGGGTGCAGGCCTTTGGGGGGTGCCAACCTTCAAGGGGGGGTGCAGGCCTTCAAGGGGGGGGGACAGGCCTTCAAGGGGGGACAAGCAGGCAGGCCTTCAAGGGGGGGACAGGCCTACAAGGGGGTGGGACAGGCAGACCTTTAAGGGGGGACAGGCCTACAAGGGGGTGGGACAGGCAGACCTTTAAGGGGGGATAGGCCTTCAAGGGGGGACAAGCAGGCAGGCCTTCAAGGGGGGGGGACAGGCCTTCGGGGGTGCAGGCCTTCGGGGTGGGTGCAGGCCTTCGGGGGGGGGGCAGGCATTCGGGGTGGGTGCAGGCCTTCGGGATGGGTGCAGGCCTTCAGGGGGGGACAGACCTTCGGGTGGGGGGTACAATCCTTCGGGGAGGGTGCAGGCCTTCAGGGGTGGGGTTTAGGCGTTCAGAGGGGGACAGACCTTCGGGTGGGAGGTAAAGTCCTTCGGGGGGTGCAGGTCTTCAGGGGTGGGGTGTAGCCCTTCTGAGGGGGGACAGACCTTCGGGGGAGGGGGGTCCTGGTGTAAAAGTACACAGAGGGAGAGAGGGAAGGGGGGGTTCAAAGATACGTGCATATGCCAGACTTTGGGGGTTAGAAATAATGGGTCTAAAAACAGAGGAGTGGGAGAGAGATGGTGCATAATGGGATTTAGGGAGGGAAGGAACAGAAAGGGAGAGAACTTGGAAACAGGGGATGGTGTGGAGGGGGGATAGAGATACTGGATAGGAGGATAGTTGGGAACAGAAAGGGAGAGATGGTGGATCCTGGGGTGGTGGGGAGTTGAGAAAAGGTGAATCTGTGGATGGAGACAAAAAAAAGGAAAGATGCCAGATCTCCGGGAGAGGGAAGGGAAACGGAAGGGGAGAACAGAGATGGCAGACGGATGGTTAGCACGGAGAAAGGAGACCCTGGCAAGCAAGACAACAAGAGCCTGGGACCAACAAGATTTGAATATTGATCAGAGAACAAAAGGTAGAAAAAATAATTTTATTTTCTGTTTTGTGATTACAATATGTTAGATTTGAAAAGTGTACATGAGACAGCTTGAAATGGGAACTTTTCTATTTTTGTGAATGGCAAGGCTGAGTTCAGTTAAAATATATGCTTTATAAGAAAATATAATAATGTGTTTTATAAAGTTTATAAGCATTGCTGGCATACTCGGTGAGGTGTTCCTAGTGTTGGTGGTGGTGGTAGCATGTCAGTGTGTTGAGAGGAAGAGGTAGTCTGGGAAATTCTGCTGAGCAAACTCTGGGCCCATTTCCACCCCCAGTTAGTCCACTCCACTCAACTGGTTCACACACTGAGTGGGTCTTTGGGTGTTATTTCTGGGTAGTTGTTTTAGAATCTCTTCCAGTGGTTTGTCAGTATCTCCTTCTGGTCCAAGGAAGGAAACTTTGTCAACCTTAGCATTGACCTTCAGAATATGTTTGTAACAGCGCTGCTTGTGTGGCATTAGGCTATGTAGTGATCGAAAGAAAAAAACAGACCTTTGCACATTTTTGCACTATATGGTGGGTGTATGAGGAGATTCATTTCCTGCACAGTTAAGTCCATGTGAAGTTACCTTGTGCTGTATTTGACATCTAGCAAGGTCTCTGTTTGGAAGGAAAGATCTAAGCTTAAAAATGAAGTGGCCAGAAGTTATGTTAAAAGTAGATAGCGTAGCTGGTTTTAAGAAAGGTTTGGACAAATTCCTGGAGGAAAAGTCCATTGTCTGTTATTAAGACATGGGGGAAGCGTCTGCTTGCCCTGGATTGGTGCACTCAGCAGCAACAAATACTAGTTTTGGCTGGCTCTTTCCCCGCATTTCTCCTCTCTTCCCCACGATTTAATATCCAGTTCAGGCAGTAAGTAAATGCATCGGCAGGGGGGGTCTGGTAAGTCTTGGGGGCTGGGGATGGAAGGTGAGAATCAGTTCTGTAGGCTATCAGAAATTTGCTTAATTATCTACTCACACAGAAAAGCAGTAAAGTCAATAGGTTCTCTGAGTGGGAACAACCTGTTTGATCTTGCACTCTTGTGATTGACCAATTGTTTATCACTGTTTAATTTATCACATTGATTAATTTGAGCACACCTGAGGTGTCCTATGATGGTGTGCACTGCAGGCAGAGGAGCCTTATTGTGTAAAGCACTGGAGAATTCTCTCCTCTCGCTTACCTCTCACGCTGAGGACACCCTGCTTCAGTATAATCATTTATATGATTTATCTTATAAACATTATTACGTGGTCTTTTCCTCAAGTGCTGAGACATCAGGTTGTTCCCACTTGGAGAACCTATTGACTTTTACTGCTTTTCTGTGTGGCTTTAACATTTTTGCTATTCAGTATACCTAAACTATTATTCAGTAGAAAAAATATGGTTTGTTCAATCAAATCCTGTGTGGACATTGGACTTCTATGAGTGAATGTTCTGCTTGATTGAACAAACTAAATTTTTTCTACTGAATAATAGTCTAGGTACAATGAAAATGAAAGGTCACTTGGACACACAAAGTCAGAGGCGTGAAGAAGTATCAGTGTGTGGGTCTGGATTGGCACTTGAATTGGCGCATTTTGTATCACAAAAGTAAATAGCAAAAATGTTTGAGTAGATAATTAAGGAAATCTTTTTCATATTGCTTGCTTATGGACTGGGAAAAAAGACTGTTCAAGCAAATGTCTCCAGAACTGCTTTAATGGAAAAATGTGATTTTTTTTTTTTAAGTACTTTGTGAAATTTATTGTTGTTGTGAAATTTATTGTTATACTTTGTTTAAACTTAAAAAGCGGTGTCATTAACAGTGAATCTAATCGAAAAATCGATTCAACAGGGTGAATCGAATCGAATGAAATATTTTTCTCTGAATCGGGCAGCACTATTGGCTACCATGAGAATGGGCTACTGGGCATGATGGACCATTGGTGTGACCCAGTTAGGCTATTCTTATGTTATGTTCTCATCTGTAGGGGCCTTTGTTTTCACTTCTTATTTTAATGTATTTTTTTCCTGGGAACTTATCAGTGTTTTTTTATAATGGGAACAAAAATGGAAGAGAATTAATGTGTGTGGAATGGGGGGGGTAACTAATTTCTTCAGCTAAATAATTCAATCCACTTCAAACAGACATAGGAGAACTCACGCACCATTCACACACCCTCCAACCAAAAACGTCAAAAGAAAAAAACTGTTCGACAACCTCCTAGCCATTCGAGCTGCAACACTTGACCCCCAACTCTACAACCTATTGACCTCGACCACAAACTACAAAACCTTAAAAAAAGAAATAAAAACCCTTCTATTCAAAAAACACATAAAACCAAACTAACATAATCAGAACTGTCCCAAGCATCACCTGCAACTACTCCATATGTACTTCTGATGTCATGACAATTCCGACATAATTTATGTTATGTTATGTTATGTTTGGAATAATGGTTACATAAATGAGGTTCAATAAAAGAAAATTTTCACTGCCTGTTTCTATTCTGACCATTTATTCCATTTCATGGTTATTGCAAAAAAAAAAAAAAAAAAAAATTTTTCCATGAGGGGGGGGGGGGTGTCAAAAAATGATGGGCCCCGGGTGCCACATACCCTAGGTACGCCACTGCTTCTTTGCTAGTTAAGTGAACTGGAGACCACGAGGGGATGCGCCCCCTCGTGGAGCAGGAAGGCACGCATGCGTGGAGCAGCAGAGCAAACTTAAATCTTCAATCAAGTTTGCTTGAAAATGCTTCCGCATCGGGGCTCCGTAGATGACGTCACCCACATGTGAGAATATATGCCTGCTGTCCCTGGATAACACCTGTTACGGTAAGTAACTGTGCTTTATCTACCACACAAAAACGCTGTTCATTTTCGTTTGGTAACAGCCTGTTAACGAAGGATGTGCTGTTGACATTTTTCACGTCATTGTAAAGGACAGCTCATCCCTGGGACATTCTTTTCTGCAACTGAAAAGGCAAGGGGGGGGGGGGGTGGTAAAGTGCTGTGCCTGGAATGACAGGAACCCTCTGCTTGTGGATATGAATCTGCATTCTACTCTCAAACGAACATGTCATGGGGGGGGGGGCAAGGGGTGCATGTAGAAGCAGAAGAAACCTGCAAGGGTGAAGGGGGTGTAAGAATGCAGCTGTTGTTTCCCCACGGTTCCTCCCACCAAAAAAGGGGTATTGAGGGCACTGACAGTTAAAAACAGCAATACACACTATTAATAATACCTATTAACTTACAGAAATATTCCCATTCGGAACCAAAGCCGGAAGAGTTGATCTTTTTTACTCCCATAAGGACCAAGTGAAATAATTCAGGTGAATTCCCGTCCCCTTCTAATGACGTGGCCTTGAGGAAGGTTTTTAATATACATGTTTACATTTGGAAGTTTCGTACTTTTCTAGCAGACGCCATTGATCTTGTGGGGGTTTTTTTTGGTCCTAATAAAATGTTGATGGAAGAAATATTACTCTAAATTATTAAGGTCATACCCCTCTGGTTTAAAAAAAAAAAAAAAAAAGTCTTCTCTGGCTTAATTCATGCGTCTAATGTATGTGTCATAGAAATATTTCATACGCATCAGTTTATGTCTGGGGGGCAGTGGCTAAGGCTCCTGCACTGGATAAGCTGCTACACAGAAAAAAAAAAAAAAAAAAAAAAATGTGGGAACGATAAATAGTTCTTTTACAAACACCCTAATACCGATGAACTAAAATTCAGACCGTAAGCGCAGAGGGAGCGTCGTTGTTTTGTCCCGCCCATGATGTTCCCGCTGTTAAGAGCAGCCTGGGAGGAGCTGGCCCTGGGCTGTTAGGCGGGAGGGCGGGCTTTAGGACCGCGGTGCGACCGTCACCTCTCAGGGTGGATGCAGCAGAAGGAGGAGAGCTCCAGACATGGGAGGAGGAGAAGGCAGAGGATAAAAAGCCAAGGGTATAGGCGAGGAAGGGGGGGTGGGGGGGGAAACGTTTGTAATCATCAGCATCATTCCTCAGGAGCTACAGGGCCAGCGTTAACAGATCCGATGAACATGTCAGGGTTGACTTTGCAAGAATACGAATTTGAAAAGCAATTCAACGAGAATGAAGCGATCCAGTGGATGCAAGAGAACTGGTAGGTCGGCGCCTTTACTTACTGTCAGTGCTCGGGGTTTTGACCGTGTGTAGCGATTAAGCAAAGATTGTGTACCAAGATAAGCCGAGGACAGCCCCTAAAATCCAGGCGATCGATGCAGCACAATGGCATGTGTGTTGCCTGCAATTGTGATACGTCTCGTGGCGCAAAAGCAAGCCGGGCAGTGTGAATGGAGCAGCCTTGTCTGAATCCGTGATCTGGGTCGGGGGAGGGGCAGTGCCGGGAACCTGCAAGAGCTGGGACTTAGCCGGCAAAGCCTAAGGCAGTGATGGGCGTGCAGGAAGAGGCAGTTCGTTCCTTGCTTTCTCTGCTCGGTACTCCTCATTTTCCAGCTACAAGCGTGGTCCAGCTTCAGGTGGAAGGGAGAGTGAATTTATTTCAAGTGAGAGCATCGATTTCTCCTTTCCTGCCCTCCCTTTCCAGCTTGGGCACCTATATAGCAGCAATATTGTGCATCTGGGCTTTATTAGTTTCTCATTCCCCTTATTTCACTCTTGAGGGTTTTCTTTTTTTTTTTTTTTTTTCTTTCCTTTCACTTATTGGTCTGCTTGGCCTCGCACTCCTATACCTTCCTTGATTTTTTTTTTCCCTCTTAGTTTAACAGCTAGACCCTTCTTTTCAGAGGGAAGGGAGAAGCATGTTCATCTCTCCTTCCCAGGAGCCTGTGTTCCTTCTTAGAGCTTTGTAGTCAGTCCTCATTTGTAAACTTACATCCCAAAGCAATGACTCTGCTTATTGAATTAATTAGGTTCCGTATAACATCAGAAATCCAGGTCTGGTTTAAAATCTTCCTTCTGGAACTGGGTAACTTGGCAGATCTGCAGTCTTGTAACCTTTGCTTCTCAGTGCCCAGGGCCAGTGCAAACCCTGTAAGTGCAGTACATGTAATTAGGGGGGAAGGGGGCATGGATGTTTGGGGATGCAAAGACTGCTCTCACCTGTTGCATGGGCCCTGAGGAAAGATAGGAGGGGCAGCTGACCACAGAGCTCCGGCTGATTCACCCCTTTCTGCTGCTGCTATCCCTCCGAGCCCACAGCAGAAATGAACAAAGCAAATAATATTAAATATTGAACTAGGCCAGTTACTGGGCAGACTTGCACGGTCTGTGTCTGTGTATGGCCGTTTGGTGGAGGATGGGCAGGGCAGGGCTTCAATGGCTGGGAGGGTGTAGATGGGCTGGAGTAAGTCTTAACAGAGATTTCGGCAGTTGGAACCCAAGCATAGTACCGGGTAAAGCTTTGGATTCTTGCCCAGAAATAGCTAAGAAGAAAAAAAAAAAAAAAAATTTAAATTGAATCAGGTTGGGCAGACTGGATGGACCATTCGGGTCTTTATCTGCCGTCATCTACTATGTTACTTTGTTACCAATGATAAATACCAGGGAGGCTTTCAAGCCTGTGCACTCAGGAAGGCCCTGTTGCTCCTGCTCCTTCAAATACATTCCATGTGCTTCCTCCTACACACAAGCACACATTGCCAACCTTTTTTCACTGGGGTCTGCTGAGAAGTGATTGCTGTTATTGTGCCCTCGAGGGGATTCTAGGCCATGGGCAGATGACTGGTTTTATATCTCTAGAATGCTCGGGCAACAACATGTGACATGTCCCTTGTCTTTTACGGTGTATACTGTATGTGTGATTTCTGGTTTTGCTGGGGGAATAGGCGCTGGCGTACTTCACCCGGCACGTGCGCATCAGTCCATTCATACAGGACCCATCCCTTCTTTCGTTGCTCGCCAGCTCCAACCAGGGCTGTACGGAGCTGCTGTTCTCCCCTGTCAATTAACTCTTCTCATGCCAGTGTGAGTGCCTTGGCTTGGGGCTGATTTGCCAACACGAGTTTGTGGGATGGATTTGGTTCACTAGTTGTACTTTGCCATCCTACCTCCTTCAGCTTCTCTCTTCCCCTCCTTCAGTCTGGTTCAATCCAGAGATAGAAACAAGCTGGGAGCTATCGGGGCTCTCTTGTGTTATTTACTGATAAATAGGGTCAGCAGTGCTTGAGGATTCCCTCTATGCCTGTGTGACTCTCTTACCTAACGCTCCTCTCCAGTACTAGAGCAGTGTTTCTCAACTCAGTCCTGGAGTCAGTCAGGTTTTCAGGCTATCCCCAATGAATATGCATGAAAGAAATTTGCATATAATGGAGGCAGTGTCTGCAAATCAAAGTGTATGCATATTTATTGGGGATAGCCTGAAAACTTGACTGGCAAGGGGGTACTCCAGGACCGAGTTGAGAAACACTGCACCAGAGCATATATCTGGCCACCCTATACGGTATGCTAGAAGATTAAACCTCCTAGCTCCCCCGCTGACTAAAACAGAAGGCAGACCAACTTGTCTGGTTTTCAGGGTAATGACAATATAAATGCATGAGACAAATTTGCATCCATTGGAGACCTGGAGGTTGATACAGAAAGCCATGTGTTAGGGCCGCACGACGATGGCTGAGTTTGTGAGAAAGTATTCTTGCTTTAAGATTAATGAGAAAATATTCTACAGCAATGCAGTAAGCTAATGAAATGTAAGTTGAACTCTAATTAGGGAAAGCCTGCCAGACACGTGCACAAGAATTCTAAGGGATGAGGGTAGCTTCACAGTGCGCACGCCTGAAGAAAATGAAAGTGCCAGCACACATCTGACATATTGGGAGATGGGGGGAAAGTCTGTAGATCAGGAGTGCCCACACTTTTTTGGCTCGTGAGCTACTTTGAAAATGACCAAGTCAAAATGATCTGTTTTGGAGATCCCTCTGTCTGCTAACCCTGAAATTACTATGCCGGGGGTGGGGGGGGGGGGGGAACGTGGAGGAGGAAATGCGCTAGCTGATTCGTGTACAGGACGTCTCTCGCGGCACACCGGGAACCCTGCTGTGGCACACAGTTTGCGATTCACTGCTATAAAGGGTGTGTATCCATTGTAGAATAACACTTAATTGTCTCTGGTGCCAGACTTACACCTGCTGAAACTGTTGTAAATCATGATACCTAAGCTGGGTGCACTGACCATTATTCTATAGCAGTGTAGGCAATTTTTATGAACCACCCCTTTTTGGATTTAGGTGCCCTGTGTTATAGCGTGCAGCCAAATGTGTGCGCAAACCTTAATTTGTGTCAATTAATGTCAATAATTGATTGTCAGCATCCAGTTACTTCCAGTATGGGTTTAACACAGACATGGGCAACTCCGATCCTCGAGGGCCGGAATCCAATTGGGTTTTCAGGATTTCCCCAATGAATATGCATGAGAACTATTTGTATGTACTGCTTTCAATGCATATTCATAGGGGAAATCCTGAAAACCCGATTGGATTCCGGCCCTCAAGGACCGGAGTTGCCCACCCCTGGTTTAACATCTCGTTAGTCGATTAAGTTGTGTATGTATCTCGGGAGCATACCCATATCTGGATGCTATGTGTGGAATTCAAGGGATTCTATGCATAAATGTTAGCCTCACAAAAATTTTTTGCATGTAAATTTTTCACAAGACTTCTATTTAGGCATGGAGGAAAAACCTGTGTGGATGAGTGCTTTTGGATATGCTCACAGTGAAGCCCGCCTTATTTCTGCGCACAACTGTTATTGCCATTCTGCCTTTTAAAGTTGCAGATACTTGCTATGGTCACAGGAAAAACTGGAAGTGAGTCCTATTGACTAGTCTTTCTACACTGCCTTGGACCTGGTGGTGAAGTTCTTGTGTTGTGTTGTGCATTAAAATCCCCTGCTTACTTTTGTGCATTGTGGAAGGATATCTAATGGCCTCATTACCTTACATTTTAATTACTGTGCAATCATGTGTACTATACAAGTTAATGAACGCAGAATGCAGAAGGGGGTTCAGTGCTGGAGTTAATGTGCATGTACACCTTGCAGCAACCACATGTGTCTAGCGGTTGCTCTTTGCCTTCCCCTCCCCCCCCTAAGTGCATGCAGCTCTGCCTCATGTTCAGTATACTTCTTTGCGATTATCCTGAGCATCTGACTAGCTAGCTGTGCCTCAGGATGGGGCTGCAAAACTGTGCCCAAGAGTTCACCTTTAATATATTTATATTTTGAGATTCAGAGCAGAATTCTCACAAGAGTGTTGAAGCTTTTTGGATTTTATATCTTTTTTGGGGAAAGGAAAACTTTATAAGTAAAAATTTTGTATTAGATCACTGGAATGAGTGGAGAACTGGGTTTAGAGAACATTTCATCTCCAGCAGTTGCAACCTAGACAAGATAAATGCAAAACTGTACTGTGGATGATTATGCACAAAAGAACAAACCTTTAATCTGCTGGAGGTGCGATGATTGCAAATACCGTGTTTCCCTGAAAATAAGACAGAATCTTATATTAATTTGTGCTCCAAAAAATGCACTAGGGCTTATTTTCGTGGAATGATTTATTTTTTCTTCATGTACAACAATCATCTCTCCCTTCCTCTCCACCCCAATTTGTCTTCTTTCCTTTCTCCCCCCCACCCATGTGTAGCATCTTTCCTCACCTCTGAACAGTCTGCTTTGTTGTCTTCCCCGCTGGGGCCTTCTCTCTGCCGCTTCACTGATGACATCATCAGTGATGCTGCAGAAAGAAGGCCCCAGTGGGGAAGGCTGTAAAGCAGCCCGCTCAGAGCATCTTAATTAGTTTGCAAGCTCTTTTGAGCAGGCACCGCCTCTTCGCGTGTTTGTTGTACAGTATTGCGTGCATCTCTGGTAGTGCTTTATAAATAATAAATCTAGTAGCAGTAGTATGTGCGAGCCAGCTCTGCACCCCAGAAATTTAGGGCTGTTGCCTGGACATAGCTCAGCACGGAATTTCTGGGTTTAACACCAGCTCAGCACTGAATTTCTGGATTTAACGCCAGCAGCAGTGAATATCGGGCCCAGAATCGTCGGGGGCCTGCTGGCAGTACCAGGTTAAAAAGTCATCTAAAACCATGTTGCTTGCTCTTCACCTTCTATATATCCTATGCTTCACTTCAGTGCTGGAAAAAAGTGCTTCGTTTGGACTTTGCCACGAGGCTGCTTTTGTGTTCAGGTGGACTTCTAGGAAGCTAGGGCCTTTTTCTCCTACTCAGTTTATTTTTAGAACACGGATAAGAAATAATACCTTTTAGGAGCGGTGTACTTATTATTTTCCACTTTGTTTTATAACGTATAGTGCCAGTATTTCTTGGCAACCAGATAAAATCTCAGGAGACTTGGGGAATGGCCTAAAAAAATCTAATTCTTTAGACACGACAAACTGGTTTTCAGTCTGTGCAGCCAGTTTTCTGAATACCCAGCGGCAGTAATTTCTGGTCAATTTATGTTTTTCAAATAAACTTTTGTCTATATAAAGATAGAAAAACAGCTTAATAAAACTTGTATGCCACTAGATTCCTTGCGGATTAACATAAAGGGATCCTTTTAGTAAGCTGAAGTAAGCACTAATGCCTGATTACCACAGGTTAAAATGCACTACCATGGGACATGCTCGGGCATCTTGCAGTAGTTTTTGCATGTGTGTGAACTACCCACACACTACAAACGTTTTGGGTTTTTTTTAGTGCTGGGGAAGGTCTGGGTATTGAGAGCAGGCATGTTCTGAGCTAATCAGCACATCAACGTTGCTGCACACTAACCAATTAGCGTGTGAACTCTTGCTGACTGGAAAATAGATGTTGGAAAGTGCTCACGCATTAACAGTCATGTGCTAATGGGAAAATTAGTGCATGGCCATTATTGTCAAAATAGAAAAATCAGCTATTTCAGGGCAGGCTTAAAAGTGGCCTTAGCGCACAGTAAAGACCTGCGCTTTGGAAGAGTGTAAGACACTTTTTAGTGCTGCTTAGTTAAAGGGCTCCAAAGAGAACTACCATGTTTCCCTGAAAATAAGACAGGGTTTTATATATATTTGTGCTCCAAAAAAAATGCACTAGGACTTATTTTCAGTGAATGTCTTAGTTTTTTTCATGTACAACAATCATCTCTCCCTTCCTCTTCTCCACCCCAATTCTTCTTTTTCTTTTCTCTCCCTCCTTGTGCAGCATCTTTCCTCACCTCTCACCCATCCCCTTGTGCAGCAGCTCTGAGGCCTCCAAAAATAAGTGGCAGTGCTCTAAACGAGCTGCATTGCAGCTTTCCCTGCCAGGGCTGGGCCTTCCCTCTGCATTGTCTTTCTATCCCTCCCTCCTATCCCTCTGTGCAGTGGAACCCCACTGACCCTCCCTCCGTGAGCCTGACATACCTCCACTCTGAAGCCTCCAAAACAGCAGTGGCAGCAGCGCTCTGAACGAGCTGCTTTGCGGCCTTTACCGCCGGGACCTTCCCTCTGCTGCGTCATTGATGATGCTCAAGGCCCAGCACAGGAAGCAGATCTTCGGGCACCGGCAGGACATGCTGGTGGAGGCTACACTGAAGTAAGAAGAGGGTTCGGGTGGGTTGGGGGACCTCAGGTCGCGGTGGGGGGAGTGTCTGATGGCGGCGGGGGGGGGGTGCCGGATCGTGGGGGGGGCCTTCGGGGGGAGCAATGCCGGTTCTCGTGGGGAGGAGCAGCGCTGCTGGCCTCGGGGGAGTGGAGGGTAGGAACCTATCAAAGCGAGTTTCCATTATTTCCTACGGGGAAACTCACTTTGATAAACGAGCATTTTGGATTATGAGCATGCTTCTGGAATGGATTATGCTCGTAATCCAAGGTACCACTGTACATTATTATCAAGGCAAATAAAATATATAGCTTAACTTCAGCTCAAGTCCTCAAATTTAGATCCAAGATTAAATATAGCGAGTTATATTAATAAATATTAGCAAATATTTGAATCAGAAGTAAAGGAAAATAAGGTCCTTTAACTGAGAGAGGATATCATCTAATATTCAGACTAATATATTTTCCCTTCATCCATTCGAGCTCCCGACAGGAAAGCTGTCAGTTGGAAAGGCTCAAAGAAAACTTTTTTTTTCCTACAATTTTGTATTACACATTTACATGGGTGTCGAAGAATAAAGGTCCCTCTAAGAGAAGGGAATTGATCTTACTAGGGCTTATTTTTGGGGTAGGGCTTATATTAGGAGCATCTTTAAAAATCATTCTATGGCTTATTTTCAGGGTAGGACTTATTTTCGAGGAAACATGATAGTCATTACTAGGAATTACATGATTGTCATAATAAAATAAACCATACAGAAAGATAAATCATCTATAACTTTTAAAAGCTTTCTGAAATAAAAATATTTTCAACTGGTGCCAAAAAGACATCTAGGCCCAGATTCTCTATATGGTGCCATATCGCCGTCCACCTAAGAAGCATCCGCTGATCATGTGTCAATCACGCGAAACCACTGTATAGAGAATTGCGCCTCCAGGAAAGATAGGCACTGGAAATATAGGCCAGGGTTTTCTAGGCCTACATTTACGGTGCCTATCTTTGTCATGAATCACTCCTACATAGGCATTTTAGACCGCCTAACACCACTTCTGATGTTAGCCACGTTCACACTGGCGTTAGGCGGTCTAAAGTGCCTATGTAGGTGTGATTCTGGCACTGATTTTTTTTTTTTTTTAGATGCCTTGAAACTCAGTTAAAAACACTGTTTAAATGGCATTTTTTACTGAGTTTGAGTGTCTACCGGCGCCTAAAAAATCGGCACCGGTTAGAGAATCTGGACTGTAGTTCCTAAACTTCTTAAACTAACCCCCTAAGGTGCACTAATTGCTAATGCATCCATATACTAACATGCACATGTTAGCGTTTAGCGTTTGCTAATTCGATTAGTGCACCTTAGTAAAAGAGGGCCTAAGTAGTAATGAATTCCATATTTTGGCTGTTTTAAAATGGAATGGATTGTTCAAGTATCTTTTTATCCCTGACCCCTTAGGGCCCTGGAAATTACCCCACCCCCTTTTTTTGAAGCTGTGTTAGACTTTTTTTTCTTGCCGGCTGTGGCAGTATTAGTTCTGATGCTCATAGGAATTCTATGAGTTTCGGAGTTAATACTGCTGCGGCTGGCAATAAAAAAGCCTAACATGACTTCGTAAAAGGAGTGCTAAATTTGTGTAAATATTCCTCAAGGCTCTTCCATGAGCGCCTAACCATGGTGGGAGAAATTTGATCAAATATAGGGGTCCTTTTACTAAGATGCGCTAACTGATTTAGTGCACGCTAAATTCTAACGCCCATAGAATATAATGCTTAGTAGTCAATCTAACCATTAATGATTGGGATCACTTACAGACTAAACACTAGTTTCAATCAATTATTCACTGAAACACGTTATAGAAACTATTTTACAAGTTCAATTCAGTTATAAAATCTACTTTTCATTTATAATATTATTAATAATATCTTTTCAAGTCTCTCTCTTTTCTTATTATTAAACTTACAATATTTTATAATTTATATTACATTGCACCCTCCACTGAGCCTCATTACACACACAACCGCATTCAATACAAATACAGACACTAACATCATAAAAAGATTTGGGGTTCCTTTTACGAAGGTGCGCTAGCGTTTTTAGCGCACGCACTGGATTAGCATGCGCTAACCCAAAAAACTACCGCCTGCTCAAGAGGAGGCAGTAGCGGTGCGCGCTATTCCGCGCATTAAGGCCCTAACACGCCATCCTAAAAGGAGCCCTTGATGTTAACAAATGTTGACCACTTATCAATTCAGTCCTGAAGAGGGTTATCTTTCCAGTCAGTCGTTGTTATATATATGCCTCTGATTGCTTTCTTTCTGGTCTTTTCCCAGTTGAATCCCATGCCTACTCTTCACGCTTCATGCTTTTATGCGTTACTTATTTCAGTAAGTAAACAGACCAACACAGAACTGAGTGAAACAACTGTAACCCCCTCCTTCTCAGATTTGTTTAGTAGTCGTGCACACCGAGGGTTAAATTGATACCTTTCCCCAGGAGAAGAGGTGAATTACATAAACAAAATAATAATATATAATAATATGGTATAATCTTAGAATAAAAATAGTTATTAAACGTATAATAAAATAAATATAAAGAAGCACTAAGGATTCAAAATTGAATATAGAAATAAAATTTAATAAACAAATGCTGTAAATCAAATCTAAACAAAGAGATTCTACTTCCCCTCTGTAAAGTTCTTCTTTTTCCTCAGATTTGGGTATTTGAGGCTTTATGTTCTTGCTATTTAGGGGTACCACGTAGGCGTGCTGTTGCTAGCAGAATCTCTCTTGCTGGAACCAACCGACTACTTTGACTTAAACAAACCAATAAGGGAAAAACCCTATCCTAATCTAATAACCCCAAATTGCCTAAATATACTTTCTAAGCTAGGGAAAAAAATAGATAATTGATGCTCCCTATACTTTTTTCCTCCCCAGAATTTCCTATTTCTAAAATCACTCAAATTTCCTATATCTCAAAACTGCACCAATACAAACAATACACAAACCATACTTCTCAAAATAAAAAATAACACAGATATTTCCTTCCAGATCCTCTCTGCTTCATTAAACCCTTTAAAAACTTATTTAAACCCTGTTTTTCACACTCAAGTAACTATTAAACTTTTAACCCTGGTTACACAATGACTGACTGGAAAGATAACCCTCTTCAGGACTGAATTGATAAGTGATCAACATTTGTTAACATCAAATCTTTTTATGATGTCATGTATTGAATGTTTGTTTGTTTGAATGTGTTGGGGGTGTAATGAGGCTCATTGGGGGGTGCAATGTAATATAAATTATAAAATATAAATAGTAAGTTTAATAATAAGAAAAGAGAGAATTGCAAAGATATTATTAATAATATAAATTAAAAGTAGATTTTATAACTGAATTGAACTTGTAAAATAGTTTCTATAGCGTGTTTCATAGAATATAATGGGCGTGTTAGCATTTAGCATGCGCTAAATTGGTTAGCGCACCTTAGTAAAAGGACCCCATAGTGGTGCCCGACTATGCAAAAGTTTAAAAATTATAATGCGTAATTTAAAAATCCCACATTCCTGCAATGTAATTCATAAAGTGAAGGAGAACCCTTTCATATTTCTTTGCACAATACAGTAGATAGGCCACTGTATTTTGCAATATTTGTAATTTCATTATTACAGAGCTTCAGCAACCATTGTAAATAATATTACAATAGCCCAGCTGTGTTAATAGTAGTGCTTGGACCAGTAATTGAAAGTGTTCAAACAGAAATAAATGTCTAATTCTTCGTAGCATTCTCAGCATCAGAAAAATGTCCTTATCAAGCCATTCACTTGTATGTCAAGGGATAATGTAGGATCTAATGTGATGCCCTGCACAGGAAATGCAAAACCACCAATCTGTAAAGACTGACACAAAGTTACTAATCTTAGTGGAGTTAACCATACAATTTTTAGGTTTTTTTTTCTTCATTAAGTTTCAGATAATGCAACATTATCCAATTTACCACTTTTTAACTCAAATTGAATAGACTTGTGTCTAATCTTGGGAAATTCCATTAGGTAATGTAGCTAATCAAGTGACGTTATCTGCATATATGTACTTAAATCCCATCCACTTTAAAATATTTAGCCAATAACCTCATCAAAACACTGAATAAAATTGGGGACAGTGCCAAAAAGTTATTGAAGTGCTGTATATTCAGATACAGCAGGTATATTTATGTCCCTGGAGGGTGCAAGTCTAGGTCTGTACCCAACACATTGGGTGTACAAGTTTTTTTAAATATTATTTAATAGCACAATGGGCCTTGGTGAACAAGGACAAATCTGTATTTACCCAACATGAGCTGTGTTTCGGCACTCTGTGCCTTCGTAAGGGGATGAACGATGTTATTGGATTGTAAACCAAAACAAGAACGATATGTTGTCAAAGTAGACTAGGTTCAGCATTCCAAAATGCGTCCCATAACAAATGGTGAGAAATTGTACCGTTTATTACGGGACGCCAACAATCCACTTTTGAGCATTTTGGAATGCTGAATCTAGTCTGCTTTGACAACATATCTTTCTTAGTTTATTATCCATATCTTTCTTAGTTTATTATCCATACTTATCCATTATCATTGATCACCTTGAGGGACACAATCTGATGAGGACCAGCCAGCACAGCTTCAGTAAAGGAAGATCTTGCTTGACAAACTTGCTGCACTTCTTCGAGGGAGTAAACAGGCAGATAGACAAGGGTGACCCGGTTGACATCGTATATCTGGATTTTCAGAAGACGTTCGACAAGATTCCACATGAACAACTACTTCAAAAAATTGTGAGTCATGGAATTGAGGGTGAAATACTCACATGGATTAAAAACTGGCTGGCGGATAGGAAACAGTAAATGGACAATACTTGGACTGGAAAAGCATCACGAGTGGAGTGCGGCAGGGTTCAGTGCTTAGATCCGTGCTCTTCAACATATTTATAAATGGCCTGGAAATTGGTACGATGAATGAGGTGATTAAATTTGCAGGTGATGCGAAGTTATTCAGAGTAGTGAAGACGCAGGAAGATTGCGAAGACCTGCAATGGGACATAAACATACTCGGGAAATGGGCCGCGACATGGCAAATTAGGTTTAACGTAGATAAGTGTAAGGTGATGCATGTCGGTAACAAAAATCTTATACATGAATACAGGATGTCCGGTGTAGTACTTGGAGAGACCCCCAAGGATAAAGACTTTAGAGTAGTGGTCGCCAAGTCAATGAAGCCGTCTGCGCAATGCGTGGCGGCAGCGAAAAGGGCGAACAGAATGCTAGGAATGATTAAGATTAAGAACGAGATCACGAACAGATTGGAGAAGGTTATCATGCCGCTGTACCGGCCATGGTACGCCCTAACCTGGAATACTGCATCCAGCACTGGTTGCCGTACATGAAGAAGGACACAGTACTACTCGAAAGGATCCACAGAAGAGTGACTAAAATGGTCAAGGGGCTGGAGGAGTTGCCGTACAGTAAGAGATTAGAGAAACTGGGCCTCTTCTCCCTTGAAAAGAGGAGACTGAGAGAGGACATGATCGAAACATTCAGGATAATGAAGGGAATAGACTTAGTAGATAAAGACAGGTTGTTCGCCCTCTCCAAGGTAGAGAGAACGAGAGGGCACTCTCTAAAGTTAAAAGGGGATAGATTCCATATAAACGTAAGGAAGTTCTTCTTCACCCAGAGAGTGGTGGAAAACTGGAACGTTCTTCTGGAAGACAGCCTCCAGGGATTCAAGACAAAGTTAAACAAGTTCCTGCTGAACATGAATGTACGCAGGTAAGGCTAGTACATTAGGGCCCTGGTCTTTGGCCTAAGGGCCACCGTGTGAGCGGACTGCTGGGCACGATGGACCACTGGTCTGACCCAGCAGCGGCACTTCCTATGTTCTTATAATCTTGTTTGACCCCTGACATAGGCACTGAGTACTGAAACACAGCCCTTGTTAGGTCAATAAAGATTATCCTTGTTCATTGAGGCCTGTTATGCTTTTCTTGCTTTATGTTTTGGTTTACTTTGGCCCTTTCTGTGCTGTTTATATTCATTGCCAGGTTATATAATGGGCACATATTATACTATTCGTACCACTTCTTAGACATACTTCCTCCCCTTGTCCTCGGGCATCTTGATGGTGGTGCATCAACCTAACCACAGTCTTGTCTGCACAAATCATTTGTAGTAGCACAGAGTGACTCTATATGTCTGTGCTGAGTCTGAAGCCTATCTCTGCCTTCTTTGAGCAAGTCCTCTGAGCTAAAGGGTCCTCCCCAGAGCCAATGATTACCCCCATCTGTTGTGCAGCTTCTCAAGCTGTGTCTGCTTTTGCTCAGTGTATATGGCCACCCATACAGTGTAGACTTCAAACAGGGGTTTTCCTAACACCTAGTTAAGTAGTTCTCAAACCTGTCCTTATGGAACCCTAGCCAGTCAAGTGCAATTTCTACTAAAAAGCCAGTCACAGGATCTTATTCATAAGGATGTTAGTTTCTAATTTTGTGCCTACGGTGGTACCAATGCAGAAAGCTACTAGTGGGTAAATGAGCTCAATGCGTACATTAGATGGTGAACAATGTAGAAAGGGGTTCAGCACCTGAATTTAACTCATACAGTAGACAGTCTATTATCTATTCTGCAGAAAGACAAAGTCCATAAGACGCTATAATGTGAATGCAGCATGAGAAATTTACCACCAGGTCTGAGGTGGCATAGAAGGGTTGGTTGCCCTGGTAGTCTAGTGCCCCACCCCACCACCACCACCACCACCAAAAGGATGAAAATAGATATTAGCAGTTTTCTGAGCAACTGCTATCCAATAATGTCTCCTCTGAAGGCTGTTAATGAATTGCAGAGATACAAAGAGTGGCCCATCCCAAAGCTGGAGATTTACCATCGCTATGCTGTAGATTGAACAGGACTCGACACGGTTCTGTGTTTCAGTATAGAGAACCTGCCTCAGGAGTTAAACACTTTGAGAGTTGCTCCTAGATGTTCAAATCATAGGTGTCGGAATGGGGGAGGCCACAGGGGCCATGGCCTCCTCCAAAATTGGCAGTCAGAAGAGTCAGTTATGGCTCTACTTCCCCACCCACCTCCTCCTGGGTGCTGTAATTTTAAATCTTCATGCAGCAGCCACGCAGCATCGACGAACAGGAAGTCACTGCAGAATGAAGACTTCTGGGGCAGGTCTGCTCCGCAGTGGTTGCCCGAAGATTTAAAATTACAGTGACCAGGGAAGGTAGGTGGGGAAGTTGGGAGCTGGAGAGAGAGGTCGTGTTGCAGGATCCTTCTGGGGCTAGGACGGAGCTTTTTCCCTCCTCCCCAAACAAAAAAATCATTCTACTGCCTATGATTAAACTTATAGGAAAGCACTTCAGTACATCGAAATGGATAATGGCCACAAGATCTTTAAAAATTTGCTCAAGTAAATATGAAACCCTCAACCGCGTTGAGTCCTATTTTGCTTTGGTGCTTCAATGAAGATTTGGTCATTTTTCCCATATTTGGAGTCATTATTTGAAGTGGAAGGTTGTCTGCACCACCCCATTATAGAATTATTGTTTTGTATGCTGCATTTAAGCACCAAACTTGTGGCACCCAGTTACAAAATTGTCACACAGCCATCTGAAATCGCCATACATGCTCTAGATATCTCTGACTTAAATAGGGGTAGGCAGAGCCATTGTAAATATCCCAGAAGAGGGATTCTGAAATCAAATGGCGTGCGCCGCTGTACACTGAGTTTGTATGGTCCTGAATCCAGGAAGATATTGTTGCTAGTGATAGGTTCCTTACACACAGGGTGGGTAATCAAAAGGTCCGTTTCTGGAGGTCTAATAAAAGGGACTGTCGTGATTTCTCTCTCCATGAAGTCATATGAATCAGTTTCAAGAAAGATCGTTAACAGAATCTGTCAGGGGAAAGGGAAGTTCTTTATTAAGAACCTGTAATCGAAATAAGATTATGCTAGGAAATGCCTTGTTTGTGAAATTAACTCTCCAGACTCTTCTGGGTTTTGGTTTAATCTTTTAATAGGGACCTTTTTCTTTCTGTTCTGGGCATTTCATTTTAATGAAACTTCTGTTCTGCCGTGACATTTCCCAGCATAACATTCAAAACTGATTGCATTATATTATGTGCTCATATGCTGTAAAAAATTCACACGTCTAAAGACATACCGGTGGCTTTTCTGTGCACCAGGGTAGTCCAGTGGGAGAGCTTGTGAAACTGGTAATATCAAAGCTTATTTGCCAGTTCAATTTGATGGACCACCTATCGCTAGCACCAGGTGGTTTGCAGAGTAATAGCTCCCTGTGGCTCTGTTTCATGTAACCACAATATTCCTTTTGTTGTTTCACAATGACATGAGATTTTCTAGTGTGTGTGTGTGAATCTGGGCACAGGAAAAAAATTGGTGCAAAGTGCTATTCTATAATGCTCTGAGTTGAGTGCTTTTTATAGAACAGCGCTAATAGCTCATTTCTGCACCCAAGTTTGGGGACCAGTATTTACGCCCCCTGGTGAAACTTGGTGTAAGTGCTGGTGCCCAGCTCTTGGCATTTGGGTGTGGGAATGGTGGTGTTCTGTATATAGCTCTATGTGCACATTTTTTTTGAGGGGGGAAAAACCCTGCCATGCCCCTGTTTGAGTTTTGCACTAGGGGATTTAGATATGCAGGGTTATAGAATAACACACAGGAAGATGCCACTGCAAATCTAATTAATGTCAACAATTGATTATTGCAGTTAATTGGCGTCCATTTGTTGCTAGTTAGTAGCTTGCTAATTTGTGTGTGCGTGTTCAGTCCGCATGCAAATTTGGGCACCATATATAGAAATTGGGGGTATATGCATAAAGCATGTTGGTGTGTTGAGTAAAGATTTCTATATTAATGCAAGTTATTGCTATTTTATTTACTAATAAGGGCCACTTATATTAAGCATTTTTCCATAGGCACAAAGGAAGTAATTTTATAGGGAGTCACTTGGGGCTCCTTTTACAAAGGTACGTTAGGGCCTTAATGCGTGGAATAGCGCGCGCTAGCCACTACTGCCTCCTCTTGAGCAGGCGGTAGTTTTTGGGTAGCGTGCACTGTAGCATGCGCTAATCAAGTGTGTGTGCGAAAAACGCTAGCGCACCTTTGTAAAAGGAGCCCTAAATTTTAGACAGCAGGAATGTAAAGGAGAGGATGTTAGACATTTATGCACATAAGAAACTACTTGTGCACAGAACCGATTAGCGCACGTTAAACGCTAACGCATCCATAGACTAACATGCACACGTTAGCATTTAGCCCGCACTAATCGGTTAGCGCACCTTAGTAAAAGAGGGCCTATATTTATGTCATTGCTATTTGCAAAGTTAAAAGTATTCACATTTTGTTTCTAGTGGGCTGTAATAGAATTACAGAGACCTGTGTTAAGCTAGATGGAAATGCTGACCGGTCTGGGTGTCCTTGCATTGCTAGCACTTGAAGAACAACTTAATTGTGATCTCACTGTTTTTCACGATAGCCATTTCTTTGATTTGTTGTTTGCCTTGAATAAATTGCAATCTCCTCTCAGCCTCTGTAAAGGGCTATGCATGCCTAGTAGTGCTCTTCAAATAAAATAAACGACACACATGCATGTATGCTTAAAATGAAGCAGTTAACTAGCTTAAGATTACTATATTTTTGATGGGGGAAAAAAAGGACGCATGGCCTCGCCCTATTCCACCCCAGCCCCATCCCATTCCATCCCTGTCCCATTCCATCCCAGCTCCACCCCGTCCATCCCTGCCCCATCTGCACTTCTTCCCAGAACTCGGGGTTGCCTCTGAGAATGCGTGCGCATGTATGTGACATCATCATTCACATCCACGCATGCTCGGAGACCCTCCAGGCAGACACAGCCCTGAGCTCTAGCAGAGGCAGGACTGCAATACTCAGATAAAGTGTCAAGTTTGCTAAATCCATCCGGACAGTCCAACAGTCCTCTAAAAAGAGGATATGTCAGGGTAACAGCTGGTAACCCTAAACTAGCTTAAATGAGTGAGAAGCAGGGAATACGTAGAAACATCTGCCTCAAAACAAGTTTCCAGGTTTATTCAATTCTTAATATACCACTCATTAGAAGACTATCTGAGAAGTTTACAATGTTACAAGATCGAAAAGAAATATAATATTAATTAGGAAAGTAGTAAGAGAAAAGATCAAAATTTAAGAGTGTTGAGAAATTAGAAAATCTAGATTTCTTAAGAAGCAATTTGCCTTATGTCTCCCAGAAGGGACTGAATGTGAGAAGGAATGTGTTTAGATCTAAGATCAATGCAAAGACATCTTGAAATAGGAAGGCGCCTGTTTAAAATTCCGGCGAGAGTGTTCTAATCTCAAAGATATAGGTAGTGAGTTCCAGAGGGCAGAGCCTGTTACACTTGAAATTCTTTTTCCCGATAGTATTGAGGTGAATGATACAAAATGAAAGGATGACTAAACAATGTGTTATGAGGATTTTAAGGGGTCAATTGATAGAGACAAAGTAGGGGCATAAGGGTTAATAATCGAGACAGTAGTGAACCAGAGTGATGTATCTTATGAAGTAATATCAGAGTTTGTTTTTTTAAAATATTGCTCTATGGTTAACAGGTGACCAATGTTCTTGTCGGAGTAAAGGGGGGTCACATTATCAAATTCGTGGGAGTTGGTGATTAGTTTTACAGTCTAGTTTTGTACTATTTATAAAAGTCAGATATACAAATACCATTGAAAAGGGCACTGCAGTAGCTGAGTTTGCTAATGATGGAGTGAATTAAAAATTGGGAGTGCTCCCTATATAATTAGTTGTCTGAGTTGAGCAATCCAAGTTTGTAGAAATGGGAGCATATTGTGTTGGATATCTGGTCTAAAATTTAAATGCTGATCTAGAAGCACACCCAAGACTTTTATGATCAATCTGAAGGAGACACTGGCTTCTGCAATCATAGTTGGAGCTGAGAGTTCAGGAATGTTTTTTTCCAGGTGAATAGGAAACCTTGCGTCTTATTGGGGTTTACTTTTAATGTATATAAAAGTAACCAATTTGCTGCGCAAACACAAAAGAAACAGTGGAATTGATGATCCTGATGAAATCTTTATTTGAAAAAGGTGCAGATGAATTCAAAAATAAAACACAAAATGAAAATATAAAAGACAGTAAAAAGTATGTGGTATAGACCTGACACGGGCTGTGTTTTGGTTGTAAAACACCGTCTTCTGGGGTCCGATAAGAACATAAGAAAAGCCTTCACCGGATCAGACCGAGGTCCATCCAGTCCGGTGATCCGCACACGCGGCGGCCCATTTAGGTACTCCTGATTGGAGACCCAGATATACCGTAGCCCTCAATATGATTTGCAAGAAGGTGTGCATCCAACTTGCGCTTGAATCCCAGAACAGTAATCTCTGCCACAACATCCTCCGGGAGAGCATTCCAAATTCCCACCACGCGCTGTGTGAAAAAGAACTTCCTGATATTCGTCCTGAACCTGCTGCCACTCAGTTTCAGTCTATGACCTCTTGTCCGTGTCACATCCGAAAATGTTAGTAATGCTGCTTCTTGGTCTATTTTATCAAATCCTTTTGATCTTGATCTTGTGATCAGACAGCGAGGGAAACATCAGGTAAAGGGAGCTTGCTGGGAGGAGACTAAGGGGCATGGAGACACAGGGGGACTGGGTGGCACGAGGGCGAAAGCTGAGGGCAATATAGAGGTGCCACAAGGCGAGGGGGATCAAACAGAGGCTCAAGGGATGATAGCCCAGGAGGGGGCCGGTAGGGCTAGAAAACCCAGAGGAAAAGCGGGGAAGTGGGGTGGCGGGAATGTGGGGAAGCTGAAAGTTACGAGGGTACAGGCTGAGGGCAAAGCAGAAGCACAGGGAACGGGAGAATTGCTCGAAACTCAAGGGGAGGTGGCCCAGGTAAATGCAGAGGTGGAGGAAAAACGACGGGACCTGCGGTGCTTATACGCAAATGCAAGAAGCCTCATGGCCAAGATGGGTGAACTAGAAGTCTTGGCCAAGGGGGAGGACCTGGATATAATTAGAATTACAGAAACCTGGTGGACAGAGGAAAATCAATGGGATGTGGCGCTGCCAGGGTACAAGCTCTACAGGAGGGACAGGACCCATAAGAAAGGGGGAGGCATAGCACTATATATAAAGGACTCTATCTACTCGGTCGGGATGGATATGGCAACGAAGGCAGAGGGGCTGGAATCGCTATGGGTCAAATTGCCGGGAAACAAGGGTGCAGACATAAAACTGGGGCTGTACTATCGCCCACCTGGTACGCCAGAAGGAGTCGGACATGACTTGGAAGCTGAACTGAGACAGGAATGCAGGACTGGAAATGTAACAGTGATGGGGGATTTCAACTACCCGGGGATAGACTGGAGTACGGGTCACTCCAACTGCACTAGGGAAACAGGATTTGTAGAAGCTGTGAGGGACTGCTTCATGGAGCAACTAGTCAAGGAATCGACGCGAGGGGGTGCTACTCTTGACCTCATCCTAAACGGATTAGGGGGGCCTGCAAGAGGGGTAGAAGTGGGAGGACCACTAGGCAACAGTGATCACAACGCGATTAGATTCACATTAGAAAGGGGGACACCCATAGTAAGGAGGACCACAACAACTGCGCTCAACTTCAGGAAAGGGAACTATGTTGCTATGAGGGAAATGGTGGGGAGGAAGCTCAGAAACATCTGTAGGATGGAGACTGTAGGAAGCGCCTGGACCCTATTCAGGGACACCCTGCAGGAAGCACAAAGAATGTACGTCCCCAGTTTCAGGAAAGGCCGCAAGAACAAGCGGTCAAAAGACCCGGTTTGGATATCAACTGAAGTAAAGAGGGCAATAAATGACAAAAAAGTATCCTTCTGGAGATGGAAAAAGGACCCAACGGAGGAAAATCACCAGGCGCACAGGAAATGCCAAAAGGAATGCCACCGAGAGGTTAGAAAAGCAAAAGGGGAATACGAAGAGGGGCTGGCCAGGGAGGCGAAAAACTTCAAGGCATTCTTCAGTTACGTAAAGGGGAAGCGACCAGCGAGAGAGGAGGTGGGGCCATTGGACGATGGGGATAGGAAGGGAGTGATTAAGGAGGATAAAGAGGTAGCTGAGAGGTTGAACACGTTCTTCTCGTCGATTTTCACGAGAGAAGACACATCTAATATACTGGACTCAGAGGAGCTCATGAGTGGGGAACAGGCCGAAAAATTGGAGCACATAGAGGTAAGTAAGGAGGATGTCCTCAAACAGATAGGTTAAAATGCGGCAAATCACCGGGCCCAGACGGGATCCACCTAAGGGTTCTGAAGGAACTAAGACAAGAAATAGCGGGCACAATCCAGCATGTTTGCAACTATCCTTGAAAACTGGGGAGGTACCAGAGGACTGGAAATTGACGAATGTCACACCTATCTTCAAGAAGGGATCGAGGGGTGACCCCGGGAACTACAGGCCGGTGAGCCTGACTTCAATTATAGGGAAGATGGTGGAAGCTATGATCAAGGACGGCATTTGCGAACACATCGAGAGGAATGGCCTATTGAGAACAAGCCAGCACGGATTCTGTAAGGGAAGGTCGTGCCTAACGAACCATCTGTACTTCTTTGAGGGAATAAGCAGTCGGGTGGACAATGGGGAACCCATAGACATCATTTACCTCGATTTTCAAAAGGCTTTCGACAAGGTGCCACATGAAAGGCTGCTTAGGAAGCTGTGGAACCACGGGGTGGGAGGGGATGTGCACAGATGGATCAAGCACTGGTTGTCGGGTAGACTGCAGAGGGTCGGAGTAAAGGGCCAATATTCTGACTGGCGGGGAGTCACGAGCGGTGTGCCACAGGGATTGGTGCTGGGGCTGTTACTCTTCAACATATTTATCAATGACCTGGAAAAGGAGGCAAAGTGCGAGGTTATAAAATTTGCAGACGATACCAAACTGTGCGGCAGAGTTAGGTCTAGGGAGGAGTGTGAGGACCTGCACAGGGACCTGGACAAGCTGGAAGACTGGGCAAACAAATGGCAAATGCGCTTTAACGTGGAAAAATGCAAGGTCATGCATATAGGGAAAAAGAACCCGTTGTTCAACTACAAATTGGGGGAGGGGGCATTGTTGGGAGACAGCAGACTGGGTGTGCTGGTGGATGCATCACTGAAGCCATCTGCACAGTGCGCAGCAGCCTCGAAAAAAGCCAACAGGATGCTGGGCATCATAAAGAGGGGCATAACAACCAATATGCGGGAAGTCATCATGCCATTGTATCGAGCGATGGTGCGTCCACATCTGGAATACTGCGTTCAGTATTGGTCGCTGCACCTCAAGAAGGACATGGCGGTACTTGAGAGAGTCCAAAGGAGAGCAACGAAACTGGTAAGAGGGCTGGAACACTGCCAATACGCCAAGAGGTTGGATAGGCTGGGGCTCTTCTCTCTGGAAAAAAGGAGGCTCAGGGGAGATATGATAGAGACCTTCAAGATCATGAGGGGCATAGAGAGGGTGGATAGGGACAGATTCTTCAGACTGAAGGGGACAACAAGTACGAGGGGGCATTCGGAGAAACTGAAGGGAGATAGGTTCAAAACAAATGCAAGGAAGTTTTTCTTCACCCAAAGGGTCGTGGATACTTGGAATGCGCTACCGGAGGAAGTGATCAGGCAGAGTACGGTACAGGGATTCAAACAGGGATTGGATGGATTCCTGAGGGATAAAGGGATCGTGGGATACTGAGAGAGGTGCTGGGATGTAACACAAGTATAGAAAGCTAACCAGGTAATAAGTATAGAAAGCCAACCAGGTCATGCATGTGCAAGACCGGAGGGTTAGGACTTTGATGGGAAGATAGGACTTCAATGAGAAACCAAGGTGGCAAGGGGGCCCCTTCTGGTGATTCAGACAGGTCGTGACCTGTTTGGGCATCCGCGGGAGCGGACTGCTGGGCAGGATGGACCTATGGTCTGACCCGGCGGAGGCACTGCTAAAAGAAATCTCCTCTCAGTCTTCTCTGCTCGAGGGTAAACAGTCCCAATTTCCTAAGGCGTTCTTTGTAGCTCAAGTTCTCCAATCCCTTGACAAGTTTTGTGGCTCGCCTCTGTACCCTCTCCAGCAGAGTTATATCTTTCTTGAGGTATGGAGACCAGTGTTGGACACAGTATTCCAACTGCGGTCTGACCATTGCTCTATAAAGTGGCATTATTACATCTTCCGATCTACTCGTGATCCCCTTCTTAATCATGCCCAACATCCTGTTTGCTTTCTTCGCTGCTGCCGCGCATTGTGCCGAAGGCTTTAGGGTTCTGTCAATCAGTACCCCCAAATCCCTTTCTTGTTTGCATTTTGCTAATGTCGCCCCCAACATCCTATACTCGTGTTCTTTGTTTTTCTTTCCTAGATGCATCACCTTGCATTTGTTTATGTTAAAATTAATCTGCCACTTTGTTGCCCACGCTTCTAGCTTGTTCAGATCTTTCTGAAGTTCCTCGCAGTCCCTTTGAGAGTCAACCGCCCGACATAGTTTTGTATCGTCTGAAAACTTTATTATATTGCAAGTTGTTTCCTCTTCCAGATCGTTTATAAAAATATTGAACAAGATAGGCCCAAGAACCGAGCCGTGGGGCACGCCGCTAGTCACCCTCTCCCAGTCCGAGAATTTCCCATTTATGCTAACCCTCTGCATTCTGTTCTCCAACCACTTGCCGATCCATCTGTTCACTTCTCCTCCTATTCCATGGCTTAGTAGTTTCTTCATAAGCCTTGCATGTGGAACCTTGTCAAACGCTTTCTGGAAGTCCAAGTAAACTATGTCCACTGAATCTCCACTATCCACTTGTTTGTTCACTTTCTCAAAGAATTGTAGTAAATTTGTCAAACATGACTTCCCTTTCCTGAATCCGTGTTGACTAGCCCTTATTAGGTTGTGATCCTCCAAATGTTGTACAATGTTGTCTTTAATCAGTGTTTCAATTATCTTCCTGGAAACCGAAGTGAGGCTCACAGGTCGATAGTTTCCTGGATCACCTCTTGATCCTTTTTTGAAAATTGGGATACATTTGCTATCCTCCAGTCTTCAGGTATTTGCCCGGTTCTAATTGACATATTAGCTATGGATTGTAGCAATTCACCAATTTCGACCTTAAGTTCCTTTAATACTCTCGGGTGAATTCCATCCGGTCCAGGGGATTTGTCGCTTTTCAGTTTGTCAATCTGAAAGTATATCATGTCCAACGTCACAGATACTGTTGCGAGGCTTTCTTCTATGCCTCCGGTGAATATCTTCCCTGTGTCTGGCACTGTTGAAATGTCCTCATTTGTGAAGACAGAGGCAAAGAATGAATTTAACCTATCGGCAACCTGTTTATCCTCTTTAATTGACCCTTTCTTTCCTTGGTCGTCGAGAGGGCCCACTGCCTCTCTTGCTGGTTTCTTACCTTTTATATATCTAAAAAAGGGCTTGAAGTTTTTGGTTTCTTGTGCTATCTTTTCTTCATAGGCTTTTTTGGCGTCTCTTACCACTTTATGACAATTTTTCTGGTTGATTTTGTGACAGTTCCAGGCCTCTGATGTTTTTTCTCGTTTCCATTTTTTAAACGAGTTCCTCTTCTCCCTCACTGCATCTTTCACCTCTTTTGATAACCATGCTGGTTCTCCTTTGTTCTTCTTTCGCCTTCCTTTAGATATCTTCTATAAACCACAAATTAAGATTGCAAAAATGAACAAACCAAGATACTGTGTACAGTAATGCATAGCTGATCAGAACAGTGCCAGCTTGGTCTGTTATAATGGCAAACATCTCAACATGCGTGACAGTATCCTACAGAATAATTACAGCAATGGCACATATCCTTCAAACCTCACTCAATAACAAATGTAAATCACACGGTCAACATCAAGATCTTTTTCCCACCTAGCGTATAGTGTATAGCTGGAATGTTTCCTTTTACAGCTTTCCATTTAAAAAAAAAAAATTTAAAATTCTGGTAGCACCTTAAGAATGGCAACAGAAAACCTCTTCGCTGCCAGATACTTCATGAAGTAACCAAGACTTAATTTCTGGAGGAATGGCCTAGAATGTATATAAAATATAAAATGTATATAGAATATAAAATTTGATACAGAATGTAACCCTTTAAATATAGTTTTCCTAATGTTTCATGATTGTAAGTTTTTGTAATTATGTAATTTTATTTGTCTATGTAATAACTACCCCAAGTTTTTATTCACTCGTTATTGTTTGTATATCGCCTAGAATGTAGATTAGGCGATTAATCAAATTACATAATAAACTTGATAAACTTGAATGCAGTCCTGTAAAATTATACTCTAAGATATATCATTTTATTCAATTCTATTTCACTTCTATTCAATCATTTCAATCACTTAGCTCATTTATTAGCATCATGCATCAAAAACTTCAGATACACCTCTCCACCACCCAATATATATTTTTGTTAGCGGGGAGTTTTCGGTGTTGAATCTTCATAGGTTTGAGCATTTAGATAAAATTTTATGTTCTTGCTTTTTAAACTTGACTTATCTGAATGATTGTAGGTTGTAGATCTTTTAAAATGATTTAAGCAATTCATCTCTCCCTTCCTCTCCATCAACCCAATTCTTCCTCTTTCATTTCTCTCCCCCACATATGCAGCATCTTTCCTCCCCTCTCACCCATACCCTTGTGCCTTCCCACTGCAGCATCTTTCTATCCCTCCATCCCCCTGTGCAGCAGAACCGTTGCCCAGCTTCCATCCTTCCCTCCCATTCCCCTGTGCATCATAACCCTTACCCATCTTCCATCCTTCCTCCGTCCCATCCCCCTGTGCAGCAGAACCCTTGCCCAGCTTCCATCCTTCCCTCACCCCCATACCCCTGTGCAGCAGAGCCCTTGCCCAGCTTCCATCCTTCCCTCCCTCCCATCCCCCTGTGCAGCAGAACCCTTGACCAGCTTCCATCCTTCCCTCCCATCCCCCTGTGCAGCAGAGCCCTTGCCCAGCTTCCATCCTTCTCTCCCTCCCATACCCCTGTACAGCAGAACCCTTGCCCAGCTTCCATCCTTCCCTCCCTCCCATCCCCCTGTGCAGCAGAACCCTCGTCCAGCTTCCATCCTTCCCTCCCTCCCATCCCCCTGTGCAGCAGAACCCTCATCCAGCTTCCATCCTTCCATCCCCTGTGCATCAGAACCCTTGCCCAGCTTCATCAGTGATGCAACAGAGGGAATTTCCTGATGAGAGAAGACTGCAAAGCAGTCTGTTAAGAGTGCTGCCGGCCCATTGCTGCTCTGTAGGGAGGTATTTAGGGCTCGCGGTTGGTGGGGTTCAGATGGTCGGCGGGCCAGATTAAAAAACTAAACGGGCAGGATATGGCCCGAGGGCCATAGTTTGCCCATGTCTGCCCTAAACTGTACCGTTCCCTTGGGTTTTTGGAGCCCAAATGCATGACCTTGCATTTCTTAGCATTAAATCTTAGCTGACAAATTTCAGACCATTTTTCAAGCTTTGCTAGGTCCTTCCTCATGTTATTCATACCATCAGGAGTGTCTCTATTGCAGATTTTTATATCATTCACAAAGAGGCAAATATTACCTTTCAGCAATATTGTGTACAAAAATTTAAAAAACAACAAGCCCAAGAACTGAACCTTGAGGCATACCATTGTAATATCCCTTTCATCAAAGAGATCTCCATTGACCACTACCCTCTGTCGCCTTCTACTTAACCAGTTCCTGACCCAGTCCGTCACTTTGGGGCCCATACATAGAGCACTCAGTTTATTTATTAGATTATTTGATGCCTTTGTGGAACACTATTAAAGGCTTTACTAAAGTCTAAATACACCACACTAGCATTGATCCTCTAGTGAATCCAATTGATGTGTTATCCCTTATCATCTCCATAGGGCGTGGAGAGGAATATGTGTTAACATAATCTAGGAACACGTGTAATTTTTTTTCTTTACTGAGAAATGCCTTCAAATTGGATTTTATCATTAACTTTGCTCCTGTAAATAAACCACCATTTGAAATGCAACCTTTCCCTTTTTGGTAAAGAGATATTCCCAATAGTGCAAAAGACAGTGAATGGATCATTTGTTTTATGGATTGCTTTTCTCAGTTCTGACCACTAAAAGGCCACTTTCGGGGGGAAGCGGGCGGGCTTCTGTTGGGTTATTTTAATGGTCTAATCGCATAAAATGGGATCCTGTGCTGAAATAACCTAAGGTGTGGTAAAATAGCCCAACTGAACAGTAGCCCATGTTGATAACTTCCTTTGAAAATTATTTATGGATACAAAGCATATATGGACTCTTCCATTGGAATTTTTTTTTTTTTTTTTTAAGATATGGGTGAAATTTCACTAGTATACAATACACATGGACTTAAATTCTATTTTGTGCAGATTATTTCCCTCCCCAGCCTCAACATGGGCTCTGGGAACAATTCCTGTGGTCTGGCTGAACAGCAAATTGTGTACTTCTAGCCAGACCAGGGAAGGCAATATTCAGTCAGTCTACTCAGATAAACTGTTTGGTAAATGGTTTTGAAAATTTGCCCTTTAAGAGAGTGATTTTTATAATACATTTTCTGCTTGTGAAACACATTTTACTTTTATGCTGTGTGTAGACCCTGGGGCATAGTTTGGATGGAGATCCAATGTATTTAGAAAATATGTGCATACAGAATATAAGCAACTTCTTTGGAGCCTTTTAAGAGTATTTTATGAAGGCGTCTTTTTGGATATTTCACATAGAAATGTTATGAAATCACGCACCTTACTCCCACATAAGTTTAAGTGAAAGAGGTTATCGTGCTTTTTTTTTTTTTTCTTTTCTTAAGAAAGGTGTTAAAAAAACTTATGAGATTGATTTAACTGAAAATTAGTAGGGTCAATTTATTCTTACAGATGTAAAATCAACCTAAACACTCACGTCTAGTCTTCAGGTCCTGGTAGATAAATGTATACATTCATACACGGGTTTTTAAATTTAGACTAGTTTATTATCATCAGTTTTATGAATTAGCGTTATTTCCATCAAGAAAATGTTTAAGTGCGTTGCGCTAATTAACCTTGCCTTTAGACCCTTGACCAGGATATTAGTTAAATTGTTAGCTTTTGTAGCACATTATGTGAAAGAAAGTATTTGCAGAAAGGACACAGAACCACATTACTGCAGAATCATCTCTGCCTCACAACCTGCAGTCACCCCTCCACCTCGTCACCGACTTTAGGAGACGTTTGGTGACATCATAATTCCAGAGCGATTGGTAGGGGCGGTGTCAGCAGACATCAGATGATAGTTCTGATTGGTCAGATCACTAAAACTGGAGCCGCCACCCTTCAGTGCTGTCAGCACAAGTTCCCGGGAAGCTGAGGGGAAAGCAGAGGAGCAGAGAAGGCAAGTTTAGTTCTATGCTGCAGGAGCATTTAGCTTCACAGTGATGTTCCCATGTGCAGTTCTTCCTGTCCGTATGCATTTTTCTGACTTCAATAGCCTACAATCCCCATCTTATCCAGCATCTTATAATTTGGAGGCTTGTGCAAACGGTTTTGCTTCTGTAGTTAAATTGATGTTTCTTAACCAAGCTAATTAGTACATTAATAACTATTATAAACCTGACATTATGGTTATAGTGTTTTATTTCATGATATCTGCTAATTTTAGCATGTCATAGAAAGTTTATTACACAGCGCAATAAGAAAATGCATTTTCTCTCATACGTTTTAAGGGGTCCTGGCTTCAAAGACCAGGTGGTTGAAGACAGTAATATTACTTGGCAATATTTTACAAAAGTTTATATATATATATATATATATATATATATATATATATATATATATGTGTGTGTGTGTATATGTGTGCATATATATATATATATGTGTGTGTGTGTGTGTGTGTGTATATATATATATATATATATATATATATATATATATATATATATATATATATATATATATCCTCTATAATAAAACCCTAAGCGCACATGTGCACTTAGGAGGCCATGCTGTGTGCTTCCGTGGCCACATTCCATTTGCGGCGCGTGGGGCGGCTTATGGTGTGTGTGCGGGCTTGGGGCGGCTTGCGGTGCATGTGCGGACTTGAGCGACGGTTTATCTCAGCAACGGCAGGAGTTTGTCGTGCGGGTGCTGCGAGCTGTCCCATGCTGGTAAGAAGTGGAGGGGGAGAGGGAAAGGGGGCTGCTTTGGGGGGAGGGGTGTGCTGGGGGGCAGACAGCAATCATGCTTTGCTCTGGGAGAGGGGGGAACAGAAGGGAGCTACGGAGAGACAGGCAGGCATGGCACAACAGAGAAATACAGGGACAGGGGGAGGTAAAACGAAGGGAGAAGGGCTGCTGCTGGATAGGGGGTTGCAGAGAACAGATACAATATGGTTTTGGAATAGTATGGAGAGGAGTGGAATTTACAACGTTGAAAATAGCCAAGTTTTCAGATGTTTTCGAAATGGTTGGAAAGAGACCGGATCGCGCAGTTGAATAGGAAAATTATTCCACAGCTCAGTAATTTTTGAAACGTAGAGACTTCCCTAATTTGCCAATGTATGTAACGCCTTCAATGTAGGAAAGGATAATTTAAATTTTTGAATAGATCTGGTAATGTCAAATTTTACAGAATTCTTTTTTTTTAAGTTCAATCTTTTTATTGAAAATTTTTTTCAAAAACATAAGAAAATCATAACATGAACAAGGATTAGAACTGCAAAAATATAGTTACATTCTGTAAACATCTGAGAACAATTAGCAGTTAATATCAAAAATTTAGGCCTTAGACACATATAGGGTAATAGGTACGTGAGGATAAAAAGAAAAAACGATCATGATGATAAGAACTAACAAAAGGCTTTACCATAGCATCTTAAATATTTATGTCAAACAATAGTCCATCACAGGAGTCCATACTTTCAAGAAAGTCGGGAGAGAGTTAGTCTTTTCAGCTGCTACTTTTTCAAACTTAGCATATAAGCATACTAAATTCCACCAATGAACATGAGAAAGAACTGAGAAGTCCTTCCAGGATGATAATATGGACTTAAAAGCAATAAGCATCAAGCAAGCAAGCAGTCTGGACTCGAATTTATCCAACTGTGTTTTAAGTACAATTGCACCATAAATAACCACCGGATACGAAATAGGTTCCTCTATATGTAGTATCTTGCTAATAGTGGACCATATCTCATTCCAGAAATGTTGCAGAAAGGGGCAATGATAAATCATGTGTTTATATGTACCAACTTGAGTAATACAGGACCAACATTTGTCCGATGTGGACGAGTCAATTTTGTGTAATTTATCTGGAGTCCAGTAAACTCTATGATAAAGAAAAAGAACTAGTTGCAGCATCGCTGAAGATCTCATTGCTTTGAAAGACGTTAACCAAATAGACTCCCAGTCCGGAATAAATTCTGGTTGAAGGATATCTCGAGCCCATTTTTCATAGAGTGCGTCTGGGGAGAGGAATTTCTTTTTGTGTAATATTTTATACCAACGTGAAGCCTGACCAGGAAGGCACTGAATTTGAGTCACCCATTGTAAGATGGTAGGTTGATCATTAGAGAGTTTATTATGTTTGAGATATGCAGTTAAGCAATGTATCAGCTGCATCCATTGAAAATATTGAGTGGATGGTATATCAAAAATATTTGTCAATTGGTTAAAAGGCAAAAAACAATCATTGTGTCTGAGTTGTTGAATGGTCCATATTCCCAGTCTGCGCCATGATTGCCATTCAATGTATTGTCCTTGTATCTTTAGGTGAGGATTGCGCCAGATGGGTAAAGCCTTGGTGTCTCTCCAAGAGAGAGGGGCAAGATCATCCACAGTTTGAATTGCAATCTTAGTAGCAGAAATAATACAGTTCTCCTTGATCTTGCGATCTGATCGAAGAAACGATAAGTATTTTAAATATTGATCACCAAACAATTTGCGCTCCAGCTTAAGCCAAATAGGGAGGTGTTCCTCATCAGATGTATTCAGCCATTGTGATCCTTGTCTGCATAAGAAGGCCAAATGGTAATGATAAAGGTCAGGGAAATTTACTCCTCCAAGTTCCTTAGGGCCTTTTAGTTTTTTCAAGGCAATTCTCGGGACCTTTTTGTTCCATAAATATTGGGACATGAGTGCCTCAAATTTCTTGTATGACGAGGAGACGAATAGTACAGGTATCATCGACAATATATACATAATTTTCGGGATTAACACCATTTTCAGTGAATCCAGACGACCCCACCAAGATAATTTCAACGGTGACCATCTAGAAGTAGTGGAGTTGATTATCTGAATTATGAGTGAAGTATTCAGGGCTAGAGTTTCCTCAATCGAGTCACCGAAGTATATTCCCAGATATTTAAGTTTTACTGGGGCATATTTCAGGTTCAATTGTTTGATGATGTCACCGCAAGGCACTCCTGTCAGAGACATAACCTCAGTCTTAGATTTATTCAGCTTGTAACCGGACACTGAGGAGTAAGCAGTTATGATGTCAATAATAAACGGCAAGGAAGATATAGAAGCATACAGTTGGACATCATCAGCGTACGCAGTCATCATGATGTGTAAGTCATCGATATGAAAACATCGAATCGAAGGATTAGATCTTAGTGCCAATAATAAAGGCTCCAGGGCTAGGTTGAACAGCAGCGGTGATAATGGGCATCCCTGTCTTGTTCCTCTGGACGGAGTGAATGAGTCTGAGAAAACATTATTGATGCGAAGACGAGTGGATGGGTTGGAGTATAAAACTTTGATCATTTTGATAAAAGTGTCTTGAAAACCGAACCATGCTAAGACCTGAAACAAAAAAGGCCATTCCACTCGGTCAAACGCCTTTTCAGCATCAAGTGACATAGTAATTCCATCTGGCAGGTACGTTGAGGCCAGGGAGAGAACATGAGAAAACAACCTGGTGTTATCGCTAGACAATCTTCCTCTTAGGAAACCAGTCTGTTCCATACTGATTAGTTTCGGTAGTACTGATTGTAATCTTAGAGCCAAAAGCTTAGCAAACACCTTAGCATCAATGTTTATAAGAGAAAGAGGCCGATAGTTTTGTACCTTCAGTGGGTCTTTATCAGGCTTTGGAATAACAATAATCATAGCCTCAGTGAAGGAGCCTTTGGCATATCCCTGTTCAATAAGAGAATGGAAGTATTTCAGCAAAATTGGAAGAAGGAGCGATTGGAACGCTAAGTAAAATTCAACCGTTAAGCCATCCGGTCCTGGAGCTTTCCGTTTAGCCATAGACTGTAGAGTTTCAACAACCTGAGATAATTGGATAGGTTGCGTGAGATAGACATTGTCTTGAGCGTCCAACTTAGGACCATCGATCCGGTCGAGGTATCTCTCAATGCATGACGGATCTGGCATTTCCGTGGAGTATAACTGCTTGTAGTAAACCTGAAAATGATTACAAATATCCAAGCTGTCTGTTAGGGTAGTGTCAGAATCTGTACATAATGCAGGAATTTGAGTCCTCTCCGATATAATCTTTAAGTAATTAGCGAGACGGTGTCCAGCTTTGTTGTTAGTTGCATAGTAGGACGCCGCTTGCATGAACACTTCCGCTGATGCAGCCGTACTGAGATGGAGATTATAGTCATAACGGAGTTTACCAAGTTGATCATATATGGTAGAATTATTGAGGTCTGTAAAATGGGCTTTCTCCAAAATAGAAATTTGATGTTCTAGATTCTGCAAATGTAGTTTTTCTTCCTTTTTCTTTTTTGACGCATAGGCGATGATCTGTCTTCGTATATATGATTTGAAGGCGTCCCAAGTGATTTGCCACGAAGTGTCACTCACTGGATTTAGCTCAAAGAATTCACTAATATGATGATTAATATGATCCAGGAACATCTGGTCCGACAGTAAGGTGGAGTTGAATCTCCACATTTTTTGAGATTTGGTCGGTAGTAGGTCATGAAATGACAATGAAATAGCCGAATGGTCAGAAACCGCTAAGGTCTTTATGTCTGCGTCTTTCACTTTTTCCACCAATGAATAGCTGATTAAAAAGAAGTCCAGCCTGGAGTAAGAGGCATGAGGCGGTGAGAAGAATGTAAATGTAGATTCATCCATGTGAAGCAGACGCCATGGATCCAGTAATTTCAGCTGAAAAATAAAATCCTGAAGTCGGTGCCATGCTTTAGATTTTTTGTATGGTACTTTTGATTTCCTATCTTTCTCTGGACAGAGAATGAGATTAAAGTCACCCCCTATTATACAAGGACCATCAGAGGAAGCTCCCACCTCATTTGTGAGACATTCAAAAAATTCTGGACAATCTTGATTGGGTGCGTAAATGTTATATAGGTAAAAATAAGCGCTGCCCACCAATAATTTAACTTGGAGCCATCTACCCTCTGTGTCATGTAGAGAGGAAATTATCTGGAGATCTGGTCTCTTTCGAATCAAAGTGAGAACACCATTTTTACGTCCCAGCGAAGGAGAAAATAATGGCATATGTGCCCATTTCGGTGCTATCTTGGAGGCTTCCAGTGTATTTAGATGAGTCTCTTGAAAAAATACTACATCAGGTTTGTGAGATTCAGTATATTTCAATATTTTAAGTCTTTTAATCGGGTTATTAAAGCCTTTTACGTTCAGAGAGAAACAAGTTAGAGACATAAAACTAATATAAAACAATACATTGATCGAATCTTGTCAGAATTAGGTAAGACAGTGTGATACAGCTTCATCCTCATAATGAATAACAACAAGCATTCTAGTCCTATGAGTGTCAGCTTAAAAGGCACTGCTATAACATAGAAGAACATCAGAAAAACAGCAAACATACTGCGGGTCAGTGAGCAGTAGGAGAAGGTACAAAGGACTAGCAACACTCCTGGCATAAACAAAGAAAGATACTGAGCATCAAATATCTGTGATATCACTTAGCATACAGAAATATCAGGTTTTGTCAATCAGAGTAGGGTTTACTGATTCAATGAAGTCAGCCAGCGCTGAAGGAGAGTGAAAGTCTTTAGTCACGTTATTGTGGGTCACACGGAGGCGAGCGGGGTAAAACATTCCAAATTTGGCCCCTATGGATTTGAGTTGAGGCCGGTATGAAAGAAGCAGCTTCCTCCTTTTTGCAGTTTCCTTGGCAAGGTCAGGTAGGATGAGAATCTTGTTTCCCTCGAAGGTAAGTGGGGCATGCAGTTTAGCATGCTGCATGATTTTAAGTACCTGGTGATGTTTCAGCAGAGAAACCAGGATGGGTCGTGGGTACTTCTTATGAATAATATTAGGCTGTGGTAACCGGATAGCGTTGTCAAATTCAATTTTGAAGTTATCACCCATTTTCAAAAGTTGAGGGAGGAGTACAGCCAAAAATTCGGTAAGGTCGCAGGCCTCTCGACCATCCGGTAGTCCCAGAAGCTGAAAGGAATTCTGACGGGCGCGATTGTCGGCAGCCTCGAGCGCTCTTTCAAGCACAGGAATATGAGCCGTTTGTTTTTGTAGATTCTTAATGGTCGCCTCCGCCCCTGCTAACCGCGTCTCTAATTCACCCACCTTTGTCTGGGTAGTAGCAAAGTCTTCCTTCAGGGAGGCAAAATCGGAACGGAGATCATTAATGTCCTGCCTCGTGTCCACGAGGAGCTCGCGAATCGAGCGCAGCTCCTCCAAGATGGCGGCCGTAGCCGCGTCGTCAGATTTCAGAGGAGACGCTTTGCTCGGGGATACTGGTTCAGCGCTTTTCCTCTTTGAAGGCTTGCCCGACGCCATGGGAGCACGCTGACTTCCCCCACCGGCACAGCTTGTCGCGGCGAAAATCGCCCGAAATTAGATGCTCGTTTGAGTTAATTTTTAGATTCTAGCGCCGGAGCGTGTGCAGTCCCCGACCTAGCTCATCGGGCTCGCTAGCGCCCCCTCAAATTTTACAGAATTCTAAGACAGAGGAATTAAAGGAGGAAGGATGCCATGCAAGATCTTAAATGTTAAGCAGGTACATTTAAAATAAACCCTGGAAATTATTGGAAGCCAATGAAGTTTTTGCAGGAGCAGGGGGGAGGTGAAGGGAAAGGGCCTGCTGCTGGACAGGGGGGAGGTAAAATGAAGGGAGAAGGGGTGCTGCTGGACAGGGGAAGCAGGCAAGGGGTGGTGGTGGACAGCCGAGGAAAGAGAGAGAGAGAGATAAAGAAAGACAGACGCACACGTCTATTCTAGCACCCGTTAATGTAACTGGCTTAAAGACTAGTGTATATGCATACTCATATATTTAATGTATATTGTACCAATGTCACTCACATTCTGTTCAAAACTCACCCCTGAACTTGCCTAGTTTAAAAAGTTCCTATGAGTGTCAGGAGCAGCACAGAGCATTCAGCGTGCCGGCCTGTGCTAAAAACCGCTATCACGGGTTTTTAAAAAATTATTATTTATAAATTTTCAAATTATAGGCCAAGTATACACTTATACAGAAAGTTTGTTAGACAGAAAATTACTATTTCAAAGTATAAAACTTTTTACATCTTGATATTCCTTAGAACAAAAGAATCACATATTTTAACTAACAAAACTCAAGTCCTCCATATTTGGATCCAAGATTTCACATAAGCGAGAAAAAAGGAAAATATCAATCCTATTTTAGAATATGTTATAGATAATGCTGAAGTAGGAGTAACATATTTAACCTATAGAGCACTTGATTTTTCTCCATCCATTCGGGACAAGGCCAAGAAAGCAGTTAACTGTTGAGGTTCAAAGAAAACATATTTAACTGAGCGGTAGCAAATACACTTACAAGGGTGTCTCAAATAAAATGTAGCCCCCAACAAAATGACCCCTGGTCTCAAAAGAAGAAATTCTCAACGGCGTTTTTGAGTTTCTCTTGGAAAGATCAGGAAACATTTGAATTTTACATCCAAGAAACTCTGTTTATTTTTAAAGAAAAGCCTCAATAACCATACTTTGGGCTCCTTTTACAAAGGTGAGCTTGCGTTTTTAGTGCACGCACCGGATTAGCACACGCTATAGCGTGCGCTAGCCGAAAAATGACTGCCTGCTTAAAAGGAGGCAGTAGCGGCTAGCGTATGCGGCATTTTACCGCACACTAAAACCGCTAGTGCACCTTTATAAAAGGAGCCCTTTTTCTATCGAAAGAGCTACTGTTAATATCGACGTGGAAGATGTTACTATATCCTTATAAGACGTTTCCAAAATTTCGGATATGTTCAATGGTGCTTGATCAGATTTTTTTTGACTGTGATTAAGGCCCATTTTTATTTGGTAAATAGTACACTTGAGAAAATGGGGGTAAAGTATCCTCCGGGACTTGTAAAATTTCTACCAAGTATCTCCTAAGCATCTCCCTAGGAGTTACTGTCATTAGTCTAGGAAAATTAATAAGTCTCGGATTGTTATTTTGTGAGTTATTCTCAAGTATTTCTAATTTCCTTCTAAGGTTCACGTTATCCTTAACTAGGGCATCCTGTAGTTGTTTAGACATTAATAAGTCTTGGTCAAGCTTTTGAACAGAGGATTTTGAAACAGTCAGATCTTCTTTTAAGTCCTTAAGCTCCTTAGTATGTTGAATCAATTTATTTCTCTATATATTGGAAATTGGGGCTAATAGTTTTAGCAAAGTTAGCCATCAAATACCATAAAACTCCCAGAGTCACCTGAGCGGGCTTCTCCCAAATTGGAAACTTTTGTTGAGTGTAGAAATGCTCACCCTCTGAAGAATTTCCCTGGTTTTGCTCCGTCTGGGTTGTTCCACCTCCCGTTGCCGAACAAGCTCCTGATTCTCCTGCAGAATCTCCCTGTGCAGGGAATTCTGACTCCATGCTCTCCATAGAGATGTCAACTGCCTCAGGAGAAAGGACCTCTCCCAGCTACGGGGTTTTCTCGCCCCTCGGAGAACTGGTAATCTGAGGCTGCAGGGGTGCGCTCGAATGTCTGGGCTAAGAGTGGTATCCGGCCCAAGAGAAGCTGCTCCGGTCTCGCCCAGCCCCGGCACTCTCAGTGGGCTGACATCGGACGTCGGTGTTGCAACTCCCTGCATCCGCCGCAGTTGCCAAGAGTCGGTACCGTGGAGCGCTGCGAGGCACCAGCAGCACTCCTACCTCTCCTCTTCGGCATCGGAAAGGGAATTGGGTCACAAAAGCCTCCAAAGAAGGAGAAAAAAAGAGGAAGAGCAGAGCGGTTCGGGTGCATACTTCTCAGCACGTATTACTGCGGCCATCTTGGATTCATCATGGGTTTTGTAAAAGGTGGAGTTAGTTTCCTCTAATCTTCTCCCCATGCACACAAAACAGATAAGGGATCTCAGATAGCAGACTGTAGATTCTGAATATACAAGGGGGTGCTGAAATGTTCTCAGCGCAACCAAGAAGAGAATGACGTGGAAGTGGTTCAATCAATGATCTGAAACAATGTCAAAACATAGAATTTTGTTTTTGCAAATTGGCATTTAATGAAATAAGATGGGTTGGTTGGGCTGAGAACTTTTCAGCACCCCCTCGTATGCTCTAAACTTCCACTAGAAAAGTAACTGAAGGAAGCTTATAGACAGAAGAAAATACTCATTTATTGACTCCTCCCAAAATACACATACCTATTTGTGCACCTAAAATATTGGGGATATGACACATGCTAAAATCAAAGAAAGTATGCAGAGATTCACACACACACACATCCACATTCACAACTGTGATATTCAGTCACCTGATCTTTAGAAAAGCATGCAAGCTGTGGACTCTGCACCTAGGATATTATATCTGTTTGGAAAGCAACAATGTAAATGCTAGCATCCAGTATTAGATGGATGCTAGTGTCTAAATAGACTTGTGAGGTCACTTGGAAAGTGCAGGTCTTGTGCATGGTGTTCAGATCAATAAGAGGCTCATTTACTAACTGGAAGTGCTAGTTCTGTTAATGCGTGTGATATGCAGCACGGTGCATAGGAATAAAGGTCTGGATTCAGTAAATGGCACCCAAGTTAGGGTACTGGAAAAAATCGGCAGCTGTCACTATTCTGATCAGCCTTTATAGAATAACACGAAGTGCTGATTTCCACACCCAAATTTAGGTGCCAGTACTTAGGCCTACTGAAACCATGTAGGTACATTCCTGGTACCTAATTTGGGCATGCATCCCAGGTGTTCTATAACATTGCACACAAAATGTTTGTAATGCGTCTGGCCCACCAATGTCCTCTTTTGGGTTGCACGCTGTAGGATTTGGGCATGCAGTGTTATAAAATAGTGTGTAGCAAGATGTGTGTGCAAATCCCAATTGGTGCCAACTAGCATCAATAATGGTTAGCGCCCGATTAGAGCCATTAATTGGCATATTTCCCAAATAAAATGCACATGCATCTTGATCACATCCAAATTTGTGTGCTCGATTTTTAGGCGCTGCATATAGACTGGGGGAAAGCATCAGATAATGCTGCAACAGCAGGGGTGTCAAAGTCCTTCCTCGAGGGCCGCAATCCAGTTGGGTTTTCAGGATTTCCCCAATGAATATGTATGAGATCTATTTGCATGCACTGCTTTCATGTTATGTTAATAGATCTCATGCATATTCATTGGGGAAATCCTGAAAACCCGACTGGATTGCGGCCCTCGAGGAGGGACCCCTGTGCTACAGCATGCCTATATTTTAGTAAATGATTCCCTGAGTCACTGGCCTGATTTTCAAACAATTGTAAAAATTGTATGGCATGTGAAATGCCTGAGAGAGAATTGCCAGAAGTTTGTAGCGGGATTTAGAGTATCAGGTGCCCTGGATGAACTTTCAGTTGACATTCAGCTCCCTGGCCCCTATCATGTTTAATTAATGATTGAACCAAACAATTAAACACCAACCTTCAGCTATAAAATGTTTCATATAAAAGTTTTATTTATTTAATATTAACTTGTTACAGTGGGCAGTATAAAAGAAACACAGTTCAAACACATCAAATCAATAGCAAGCCAAACACACATTAAATCACAGTATGCCCAACTCATAAATGTTATAAAACAACCCCCCCCCCCCCCCCGGTATGTTCTCTTGTACCGCTCCATGTTGGTAGAATGCTTTACGAGGAGAAATTCATCAGGAGCAGAAACACTTTGTTCAAAAAATAAGTTAAAAGTATGATTGCATGAGAAAGGTAAGGGTAATGGGATTTGATATACTACGTTTTCTGTGGTACAATCAAAGCAATTTTCATTTTTATTGTATGCAGGTACTTTCTCTGTCCCTGGTAGGCTCAAAATCTAAGAGGGTCTTTTATTAAAGATCAGCTCACATTATCTGCAGCAGGGCTCATGGGAATAAAATGGAGTCCTGTGGCAGGTAACATGTGCTAATCTTTAGTAAAAGACCCCCTAAGTTTTTGTACCTGAGGCAATGGAGGGTTAAGGAGTAGTGGGAATTGAACGCTGTTCTCCAAGTTTTTAGCCCACTGCACTAACCATTTAGCTACCTGTGAGGGCCCTATTGATTGCTGCGGTGTTTATTTTTCTGAGTATGACTATGTAATTGAAAGAGTGGCAAGTATTTTTCTTGTATTTTATTTTTTTGGTTTTAATATTTGTTTCAGGATTACTGTATTTTTCGCTCCATAAGATGTACTCCCCCCCTCCCAAAAAAAAAAAGTGGGTGGAAATTTAGGTGCATCTTATGGAGCGAATATAAGGCTCCATAGGCTGCAGTCTCGCCAGCTCCTGGCCCCGCCATAGCTCTGTTCCTCCCACTACCCTTCAAGCTACAGTTTTATGTCAGGTAAATAGTAGGTGTAGGCTGATGTGCTTATGTTCACCTTGCAGCTCGTGCATCTGATTAGTCATCTGCAACTTGTGCGTGTTGCTAGGTGGAATGCTCATGACGCACCCATGAGTACCTTTGCTCACAGGTATGCGCTAAGCAACTTAGGCAAACTTTTTATAGAATAGTGCCTAGTGATTACACAATGGCAAATATTGATGTCATTTACACTGCTGTTGCATAAAGTTATATGCACAATAGGCGCTTGTTTGTAGAATTGCCTTTCATGTGTTATACAATGCAAAGAACCTAAAAGAATGGTTGATAACGAGCAAGTGGTGATGAATCGTTTTAAAATTGTTAGAAGTATGTGTTGCTTACATAGGACCATTGGATTGTTGAAAAATGCATGCAACCATTTTCAGGGTAGGTACTTCAGTACCATTATGCAGCGCCCCCCCCCCCCCCACCCCAATTCTGTATAGTTTGCCTAAAGTTATCAGGCAATTTTGATGCAAATCACAGATGCATGTGTAAAGTAATTGGTTAAGTTGGTGATGAGAATCAGTAATTGGCCATAAGTGTTAATTCATCGCACACACAACTCCAAAGGGGATGTGGCCAAGGGAAGGGCATGGGTAGGTCATGGGAGTTCCCAGGATTTAGGCATGGAGTTATAGAATACATCCATTTCCATGCCTAACTGGCAGGTGTAAGCATTTACACCATCCCTTGGGAGGCATACATGCTCACCCCTGTTAAGTGAAAAAATGTCTTAAGCTAGTACTGTATTTTTTGCTCCATAAGACGCACCTGACCATAAGATGCACCCTAGATTTAGAGGAGGAAAACAAGAAAAAAACATTCTGAACCAAATTCTCCCTACCAAGCTCTGCACCCAACCCCATACTCATTGCCAAGCTCTGCACCCTGTCCCCCCTCCCTGCTAGGCTCCGTACCCTGTCCCCCCTCTGGTGGTCTAGTGGTAGGCCTGGATAAGAGGGATTCTTCCCAGCCGACTAACAATTTTTTATACCCCCCAGTACCTTTTTTAATCATCCCCCCCATGCCCCCCTGTATTTTTAAATCATCACACCATACCCTCCCCCCCCCCAGTACTTTTAAGTTTAAATCTTTTTTTGATTAGGAATTCAAAATCATAGAATACAAAGAATGCAAGTATATATTAAATCATCCAGTAGAGCATACAGGAAGTACCCCAATCCCATTCCACCCACCCTCCTCTCCCTCTTATGATCAAACAATTTGTATTGAGGAGAAAAATTACAAGCAGAACAGTATACAAAATACACAACACTGGTAACAAGATCAGAAAAGTGACAATCATAATATCATCAAATATTCACAACATTACAATACTCCCACCCCCCAAAAGCAACAACCCCCCAAATCCACCCCCATGTCAACAACACATCCATGTGGCATCAGTGCTGGAACTAGCCAAGGCACTGGTTCCTAAGAGACCCCAGTCCTCGGGGAAGGAAACGAGAGGCACTGAAACCCCAGACTCAAACAAAGGAAAAAAAAGGAAGAAAGGTCCGTCTTTCACACTGGCAGCTCTGCAAAAAAATCTTTCATCTCCGGTTCTCTGATCTCCCCCAACCCCTCCCCCCCCCATACCTTTCCACAGTGGCAGCCCGAAAATCTTTCATCTCCAGCTCCCCCGGTACTTTTTTAAAATAGACAGCTGTCTTGTCCTATTTCCGCAGTGCACAGGTCAGGAGCGAGCTTTCTGCGCTCCTGCCTGGCCCCGCGCTGCAATCTGAATGGCTGCCGTGAGTTCTCGCGAGTCCTGTGAGAACTCACAGCAGCCATTCAGATAACGGGGCGGGCCCAAGCGGGAGCATGGAAAGATTGCACCTGACCTCTGCGCCGCTAGGGAGGGAGGGATACACACTGGACCACCAGGTACTGTACTACGATGGCAGTGGCAGGGGCCTGCCGGTGGGTGTTTTTAAAGGTGCGGCGGTGTGCTTTAAATAAGGAAAGTAGGAGAGGGGAGGCAGCAGGTGTTTTAAAATGGTGGGGGTTAAAAATTGTATCTTCGCTCTATAAGACGCACCGAGATTTCCACCCACTTTTGGGTGGAAAAAAAGTGCGTCTTATAAAGTAGTCTATGAAGTAGTCTATGAAGTAGTCTTATGAAGTAGTCTATAAAGGCCGTTCTGTGTGGAACTGCCTTTGCAGAATTTGCACTTGGCATATATCATCTTGGGGCCTAACTTTGAATGCCATTTACTGAATCTACCCCTTAATGTCTGCTTCAGACAGAGGGGATGGAATGAGGGGGAAAAGGCACTTCCTGTGTTCCAGTTATCTTTCTGTTTGAAGAAAACAAATGTGGCTTGAATAGAACTGTGAGCATTGTAATGGGAAAATAATGGAAAGGTTTTTAGCTGGAAAGGTTTTTAGCTGGCTGGTGTATATAAAAGGACTGGAGTCTGCCCTATCTAGTAGGGTAGCATAAACTGCATAGTGCAGGAAAAAAACTAAGCAAAAATCACATGAGAACTGATACAAGGACTAGAGCTGTGTGCAAAACTTTGTGGTTGGGCTGTCCCCTTTTGTAGAACAGCTCAACAAAAATGTCTATTTGTGCAGATTAGTTAACTGGTGAATTTAATTGCCGTGGGTACGAACTCATGTTGTGAACCTTCCAGAGACTGAAAAATGCTCTTTTGTGGTTTGATAGCATTCAGGCTTGCAAGGCATATATCAAAGTTAAATTTTAGAAAATGGGAAAACTTGTGACAGATTAGATGGTGTAAATTATATTGCATATTTGGCTGCTGTTGCAAGAGTGCGCTCTTTCAAGCCCTGGAAAGCAATGTTAATAGTGAGGTGTGTGCTGGAGCTGTCCAGACTGTGGTGCTGAACAGCAATGAAACATGCTTGGGAAGACAATTTTCAAAAGGATTTCCAGAAGGCAAGTAAACAGTATTTACCCATGGGAAAACAGTTAAAATATTCACCCTCTCCTCCGCACATCACATGTTTTTTTTTTCCCACATGATAAAGGAGGCACAGGTGGGAAAAAGAGAGTCAAGAATGGAATATAGAGAATATGACAGTCATTCATTTTGAAAGTCCAGTATGTACTTTTTTTGTATGGTATTATTTTCACATGCTTCAGAGCAGGTGCAAATATACATGCTTAAAATGGAGTCCCGTTCCCTTGGTTGGATGCATCTTCAAAGGAAACCCAGTATGGGTAAAATGTATTTGATGGGACTCCAAGCTCTGCGTGAGGTTTAAAATTTGCCCTTTTTATAAGCAACTTGTTGCAGGGTATCTAGTTTTCCCCATATTGGAGAAAATCGTAGATCTGGAAGCTAGTGTCTCTCTTGCTTTTCTCATGGATATTCTCCAATGGACATCTATGGCAACTAGTTTTCCAAAGTTGTAACACACAGAATCAATGTAGAACTATATAAAATTAGAACCAGTGGCAAATCTTTAGTAGACACATGATACACTGCATATTTGGCCATATTTTCAGTCATAATTGCTTATGTTTGAGCCACTCTAGAAGAGTGTCTGTAGTTCCCTTTGGGATCATGAATGAGCTGCAAAGGTGGTGGATGCTCTAGATATGGCTGCTGGGTGCCTGGGAGTAACATGTTCCTAGATTCTGCTCCAGATCTCTGCCTGGCTCCTATCTGTCTATTGTAAAAGTTTGAGCATAGTTCAAAAGAGGGGGGTTGGGAATTGCCACCTCAACTTTGTTTGAAAAATGTTTGCACCAAAAAACAAACAAACCTAAAGCCTAAAAGACATTTAGAGCATTGAGACAAAGCAACATATTTCTGCTACTCAATGGCCACAGATTTGGACTTGGAGAATTAGATGTACAGTGTCAGAATCTATGAGACAAAACTTGTTTTTTTTCTGTTGTATAGAATTTTTTGGACCTCAGTTCGTTTGCAAAAATTAGACAGTTCAAAATCTAATAGATGCTGGCACTGTCATCTTGATGTAGGGACACTGGATCACTTGCTATTCAACGTGATACTCAACTTTTGGAAGTCTGTTTGGGGTAAAATCAACGTGATATTGGAAGCTTCAATTACATTGTCTTATGAAATAGTGTTATTTGGGACTTTATTAAAACCTAAGAGTCCAGTTACTGCAAGCAAGAGCGATCTTCTTATTATGACAGGGATAGCTATGCAGTTGATAACAAAAAAATTGGAAAAACTGTGACAGACTGAATTTCAGCTTTTGGTGGGAAACCCTTTGTCAATTTTATAGATAAGAGAGAATTAATTCGGAACAACTGGGACATTATAAAAAATTTAAAGAGACATGGGGTCCATTAGCGGCATTTGTAAAAACTGATTGAACAATTAAACCTTTGATTCCTAATTGATCTACACACACATCCAGGGAAGGCTGGAAGGAGGGGGGGAATGTGTTTCATATTATTATTTGTTTGGATATAAGTGCTGATTGTTGTATTAATTGATTATCTATTTTTTGCATTTGATTTGAAAATAAAGAATTTTTTTAAAAAAGAAAAATGTTTGCACAAAAGGGAGATTTAAAATACGGAGTTAAAAAGACAACCAGCCCAATTATTCAAAAACACTTATTCAGGTAGCAGGTAACTACTGCTGACCAGTACGATCAATCAACTTTTTTAGTGGCATGATCTAGATCAGTGGTTCCCAACCCTGTCCTGGAGGACCACCAGGCCAATCGGGTTTTCAGGCTAGCTCTAATGAATATGCATGAAAGAGATTTGCATATAAAGGAAGTGAGAGGCATGCAGATATGCTCCATGCATATTCATTAGGGCTAGCCTGAAAACCCGATTGGCCTGGTGGTCCTCCAGGTCAGGGTTGGGAACCACTGATCTAGATGATACTACTGCAAATAGAATTCCCCTGAACTGTTTGAAGTGGTTTGAAGGTAGAGAGGGGAATTTTGGTCAGTTAGTGGCATTGAATATCACCATTCTCCAGATAACTTCTGCAGGTGGCGGTATATCCAGATATTCAGCCCCTCTGTCTGTAAGGGGCTCATAATCAAAAAAATTAAAATGTCCAAAAACCATCATAAGTCGGCACTTGTACGTCCTAAATGTCAGGACGTCCAAGTGCCGATTTTCAAAGTTATTTTTCTGGATGTCTAGCGAGGCATTTTTCTCACTGTGCATCCAGAGTTCCAGGGGTCATGTTGGGAGGCATGTTATGGACTTGCTTAACTTGGACATCTTGTGGCAATTAATTTGACCTTTCTCAAGATGTCCTGTATGGAACTTTATATGTTCGGAGCTAGACCTGCTTTAGAAGCATCTAAGCACCATAAAGATATTGAAACTGACCAGATGACCACTAGATACATGACGGTATGACCTTCCCCACACTCCCCCACTAGTCACTGACCCTCTCCCACCCCCAAAACTTTGAATGAAAGAGTACATACTTGTCTCTAGAACAGCAGCTGGGTATGGGAAAGCCTAGTAGAGCATCATACAGGTGTCTTAAGTGGGGTAATGAACCATAGAGAGGAGGACTCAGACCTACTACATTTATGGTGGAAAATGTGAGCTCCAAAAAACAAGGAAAACAACCCCACAAAAACCTCTTTCCCTACTTTTTTTTATTTATTATGGAAAGTGTGAGCCCACCAAAACCCAACTATAGTGCCATATAGGTGCTACCTGCAGCCATAACGGCTATTGGGGTGGTAGACAGGTGGGTATAGTAGGTTTGAGGGAATTTGGGGGGCTCATCATAAATTATAAGGGGTTATGATGAAATGTACTTCTAGCACCCTTTATGTGAACTTCACAGCATTGCCCTCTAAGGTTTCCCACTGCTCTATTGGCATGTCTGTGTTATCAATTCATCACAATGATGGCCATTCCCATGTCCAAATGGTCTGGATTTGGATGTTTTCAACTTAGACGGTTCTGTGGTCATAAATGGGGTATAAAGTTAGGTGTCCTAAGGGTTGGACATCCTGTTGATATAGGCAGTTTTAAATATATATATGCTACCAGGCAAGACTGAAGATACTGGTAGGCAGTTGGTGCTATTAAAGCAGCCATGTTAGGTTTCAGATTCAGTGGGGATATCGAGCTTTAATTTTTCCCTTTGGCCCTATTTTATTTCCATGAAACTACTGCAGAGAAACTAGATCACCACCTCTCCAACATGCTGACAACAATGACCGACTACAAAACATTCTGAAGGGAAATTAAAACCTTGTTATTCAGAAAAGTTATCAACCAATACCTAATACATCTCCTTGACTATTCCCAGTCTTGTAAATTTCCCAGCAAAGTCTCAACCATGTAATTAGCACTCTAATCTGTAATTTTTCTGGAAATGTCCAGTTATCTTCTTTTGTAATCCGCCTGGAAGTGCAAGGTATTGGTGGAATAGAAGCCACTAATGTAATGTAATGACTGGGATGGAGAATATTCCCAGGTTGACTTCATCAGTATCCTGTCCATTTGCAGCAGTGGTAAAGGGTCACCTTTCTCTGGTACCACCAAAGTGGTTTAGTTATCATGTGCAGGTATTTTCTCTGACCTTAGTGGGCTCACAGTTTAAGTTTTGTACCTAGGGCAGGGGATAGGCAATTCCAGTCCTCGAGAGCCGGAGCCAGGTTAGGTTTTCAGTATATCCACAATAAATATGCATGAGATAGATTTGCATCTCAAGGAGGCAGTGCATGCAAATCCATCTCGTACATATTCATTGTGGATATCCTGAAAACCAGACCTGGCTCTGGTTCTCGAGGACCGGAATTGCCTACCCCTGACCTAGGGCAATGGAGTGTTAAGTGACTTGTCCAGAATCACAAGGAGCTGCAGGGGGAACTGAACCCAGTTCCTCAGGTTTTCAGCCTACCGCAGTAGTCATTAGGCTACTCCTCCTCCACTTCCTGTCCTCAGTTGCCAGGGCTACAGACTAATTTTACAGGGCTAGCTTTAGTTTTCAACTAAAGCAGGGGTGTCAAAGTCGGTCCTCGAGGGCCGCAATCCAGTCGGGTTTTCAGGATTTCCCCAATGAATATGCATGAGATCTATTTGCATGCACTGCTTTCATTGTATGCAAATAGATCTCATGCATATTCATTGGGGAAATCCTGAAAACCCGACTGGATTGCGGCCCTCGAGGACCGACTTTGACACCTGTGAACTAAAGTAAAGCATGCTGTTACCCATTGCCGAACATTGTCCAGGACCTGAAACTTAACTTAAAGGGTGCATATTTGCATTTTCTTTAGGGTCCTCAGGGCTCTTGTTTGGCAGTGCAAGAATGGTTATGGCTTTTTGACTATGTAGAAGACAAGTAGCCATATTGGTAGTGCTTTTGTCTGCAAAACTGCATGTCAAACATGGATAAATATCTGTAAACCCTCATTCTGTGATATATTTAACCCTCATATTTGGAAGGGCGTAGATACTTCTTTCGGTCCCACAAATATTTAAGCCATGAGTAATCTTTGTATTTGTATAAGACAAGTCATCCAAGTGCCAATAACCAAAATGGGTTTTAGACGTATTTAAAAACAGCTTAGGCCTCTTCAGTGCTGCGGTACACCCAGAGATAAAAGGGGCATTTTAGGAGGAGTGGTCAGAGCGGGATCTGGGCAGGATGTGGGCTGACCTAGACTTAGTCGTACTGCAAGTATAACCAAAAGTGTAATGAGGCTGCCTGGACGGAACTTGTACATTGTGACTTAGGGGATGTAAAAGCAGGTCTAAGTGCCCATAAGGTATCCAAAGTGACCAGATAACCACTGCAGACACAAAGTACAGACCTCAACACACTCCCTCAGTGATCACTGACACCCCTCCCCCCCCCAACACCATAAAAATCAGATTAAAAACATATATGCCTGCCTCCAAAACATCAGCACCTGGCATAGGAAAGCCTAGAAGAGCAGCACAGAGGTGGCTTAGGTAGTCTGGGGCTATTGGGCTTGTAGACAGGTGGGTCTAGTAGGTTTGGGGGAGTTCTGGTGAGATGTTTATATGGCACCCTTTTTGTGAAGTTTGCAGCAGTGCCCTGTAAGGTGCCCCACTACTGTGTTCCTATGTCTGGGTGTCCAGTCCATCACTTAGCTGGCCCCTCCCACGTCCAAAAGGTCTTGTTCTAGCCGTTTTTGACTTTGACGAATTTTTGGACGAGAATGGGGTATAAAGATAGACGACATAGCTGTCTGGCCGATCAAACGGCTGGACGTATAATTAGAAGATTTTCGAAAAAAAAAATATTTTGGACGTATTTTTCAGGAATGGACTTTATATACTGCTGACTTTGGGTGACTAGCGATTTAGGCCCAAAACGCACTTAGACGTATCTTTTGATTATGCCTCTCCACGTAACTAATGAAACAAAGTGCTCCTTTTACTAAGGTGCGCTTTCGTTTTTAGCGAAATGAAAAATACTAACACAAGCTCTATGGAGGCATTAGTGTTTAGCGCACCTTAGTTATAGGAGCCCAAAATATGTGTTTTTTTTTTTTTTTAACTCTGTCCAATAATATGATAATGATGCTATCATGGTTTTTAGGGTTCCCATATGGTATTTTCAAAGGAGAATTGTCAGCCTAATGGCAACTATTTGAAGGTCAGAGTAGATTTGATACAGCATTTTGTTTTCTTGAAGTTCTTTCCATCAAATAAAATTGCCATGTCATAGTTTACAGTGGGAGGTGTGGCTTGTTGTTGTTAATTGATTTTTCATGTCACATGTTTGATCTAGACAGATGGCTCTGAAAGCTTTACACTAAAAGCTGAAGCAGCAAACTTCAGGAGCACACAGAAATGGAAAACATTTAAAACTAGAATAATCAGATACTTTGAGACTGACACACAAAAGCGCTCAATGGAGGCAATGGTTTTCTCACCCATTATCAGATGTAGGGCCTTTGAACTGTAAAGTGTCACTGCCTCATCACTTCAGTCTATCCTTCCATCGCTCCCACCCATCCACTTTCACTGAGCTATACTAACATAAGCTGACAGACTAATACAGGCCTCAACACATTTTTTTTTAGGTTCTAGGAGCCAGACACGGGACAACTACAATTGTATTTATGCATATTTATAAACTGCTCATTTATAATATGATGTACAAATATTAGCTTAGAATTTATTTATATATATATATATATATATATATATATATATATATTTTGTATCCCTGTTGGAAATATTTGAGGGGATGGGGGGGTTTATTCTTTCTGTTTTATTACTAATGGATTATAAGTGTTTATTACGAATATTATATACAGTACTAGGGGAGTGTGTGGCGCAGTGGTTAAAGCTACAGCCTCAGCACCCTGGGGGTTGTGGGTTCAAACCCACGCTGCTCCTTGTGACCTTGGGCAAGTCACTTAATCCCCCATTGCCCCAGGTACATTAGGTAGATTGTGAGCCCGCCGGGACAGACAGGGAAAAATGCTTGAGTACCTGAATAAATTAATGTAAACCGTTCTGAGATCCCTTGGGAGAATGGTATAGAAAATTAATTAATTAAATAAATAAATACTTTCCTGATATTCGCAGGGGTTCCGTTCCAGGAACCCCCGCAAATCTTGAAAAGCCACAAATACGTTTTTTTGTGGGGGAGACTGGAGAGAGCAGCCAGAGCGCCGGCGAGTGAAGGAAATCACTCGCTGTATGCTCTGACCACCTCTTCCTGCACTATAGTCAGGCCTTACCAATCAGGAGCTGCGTGTTCATGGTCAGACAATACCGCGAATGACCAGTACCTCCGATCACGAATTCGCAGGGGAGCATTGAAAACTTAATAAAGATTAAAAAAAAAAAAAAAAAAAAATGATGTACAGTATGCTCTTCATTACAGTAACGGAAGGGTCAGATAAGGTCAGGTGGGTGGGTGATGTGGAGACCAGTAGCCTCCTATCTGGTAATGGAGAGAGGCTTTAGGATGCAGTTTCTGGGGTAATGATGGGAGAGGCTAAAGCTGCAGGAGCTGGGAAGGGCAGGGCACGCACCCAACCACATGCCTTCAACTCTGAAGCCTTAGCCTCTCTCCCACCTACAGCTGCAGTTTTAATCTCTCCCCATAGCTTGTACATTTATTCCCAGTAGCTGTAATCCGGACATGTCAAACTCTGGCCCGTGGGCCAAATCTGGCCTGCGGTGTAGTAAAAGTTGGCTTGCCAGCTGATTACCAATTTGCACTGAAGCTGGCCCACCGGCAGTCATTAAAGCAGCATGCAGAGGATCGCTGGTCAGCTGTAGCGATCCTAGCAGGCTGTCGTCAGCCTCCGAAGCACGTTCCCTCTGCCGCAGTCCCTTACGTCAGAGGAGGGGCGGGACCGCGACAGAGGGAACATGTTGCAGAGGCCGATGGCAGTCGACTAGGATCGCTACAGCTGACCGGCGATCCTCTGCAGGCTGCTCTAATGTCTGCCGGTGGGCCAGCTGAGTCAACACTGGAGTGAGTACGGGCCTGGTTAAAAACTCATCTGCCTGGTTAAAAACATTTTTTTGGAAGTTTGCAGTTTCCATCGTGTTGGGAAAAATCGTACTAGTCTTGGCTGTGGCTCTCTTAGGCTCAATGATTGTGATAAACCAAGAGATATGAAGCAAGTGTGGAGGATAATCTTAGGCTGACTTCTAAAATACTTTATCTTTAACGTTCAAGGTTGTTCTAGTCTTTTTCTTGGCACATAGGCCTCATGCCCAGGTTTAAGACAAGTTCTGAAGAATCAAAACACATTTGTTCCAGTTATTTTATGTAAGGAGAAAAAAACATTTTAAGGTTTCTTCTGGAAAGTGAGACAAGTGTTTATAAACTTGGGTTTAATAAGCTGTGCGTAATTATGCTCAGATAGCATGTGTGTGAAATCCTGACGGGTGCAAGTTATCAGAAGACAACCAGAGCCGGGAACCACAACATGATTTGAATAATGACCAGACAACAAAAGGTAGAAAAATAATTTTATTTTTTGTTTTGTGATTACAATATGTCAGATTTGAAATGTGTATCCTGCCAGAGCTGGTGTTAGACAGCAGGCGTGAACTAGGACCTAAAAGAGAGAGGAAAAATCTTTTTTATTTATTTTGTTTACATTACAGAACCAGCAAGGGGTTAGAGAGGTTGTAACCCTATGCTTCTACTAAGACTAAAGGGTACTTTAATTAAGGTATGCATTTAGTGTGCGCTAAATCGGTTAGCGTATCTTAATAAAAGGACCCCTAAATATCTTAATAAATAATTCGGCCCTCGACTTAGCCTAAGTTTTAGATTTTGGCCCCTTATGTGATGAGTTTGACACCCCTGCTATAGCCTAAAATCTCTCTGCATTACCATCCAGCCACCTCAGCAGCAGTCTTGGTTTCATAGTGCCCTCAGCAGTAGCTTTTCCAAATCTTTCTTCTCTTTGCTCGATGGCACACAGACTCCCAGCATTTGAGGGGCATAGAACGAAGGTGAAAGTGGACAGACTTGGGAAAGGCATAAAGAAATACTCCATTTACAGGAAGGGTGGTGAATTAATGAAACAGCTTCCCGGTTGAAGTAGTGGAGACTATTGTACCCAAATTAATGAAAGCTTGGGACAAGTACATAGGATCTCTAAGGGAGAGCAAGGGATAGTAGATGGGAAGACTGCATAGGTCATATGGTCTTTATCTGCCTTTATTATCTAGATTTCTCCCCCCACAATGCTGGTCTGCCGTTGATCACAAATACTAGAAAAGGAAAATGGCTGCTCATTGGATTGCTGCTGTTTGGGTGCTAATGCAAAAGTTTGAATCCTACAGTTCAAATTTTGCATTCATCATTGAGTGGCAGAAGAAGAGGATGTGACTTAATGTGCAGCCACTCTTCTTTTCTTTACTTACAATCAGTGCCAGGCTGGGGACTGGGGCAAGAGGAGGGTGCATCAGAGTTGCTGTAGTAAAGGAGGGGAGGGGATGGGGTTGAAAGAGAAGAGAGCAGGCCACTCATGCTGCTTTCTGTCCACGGCCTCACTAGAGCTGCCCATGTGTTCAGGCTGCAAAACTTTGTTGCATTCAATTTCCTTTTTTTATTTTGTTTAATAGAAAAATTAGTTTCCATGGTGACCTGGTAGCTTGAGCTTCGAAAGTGTTCAGGCCTGGCCTACAACTTGAATTAGTTTGTACTGTGTGAAGAGGGGCCTGTCACCCAGTTTCATCCCTACCTCCCAACCAGAGCATTATTGGATCTATTTAACTGTGTTTTTTACCTTTACACTCATAAGAGGGAGAGCAATTGGGCTTCCCCTAAAGCATGTCTTAATACAGGAGGTATACCTCTGTATTAAGTAATCTTATAGTTTGGTATCCATAAGAATAGATACACTGTTGGCACTCAAAGCAAGGAACTGCATCTATCTGAAAGGTGTTTTTCGCTGTACAAGGAAAATGACAGTGTAAGAGGAAGGTGAAAATGAGAGTACGTGTCAAGCAATTACCAAAAGAGGAGAACGAGAAAGGAGAAGCGAAGTAACCCATTATACTTTTAGTTTGTCTACTTTTTTGCCTGAAGAAAGGACTGTTATTTTTTTTTGCAGAACACCTAATAAATTTGTGTTAGTTAAAATTCTAGGGTTGATATTCAAAATGATTTAACTGGCCACTAACTGGTTAAATCACGTGTTTTGGGGGCTGGCTATCTGCTAATTTTCAGCAGCACTTAACTGGTTATTGCCATTGAACATTTGCAGTGCCTAAGTGAAAACTGACTATTTGGGAAGGGGGTAGGGTGTTCCAGTGACTCCGTAGCACTTGACCAGTTAAGTGCAAATATTCAGCACTTAACTGGCCAAGGTATATGGAAACCCAGAAAGCACAGTTCTGTTTTTTATGCAATGAACCATTTACGGTTAAGTACTAAATATTGACTTAACCAGCTATGTGTTAATCGGCTCCATATAAAGCGGAAATTCAATGCCAAGGTCTGGACATGATCTAGCATTGAACAATTGGGAATAACACCAGCGGCAATCAGCTAAACGCTCACCTCTGCTGGCTGAATATTTACTGTACTTTTTTTTGCCTTCTGCCTTGCATCTTACCTTAAACTTCCTTCAATGTAAGCCCTCCGCTCAGATATCAAATTCCATCCCTTTTCCCTTTATCTCTCCCAACCACCAGGACCTTATTATTTCTACTCGTGTCACTCTCTGCTGGGTTTCACATTAATTTCCTCCATTTAAAGAAACAGGTCCCCTATAAATGTCTTATGTGTGTACTTCTGCAGCCATGCTTACCTCATCAGTGAGAGGCTGGCTATGTGATTTTCCCACCAGATCCCCTCCCCAATCTGAACCCAGATTCCCCCTTCTCAACAATCCCACTCATGACCAAAAGACCCTACCCCCAACAGAAACAGCCATCCCATTCCTGAGCTTTCCCCCACCCCTGGAACCCACCTGGAGGGCTGTTGTAGTTGTAAAGGGGGCCCAGGTAGTAGCAGTCACCTTCCACTGCTTCCTGGCTCAGCACCTAAATCCAAAATAATGCCTCTTGCCCTAGGGGTAGTCTTATAGTAGTCAATGTCAGGCTCACAATCTAAGTTATACCTTGGCAACGAAGGATGAAGTGACTTGGCCCTCATTACAAAGAATGTCAGTTGGAGAAACAATTTGAACCCTGGCTTCTCTGGTTCATAACCTGCTGTCCTAACCACTGAGCTACTCTTCATTCCAGAAAATTAAAAGAGGAGTGTGTCTGTCAGAAGCTTACAAAAGATTCCACCTGGGAGGAGATTGAGAGTGGACGTGATCAAAACATTCAAGGTCCTGAAGGGAATAGACTTAGCAGGATAAGGACAGGTTGTTTTTCTCTCCAAGATAGAGAGAACGAGAGGGTACTCTCTAAAGTTAAAAGGGGATAGATTCCGTACAAACGTAAGGAAGTTCTTCTTCACCCAGAGAGTGGTAGAAAACTGGAACGCTCTTCCGGAGTCTATCATAGGGGAAAATACCCTCCAGGGATTCAAGACAAAGACAAGTTCCTGCTGAACCAGAATGTACTCAGGTAGGGCTAGTCTCAGGGTGCTGGTCTTTGACCAGAGGGCCGCCATGTGAGCGGACTGCTGAGCACGATGGACCACTGGTCTGACCCAGCTGCGGCAATTCTTATGTTCTTAACACATCATCTGCTGGGCTTATGAAATAACTTTGGTGCTGAAGGATTTTTCCTCACTTATTTGAATCATTATCTATTTCAGTAGTAATCCAAAGTTCTGTATAATAAGACTTATGTCTAGACTTGTTTCAGATAAAGGAAGCCTAGGGGTTAAACACGCTATGTAGTAGTGATCATTATTTTAGACTAACTAGAAAATAACCTTTGATCAGTAAATAGTCTGTTGCCCTCCCCTGCTGGTACTGTGTTATGTATGTAATAAAGTAGACGTCTATAATCTTAAATTCTGATTGGCTGAGCAGGCCTCAGGCTTATGGTGTGATGCTGTAACAGATCTCTTCTGAGCTGCCTGCTGAAACGTGGACCTCGTTAGGCTCTCATCAAAGGCAGAATAGCTTTGTTTAGCATAAACTGGCATCACTATGGTGCTGTCCTCACAGTATTTTGAACAAAATTCATAATAGTACAACTAAGTTCACAGGGACCAGTCCAGACTTCCATGGCTGGTGTTTGTCTAAAGCAGGGGTGTCCAACCTTGGCCCAAGGGCTGCATGCGGCCCAGTGAAGTATTTTGTGTGGCCCCGGGCTCCGGGTGTTTACCGTCTTGCTGGCTCCCTCCTCTGTCTTGCTTCAGCGTTTGTGTGTTTGTGCGGCCCCAGAAAAAAAAATAATTTTCAGCCAGTGCGGCCCAGGGAAGCCAAAAGGTTGGACACCCCTGGTCTAAAGAGAGAATGTTCCACACCAGCTGAAGCTGAATTGGTCATTATGATTGTCCAGCACACACCTTTTCCTAGAAAATACATGCCCTCACCCCTTTCACAACTCTTGTCTCTCTCACGTCAGTAGGTCAGCAGCAGCAATTCCAACATGCTGCCTGCCTCTAACCCAGAAGTATTTCCTCTGCTGCGCCCTGACCAGGCAGAACCAGGAAGGTGCAACAAAGGGGACAGAATGTGGCAGATGAGAGGCTTCCAAGTTGGCGGCAGGCAGCATGTGGGAATTGCTGCCACTGGAAGCCTTTTGAAACAACATGATGCAGGACTGCAGAAGTCCAACTCTGGCAGTGTCAAGGTTCACCATAGCTGGGTAGGCCTGAGCCTAAACTGGGTAGACGGAGGCCCACCCGTGGCTAGGCCCCTGACATGGAGATCAGAGGTAGTACCCAACTACATAGGTCTCAATGGAAAACCACAATGCAGCACGCCCGGTTGGAAGTTGGAGTTTTATCTTTGCTTCCCTATCCAGTTGTCATGGGTTGGGATTATCCGGGGTTGAGACCATCTAGACAGAGTTAACTGCTACACCAGAAAAGTTGAAGGAAGAATCTTTCTGAGAGGTCTTTCTGCTGGAGGACCCAGACCTATATGTAGAGACTCTAACATGCTTAAACCCTGGTGGCAAGGCCAACTAGAAAAATTACTATTGAGAATGCTAGGGTGGTCCATGGGTGGAGCTAAAGGAGAGAAAACTTTAATTTTATAGAGGTACCAGCCTGAATTTTGCTGATGCCTGTGTAAATGCCAGCAGCTGCAATATACCTGAATGTTCAGTGCCCATATCACTTCTGCTGAATATCCAGCTACACAGTAACAAAAGCTATGATTAGCCAGCAAGTTCAAAAACGCTGATTGTCCTGGTCTCGGTGATACCCCCTAAATTAAAACAAATATCTCAGAACTGGACAGATTAAAATGCTTAAAAATTCAAAGAAAAAAAAATATATATACTGTATATCCAAAAACGAGCTGAAAGTTGCTTGCCTGTGCATATCCACTGAGAACACAACAATAATTTGTCCCTTAGGACCTGAGAGCATCTGGTAACCTGCAAGATCTCATCAGGAGACACATGTTTTCTGAATAATGAGGATTGTTTCCCATCTTGAAGTAATTAGCACAATGATACAGCAGCCACTGGAGAATATTTCCGGTCATGCAGGACTGCAGTTACCTAATGCAGCATGCTACAGTTTCCGCTGTGAATGCATAAAACACTCAAGGATAGTTTTTAGATCAGAACTGGGCTTAAGTGATTCTGACACACCCAGTGTGGTCATTTTAGCAGTAGCCCTGGCCTGCGTCTCACCTGTCAGCTCATGAAGAAGCCCAGGCCTTGGCGTGGTATAACTGTGCCTGCTTTGTTTTGGTCTGCTTTTGTCCTTTTTGTTAATAATACTAATAATAACCGCCTTTTTTTTTTTTTTTTTAAGAAATTCACTCAAGGCAGTGTACAGCAAAAACAATCTGGACAATATCTGGTTGATAGTATTCTGCCAGATGTTCCCCTTCCAAAACTCCATTCTGTGGAACGTGGTAATTTGTTCTGCCTGTTAAATAAACACTTGCATGTACAGGTGTTGAGGGCAGGTATGTTTTCGTTTAGAGGCCCGCAGGCATGGAATGAGATCCCTCTGTACATCCAGGAGCAGGGAAATTTGCACAATTTTAAGAAATTACTGGAAAAGTATTTGTTTTGTAAGATGAAATGTGGGGATTGAAGTTTTTTCTTTGATTTGTTTAATTGTATGTGATGTGATAATATTATGTAGTGGTAAGTACTTTTTAGAACCCGCTTTGTATAAAGCGGAATATAAGCCAATAAACTATAATAGGCAATAGAAAATATCAGGAAAAATATTCAAATAACAGGACATATTGGAGGGAATTCTATACTTAGTGCTTAATAATTGGACTTTATAAAATAACACTCAAATTCCTGCCCCTAACTTTGGGTGCGAGTCTTATGCCTGCTGAAACCTGGTGGAAATGCAGGCCATCAAGTTTGCTTCCCCAATATACTATTAACTACACGCATAATTTTTCAGAACACCCCAGCACGCCTTTGCCACTCCCATGGTCATGCCCCCTTTTGGAATATCTGCTATGGGAGTTAGGTGCTCTGCTTTATAGAACAGTGTGCAGCCAGATTCACACACAAGATTGAACGACAATTGACATCAATGATGGTTGGCACCGTTATTGATGGTTAAGAGCTCATTTGTCCAATTAATTTATGCACACATCTCAGCAGTGTGCCCAAATTTCGGTGCCATATATACAATCGGTGGGATTGCTACCGACAATGTTAACACAATACAGGCAGTCCCCAGGTTAAGAACGAGTTCCATTTTTAAAACTGTTCTTAAGTAATTTGAAATGTGAGAATCTGTGTGTATTTGTGTATTTGGCCTAGTTAGTTTGAAAGAACAGTGGGTAGGGATGTCAGATTTGCAGGGGGGAGGGAGAGTACAAATCTCTCTGGACTCGCATAGAGTTGTGGAAAACTTTCCTTTTTCCTCCCAAAGTCTGATCCTAGTATTCTTCCCACCTTCTTCACCTCATTGAAGCCCCTCTCCAGCACCATACTGCATCTCTCCCTCCACCACCATGTCCAACATTCCTCCCTCTTGTATCCCACTTCTCCCTCTCATCTCTCTCTTCCCCATGCATCTCTACTTCACTCCTCTCCCACCATCATGCCCAACAATTCTCCTCTTTCTTCCTTTCCCCATGTGTACCATCTCTTTTCCTCTCACCTAGACACCCCACCCAGGCTCAACAATTCTCCCTTTCTATTCCCTCTCCCACCTCAGCATCTCTTTCTTTCCCTCCATCCTGTGTTCCAAGTTCATTCCCCCCCCCCCCCCGGTCTCAAGTTCATGCTCTCTCCCTTGTGTCCCAGTGTGCCTCCTCCCTCCCATGTTCCAAAGTGCCTCTCTCCCTCCCTCCTTTCTGTATCCCAAGTTTCTGCCTCTTTCTCATGGGTGTTTACCTTTATTCTGGTCACTGCCGTGCCAGCTCTTAAGACGTACAAGTAGGCCTTTGCCCCCTCCCTTCCAGCTGCATTTGTTTAATCTCAAAACCATGGGCTGACCCAGATGCATGCTATTCTGACGTACACAATAAGATATCATAATAGACAACATAAGAAATTATCAGGAATTAACCACACCTATTATCTAATCTCACTAAAAGAAAGATTGCAAGTGCAGTCAGAAGAGGTGTAAGCAATTGATCTCAGCTAGAAGTATGTATGATAAGCAAGTTCTGCTACAGTAAGTGTAGCCAGTATTGCTGCTTGTGTGTATGTCTAGCTAGCTGCTTTTTCCATTAAAGGCTTGCACTTACTAGAAACATAGAAACATAGAAAAAAGCAGCAGAAAAGGGCTATAGCCCACCAAGTCTGCCCATTCCAAGTATCCCCTCCCCTGAATTTACTCCCTTAAAGATCCCACGTGAGTATCCCATTTTCTCTTAAAATCCGTCACGCTGCTGGCCTTTATCACCTGGAGTGGGAGTCTGTTCCAATGATCCACTACTCTTTCGGTGAAGAAGTACTTCCTGGAGTCGCCATAAAACTTCCCTCCCCTGATTTTCAGCGGATGCCCTCTGGTGGTCGAGGGTCCCATGAGCCAGAAGATATCATCTTCTGACTCGATGCGTCCCGTGATGTACTTATATGTTTCAATCATATCTCCCCGTTCTCTTCTTTCCTCAAGTGAGTACCGCCGCAATTTTTTAAATCTTTCTTCATACGTGAGATCCTTGAGCCCCAAGACCATCCTGGTGGCCATTCGCTGAACCGACTCGATCCTCAGCACGTCCTTTCGGTAGTGTGGTCTCCAAAACTGAACACAGTACTCCAAGTGAGGCCTCACCATGGCTCTGTACAACGGCATCATAACTTCAGGTCTCCTGCTGACGAAACCTCTGCGGATACACCCCATCATTTGTCTTGCCCTGGAGGAAGCCTTCTCCACTTGATTGGCAACCTTCATGTCCTCACTAATGATCACCCCTAGGTCGTGTTCCGCCGTGGTCCTAACCAAGGTCTCACCATTTAGTACATAAGTTCTACGCAGGTTTCTCTTACCCAGGTGCATTATCTTACATTTTTTAGCATTGAAGCCTAGCTGCCAAGTAGTTGACCATTGTTCCAGCAACAGTAGGTCGTGTGTCATATTATCAGGTAATAAGCTTTTGCCTACTATGTTGCAAAGTTTGGCGTCATCGGCGAACAGTGATACCCTTCCTCTAAATCCTTGCGTCATATCTCTTATGAATAAGTTAAATAGAATCGGGCCCAGGACCGAGCCCTGCGGCACTCCACTGATCACGTCCGATGCTTCGGATGGGGTACCGTTCACCACCACCTTCTGAAGTCTACCGCTCAGCCAATCCCCAACCCATGTAGTTAGAGTGTCTCCTAATCCTATCGATTTAAACTTGTTCAGTAATCTTCGATGAGGGACGCTATCAAATGCTTTACTGAAGTCCAAATATACCACGTCCAGTGACTCTCCGGCGTCCAGTTGTCTAGTAACCCAGTCAAAAAAGCTAATCAGATTAGATTAGCAGGATCTACCCTGGGTGAACCCGTGTTGGTGTGGATCACGCAGTTTTTCTTCGTCTAGGATTGTGTCAAGATTCTGTTTGATCAGTGTTTCCATGAGTTTACACACTATAGATGCGAGACTCACTGGTCTGTAGTTTGCTTGTCTCTGTCCTGCAGCCCTTTTTGTGGAGTGGGATTACGTTGGCGGTTTTCCAGTCCAAGGGGACCCTTTCTGTGCTTAGGGAAAGATTGAAAAGAACAGATAATAGTTCTGCCAGGACTTCCCTTAACTCCCTGAGCATTCTGGGGTGTAGGGTATCCGGTCCCATGGCTTTGTTTACTTTGAATCTTGATAGTTCGTCATAAGACTACAACATGTTATTTCTGCACAGTTATTTATAAAGACTACAAATGTTACCTGTTGGAGCATCTTTATTCATGAGGTCCTCCTCAAAAAGAATCCAAAACACTGAGAAGCTCATAATCAAAATAATGAAACGTCTAAAAACCAGCCTAAGTCAACACTTGGACGTCCTAATAGCAGGGATGTCCAAGTACCGATAAAACCAACTTTCTGGATGTGCAGCAGCATTTTTAAGCTGCTGTGCCTCCAGAGCTCAAAGGGACATTTTGGGAGGTGTGTTATGGGTGGGAATCAGGCAGGCTTAAACCTGGATGTACTGTAGCGATAAAGCTTTCCTATAGGGAACTTAGACACTGGCAGTTAGACCTGTTTTAGTTGTATTTAAGTGCCTCAAAGCTGTCCAAACTGACCAGATGACCACTGGAGGGATTAAGGCATGATTCCCCCCTCTTACTCCCCCAGTGGTCACCGACCCCCCTCCCACCACCCAGAGATGGGAGGAAAAACAGCATATTGAGGGCTTGCCATCAGTTGATCGGGACAGAAGAATCCCTATCAACTGAACCGGATTAGAGGATTCCTGCTGGCTCCGTTGATGGGGATTCCTCCTGCCAGGATCAGCTGAACTGGCAAGGAGATTCTTCTTTCCCTTTCTCCCTCACAGGCACCAATCCCCCAGCCCCCTCCTCAAAGAGTTCCCGCACTACACCCTTCCCCCCAACATAACCTCGACAGCACTGGCAACACCCCCCTGCATCACCTGACACCCCCATGGAAGCCTACTCCCTCCTGCCTACAGGCCCATGTGCTGTGAATGAAGGGCCTTCCCCCTCCCAATGCCTGCCTAAGGCTCCTCCCACTGTATCCCAAGATGCATTGGGAGGGGGAAGGCCCATCATTCACAGCACGTAGCCCTGTAGGCAGGAAGGAGTGGGATTTCCTCCTGCCGATTTTGCAGCGCAAGGTACAGGGTGTTTGATGCAGGGGGGTTGTTGCCAGTGCTGTCAGGGGTGTTGGGTGATCTGGGGAGTCTTGCCAGTGCTGTTGGGGATGTTGTGTCATGTTTGAGGGGGGGAGGTTGCCAATGTTGTTGGGGGTGTCAAGGGAAGTTGGGTGGAGGGTTGTAGTGTGGGGGCTCTCTGTGGAGGGGGCTGGGGGATCAGTGCCTGTGAAGGAGGTACAGAGGAATCTCCCTAGCAATTCAGCTAATTCTGGCAGGGGAAATCCCCATCAGCTGAGCTGACAGAAATCCCTGAAACTGGCACAGATGATGGGGCATCCCTGCCGCAATCAGACAAAGTAATTTGGTACATCTACAAAACTTGCTTTTGTGCGTTTTTCATGTGGATGTTTTTATTTTTGAAAATAGCCCAAAAGGATAGACATTCTAAGGACCAAAACCTATGTATAGGTCATTTTCGAAAATAAAGAATAGATGTCTGGCAGCTTTGAAAATGGACATCTTTTTTCTACGGGTTTTGCCGACATCTTGCCCAAAACGTCCAACCTCAGACTTAAACGTTCTATCGAAAATGCACCTCCATGCCAATAAAATAGTGTTTACTGTATAGTGGAACTAATCTACAGGGTTTCTTGCAGGGTAGCAGCATTGTTCATGGGAAAGTTTGCCCATGCAAATGATCTGGGCAGAGGGATTCTTTTATTATTTTATTTTAAAGACTTCTATTCTGCTTAAAACCTAAGTAGATTACAATAAAAACATACATAAAGCCTATCGATAAAACATCTTTTACTAAAGCTTAGCGTGTACCAACAGAATTAGCGCATGCTAAATGCTACATATACTGTTTTATACCTCTGGGCCACGTGGCACTTGGTGCACAATAATGTCTGTTAAAGCTTGGTGTGCACTAGTAAAAGGTTTCCTAAACTCCTAAATGTAAGTATTGTTTATGTACTAAAATTTATAGGACACTGGCATAAGACTGTAACAGCTATGCAAGTACACGTCTCCCTCCGTATTCGCTGTGATAGGGGATTAACAGAACCGCAAATACAGAAAAAACACGAATAACTTTCATATGTTATTCGCTGTTTTCTGTTAAAAAACCATTGTGAATGTGGTGTAACCGTGAATAACATGGTGGAAATCAGTGATTTTCTCTGTAAATGCTTGGAATCAGCAATTTCTCTATGCAAGCTGATGTAATTGGGGAGGGGGGGAGCTAGCAAGCTAAAAACCGTGAATAATCGAAACCGCGAATGCTGAAACCGTGAATACGGAGGGAGAAGTGTATGTGGTGGTTGGGTGCTAAGTGATATTCTAGAACCTGAGCACCCAACTCATTAGCATATAAATGCAAGGGGGAGGTGAATGGGTGGGCTCCACATTTACATACCAAAATGTATAAAATACATTTGGTATACTGTTGCAACCCAGATGGTATGGCCTTACAAATTACAAAAGAATAAGTTGGTTTCATATTGACAAGAAGATCCTCGTTACCAAGTTTATATGAGAAATTTAACAGATACTTCTTGAACCACCAAGGTTTTAGCAACTTGCGATGCGAAGCTTTACATAATTCTGTTCCAAAGGTCTTGGGGCTCCTTTTACAAAGGTGCGTTAGGGCTTTAACACGCGGAATAGCGTGCACGATAGACCTTAACGCCAGCGTACCGCGGGTTTAGTGCACGCTAAAATCCTGCGTGCCTAGTGCACCTTAGTAAAAGGAGCCCTTGGACTTAACATATTAATTTGTTTTTAAGGGATGTTAATCTTATAAATGAAGCTGCAGGTAACTGAAACTTGTGTTAAAAAGGCTCGAATGCAAGCAACTCTACTTTTGATATTGATCTTGGGATTTGTGATTGTTGTGTTTTATGTCTGGTTTTTGTGTATCGAATGCAAAAAAGCCAGATTTGGCTTTAAAAAAAAACCATTTAAAAGGACATTTTCTGTATAATCACTTAAAAGCAATAGGTAAAGATTTAAACTCAACATGGTTAGCCATAGAGGGATAAATTGAGACAGGTCACCAAAATTTAGATGCCAGAATGCTAAGCATATAAGTCCCCACTTCTATAAATGAAGCTTAACTCCTAGGCACTATTTATAGAATCGTACCAGTAGGCATTAAAACCTTAGGCGCACTCCCATTTAGGCTAGGGTTTTCTTGGCCTAAATGAGTGCGCCTAAGTTAGGCGCCTATTGGTGCCTAAGTCAAACCATGCCCAAAATCCACCCCTGACCATGCCTACTTGCTGGTAGATGCCTCGGTTTAGATGCCTACCTTGAATTGGTGCCTACCAGCTAATTATTTTGTTAAATGTTTTTTAATTACTATTAATTACGCTTTCAATTATCAACACCGATTACACCAATTAAGAAGTTAGGCACCTAGATTGGCTAGGCACGCCTAACTTTAGGCATCATTTATAGAATCTGGGTCAAAGTGCAAATTCTATAATGGCAATTCTTATAGACTACTATTGTAAATCTGCAGCTCCCCACCTAACTTTAGGTGCAAGCAGTAATGCAAACGCTCATTCCTAACTGTAGGCAGATGCTTAACTGATAGACATTACATTCATGGTTTACAAAGTGCTAGGCACCCTTGATCTGCCCGTGCCCCTCCCAGTTCCATGCCCCCCCCCCTCCCCTTGTAGTTGCGCACTGTGGAAATTGTAGTGTCCCGTCAATTGAGAGCAGGACAAAAGTGCTCCGACAAAGACGCACCAACAATCACATGCAGTACGTATGCACACTTCCGGTCCTGCTACTTTAAACCCATTACGTTAGCGCTGTGAAGGGATGTGTGGGGGGAACCCCCCACTACATATATGAGTTCTTGCACTCCCGTCGCTACACTGAAAAGCTCTTGAACTCCGAAAACTTAATGGAAAACGGAAGTTTTAAGTGTACTTGGGGGAGTTCACTCCTCCAAGCCACCCCCCCCCCAAGCTGGAGTGCGAGGACTTCTACATGTACTGAGGGGCTTTCCTCCATATTCCCCTCACAGCGGTAATATTACCAGTTTAAAGTGGCGAGACTGGCAGCGTGCATACACCCTGCATGCAGTTGTCAGTGCGCCAATGTCTGGCGCGCTTTAGTTACGGAACTGGAAATTGTGCACCCAGAGTACAGAATACCCACAAAGGTCAGCTACATAGCTAACTGCCAATTAGCTCCAATTAACACTAATAATTGATAATTATTTTCCATGGCGTGGTGAAGGTCTCACGTTTTTTCCGCACCCCCATGCCAAACTTGTGTCCTCTTTTCCCACCCCCAAATCTCTTTAAATCTTCACTATCGCGAGCAGCTTCTCTGGCCTGTTGCTCGCACTGGCATTAGCTTTCCCTCTGACGTCACTTCCTGGTCCCGTGACCTAGAAATGATTTCAGAGGGGCAGGCTAGAGTAGTTGCTTGCACTGGTGAAGATTTTAAAAAGGTATAGGGGCTGGGGAAGGAACGGTGCGAGTATAACGTGGGGGGGGGGGGGCCGAGAGGTGCTGGCACCTCCACTAAGACAGTACCCGTGGCAGTCTGCCCCCTGGCCTTCCTTACAATGCCACTGATTATTGGTTGTTAAAGCCTGTTGGCATATCTGCACACCATTAGGTTAAGCGCGTAACTGACCTTATTGTATAAATTGATGCTCAACTATGTGTACAAGTGGGCACCCATCTTTGTAGAATAAGGAGGGAAATGTCGGACTTTGCTTTTCAAGGCTTGGCTCCTTAGTTAGCTGTGTATATATAGCTGAAATATGGCTTTTGATTATAATCACCGGCATTTACAGATGGAAATACTAGAAATTGGTATGTGCATGTGTAATGGCTGACTCTGACACATAGGAGCTGCCGGGGGATGTCTGCTCTTTTTATACATGGTGGTTTTTTTGTGAAATGGCTGTGGCTGCTGGATGTACTTACTGGCATCCTTATATGTATTTTACAAAAGGCTCTGCATTAGCAGAACCTTTTGCAAAATCCCATGGGAGACTGTAAATATCTTGACTTGGATATCCTATACAAAATAGGGCTTTCTTTTTTTTTTGCTAATAAATGTAGAGAAAAGCAGGGCAGAACTTGAAGGCAGACATCTTTCCTTCAGATCCACACCACACATGCTAATTTGGTACATTAAATCTTTGAAACGGTGAAGCTGATGTTCAAATGGACTTTCTATACAAATAATACTCGTAGGTAACATTTCATCTTCATTAGTCTTCTTGACCACATGGGATAATTATTTTGATAGCTTTAGGGGCCCGGGTTTGACCGAATTTTACGTGTAGACCTGGGGATCGTGGCATCAGGTTATGCCCATCTTCATTTCTTTTCTGCAGTCAGCAGCATAATTAGCAAACATGATGGCTCCACACAGGGAATACTGTAGCTGCTCAGTACAAGACTTAATGGGAGATGATTATGCATGAAAGTAATTGTTAAGCAATGTTACTAAATGCTTGTTGTATTGGCAATAAAAATGTTTAATGAGAGCTAAAGCACGTAAATCTTTTTTGTGTACAAATTGTTAGCAAGCCATGGTGTTTACTCAGTGAGTTATGAATATGCTGAACTTAGGATTCTTGTACATACGGTATTAGCACATGCTGGAGGTTATTTGAGGAGGTCGTTTAGTGCGTGGAACAGTTTTATGCTTTCATAGCTGCTTGTAAAGTCGCCCTGGGTATGCACACATAATGTACGAATTTAGAAAACATAGCACCTTCGTTTATGTGATGTATGTGCAGGTGTTTCTGAGGGCAGGCAATAGATAGATCAGCACTTTGCAGGTATTTTGTGAAAAAAATATGTGTATGCATCAATTCCTACTGGCACATGGCAGGCTGATGGAATTCAAAAAAGCGTGGGATAAACACAGAGGATCTCGAATTAGAAAACAAATGGTATAAAGTAAAAAACTAACACTGGTATAGGACAGTTGTACGGTTTGTGTCCCATATATGATGGCGGTTCCCCTGGCTGAAACGGCTAAAGCACTAGGGATGATGATATTGATGATCGATGGAAATGAAATTAAGTCCTTCCCAACTTTTGTTCTATTATGCATATTATATCTATTTCTTTTTTTTATCTATTTTGTTTAGTTTTCATTTAAAATTTCTTAGAATTTTATTGTTTAACTGTTTCTCTTTCCATTCTATTCATATGCCTTCCTCTTCCTTTTCTTTTTTCCTCACTTCTAATGTTTATTTTTATTTTTACATTTCTATATTTGATTTAATTCTTAAAATTATTTTCTATTTAATTAGTTTCTTTCCAATACAGTATTATTTTGGAATGTACGTTTTGTTTTTAACAGTATGGTATTGAGAGTTCAATGTATTCTTGTTAGGATGCTTCATATCTCATTTTTTTCCTCTATCTTTATTTTCCTCTATTATTTTGTTAATTTGTCTGTTCTTAGGTACTTTAGTTAGATTGTGAGCCTTCGGGACAGTAAGGGAATTTCAAAGTACCTATTCTTTATTTATTTATCTTATTTATGGTATCCTTTAATGTATATTTTCTGTAAACCTATATTACTTCTAATTTTAATGCACCCTATTGTCTATTTTCTGTAAACCGCTTAGAATCCTAACGGAGTTTAGCGGTATATAAGAAATAAATTACATTACATATATGGTGATTCAGTGTAGGATGGGCTGGGGTGGACATGAATGGGAACTCCACTAACTTGGATCATGAGGATGTTACTGGCCAGCCTTTACAGTAGATATCCTGGTTGCATTGGCTGGAGTGAGTTTTGATGGCAACTTCAGCAGTTGGAACCTAGGACAATACCAGGTGGACTTTAGTCTATGGCCTGGAAATATCAAAGAAGAGACAAGTTTATTTAATCATGCATTTTTAATGAGAATAACTAATGGGCAGACTGGATGGGCCGTTCAGGTCTTTATCTGCCGTCATTTACTATGTTGCTGTGTTACATGCATGCATCTTCCTTGGAGCAGCATAGTTCTGTGCAGGTAGTTTGGGGCTGATTCTGGAAGGGGTGTCTGCTGCGTGCCAATCACGGACTGGGTGCTGCTTCCAGAATTGCAGTAAGCAGGGACCCTAGATGCTGGAAATGTAGGCCAGGGTTTAACAGGCCTACATTTCCAGTGCCTAGGGTCCTGTCAGAATCGCAGCCAGTGGCGCATAGTGACGCCGAAGTCCAGTGCCCCTAAACACACCCACTTCCGGACTTCGGCGTCACTATGCGCCACTAGCTGCCAGGGACCTAGGTACCGGTCCCAAAGGCTGCGTAGCGGTGGCTATTTTTTTTTCTAGTGAGGGTTTAATTGGGTTTTAATGGTGCGACCAATTATCACACCACCTAAACCCAATTAAACCACTTATACTAGGCACTGGCAGGCACGCTCTGGATGCCTGCTGGCGCCTAACGTAATGTGACTTGTTCGTGAATTCGGGTCTTTGGGTACAATGTTTTATAAGGGCCTATCAGCACTACATTTTGCATTTATTATAAAAAGTATAACTATGAGCCACCATATGAGATTTTCCTGGATTCAGACACGTGACATGGTGTATCAGAGGCTGGAAACTTGCGGCTGAGCCACAGAACTGTATACCTTTGTCCCAAGTTCAAAGAAGCATGAGCTTCAGGGGTAAGAAGACATGCCCACTCCCTGGAGGAACAAGAGGTGTGTCTTAATTAGTGACATTATATAAAGAGAGCCAGGCAAACATAGGCTTTTACAACAGCTCTAGGTAGACCTGCTCCTTGTTTACTTCTAAGAGCCAAGCTCCTTACTGCTTACTATGCTTGCTCCTAGTTCCTGCCCTGCTGCACCCTGCCTTATGCCTAGCCACTTCATCTACACGTCCATCTAGTGGAGATCCTGATTAGGGTTATCATATGGCTCCAGAAAAAGGAGGATGGATGGAGACATCTGGGTTTTACTTCCGTTGCTTTCAATGGAAATAAAACCCAGATGTTTCAGTCCATCCTCCTTTTTCTGGAGCCATACTGTAACCCTAATCAAGTTTCAAGTTTATTTAAAAATTTTATTTGATCGCAATATCGTATTATCCCAGGACAAGCAGGCAGCATATTCTTAACACATGGGTGACGTCACCGACGGAGCCCTCGGTACGGACCTTTTTAACTAGAAGTTTCTAGTTGGCCGCACCGCGCGTGCGCGAGTGCCTTCCCGCCCGACGGAGGAGTGCGTGGTCCCCAGTTTCTTCGTTTCCGCGGAGCGAAGAAGACGCGTGTGTTTTTTAACGGCCGTTGAAACCACTTTTTTGCCTTCCCGCTCGCGCTTTTTTCCTTAATTTTTCTTCCTTTACCTTCGGGTTTATTTTTCTTTGATTTGCAAAAAAAAAAAAAAAACTTTGCTTTTTTCCCTTTTTCTTTCGTTTTTGCCCCGGCGGGGCCTGTTGCCAGTATACAGGCCTCGGGCTTCGATTTTGCGGAGGCTATCTTCCCCTTCATGCCCCCGCAGGTCGGTTTTAAGAAGTGCCAGCGGTGTGCACGCCCGATCTCCATAACTGACCCACACAATTGGTGTTTGCAGTGTCTGGGTCCGGAGCATCGGGCGGACTCCTGCACCCGCTGTGCTACTCTTCAAAAAAGAACCCTTAAAAACCGAAGAATTCAGCAAACTCTCCTCTTCGGCACCGAGTCGGCGATGGACTCCTCACCTTCAACAGCGGTACCTCAAAAATCGGCACCGTCGTCCTCGACACCGACCGACCCCGCATCGGCGTCACTGGCGCCAGGTAAGCCGGCTAAGAAGCCTTCCTCTTCCCTCGAGCGCCCTCCGGCTACGGTGGCGACACCGTCCCTACCGGTATCACACCGGTCCCGCAAACGCTCCGCCCCAATCTCGGTGAGTGCCTCGTCATCGGCCTCCTCATCGCCGGGGCGTGGAGCGGCATCTAAGGAACCGAAGAAAAAGAAAGCGGTTCCGATGCCACCCCTAGATGACCGTATCTCGGCCATCTTAAAGGCTCAACTCCAAGAACAGTTGAAGAAACAACTTGAACAACTGTTGCCCACTATCCTGGCACCGCTCCTTCCGGTACCAGACCGGCCCGAGCCCCGTACCGAGCCCCCGGTGTCCACCCCTTCGGTACCGGTGAACACATCCATGCCGATCCTTTCGGCCCAACAACTTCAAGGCGATCCGGTGGTTCATTCTCAGGCCACATTGGATCCTCCTCGGCACCAGGCGGTACGGCATTCTTCTCGGGACCGAGATAGACGCCGGTCGTCCTCCCCTGGTACCGTTTCGGTGCGCTCTGGAAAGTCCTTGTCCAAAACTCGACATACCGCGCCCTCCACCCCGGTGTCTCGACCAGAAGTCAGGGACCCTGACTTATGGGAGGAAACTCCTCTCGGTACCGAGGAGGATCCCTCCTCATCTGATGAGGAACCATCGGCACCCGATGCCACCTCTAAACCAGAGCAGTCCTCATTTTCTAAATTTTTGAGAGAAATGTCTGCTGCCCTATCCCTTCCTCTGGAATCGGACTCAAAAAAGTCTCAAGCCTTTCTAGAGGCTCTAGACTTTGAGCAACCTCCTAAGGAGTTCCTCAAGCTTCCCGTGCATGACATTCTACGGGAAACGTTCTACAAAAACTTGGAAAATCCCCTCACGGTACCGGGAGCCCCCCGTAAACTGGACAACCTTTACCGTGTCATTCCCATTCCTGGATTCGACAAATCTCAATTGCCCCATGAGTCCCTTCTGGTTGAATCCACCTTAAAAAAGACTCAGGGCTCCAGTGTCTATGCCTCTACCCCTCCTGGCAGAGAAGGTAAAACCATGGACAAGTTTGGCAAGAGGCTTTACCAGAATGCCATGCTTGCAAACAGGGCAAACAACTATTCCTTCCATTTTTCCTTCTATCTGAAACATTTGGTCCAACAACTGTCTGCCCTCCAAAAGTACCTTCCTGAGCGCAAGGTCCCGCTATTCCAACAGCACATCTCTGGCCTTCTCCAAATGCGCAAGTATATGGTCCGCTCGATATACGACTCCTTCGAGCTCACCTCTCGGGCCTCTGCCATGGCCGTAGCCATGCGTCGCTTGGCCTGGCTCAGAGTCTCCGACCTGGACATCAACCACCAGGATCGTCTGGCCAACGCCCCCTGTCTCGGGGATGAGCTTTTTGGAGAGTCACTGGATTCCACCACCCAGAAACTCTCTGCCCATGAGACCAGGTGGGACACCCTGATCAAGCCGAAAAAGAAGGCACCGCCTACCCGACCTTATCGGCCACAAACATCTTATCAACGGAGATTCTCAGCCAGACCACTCAACCCGCCTCCCCAGCAATCTCGGCGGCCCCGTCAACAGCAACATCATGCTCAGGCTCGATCTCAGGCCACTCAACCCTCTAAGCCTCCTCAGCCTGCTAAACAAACTCAGCCCTTTTGACTCTTCTCTCCAGGGCATAGCCAGTCATCCACCCTTGCTACCTCTTCCACAACCCATCGGAGGTCGTCTCACCATTTTCTCCAGCCGTTGGGAAGTCATCACGTCGGACCAGTGGGTCCTCAACATCATCCACCACGGCTACTCTCTCAACTTCCAGACTCTACCTCCGGACAACCTTCCCGTAGAGTCTGCTTCAAACTCATCTCAAACCCCCCTCCTCCTGAGGGAGGTTCAATCCCTCCTCCTTCTCAATGCCATCGAAGAAGTACCTCCAGATCAAAGGGGTCAGGGATTCTACTCCCGCTACTTCCTGGTCCCCAAAAAGACGGGAGACCTCCGTCCCATTCTCGATCTAAGGGACCTCAACAAGTGTCTAGTCAAGGAGAAGTTCAGAATGCTCTCCCTTGCCACGCTTTACCCTCTTCTTTCTCAACACGACTGGCTATGTTCCCTGGACCTCAAAGAGGCCTACACTCACATCTCCATCAATCAGAATTCTCGCCGCTACCTACGGTTCCAGGTACTGCACCACCACTATCAGTACAAGGTGCTACCGTTCGGCCTAGCTTCCTCACCCAGGGTCTTCACCAAGTGCCTTATAGTGGTAGCGGCCTTCCTCAGGTCTCACAACCTCCAGGTGTTCCCCTACTTGGACGATTGGTTGGTGAAAGCACCTTCATCTCAACTCGTGCTACAAGCCACTCATCACACCATCTCTCTCCTCCACCTCCTGGGGTTCGAGATCAACTACCCCAAGTCGCACTTGCTTCCCACCCAGCGACTTCAATTCATTGGAGCAGTTCTGGACACCACGCTAATGAGGGCCTTTCTCCCCTCCGATCGCCAGCGGACCCTGCTCCATCTCTGCCGTCAGGTACTCATGCACCCCTCCATCCCTGCCCGACAGATGATGGTCCTACTGGGTCACATGGCCTCGACGGTGCATGTCCTTCCTCTGGCACGCCTCCACCTTCGTACGCCTCAGTGGACTCTCGCCAACCAATGGTCACAGACTACGGACCTTCTTTCTCATCCCATCTCTGTGACATCATCTCTTCAGCAATCTCTCCAATGGTGGTTGAACTCCTCAAATCTTTCCAGGGGTCTGCTTTTTCATCTGCCCCCCCACTCTATGATCATCACCACAGATGCGTCCCCCTACGCGTGGGGAGCTCACCTAGGAGATCTACGCACCCAGGGACTTTGGACCCCACAGGAGCGTCGTCATCACATCAATTTCCTGGAACTCAGAGCCATGTTCTATGCCCTCAAGGCTTTCCAACATCTCCTCTGCCCTCAAGTCCTCCTCCTTTGCACGGACAATCAAGTCGCCATGTACTACATAAACAAGCAAGGCGGCACCGGATCTCGCCCCCTTTGTTTGGAGGCTCTGCGCATCTGGACCTGGGCCACGGACCGCAATCTTTTTCTCAGGGCGGTCTATATCCAGGGCGAACAGAACTCTCTGGCCGACAATCTCAGTCGCATCCTTCAACCCCACGAGTGGACGTTGGACCCTCCGACTCTGCTCTCCGTCTTTGCTCGATGGGGCACTCCGCAGGTGGACCTCTTTGCAGCACCTCACAATCATCAGCTGCCCCAATTCTGCTCCAGACTCTTCTCTCCTCACCGTCTGGCCCCGGATGCATTCCTGCTCGATTGGAGGGATCGGTTCCTGTATGCCTTCCCTCCACTTCCTCTGATGTTGCGGACCTTGTCCAAACTCCGCAAAGACCACGCCACCATGATTCTTATCGCACCTCGGTGGCCTCGCCAACACTGGTTCTCACTCCTGCTCCAGCTCAGCTCCAGGGAACCCATTCTACTTCCTGTGTTTCCTACTCTACTTACGCAACAGCATCAGTCTCTGCTACATCCCAATCTGTCTTCGCTCCACCTGACAGCTTGGTTTCTCTCGGGCTGACCTCTCCGGAGAATCTATCTCAACCGGTCCGCCTCATTTTGGACGCTTCCAGGAAACCGGCCACTCTCCAATGTTACCATCAGAAGTGAACCAGATTTTCCTCCTGGTGTCTCCGGCATCATCAAGAACCCACCTCCTTAGCGGTGGAAACTGTCTTGGAATATTTGCTCTCACTGTCCAACGCTGGCCTCAAAACTACCTCCATCAGAGTCCACCTCAGTGCCATCACTGCGTTTCATGAGCCTATTCTCGGAAAACCCCTCACGGCTCATCCTCTGGTTTCCAGATTCATGAGAGGACTCTTCAACATCAAACCGCCTCTCAAGCCTCCTCCTGTCGTCTGGGACCTGAATGTGGTTCTCTCAGCTCTCATGAAACCTCCGTTTGAGCCTCTTGCCACAACTTCTCTCAGGCTTCTTACCTGGAAGGTGCTTTTCCTAATTGCCATCACCTCTGCCAGGAGGGTTAGCGAACTGCATGCACTGGTTGCCGACCCACCTTTCACTGTTTTTCACCATGACAAGGTTGTTCTGCGTACCCACCCTAAATTCCTTCCCAAGGTGGTCTCAGCTTTTCACCTCAACCAGTCCATTGTGCTGCCCGTCTTCTTCCCTAAGCCTCACTCGCATCCTGGGGAACAGGCGTTGCACACGCTGGATTGTAAGCGTGCCCTTGCTTACTATCTTGATCGTACCAGAGCTCACCGAACAGCCCCTCAGCTCTTTTTGTCTTTCGACCCCAACCGTTTGGGTCGTCCTGTCTCCAAACGGACACTTTCAAATTGGCTTGCTGCCTGTATTGCTTTCTGCTACGCTCGGGCCGGTCTCTCACTGGAAGGAACTGTCACGGCCCACAGAGTCCGAGCTATGGCTGCTTCTGTGGCTTTCCTCCGCTCCACGCCCATCGAGGAAATCTGCAAGGCGGCCACTTGGTCCTCAGTTCACACGTTCACTACTCACTACTGTCTGGATGCGTTCTCCAGACGGGATGGACACTTCGGCCAATCTGTGTTACAAAATTTATTTTCCTAATGGCCAACCATCCCACCTCCCTCTTTGTTAGCTTGGAGGTCACCCATGTGTTAAGAATATGCTGCCTGCTTGTCCTGGGATAAAGCACAGTTACTTACCGTAACAGGTGTTATCCAGGGACAGCAGGCAGATATTCTTACGTCCCACCCACCTCCCCGGGTTGGCTTCTTAGCTGGCTTATCCTAACTGGGGACCACGCACTCCTCCGTCGGGCGGGAAGGCACTCGCGCACGCGCGGTGCGGCCAACTAGAAACTTCTAGTTAAAAAGGTCCGTACCGAGGGCTCCGTCGGTGACGTCACCCATGTGTTAAGAATATCTGCCTGCTGTCCCTGGATAACACCTGTTACGGTAAGTAACTGTGCTTTCCAATGCGATTTACAAATAATAATAAAATCAGGGTAAAAAAAAGACAAAAAATCCCCCACACAATTGTTAAAACTATGACAGTACAGGACACAAGAGAAAGACAGGTTTAATTACAATTCATAAACAAATAAAATGAACATAGAGGTTAAGACAGTAAGATGGGAATAGTTACCCACTTAATTTTCATTTAGAGGATTTTAGTCCACTATAGAGTGTTTGAGTTTTATAGAATTCAAGAAGCTCAGTAGAAAGCTTGTTTAAAGAGCCAGCTTTTTAAGTGACCTTTGAATTTACTAAGTGATTTTTCTTCCCTAATATAAATTGGAAGCGAGTTCCAAGTTTGAGGTGCCGTAACAGAGAAGATCATGTCCCTCCTCGTGTAAATGAATCTTAGTGAGGGGATGCTTTCTACCTAGGGACCCTGTTATAAAATTACTCTCCCTACCATGATCTGAAAGCTGCTTTGAAGGCCTTACTTAGCTTAGCACGAGATTATTTAAAAGTTGCACAAGATTCCCAAGCTAATGGTTTTACTAGATTTTACAACAAAGAGCTGAAAGTGATACCTTGTCAGTGGTTGAAGGGACTGATTTATTAAGAAATGAATATATTCAAAAGATTTATCTAGTTTAGCCACTTAAATCTTTGCTTCTGAAGACATGACTCCTTTATTCAGCCAAACTTGTACCTATGTGTATTTATTTGCAAGATAGAGGGGAGCTGGGTCAAGGGTTATGAATTTTTACACAATTAATAAGTAAATGTTTGAAGTCTACTTGCAATATGATTTTAGGTCTAAAATCATACTTTGATCTTTTAAGGGAGTTTTCAATACAACTGCATTTCAGACTTAATTCATGACAGAGAGTTGACTGTTCTCTATTTTATGACTGAAGCTGTGTGCTGAAGCTGTAAATTTGTTTTTTTTTTCATACAGCAGTCTCTGTGCAGATAAATAGTTTTTACCTAGAACTGTGTAGCCTTCTTTTTAGCCAGGTGAAATCCTACAGAACCAAGAATGTGGTGAAATACTACAGCTCTGAATGACCCAAGGGTGGTATGGAAAACAAATGGCCAAAGTGTAGATGAGTGGCATTAAGCTCAGGAACAGAGAGTCTTGTGTGGATTTATTCCACTCTCCTTAGACTCACGGAACCCAGAGCCGAGAGCAAGGCTAGATTATTGTTATATTGGGCCCTAGGCAAACATATGTTTGTGGGCCCCTATCAGGGACCCTCTCCATTACCAGTACTTTACCTCTCCAGAAGTAGCAGGGAACAGTGCAAAGTATAGAATGACATGGGGATGGATACCCATGGGGCGGGAACAAGGAAAAAACCAATATGTATGGGAATAGATCCCAATGGGACAAAGCGGACATGGGTACAGGGACAAACTTTGTTCCTGTGTAATTCTCTAAAAACTTGAGACTAGTATCAATATGTAAAAACTTAACACTTCTTATACAATTGGCAACTAATTCAATGATGAACAAACTGCAGAAGCTGCTTTTGGATTTAAATGAACTTCTGTTAAATGACGTCATTTATGTCTTATCTGCCTTTAATGCGGCAACCAGTGTCTTGTCTGCTGATCAGACTCCTACCATCGGCAACGTTCATCCATCTTGTGTCCAGCTGCTCACGCATCTTACAGTTATTGCAACAGATTCATCCATCATTGCTGGCATCAAGGAACATTTCCCGCATTTAATAGACACTTATTTTCCTGTTCATCCTCTACACAGTTTAGGTTCTCATTTATGCCCATGTCTGAAAGACAATCCAATCACCTTCCCAGATGATGTAAAAATGTAGGCAACTAAATCTTTGGGAAGGCTGTACCAAAACCAGATCAAAAAGGAAAGCTTTATTTGTGATTTTTAAACAGTTGTACAGAATATTGTCCCATTTTATGCTTTAATAAAAAGATTTAAAATATCTTAAATAATAAAATGCTAGCCGCGCATGCGCACTTGCCTCGCGTGTTCCCTGATCCCTTTTCTGTCGGGATGTGGCAAGACAAGAGCGCATGCGCGCCCTTCCCTGCTCTCCACCTCACAATACGGTCCTACTGGCCAAAGTTTCTAAAGGCAGTACGGAGCGGCGGCTGCTGGGAGGAGGCTGCAGCGGCTTGAGGCGAAAGGTGGTGCGGAGTGGCGGCTGCCAGCCAATAGCACCCCCTGCCCTATCTGTCGCGGCCCAGGAGAGACTTCCTGTGTCCGGGGCTGGCTCCCATGGAGATGTTGTTTTTCTGTTTGGGGCTGCGGCGGCGGCTTCTCTCGGGAGCCGCACCAGCGTCTGACACCTCTCTGATGTCACAACTTCAGAGACAAGGCTTCCGACGTTGGTGCGCCTCTTGAGGGAGTCTGCCGCCGCGGCTTTGGATAGAGGGGTAGCATTTTCTTTGGAGCCGGCCTTCGAAGAGGCTTGGGACGAGGAGACGGATGCAGGAGGGGCTGCCGCCGCGAAGGGCTTTGGTGGGGGAGCCAGCCAGACCGCGAGTGTGGGGCCGTTGTAAGCGCGGATTGGTCAAAGAGCCGCCGCTGCCGAGGCTTTGAAATTGCTCTCCCACCGTCACTCCCTCCCGCCCCGGCTCTGCCTCTGCCCCAGCCCAGGTTCAAAAGCAGGAGAGGCGGTCAGCCTGCACTCCCTCTCTCTCTCTCGCTCCTAAATCGTGGACGGCCTCAAGAGTTATATTAGACAGCTTTCATCGCCCTGAGCCCCCCCCCCCCTTTTTTTTTTCTTTCAGCTCCCTAGATCGACACTGTGCAATGAGTTTCTCTAAAGAGTCCAGATTGTGAATTTCCCTCTCTGGTGTCAACTTCACTACAAAAATACAGAACATGGCAGGAAGAGGTGCTGATGGACAGGAGGAGCAGGAAAGAGGTGATGATGGACAGGGGGGAGGTAAAACAAAGGAAGAAGGCCTGCTGCTGGATAAGGGGAGCAGTGAAGGGGTGGTGGTGGACACAGGGGAGGTAAAAGGAAGTGAGAATGGACAGGAGGAACAGACAAGGGGTGGTGGTGGACAGCCAAAAGAAAGACAGAAAGAAAGAAAGACAAATACAGAAAGCGGCTAAGGAGACAGAGAGAGAAAGAAATAAAGACAGACACACACATATATATTCTAGCAACCGTTAATGTAACAGACCGTAGCGTGGCGGAAACAAGAACGGAGCTAAACTGGAGGCAGAAAAGACAGCGGACTTCCTCTCTCCCCTCAGAGCAGGCCACACTGCACCGCCCCTTCACAACGCCAGACACAACAGTGATGTTCATTGGCTGGCTCAGCAGCGGGTTGGCATGACAACGGCATTGGCTACACCCGCCTAGCGATGATACCAAGGCGGCCAACGATTGGCTGGGGCGACGGCGCTCAGAATCCCCGGCTGGGAGCGTGAGACTGGTAGGTGGGCGGGCGCTGTGGCTGTCCGGGGGAAGACAGACAGACAGGGGCCAGAGAGAGAGACAGAAAGAAAGACAGACAGGGGGAGAGAGACAGAAAGAAAGACAGACAGAGGGAAGGGAGAGCGACAGAAAGAAAGACAGACAGGGGGCCAGGGAAAGAGACAGGCAGAAAGAAAGAAAAGTGGAGGGAGAGAGACAGAAAGAAAGAAGAAATGCCTAAGTCTACACATCTATTCTAGCACCCGTTAATGTAACGGGCTAAAAAGCTAGTAAAATCATAAGTGTTTAAGGCATGTGCAAATAAGGACAGAGATTGTGGAGACGGGGACTTAGCTCATGGGGCACGGATGGAAACAGACCCTGTGGGGATGGAGACAGTCCTTGGGGCAGGGATGAGGACAAACTCTGTCCTTGTGTCATTCTCTCGCCTAGCTGCTATGCAAGCACATACTTTGAATGGAAAAGCTCAATGGGGTAGAGCTGGAGAACAGCTAAATTACCCAGTTCAGAACAGAAACTCAGTTCTGGGACTTCAAGTGCTGGTTTCAATTAGTGGTATCAGGGACTACAAATAGAATACTGAATTGGGGGTATAAGTCCAAAAAAGGACTGACCAAAATGTGTTCCTCCTGGAGCTGGGTAACTTGGCATCTGTGCAGGAGAAGGCTGAGAATTATGCAAGCTGGGCAAGTCATTTTCACTCTCAATTGCCTCTTGCAGCCCCAGATTTCTTACTGATGAAATAAGCAAAAATCACACTGTCGACATCAAGAGGTTTTTTCCCCCACACTCACTGTGGAATCTGTGTTTACTCTTACAGTTCTCCATAGAAAAAATGTATTCAGATTCTGGTAGCACTTCAATAACGGCAACACAAAATCCCTTCACGGCAGCACTGCCAGATAATCTGTGATGTAACACTAACCTCCTCTTCTATTAAACTGCGCTAGCAGTTTTTAGCACAGAGAGCCGCCCTGAATGGCCCGCGCTGCTCCCGACGCTCATAGGAACTCTGTGAGCGTTGGGAGCAGCGCAGGCTATTCAGTGTGACTCCCCATGCTAGAAACTGCTAGCGCAGTTTCGTAGAAGAGGGGGTAAATCATGTAAAGAAACGTCTCAGAATCTATATTGCAACCGTAACATTAATTCTGGAAACTGAATTTACACAACAGCAATATATGTCCCACTGAAAATACCAGGCAACTCAGATTCATATATTGTAGATTGCCACACAAGCCATGTGCCAGTAGAATCTCCCACCACAGTCACATGCCGAACACAGATAATAAAGGACCAAAACTTAGAAATTGTCCGTAGCTCGGAATCAGCCCTACCCTTCCCTTGCTACACCCCCATCTGCATTCCATCCCTGTAGCCCAGAATCAGCTTTACCCTTCTCTACACCCCCACCCCTGTAGCCTAGAATCAGGCCCCTCTCCCCAAACACAACAGCATTAAATATAAAAACTTAAAAATAAAAAATAAATTTAAAACCATCCTGGTCAGGAAACCCACTAACATTAAACATAAAACTTCCAAAGCCTACCACCACTACAAAATTGTGTTTAGATTTTTTTTACCTATGCTTTTCTTCTCTACAGAGGTTGGTGGATCCTGCTGTCCAGTGTGCCTGTGATCCAAGTTGGCTCTTTTAATGCCTGTTGAGACACGGGGAAGTCTAACTCAGTGGAGGAAGCTGAGTGGGCACTTTTTGTTAACTGCCCTTTTACTGTACCCTTGCGGGGAGAGCTAACAACGGTGGGGAGTGCTCAGTAGGACTGAGTGGCTCAAGATCTAGTATCAGCCTGATGTTGAGTAGTAGTCACTCCCCATCCCCAGTAAAAAAAAAAAAAAAAAAGGTTTCTTTGTTTGCTCGTGCTGCCACCGCTTACTAAAATAGAGGCTACCTCACAAGTGGCTGAGACTGACTGCGGCTGTGCAAGATTGCAGGTAGAAGAGGCTGGGCAGGCCTGAGCTGAGATTGGGCGTGCAGGGCCCATGCAGGCCCACTCGTAACTACACCCCTGTCCTAGCTTCCTGAATCCTGAGCATATCTCACAGGGCCCCACTAAACCTTTGGGCCTGAGGTACAAGCCTAGTTTGCCTATGCCTTAAACTGGTTCTGGCTGAGAGAATGCTAGTCTATAAGGAACAGAAAGTAACATCTAAAGTTGATAGGGAAGACATCTAAATAGAGTGGAGGAGTAACCTAGTTCAACAAAGACAGGAGGATGCTTGGGTGCATAAAGAGAGGAATGGTCAGTAGGAAGAGAAGTTTTGAATATTGTTGGTGGTCTAGAAAATACTTCTTTACAGAAAGGGTTATAGATGCATGGAATAGTCTCCCGACGGAGGTGGTAGAAATGAAGACTATCTGAATTCAAGATTGCATGGACAGGCATGTGGGAGAGGAAGAGACAGTGGATGTTGTGGATGGGCAGACTGGATGGGCCATTCGGCCTTTATCTGCCATCATGTTTCTAAATCCCACTGCTGCTGCTCCTTATGGTCTTGGGTAAGTCATTTAATCCTCCATTCTCTCAGGTGTAAACTTAAGATTGTGAACTCTCCAGGGGCAGAAAAATACATACTGTACCTGAATGTAACTCACCTTGAGCTACTACTGAAAAAGGTGTAAGCTAAATCCAAATTAAGACCCTCTTTTATTAAACCATGGGAGAGGTTTCTACCATGGGCCGGGGCGCTAAATGCTCTGGCGCTGCTCCGACACTCATAGGAATTCCGTGAGTGTCGGAGCAGTGTTGGAGCACTTGGCGCTCCAGGCCACGGTAGAAACCTCTACCACAGATTAGTAAAAGAGGTCCTAAATATACTCTGTTATTTTTACATAGCTGCCTTGCAGCCTTAAAATATTAACCTCTAACCTTTTCCCCCATAGGCATAGAATGAATGAAGATTTAGAGGATCAGGTCTTTGTAATTAATATATTTTCTGACTAGTTGGAACCATCTTTATTTCTACATATTCAACCAGACTAATGGTTTGTAATGAAAAGATAAATGCCACCTGCATTGTTGTTTGTTTTTTTTTAAGTTCAATCAGTTTTTATTGACATTTTAAAGTATAGTTTTAGTAGGACGTTTCCTACTATACTTACTTTTACGACAACGATGACTAAATGTATTATTACTGATGTTGTTGATTCTGTATATTGGTCATCGTTGCTGTTTATTGTATACTGCATTGTTAAAATTAAACTCTTTTGCCCTGTACTGATGATAAGGGTTTTTTGTTTTAATTTTCCACGAATATACATGAAATAAGGCAAGCATGCAGCATCATGCATGTTTCTCCACAGATATTTGTACAATATGAACCACTCCCAAGCATTCAGCAGTGGCACAACCTGGTATGCACTGTGACATAATCTTCTGGCTCAATGCTGCAGTAGGTTTGATCACTGATTTAGATCAAGGAAATGAAACCCGGTGAAGGGGTGGTGGCTGCCTGCTGTTTAATCTCTCAGCTTACTAGGACTACAGCCATTTTTAAATGTTCTGTCGGAATTGCATTATATTTCTGCTGGGGATCTGATTGCTCGGATTGCTGAATTCATGCTAGCCCAAGGAATTGAGGTGTACCTAGTTCCAAATCCTTTTCCAGTGGTGTTAACTGGAAGATGAGCACCTCCATAAATGACAAGGTCTTTCATCCCTTTTCTTATAGCTTCTGTTTCTTGAGATTTGAGAGCAGGGTTTGGAAACTAGTCAGAATGTCAGGAGGTACCTTTATCAATCTTTCAAGCATCAAGATGTTAGATATGTATAATTAATGGTGAGGCTTAGATAGCATTTACTTGCAGTTCTCTTTAAGCCTCTTCCCTTTTTTTTTATTTTTTTAAATCTTACAGAAAGTGTACAAGAATATATCATTAATAACTACAATATAACACTTGAAATTCTTTCTCATATAATCCTAAAAACATAAAAATTTTAACCCTTCCCACCCTCCCTTCCACAATTAGTACAACAAAACATATCATAAATATATTATAAACACATTATTTAGTAAAAATTTCCATAACAACCCCCCACTCCCTATGTGTACATATATCTATCCAAGGAAAATGATGTTTACTCATTACAATATTCCAACGACCCCCAGATCTTTATAAAATTATTATAATTCCCTTTCTGCATAGCAATTGCTCTTTCCATCTTAAAAATATGGCATAGCGAATTCCACCAAAATGTATAATTGAGATTAGTATAATATTTCCAGTTATTGGTAATATGCTGAATGGCAACCCCTGTCATGATTAATAAAAGTTTGTTATTATGTGATGATATTTGACTTTTTTTCCTCATAGACATGCCGAACAGAATAGTATCATAGGATAGTGCAACATGGTTTTCTAATAGACAATTTACTTGAGTCCAAATTGAATTCCAAAATATCCTAATACAGGGACAATGATAAAGTAAATGATCCAGTGTCCCCGCTTCCAGATTACAGTGCCAGCATCTATTAGACTTCGAGGAATCTAACTTTTGTAAACGAACAGGGGTCCAAAACGCTCTATGCAACAAAAAGAACCAAGTTTGCCTCATAGATGCAGACACTGTACATCTCATTCCTTATGACTCTTCCCTTTCATAAACCTTACTAAAAAATTGTAGTTTATCTTATCTTGTTATCTTTATTTTATTCTAATATGAGTTGTTATTCTTTCTTTGTGACTTAGCTCAGACTAGTGGAATGTACTCAGTAGGAATGTCTGCCATCAGCCTTGTATTTCTATGCTATAGCAACAAATTCTGCCCCTACTCCCTAACCCCATTCATAGGCACCAGATCTGAGGGTGCCTGGTCACTCCTTAAGTTTCAAGTTTCAAGTTTATTTCATTCTTGATATATCGCCTATATAAACATTCTAGGCGATGTACATAGTATAATAAAACATAGAAACATTAATATACTTTAAAAACAACAAAATTCAAAAATGACTAACAATAAAGCGGGGAAAGAGGGAACAAAGTTACAATAAGGGCATAGGAAAAAAAGGGAAAAAACAAAAGGTTGGGTAAATTGTTACAAGGCACTCTTTATGATTATTAATATAGATCAAATAGATACGTTAAAATATTAGAGATCGTAAGCGTCCCTAAACAAATAAGATTTTAAAAGTTTTTTAAAAGCTAAAGTATCATGTTCAATTCTAAGATACTGAGGGAGGGAGTTCCATGATTGTGGGCCTGCTACAGTGAAAATATCAGCTCTTCTTGTGCCGATGATTTTTAAGGAGGGGATAATTAGTAAATTTGATTCTGATGAGCGTAAAGAGCGTTGTGGTTTGTAAGGGATTAAAGATTTTGAAATAAATTGTGGCTCGCTAGATGATAGGGTCTTAAAGATTAGAAATAGAATTTTATACAATATCCTGTGGTTAATTGGTAGCCAATGTGCGTCAATCATCAGTGGGGATACATGATCAAATTTTTTTGCGTTGTAGATAAGTTTAATTGCCGTGTTCTGAATTATTTGGAGTCGCCTTCGTTCCTTCTGTGTGATATTTAAGAATAGAGCGTTACAGTAATCGATTCTTGCAATGATAAATGAATGTATTAAGATATTTATGGAAGAGGGGTTTAGAAATTTGGAAATGGCTCTTATCTGACGTAATTTGAAGAAACAGTTTTTAACATATATTTTAGGCTGTACTTTATTAAATTGAAACTGCTTTGGTTGTATTCAGTAGCGTAGTGAGGGTAGGAGGCACCTGGGGTGGTGGCACCCCCATGCACCATCTTCTCCTCCTCCCCACTCCTTCCACACCAAACCCCTCCCCCCCCCCCACTCCTTCCGCACCCCCACGCCATACACGCGCCCTCTCTCACCACCCACATACCTTTTTTAATCTTCCACAGCGTGATCAGCTTCTCCGGCCTGCTGATCACACTGGCTTTCCCTCTGATGTCACTTCCTGGCTCTGCGACCCAGAAGTGATTTCAGAGGGAGCCAGGCTGGCATGAGCAGCAGGCTAGAGTAGTTGCTTGCGCTGGTGAAGATTTTAAAGAGGCATGGGGGCGAAGAAGGGAGGGCACAAGCATGGTGTGGGGGGGTGGAGAGGTGCCGGCACTCCCACCAAGACAGCATCCAGGGAAGTTTCTCCCCCCCCCCCTTTTATTCACTATTGGTTGTATTGCAGAAAGGTGGTATATTAAGTCTATGATCCTTTACCCTTTGTCCCTTTGTAGAGGAAAGCTCCCTGCTGTAAAGCTACTGCTTCCTCTTCCTGAAGCCTGTTGGCTAGCTTGTCTGACTGATGGGATTTACAGGCAGGAAGGAACTGTAATCTAGAGATTATCTACAGTTATCAATGGGGAGGCGAAACGCAGCATATAGATGCTGAGAAAAGATACTTTATTGCCAAAACAGTTTTATAAGTGTTGCCAATGAGGCCAAGTTTTATAAGTGTTGCCAATGAGGCTACGTTTACCAATGGGCAAAGGGGGCAGCTGCCCCAGGACCCTGCATTAAGGAGGCCCAGCCATCCCTGCTTGGCTGGCCCGGACCTTCTCTCTGACATCAGAATTGACAGGGGAAGGCTTGTGGGCCAGCGGCGTGCAATCACTGCATGTGCCTGGCCCTTCCTTTCCTGGACTTGCTGCAGCAGCAGGTGGGCAGCGAGCGGTGGCGGCGGACCAAGGAGAGGATGAATCAGTGGCGGGTAGGCAGGCTTTGGCACAGCAGGGAGGGAGGCAGGCAGGCAGACTTTGGTGTGGAAAGGAGGGAGGCAGGCTTCAGTGCAGGAGGGAGGGAGATAGGACAAAGGCTGGAAGGCAGTTAGGGGGAGGGGCACAAACTTGGGACATAGGAAGTAGGAAAGGAGGGAGGGAATAGAAAGGGAAAATTGTTGGGCCTGAAAAAGGAAGGAAGGATGCATGCATGCATGCATTTAAGATGAAGCTTAGTTCCCAGAAAACTGAATTTTGCTTTGCAACCCCTACAAGGTTGATGGAGAACTTTCTTGATTTGAATGGTACAATATACAAAAATTTGGGGGGTGTATTTAGATAGGAATCTAAGGAGGCTCAGCTGAATGCAGTGGTTCATAAAAGTGTGGTTTTTTTTACACTTTGGAAACTGCATTCTACATGATCTTGTTTTGAGCAACTAACATTTCAACTCTTGGGTGCAGTCTTTGTTATTGTCAGTCCTTGATTACTGTTATTGTCAGTCCTTGATTACTGTAACATAGTTTATTTTGCAAGTTGTAAAAAGCATTATCCCAGGACAAGCAGGCATGATATTCTCACATGTGGGTGACGTCATCTACGGAGCCCCGGCGCGGACAGCTTTTCAAGCAAACTTGCTAGAAGTTTCAAGTTTGCACACTGCACCACGCATGTGCGTGCCTTCTGCCCACTAGAGGGCGCATCCCACCTCGTGGTCCTCAGTTCAAATTTTTCCGCGGAGCAAGAAAGCCCTGTGGATCTGAGCTCCAGTGTTTTTGCCTTCTAGCTGCCGCGTTTAGTTTGTTTATTGATCGGATTAATCGCGGTGCTGCTTTATTTTTCGTCCGTCTTACAAAAAAAAAAAAAAAAAAAAAAAATAATAATTGTTTTTCGTTGGGCTCCGGGGGCTCCCGGAAGCCTGAGCCGGGGAACGTCGGTCGTTCCCGGCCTTCTTCTTTTTCTCGTCGATGTCCCGTCCTGTTACGGGATTCAAGAAATGCAGCCGGTGTGAGAGACTACTCTCCATCACCGACCCTCACCGGTGGTGCATTGTCTGTCTTGGGCCCGAACATCCAACAGCCTCGTGTGATCGCTGTGCTACCTTCCAGAACAGGGCCCTCCGTCGCCGTAAGGCCAGAATGGCGGAATTGTTCGCCGTCGACGCGCCGCCCAAGGCCTCGACGTCGGCCCCGGCTTCGGCCCCGGCCTTGACCTCGGCCTCGGCGTCCTCGGGGGCCTCGGCGTCGCCTCGGCCCTCATCTTCGAAGCCGTCGTCATCGAAGCCAGCTTCGGGTAAGTCCTCTGTTCCATCCCCTTCAGCAAAGAAGCCATCCTCGAGTCAGGCCAAAGCGGGTGGGTCGACCCCGGCCCCGCATCGGACCTCGACTCCGCACACCCCGAGGGAATACTCGAGACCGAGGTCGCCCTCCAGGGAGTGTGCCCCGGACTCGGAACTCCCCACCTTCGTGGGGATTCCGGCCTTCCAGGATCTCCTTCGAGCCTTGATCTCATCGGAGCTGTCGGGAGCCCTGGAAGTGCTGCAGCGTGCTGCGGGCCCGGCGACGTCGACCTCGGCCGGGGCGCCCTCGGCCTCGGAGGCCCCGGTCTCGGCTCCCTCGACCTCGGGAGCCCCGGCCTCGGCGACCTCGGTCTCGGGTATTGCGGCCCCGTCCACCTCGGTCTCGGCCCCGCCCCGGACCTCGACCTCGGGGGAGCCTCCTGAGCGCAGTGTCCGCCCAAAAGAAAAGCTCCGCAGAGTGCGCCGACTTTCCTCCTCGGCTTCGGGATCTTCCCCGGACGCCTCGCCCTCGAGGCGACCTCGGACGAGGCGCCGATCGAGGAAGCCTAAGCGACCCCGGGGCTCGCCTCGGCGCGATCGTTCCTCGTCGTTCGGGGGCGAGGCGCTGCAGGTGTCGGAGTTGCGCCTCGATAATCCGAGGCTCCTCCGCTCACCTCGGGGAAAGTCTTCCCGCGCCGCCTCGCCGAGGAAACGGGAGAGGACCCCACGGACCCCGGGATCCTCCCCCAGGGACTCCCCTAGGAGGATGATTTCACCCTCCCCCTCGAGGGCCGTGGAGAGAGGATCCTGGGATTCAGGATCGGTTAGGAATCCTCAGTATTCCCATGAGGCCTCCCCCCGCTCCTCGGTGGGACGGTCGAGAACCCCGTCCCCCCAGGCTAGGCCGTCCTCCTTCTCATCTTTTGTCCAGGACATGGCCCAAGCCCTGGGGATTGACCTGATGGTAGGTTCCAAATATTCCAAGGAATTTCTAGAGGAACAGGACCTTCCCACTCCCCCTAGAGAGGTACCTAGACTCCCTCTCAACAGTGTCCTCCTGCAGACCTGGCTGAAGAACTTGTCGAGCCCTCTTACAGGCACGTCTGTCCCGTCAAAAATGGAATCAAAGTATAGGACGATTCCCCCGAAAGGGTTTGATAAGGCGCAGCTCTCCCACCAGTCCCTCCTGGTGGAATCTGCCCTTAAAAAATCACAGCCCTCACGGGTTTCTGCGGCGGTTCCACCCGGCAGGGAGGGGCGGACCCTGGACAAGTTTGGCCGTCGCCTCTATTCAAACACTCTGATGGCCACCAGAGTTCTAAATTACTCCTTCACCTTTTCCTCCTACTTGCGTGGGATGGTGAAGGACCTTCCTCAATATCGGAACTCGTTACCGGACTCCAAAAGAGCAGGATTCGATAAGTTTATGTCCAACCTGTCTCAATTGCGGTTGTACCTTTTCCATTCAGTGTACGACACCTTTGAGCTGGTTTCGAGGGTGTCGGCCCTCGCAGTGGCCATGCGCCGCTTGGCCTGGCTTCGCACCCTCGACATGGACCCAAACCTGCAGGAACGTCTTGCAGACCTGCCCTGTGTGGGGTCCGAGTTATTTGACGAGTCTTTGGAGGCGGCGACCAAACGGTTGTCGGAACAGGAACGCTCTTTAGCATCCCTGGTCCGCCCCAAACCTAGGCCCCCGCCACAGAAACCTTTCCGGCCTCCGCCGCGCCGGTACCCCCAGAAGTCGACCCCGTCCTTCTCAAGACCGCCTCCGAGACGTTCGTCTCAACGAGGCAGAGGGGGACAAACCCAAGCCCCGGCGCAGGGCCCTTCTAAGCCCGCGCCTTCCTTTTGACGGGCTGAGCGGACGGGGCGGGTTCCCCTCCGCACCTTCACCAGAACCCCTTCCTATCGGGGGGCGTCTTCGGTCCTTCCGGAAGGCATGGACCGCGATTACCTCAGACGCTTGGGTGCTCCGGATCGTCTCCGAAGGCTACTCGCTCAATTTTGTGTCCTCACCACCGGACAGTCCCCCAAGTTTAGCCTGGTGCAACCGGTCGCAACTACCGACCCTTCTGACCGAAGCCAAAGCTCTCCTGAAGCTTCGGGCGGTCGAGCCGGTCCCCAAGGACCAGTGGGGGACGGGATTTTACTCCCGTTACTTTTTGGTCCCAAAAAAGACCGGGGACATGCGCCCCATACTCGACCTCAGGAAGCTCAACAAATGCCTGGCCAGGGAGAAATTTCGAATGCTATCTCTCCCGGTCTTGTATCCTCTCTTGGAGGAAGGGGACTGGATGTGCTCCCTCGACTTGAAGGAAGCATATACCCATGTCCCGGTGCACCCCACCTGCCGAAAATTCTTACGATTCCAGGTGGGAGACCTACACCTCCAGTACAGAGTCCTGCCCTTCGGCCTGGCCGCGTCCCCACGAGTATTCACGAAGTGCATGGTAGTAGTGGCGGCAGCCCTGAGGTCTCGCGGGCTCCACGTGTTCCCTTACCTGGACGACTGGCTCATCAAAGCCCCGACCAGGGAGGAGGTTATCTCAGCGACCCGACAGTCTATTGCCTTCCTGCAAACCCTCGGATTCGAGATAAACTTTCCAAAGTCTCAGTTGAGGCCGGCTCAGTCTCTTCAATTCATAGGTGCGGTGCTGGACACGGTGCGCCTGCGCTCCTACCTTCCGACCCAACGGTTGGAAGTCTTGGTACGGATGAGCCGCCAGGTCTCTCAACTACCAAGGGTGTCGGCCAAGCGCATGATGATGCTGCTCGGCCATATGGCCTCGACGGTACACGTCACGCCATTTGCGAGGCTGCATCTGAGGATCCCTCAGTATACACTCGCATCACAATGGCGCCAGGAGTGCGATCCGGAGTCGCGCCTCATTTCGGTGACTCCGCTTTTGCGGAAATCGCTAAGTTGGTGGACAGACTCTTCAAATCTGTCCACGGGACTAATGTTTCGCACTCCCCCATTTCGCAAGGTTCTGACCACGGACTCCTCGGACTACGCGTGGGGAGCCCACCTCGACGGTCTTCGCACACAGGGCCTGTGGTCGGCGGAGGACCGTCGCTGTCACATCAACGTGCTAGAGCTTCGGGCCATCTTCCTAGCACTTCGAGCCTTCGTTCACGTAGTACAGGACCAGGTGGTCCTCGTCCGCACGGACAACCAAGTAGCAATGTACTATGTGAACAAACAGGGGGGAACGGGGTCGTGGCCCCTCTGCTCCGAGGCCCTTCGCCTCTGGGAGTGGGCGGCCTCCCGGAACATCTTCCTCCGGGCGGTCTACATCCAGGGGGAACTGAATTGTCTGGCGGACAAACTCAGTCGACTCCTGCAACCCCACGAGTGGACTCTACACTCAGCAGTTCTGCACGAGGTCTTCGCTCGCTGGGGAACGCCACAGGTAGATCTGTTCGCCTCTCCGGAGGCACACAAACTACCACTATATTGTTCTCGGATGTACTCGCGGGATCGTCTGGAGGCGGATGCCTTCCTTCTCGATTGGGACGGGAAGTTCCTCTATGCATTCCCTCCTTTCCCTCTGATCATGCGAACGTTGGTACACCTCAGATCGTCCACGGCCACGATGATTCTCATAGCTCCTCGGTGGCCGCGTCAGAACTGGTTCTCCCTACTGCTCCAACTCAGCGCCAGGGAACCCCTTCTTCTGCCTGTCGGTCCTTCTCTGCTATCTCAGAATCAAGGATCCATGTTACATCCCAATCTGCAGTCATTGCACCTGACAGCTTGGTTTCTTGTTCCCTGACCCCTCCGGACCTGTCTCAATCAGTGAGGGAAGTGCTGGAAGCCTCCCGCAAGATCTCGACGAGGCTTTGCTATTCGCAGAAATGGACCAGGTTTTCCACCTGGTGCTCTTCTTTCCTCCTGGACCCGGTATCGGCCCCGGTACCCTCGGTTCTGGACTACTTATTCCATTTGTCGCGCTCTGGCCTGAAAACCACTTCGGTGCGTGTCCATCTTAGTGCGATTTCCGCCTTCCACCAACACCTGGATGGACGCCCTCTGTCTCTCCATCCCTTGGTGACACGCTTCATGAAAGGATTACTCAGGGTTTGTCCCCCGCTCAAACCTCCCCCAGTCGTATGGAATTTGAATGTGGTTTTAGCTCAACTGATGAAACCACCCTTTGAGCCACTCAACAAGTCCCTCTTGAAATTTCTGACTTGGAAGGTGGTGTTTCTGATTGCCCTCACCTCCGCTAGGCGGATTGGGGAACTACAAGCCTTGGTTGCGGACCCACCCTTCACCGTATTCCATCATGACAAGGTGGTCCTCCGCACCCATCCTAAGTTTGTCCCGAAGGTTGTTTCTGATTTCCACCTCAATCAGTCCATTGTCCTTCCTGTGTTCTTCCCTAAGCCCCACTCCCATCCTGGCGAGACGGCGCTTCACACGCTTGACTGTAAGAGGGCGTTGGCATTTTACCTTCAACGCACCAAGTCCCATCGGAAGGTCCCGCAATTATTCTTGTCCTTCGATCCCAATCGATTAGGGCACCCAGTTTCCAAGCGCACTCTGTCTAACTGGTTGGCGGCGTGCATCTCCCTTTGCTATACTCAGGCTGGCCTTCCTCCCCCGGGTCGAGTCACGGGGCACAAGGTCCGAGCAATGGCAGCTTCGATAGCCTTCCTCCGTTCCACCCCGATGGAAGACATATGTAAGGCTGCCACTTGGTCTTCGGTTCATACATTCACCTCTCACTACTGTCTGGACACTCTGTCCAGGAGTGACGGCCGGTTTGGCCAGTCAGTTTTACAAAATCTGTTTTCTTAAAATTGCCATCCTCCCACCTGCCCTTTTTGGTTTGGCTTGGAGGTCACCCACATGTGAGAATATCATGCCTGCTTGTCCTGGGATAAAGCACAGTTACTTACCGTAACAGGTGTTATCCAGGGACAGCAGGCATATATTCTCACAACCCGCCCACCTCCCCGGGGATGGCTTCTAAGCTAGTTATGGAACTGAGGACCACGAGGTGGGATGCGCCCTCTAGTGGGCAGAAGGCACGCACATGCGTGGTGCAGTGTGCAAACTTGAAACTTCTAGCAAGTTTGCTTGAAAAGCTGTCCGCGCCGGGGCTCCGTAGATGACGTCACCCACATGTGAGAATATATGCCTGCTGTCCCTGGATAACACCTGTTACGGTAAGTAACTGTGCTTTTTCAATGGCTTGCATTGATTCAAAACCCAGCAGTACACTTAGGGGCTCATAATCGAAACAGGTTGTCCAAGTGCAGATAATTGAAACGGGTTTTTAAACATATCCAGAGACTTTTTAGGCCTTTGAATCCTGCTGTGCGCCCAGAGCTGAAAGGGGCGTTTTTGAAGGAGTGGTTAGGGCAGGATGTGGGCTGACCTAGACTTAGTCTTACTAGAGCAGTGGTCTCATACTCAAACCCTTTGCAGGGCCACATTTTGGATTTGTAGGTACTTGGAGGGCCTCAGAAAAAAATAGTTAATGTCTTATTAAAGAAAAGACAATTTTGCATGAGGTAAAACTCTGTATAATTCATAAATCTTTCCTTTTGGTTAAGTCTTAATAATAATATTGTAATTTATAGCTAAAGAGACATATGATCGAGAAACTGTTTTATTTTACTTTTGTAATTATGATAAACATACCGAGGGTCTCAAAATAGTACCTGGCGGGCCGCGAGTTTGAGACCACTGTACTAGAGGGATAATCGAAAATTTTACAAAGCTGCCTGAATGGAACTTATACATTGTAACTTAGGCGATCTAAAAACAGGTCTAAGTGCCCAGAAGGTATCCAAAGTGACCTGATAACCACAGCAGACACAAAGTATAGACCTCCCCCACTCCCCCAATGATCACCCCCCCCCCCCCCCGCAACACCGCCATCGAAATTGGAATAAAAACGTATATACCTGCCTCCAGAACATCAGCACTTGGCATAGGAAAGCCTAGTTGAGCTGCACAGAGGTGGCTTAAGTAGTCTGGGGGGTGGGCTAGTGAACCATACAGAGGAAGACCCAGGCCCATAAGCCACTCTAACCACTGCATTCATGACGGAAAATGTGACTCCACCAAAACACCCCCCAAACCCTACTGTACTGCCATATAGGTGGTACCTGCAGCCATAAGGGCTATTGGGGTTGTAGACAGGTGGGTATAGTAGGTTTTGGGGGTGTTTTGAGGGGCTCATCATGAACTGCAAGGGAGTTTTGGTGAGATGTTTGTTGCACCCTTTTTGTGACGTTCACAGCAGTGCCCTGTAAGGTGCCCCACTACTCTGTTCCCAAGTCTGGGTGGCCAGTCCATCATTTTGGTGCCCCTCACATGTCCAAAAGGTCTGGTTCTAGGCATTTGGGACTTGGGACAGTTTTTTGGATGAGAATGTAGTATAAAAATAGACGTACTGTACTAGCGGTCTGGACGATCAAACGGCTGAATGTAGAAGTACACAAATTTTGGAAAAAAAAATTTGGGATATATTTTCAAGAGTGGACTTTGGACGCTGCCTCCAGAACAGCGCCCTTGGCCCAAAATGGACTTAGACGGACTAGCGCCCTAGGCCCAAAACAAAACTTAGCCGTTTGTTTTGATTATTCCCCCTCTTAATTTTTAATCTGGGTAAAACGGATCATGTAATACCTTACCTCTGTAAATTACATTGGGTCCTAGTAGAGACTTGTACTCTTTTTTTTTTTTTCCAAATTTGGTTATCTCTATTATAAGGCGCTTCATGGTCTGCTACCAAATTATTTTACCCCCCCCCCCTTTACGAAGTCGTGTCAGGCTTTATTATCGCCGGCCGTGTTTTTATTAGCTATGACGCTCATAGGAATTCTATGAGCGTTGTTGTTAATGCCGCTGTGGCCGGCAATAAAAAGCCTAGTGCAGCTTCATAAAAGGAGGGTCTAGTGATCATTTTCTCTTTTTTACTCCTGTAAAATCTTTATGAAGTTCAGTTTTTTTTTTTGGGGGGGGGTTATATTTCTATCAGTTAAAGGCTGTATTTATAAGAAATAACGGTGAAGGCTGATATCAGGCTGCAAAGTTGGGGAAGAAAGGAGAGGTACTGTTGCTGGGTGATTTCAAACTGCAGGATGCTGATAAGAAAGTTCCGTCTGGGGAATCAGAAAGAAGTAGAGATAGTGGATGCCATTCAAGGAACTCCGCTCAGACAAATGGTGATGCAATCAATGAGGGAAAAAGCGATACTGAATCTGGTACTCACAAATGGGGAAAGTGTCTCTAATGTCTGAGTGGGAGCCCACCTGGGCGGCAGTGATCATCAAATGGTTTGGTTTGATATAACAACTAAAACGGAGGGCGGCCACACAAAAATCAAAGTCCTGGATTTCAAACATGCAAACTTTAATAAAATGGAGAAGTATCTGAAGAAAGAGCTAATAGGATGGGGGGACATAAGGGAACTGGAAAAACAGTGGGTCAAGCTGAAAGGAGCAATAAAAATGGCTACTGACAAGAGGAAAAGGAAACCGATATGGTTCTTCAAATAGTGGCGGAGAAAATAAAGGCAAAAGAATTGGCGTTTATGAAATATAAAAATACTTGAGAAGATGAGCACAAAGAGGAACACCGGATGAAAATGAAAGAAGCCAGGCGCAGGCGGATGAGCAAATGGCTAGAAATATAAAAAAGGGAGACAAAATTTTTTTCAGGTATATTAGTAAAAGAAGAAAGATGAAAAATGGACCAAAAGATGCTATGAACTGCTATGTAGAGAATGATCAGGGAAAAGCAAACGTGCCAAACAAATACTGACAGAGACATGTTTTTGTTTTTATTGAATGAGGATTAATTTTCCTGGTGCCTTTTTCTCTAACCATCCCTACCCGGAATATTATGTAGAAAACTGGAGTACTAGCCAAAAGTTTTAGCGCTGATAGGAGTAGAACATGGGCAAGGTGCTTTTATGACTTTTTGTTCGTGCATGTAAGCTTGGTATATTTTGTTTCGTGTGTATTTGGGGAAGAGAGGTTGCCTATGTTCCAGTATGTTCACTAGTTTATACTTACCTTTCTTCTTTCTCTAGCTACTTTCTTTCCAGTTTTCTTGGTTCCCATTAGGGCTTCTTTTACAAAGGTGCGTTAGGGCCTTAACGCGCGGAATAGCACGCGCTACATTGCCGTGCACGCTAGACCTTAACGCCACATGGTTTAGCATATGGTAATTATGTGCGTGCACTAAAAACACTAGCGCACCTTAGTAAAAGGAGCCCTTAGTCTGTCCATCTAGCATCTCCTTATTTTCTTCATCCTTCCTCTTCCTCTCTCTCATTCTAGTTTCTTTTCTTCTCTCCTTTTCTTCTGTGTTACTCAGCCATCAGCCACAAGAGGCAGCCCCTGATTGGCCACGGTGGCTGATTGTCAACTCATGGTTGGCTATAGCAACTTCTCGTATTGTTGGGGCAGAACTGGCAAATGTTCTAATTGGGCCTGGCAATGGCTTCACTCAGCTTCACTCAGTATCTCTCCTCTCTCGTCTCTCCCCACATTTCCACCTTCCACCCTGAGCACTCCGTTTATCGGATATGTCTCTCTTACCTGTACCCTTCTCCTCTATAGCTAACGCCAAACCCTGTTCCTTCTACTTTGCTGTACCAAATGTCTGGACAAACTACCCGACTCGGTATATCAGGCTCCGTCTCTGGTAATATTCAAATCCAGACTCAGAGCCCACTTCTTTGAAGCTGCTTTCAATTCAAAATTCCAGCCCATCTTCTAGCATCAATACCCTCTGTAATTCCCCCCACCTGAGCACTGTGTATTGGTGCACCTTCTTGTCCAGTTTGTCTGTCTTGATTAGACTGTCGGCTCTTTTGAGCAGGGACTGTCTCTTCGTTGTGACGCACTGCGTATGTCTAGTAGCACTACAGAAGTGATAAATTAGTAGTAGTAGATTTGCTTGCACTGCCGCCATTACTTGCCAAATCTAATTCACGAATATTCATTGTGCATATACAGAAAACCTGACTGGCTGGGGTTTCCCCAGGAGAGGTTTGGGAACCCGAGCCCTAATCTGTACGCAGCAGGGAGCCAATTCAGCCAAAATAAGTAAAGACATGGGGGCCGATATTCAGACCTCAGGAGTTAGCAAGGCTGACTCTTGCGGTTAGCAGTGAACTGGAAATTCAATGCCGGGCTGTATCCGGTGACTGGCATTCAACTTCTGGACTATTTTTAGATCTAAAAATATAGCTGTCTAGGCCAATATTTATCAGCTGGCCAGCTAAGTTATAGTGGCCAAAAATAGACTCGTATAAATGGCAGGTCTATCTGGCTGTTCAGCTTAGCTGATCTGTCAGTGAATATTGCTGCTAACTGGCTATGTCACGCGGCATAGCCTATGACCAAACTATCCACTAAGTGCCAAGAGTTAATGACCATTTTGTACTGAATATTAACACTAAGCCAGCCGGTGGGGAGTGTGTGGCACAGTGGTTAGAGCTATAGCCTCGGCACTCTGAGGTTGTGGGTTCAAATCCTACGCTGCTCCTTGTGATCTTGGGCAAGTCGCTTAATCCCCCATTGCCCCAGGTACATTAGATAGAGTGTGAGCCCTTCAAGACAGATGAGGAAAAAAGCTTGAGTACCTGAATGTAAAACACGTAGGCCATAAGTGGTATATAAATTCTAAAATAAATAATCAAGTAGGAGCCATTTCTAGCGAGTTAAATAGCACTGAATATCAGGCAGAAGGTTCCTGGTTTATAAACAGGACACTACATTTTGAAATATTGGAAGATGTTTATTAACAATTTGTTTTAATGCCCTGATTAAAGTTGTCTACATGACAAGTTAAACACAGCAGGCATCACAATTACAAGATCCTTCATCTCTAAAATAGAACACAGAGAACAAATTTGTCATAGGTGATGAATCAAACTGTGAACCTCTGCTGCTTGATCATGTGTGGTCAACTTTGCATCCGAAACAACAAATCAGTTGTACAGGTTTCACAGGGCATTGGGATAGGATTTTTGGAAATCCAGACCTGGCCTATAATCTCCCTTTGGTACAGGGTAACTTGGGAGCTCTGCACCTAGTAACATTCCCCTGGATTCTATATAGGTCACTCAAATTTGGGCTCGGAGCCCAGATGCGCATGTAAGCTAATATAGTCAATTGGGTGCTAACAACCAATTATTGAGGTTAATTAGAGCTAATTGGCACTAATTTGGATTTAAATGTGCATCTGCCTATGCACTGTTCTATAATGCTGCTTTCCAATGTATCACACGTAGTGTTATAGAACACTGGGGTTATACGCCCAACTTGCCAGGATTTACGCCAGGTTTTAGCTGGTGGAAGTTCTTGTGCCCAAAGTTGAGTATAAACAGCTGCAAGGGAACATGGTTGGCAGGATTCCTGCGCAGTCCTCTAGGATCCCCTGGGAATGGAAGTAGCTTCTGCAGGGTTTCTGCAGGAGTGCTTTGCTAAAGACTCGGTCAACCTGTTCCTGATCAGATCCAAAGACCTCTACTTTATCCTCATCCTTCTCAATCTTTCTGCTACTCTTGACACTGTTGATCACCACCTACTCCTTGATGCACTGTTCTCATTGGGATTCCAAGTTTCTGTTCTCTTTTTGTTTTCTTCATATCTCCTATCACCTTTTAAGTGTATGCTATGGTGGATCCTCTAATCACCTCTTGCTTAAATTACTGCAGCTTGCTTCTCTCAGGTCTTCTGCTCAACCATCTCTCTCCTCTTCAATCCATCCAAAATTCTGCTGTATGATTTATATTTTGCGAGAGCTGCCATACTCACATTACCCCTCTCCTCAAGGCACTTCACTGGCTCCCCAACTACAGTAGAATCTCAGTTATCCAGCACCCTTGGGGACGCATCAGAGGATAGGCCCTGCCAGGGGTGGCTATGAGCAGCCTATTTTGAGGCTGCCTCCTGCTGACCGGCTGCACTCAGGTAAGGAAGAGAGGAAGTGAGATAGTTTGTGGCTCAGGACCGCTCCCTACTTCTGCCACTTCGGGGCTTGAGGGAGGAGGGCTTTGTGGCTCAGGACTGCTACCGTGCTGGTGCTTTGGGGCAGGAGGGAGGGGGATTCATAGCTGCTTGGGGGCTTGAAGGAGGGAAGGAGTGAGGATTTGTGGCTCAGGACGCTGTCACTGGTGCTTCAGGGGACATTTTATTTTACCACAGGTGATTGTTTTGCTCGTTGTGTGAGTTCCGGTTAACTGAGACCTGGTTAACCAAGACTCTACTGTATTTCCAAATACAGTTTAAACTCCTCTTACTGACCTACAAGTGCATTCACTCGGCAGCCTCTCAATATCTCTCCTCACTTATCTTCCCCTACACTCCCTCCTGCAAACTCTGTTCATAAGGTAAGTTCCTCCCATCTACCCTTCTCCACGGCCAACTCCAGACTCCGTCCCTTATTTCTTGCTGCACCTTATGCCTGGAACAGACTGTCTGAGTCATTATGTCAGGCTCCATCTCTAGCAAAATTCAAATCCAAGCTAAAAGCTCACATTTCCAGGCTGCTTTTAACTCCTAGCTCCCACTTACCATAAGGTACATATATCTATCTTATCATTCTCTCTGCAAGATACTCCCCAACCCCTATATGTCCGGTTTGTCTAAATTAGATTGTAAGATCTTCTGCGCAGAGTCCATCTGTTATATGTTAAATGCACATGTTCAGCGCTATAGAATGATAAATACTGTATTATTATTAACTCCCTTTTCTACAAAACTGCGTTAGTGGTTTGTAGCACAGAGAGCTGCGCTGAATGGCCCGCGCTGCTCCTGACTCTCATAGGAACTCAAAGAGCATTGGGAGCAGCGTAGGCCATTCAGTGTGGCTCTCTGCACTAAAAACCATGGTTTCATAGAAGTTTATTATTAGGTATTTATATACCTTCTATCAAAGTAGTATTAATAGTAGTAGTATCACCTCCTTCTCCTCACTTCGATTACAGCGCAGATGCACTTGCTCTCTGCCCTTAACAGGCAGATGTCTTCAAGGCCACGGGCAGCAGTTTTGACATACTGCTGGTGGCTAATCCGGAACCCTTCCCTCAAACGCATCATATTTACATTAGAGGCTGTGGCAGAGACCTATTTACAGAGTATGTGTTCTTCCCAATGAATATTTCCAAATTAATAATGCGCCTTTGCTTATTGGAAATGTTAATGTGAATGCTTCATCACCTATGGAACACAATGCCCACATACCTAGGTGAAGAACCCTCTTTAAATAAATTCTAATCAAGTCTAAATACTTTCTTATTCAAAGATGCATTTGATCTTTAACCACATCTTCATACTCTCGCCATTTTATTTAATCATTTCCTCTCAGAGTTTATTACCCCTGCATTTGTGTTTTCCATTAAATGTATTACTTTTCTTTCGACTAATGCATTTCACCCCCTTCCCTGTTAAGTATGTCTTGGTGATTGTCTACGTGTACAATGTGTACCTGTATTTATATAAATTTTTTAACTATGTACACCGCTTAGATATTTGATAAGCGGTATATCAAATTTTAAATAACCTTGAAACTTAGGCCCTCTTTTACTAAGGTGCGCTAACCGATTAGCACACGCTAATCGATTTAGCGTACGCTAAATGCTAATGCGTGCATGTTAGTCTATGGATGCGTTAGCGTTTAGCAAACGTTAATCGGTTAGCGCACCTTAGTAAAAGAGGGGGTTAATTGGGAAGAATACATATTTTGTAAGTGGATTTTTGCCAGAGCTTCTAATGTACTTCAGTAGCATAATTAAATGAAGTAACTACTTCTTAAGGTTATAGGTACAGGAGATGGAAGAGATTACTTGCAGGGATGGATGGGAATGGGTTTGATTTCTGCCCCTGTGCAACTCTAGTTGCGTGGGAATTTTCCCCAGTACCTGAATGTTAATACCATTTTCTGGATCTGGTCCTTTGTATTCCACATTGAATTGGAATATAATGTGAGGAAGGACTATATATTGTGCAACCATATTTTTTTTCTTTGTTTCTTTATTAAGATTTTAATGCATGTCGGTAACAAAAATCATATGTATGAATACAGGATGTCCGGCGCTATACTCGGAGAGAGCCCCCAGGAAAGAGACTTGGGAGTACTTGTAGACAAGTCAATGAAACCGTCCGCGCAATGTGCGGCGGCGGCGGCAAAAAGGGCAAACAGAATGGTAGGAATGATTAAGAAGAGGACCACAAACAGATCTGAAAAGGTTATCATGCCGTTGTACAGGGCCATGGTACACTCCCACCTGGAATATTGCATCCAACACTGGTCGCCGTACATGAAAAAGGACATAGTATTACTCAGAAGGGTCCAGAGAAAAGTGACAAAAATGTTTAAGGGACTGGGGGAGTTGCCGTACAAGAGGCTACAGAAACTGGGCCTCTTCTCCCTTGAAAAGAGAAGACTGAGAAGGGGACATGATCAAAACATTCAAGATATTGAAGGGAATTGACGTAGTAGAGAAAAAGAGATTGTTCACCCTCTCCAAGGTGACGAGAATGAGAGGGCACTCGCTAAAGTTAGAAGGGAAAAGATTCCATACAAACGTAAGGAAGTTCTTTCACTCAGAGAGTGGTAGAAATATGGAACGCTCTTCCGGAGGCTGTTATAGGGGAAAGCACCCTTCAGGGATTCAAGACAAGGTTGGATAAGTTCCTACTGGAAAAGAACATATGCAAGAAAAGCTAGACTCAAATAGGGCACTGGTCTGTGACCTAAGGGCTGCCGCGTGAGCGGACTGCTGGGCACGATCGACCACTGATCTGACCCAGCAGCGGCAAATCTTATGTTCTTATGATCACAACAATCATTTAGAAAATGACAGTATCAACAGAATAAAAAACAAAAAAGAAGTATATAGAACAAGGGAATACAAATTATTTTTGTTTTGTTTATGCTGTTAATTAGTCCACTATCTTGGGGAAGTAGCTATAAAAAAAAATGTTTCTAGTTTTCCCACTCTATGTTGTAATTTTTAATTCTCCGTTAGTAATCCAGAACAATGAATAGTTAAAGTTTGAATCTCAGTTCTCAGGGAAGTTTGTAATGTAGAAATAGCTTTCCATATCGAATTCAGGTCACTAACTGGGGGGGTTTTCAATGAAGGGATTGAAAAAGTCATTTCTAAATCTTTAACTTTCACAGTACCTGAAGGCAATATTGCCAGAGATGAGTTCTGCAAGTCACCTGACGACTCCGAGACTTCGCTCAAAGGCAAACACAATACTGAAGTGGTGGAAATTCTTTGTGCTGCGAGGTCTTATCTTTCCTCGCAGCTTTCAGACATTGCTGTGTCACTCCCCTTGATTGCTGTATCATAAGATAGCAATCGGGGAAGTAGCTGTTCCGGTGATCTCCGTTCCTCTGGAGAGAGGCTGATAGCCTTGAGGGAAGCTCGAGAGTTCCCCATGTGACTCTCTCTTCCAGCCAAAGACTTCTCATCTGGCTTTGCTCCAGGACCACGCTTGACAAAAGTGTCCATCGGGCCAGGCAACTGTATCACTGACCCAGGTTCAAAAGGGAAAACCCAGGTCTTAGATTTCCTTTTCACCATCGAAATAAAGCAAAAAGGCACAATGGCATTCTGCTGAACTCCTTCAGGACGCCATCTTGGTCTTTATTTACACATTTATTAAAATGTATATTCTACCAGCCTCATTATTTTTAGCAAATTGCAATGATAACACTGACAAATCTTAGCACATTCATGACCCAACTTTTAGATATAGCTACATGCAACTCAAAGAAACACCTAACCCCCAAATAGCCTTTATTACATCTTACTCTGGTTCATACTCAAAGTTTCTAGGTTTCACCATCTAAAATTTAAACTGAATGCTTCAATCGAGTCTTCAGTCATGAGAGAGCTTCCATACACGATGCTTTCATCTTTTGAAAATAATTGGACATTCCCAATCAGTCTGGTTTTCAGGCTATCTGTGACAATATGCTTGAGATTAGATCTGCATGTGTCATCTCCATAATCAGCTAATCTATCTCAAAAAAGATTTGTTGTGGAAAGCTTGAAAGCTAGACTGGGTGTGTCCAATATCTGAGCTGAGAATTAGAGAATGACACGGGAACTGCTACCACGGCAATACTGCAGTAGCAGGAACAATTTTAATAGATCCCTGGGAATGTCGCAGGGACAGTGGGCTGTTCCATGGTCGTAACGCAGTATTTCCACAGTAACAAGGAGGCTGGATTCCTCCCAGGGAGCTATCCTGAGTCCCCATACTTGCCGGCTTGCTCCTTGCCATTACTGCACTTGTTCACTCTGATACAACTTCTGGAGCTGCTGAAGGCAGCATATTTATGTCATTCACACTGCATGCGGCTCGAAAAGTGAATAAGTGCAGCAGTGGGAGGAGGTTGGGGAGGAAGGGAAGGGAAAGCAAGGGGAGGACAGAGATGCCAGACTAAAGAGTGGGGAGAGAAGTGAAGGAGAGGACAGAAATGTTGGACCACTAGAAGGAGAAGGGGAATGGAAGAAGAGAGATCCAGACCAGGGAATGGAAGGGAAGGAGGGGAGAGAGATATGTAAGACTCCAGGAAGGAGAGAAGAGAGATACCAGACCACGGAAAGGGGGGAAGGGATGTTGGAGCAAGGGGAGGGAGGGAAGGAAGGAGGAGAGAGATATTTCAGACTGGGGGAGGTATGGGAAGTACAGAGATGCCAAACCACAGTAGGGGGGAAGGAAGGGAAAGAGATGTTAGACTATTGGAAATTGGGAAGGGGAGGAAAGAGATGGCAGACCATGGGGAAGGGGAGGGAGGGAAGGAGGAGAGAGATGCAAGATCAGGGAAGGAGGAGGGAGAGATTCCAGACTGGGAGAGGGAGGGGGAAGAACAGAGAGAGGTCAGACCACAGTAGGGGGAGAAGGGAAGAAAGAGAGAAATGCCAGACCATGGAAAGGAGGGAAGGGGAGAGATGTCAGACTACAGGAAAGGGGGAGGAGAGAGATGCCATGTGAGTGCTATTCCTCCAATTCCTATTGTGCAGAGTGGTGCAGAAGCATGCCATGATCTACTAGATCAGTGGTCTTCGCAAATTTGTAAGTGGGGGCCATTTTGGGTCCAAAAGAGGTGAAGGAGAGCCAACAAATATGTTCTACTTTGGGCTATAATACCAGTTGTGCTAGTTGACATTCATTCCTACCAGAACACCTGGCCTTGACCACACATTCAGAACACAGATAAAACCTATGCAAATACAGGACCACAAACTAAAAGTACTAATATACACAAATGAAACCCTAAGATGTCAGCCTCTGCATGCAGGACAACACCAGAAATATAGAAACAAATACATTTCTTCCAGAAGGAATTAAATACAAGTTCATATTTAACATGCTTATCACCTACATCGGCATAATGACCTGGAACAGCCTTATCATAACCATCAAAGCGGAACCCTATTATCTCAAACTTCGAAAGAAACTAAAAACTCTTCTCTGAGACAATATACTCCATAGACAATCAATAGTTTGCTCAACATCAATGAACATCATAACTTCAGTCAATGTAAACTGTACTTCTAATGTTCTCTCTATACTTGGCTTGTAAAAGACTCAATTTCTTTGTATTTCCTTCTATCTCCACCTAGCATGCTGTCTTTACTGTACTCTTGTATGCATTTTTCGCTTGAATTGTACCTAGTCAGGCATAGAGTGACTCATAAATTGTTGGTTAGATTAGATAAAGTGTTTTATTTGAGCCCTGCAGATTTTAATGGAGACTTAGTACACTTGTAACACTTAAATGCTGTAAATCTTTGCACTTACTGAACAATAACCGACTGAAGTACTGTGTGCTAAGTGTGAAGCCAATGTCTTAATTGCTGAGGGTATTCCCAGCTTTTGCTCATGCAGTTACCACACACATACCTTTTGACTGGGTGGTAAATGCATTCAGTGTAGGCGGCCTGCCTCGGTTTTTCTTTTCTAAAGAAAACCCGCATCCCGATTGGCTGGTTAGACAGTGGTAGGACACCTACTGTTGCCTACAATTGGGATGCTGTTTATAGAATTTGCCCCATACTGCCTCCTAATTAGTGATACTCACAGTAAAATACTGTATGCCGACTGCAGTGTGCACTTCATTCACATTTCAATTACAAAGTAGGCAGTTATTGGGTGGATTAGCACACTGTCATACCAGTACAGTAAGGGTTACCACACTCATGTGCTAAATTACTGCACGCTGATTCACACGCCAAACTTTAATAAATATGTCCCTTAAATATATTAGAGGGATTCTAAGGTGCTAAAATAAGATATTGCAGTACAGTGCCTGAAAGTAAAGAGATGGGGAAGGAGGAGAAAAGAAGAGGTACCCTGCTTCCTCGAAAATAAGACCTATCATGAAAATAAGCCCTAGCATCATTTTTGGGGTAGGTCTTAATATAAGCCCTACCCCAAAAATAAGCCCTAGTCCCGGGATTCGCAGATAACTCTTCAAACCTCCCTCACCCCACAGCGCAGCCGATCCCCTGCTGACCCTTCATCCTTTCCTCCCCGCCGACCATGAGCGAGCCCTACCTCAACTGAAGCAGCGTCAGGCCGGCAGCACTCTAAACAGGCTGCTTGGCCTTGTCAGTTGGGGATTTCACTCTGCTGCGTTACTAATGACATCATTAGTATTGTGGCAGAGTGAAATCCCTGACGGGTAAGGCGAAGCAGCTTGTTTAGAGTGCTGCCAGCTCGACGTTGTTTCGGATGAAGGTAGGGCTCACTTGCGGTCAGCGGGGAGGGATGGAGGGTTAGCAGGGGTTCAGCTGCACAGTGGGGGCGGGGTGTGCTCAAGGGTTCTGCTGCACAAGGGATGGGAGGGAGGGAAGGATAGAAGCTGGGCAAGGGTCCTGCTGCACAGGGGGATGGAAGGGGGGGAGGAAAGATGCTGCACATGTGGGGGAGAGAAAGGAAAGAGGAAATATTGGGGTGAAGGAGAGGAAGGGAGAGATGATCATGTGCATACCCCAAAAATAAGACTGTGCCTTTTTTGGGCCCCAAATGAATATAAGACACTGTCTTATTTTCGGGGAAACATGGTAATAAGAAGACTAAAAACAAACGAACTACAAAAGGAGAAAAGACAGGGAACGATGGGGGAAGAGTGTGGCACAGTGCTTAAAGCCACACTGCTCCTTGTGATCCTGGGCAAGTCACTTTCCCCACCCCCCCTTTTACCAAACCACAAAAGTGATTTTTAGTGCAGGCCAGCATGCTGAATGCTCTGCACTGCTACCAGCACTCATAGAGTTCCTATGAGCATTGGGAGCAGTGCAGAGCATTCAGCGCCCGGCTTGCACTAAAAACTGTTTCTGCAGTTTTGTAAAAGAGAGGGTTAATCCTCCCATTGCCCTAAGTACATTGGATAGATTGTGAGCCCACCAGGACAGACAGGGAAAAATGCTTGAGTAGCTGAATAAATTCATGTAAACTGTTCTGAGCTCCCCTGAGAGAACAGTTTAGAAAAAGAAATAAATAAATAAAAGTAATACCGTATCTCCCCCACATATAGTCTGCCACCTGCCTCTACAAGTTTAAAAACTGGTAGATAAGCTGCTCTATTTTAGTAGCCATGGCTTATCTATCAGTAACTGTGTGGCCTATACAGCATTTTTAAATAATCTCCCCGCCCTCCCTCGCTGGCGGCAGCCTCTTTGAATCGCGGCGCCAGTGTTGCAGAGCAGGAGCGATCTTTGCATCTGCAGGCCAGCCCTGCGCTGCTTCCTGTATGGTTTTGACGTCAGTTCTCGTGGGACTCGTCTCAGAACTGACAGCAAAGCCATACAGGAAGCAGCACAATTTGAGGAGGCCACTGCTAGCGAGGGAGGTGGGCCGGCCTAAAGACAAAAAAGTTGCTCCTGCTCTGCAACGCTGGTGGCACAATTCGAGGAGGCCGCCGCCAGCGAGGGAGGTAAGGGGAGGGAGATAAGGTAGGGCGGGGGGGATGATTTTAAAATGCTGTATAGGCCATCCCAGATATGCATGCTGCACCCACTGGGCCAGCTTGCAAAACCCATATATAAGCTGCGGTATAGCTTCTTTTTATCTGGCTGGCAGAGTGAATATTTGAGATATATGGGCAGACTGGTTCTTTGAATAGGGAGGAGATTGTCTTTCAGACTGTCAGCACAAGTCTCAGTTTAACACCATATTCGGTGCTGGAAGCATTCAAAACAGAATTTTTTCTGGACTATTTGAAGCAAATAGAAAAATCTATAGAGTATGTTCCAGTGCATAGAAATTTCTTTCGGGGAAATGTGAATTCCCTTCAAATCATAAGTTAGGAACCTCAGAATTCAGCTAGACTCAATGCTTACTCAAATCCAAGCAACTTTCAAAAGCTGCCTCTATCATTTGTGACAACTACGCTGCCTCTCTGCTTACACAGAGAAGGCAAGTCTTGACCAGTATTCATACCATGATAATGTCAAGACTGGATTACTGTAATGCACGTCACACTGGTCTGACTACAAAAGATTTGTACCAGCTCCAGTCGTTTCAACATGCTGCAACAAGAGTAATAGAAGGTTGTAAGCAACATGACTGCATCATACCATTTTTTTCAAAAACTCTACTGGCTTACCATACACTCTAAATTTAAAACTCCGTCTGATCTTTAAGGTCCATAAGACCAGAGTACTTGAAGTATAGAATCTCTCTACACACCTCCAAGGTCATTAAGGTCCTCCTATGGAGTGTCCCTAACCACACCTTCTCCAAAGACCAACAAGCGATGTGATATCTGCCAACGAGCCTTCTCCAGAGGAGCCCCCACACTCTGGAATGCACCCCCTGAAAGGCTTCGCTTAACACAAAGTTATCTCTGCTTCAGGAAGCAGGTGAAAGAAAGCTTGAGTCTTCACTTAGGCCTTTAATGGGAGAAGTAACTAATTTGCTAGTCGCACATACATAAGGTATGACACCAGATGCACATACTTTAGCCTGCTTTGTGCTGCTGTGGCTTGGAGAACATAATTATCATGGGATCTGCTAACTTGCTGCACTAAGATACCACACGTTAGTGAATCTCAAAATAAACAGTCTGTGTTACAATAGCACATGCATGTCCCATTTTACCACAGAGCTTCGTAAGTGAACCTCATCTTATTTTTGAAAATTAAATTTTTAGAAGAGGCAGGGCTATCCACATGCGCGATTAATCACATCCAAGTACAAAGTGTCAAAGATTTTTAGGAAAAGGGTTTATAGTTATACAGTTATCAGCATTAACAATACAGCAAGGACAATCCAGCAAAGCCCTGTCTTTTTGACATATAGTTGAGCATTATTCAGAAAGGGAGCCTAAATAGCATAAGAGGAGATATTGTATGTATTAGGAATGGAAAGATTCCAGCATACCAATCTGACTTGCTAGGATGGAGAGTGTGGCGCAGTGGTTAGAGCTACAGCCTCAGCACCCTGAGGCTGTGGGTTCAAATTTCACAATGCTCCTTGTGACCCTGGGCAAGTTACTTAATTCCACATTGCCCCAGGTACATTAGATAGAGTGTAAGCCCACCAAGACAGATAGGGAAAAATGCTTGGGCAAATGAATATAAACCAATTAGACTATAAGTGGTATATAAATACTTAAATAAATAAATAACTTTGTTTCCACTTGTTAGCAAAAGCTAATTGTTTAGCCAGTGTGAGTTTTTTCAGACTATTTTACTAGAGAAACAGGTCAGTTTTTATGCACATGCATGCCAATTTTGATAAGTATTTTATTTTATTTATTTAGATTTTTATCCCGTCCTCCCAGTAGCTCAGAACGGTCTACAAGCAAACATTCACAGTGGAGTACATTTGGACAGTACAAAGACTATACAGTAGTTTAAATACAAGGACTATACAGTAATTTAAGAACAGGTTAAGAATGGACTGTACAGCAATTTAAGTAGTTAATAATTAATGTGATTATGAGGATCTCAGTGTGGATTGTGAAATCAAAAGAAACGATGACTCGTTCAATATTACAATCTGTGCGAGGGCACCCACCCAACACACCACACCATCATAGAAACCTCATTAATTATTAATTTGTAGTCTTTCATTACTTGGTTATTTGTTAGCTCCGACGCTGCTCCCCACACTCTGTCTCTCAGTGACACTATTGGGACTTTTTTCTATAATTGATGGTATATGTCCTAATTGATTTGGGTTTTGCTAATTTTGATAAGTATAGCTTGCACAGGATTAAGTGTGATATGTATAAGTGCAGAGGGAACTACATAGAGAAGAATAACCCCAAATTATAGTTACATGATGTAAGGTTCCACGCTCGGAGTCACCATCCAGGTAAAGGATTTAGGTCAGTGGTTCGCAACCCTGTCCTGGAAGACCCCCCCCAGGCCAGTCGGGTTTTCAGGATAGCCCTAATGAATATGCATGGACAGATTTGCATGCCTGGCTCTTCCATTATATGCAGATCTCTCTCATGCATATTCATTAGTGCTATTCTGAAAATCCGACTGGCCTGGGGGCCAGGACAGGGTTGGGAACCACTAATCTAGGTGTCATCATGGACAGCATGTTAATCTTCTGCTCAGTGTGCATCAGCGACCAATAAAGCAAATAGAATGTTAGTAATTATTAATATTAAAATACCTCTGTATCGTTCTATGATAAGACCATATCTTGAATAACGTGTGCCATTCTAGTCACTGTATCTGTATTAAAGGGAGGGAATGACTCTCCTATGAGGAAAAGCTAAAGAGATTAGGGCTCCTCAACTTGGAGAAGAGATAGCTCAGGGGGATAATTGAGAGGCCTATAAAATACCGAGTGGAGTGGACTGAGTAAATTCAAAAAGTGGTAGACTGGGAGGCCCACCATGAAGTTGCTAAGTAGTCCATTTAAGACAAATCGGAGGAAATATTTTCACGCAACGTGCTGCCAGAGGATGTGGTAAAAGCAGCTCAACCACCAGGCAAGATTGGACAACTGCCTAGGGCAGCAGCTTCTTGGAAGCAGCAAAGAGCAACTGCAGTCCAATGCATAACAATAATTCCTGACAGTATTGCAAACTCATGAACTATCAGCGCATATTTTAACCTGCATTTTTATAGGATGTTTGTGTGATGGCCATGAGTGTTGAGTTTAATGATCAAAGTCTTACAAGGGTTGGAGGTGGCTGCAGACTAGGGGCCTGAAAATGGCTGAAGGTTACCTAGAAAACCCCAAAGCAGTCTTTTTTTTTTTTTAATCTTTATTGATTTTCATATATCAACAGTGCAATACAGAAGTATTACTAGCCAACAAAAACATAAATACATAGATTCTTTCAATAACCTTTCCCTATTTAAAGTAGTAATGTAATTCCACTCTCCTCCCACCTACCTGGATGTATGTATTCAAAGGGCTAAAATTAAGATAAAAGTATCCCTTCTCCCAAAAATAAAAGACAACTCTAATGAAGAAATAAGATGTCAATGGTCCCCAAACCAATTTAAATAAATTGCTATGCCCCAACATGTCAGCATTCATTTTCTCATATCTATAGCTTGAACATAAATTTGCCCACCAAAAAGTAAAATTGAGGCGATCGTAATTTTTCCAATTATGAGTTACCATCTGCATGGCTATCCCGGTCATAATTAGAAAAGGCCGGCATTTATAGCAGTCCATGGGGGGCTTAATATGCAATAATGTTCCACTTATGCCTACCTCATATGTCAATGGAATTGATGATTCCAGTATGATATTAATCTGTCCCCATATTGACTTCCAAAAGTTGAGTATCATAGGACAATAGAACAGATGATCCAATGTCCAGATGACAGTGTCAGCATCTATTAGATTTAGAACTGTCTAACTTTTGTAACCTAACAGGGGTCCAAAAAGATCTATGTAACAAGAAAAACCAGGTTTGTCTCATAGATGCTGACGCTGTACACCTCATCCTCCAAGACCAAATTCGTGGCCATTGAGATACAGAAATGTACTGCTTTATCTCAATGCTCCAAATTTCTCTAAGACTAGATTTTGGTTTTTTTATTCAAGAATTCAGATATTAATTTATACCACCAGGCAGCCTGATGTCCTAGCAAATCTGTCTGGAAGCATAGGACCTGCAAGCTATAATGATTTTTTAGATTCTGCCAATCGGGGAACCCCTTCTAAATGGCCTGCTTCAACTGCAACCACTTATAATTTTGAGACTTTAAAATACTGAATTATTATTGCAGTTGTGAAAAATCAAGCATTTCCCCATTTGATAAAACATCATCTAATGTGCGTATACCCGCCTGCATCCATTGCTTCCAGAAGATCCCAGACTTGCCAATTTGAATCTTGGAGTTTAGCCATAAGGATTGATAAGTGGATTTCTCTATTGGAATATCTGTTAATCTTGTTAATAAATTTCAAGGTTTTCCAAGTATCAAAAAAAATACTATTGTCCTTAACATATCTGGGTAACTTGATACTCAACACATGAAATAATCGTAATGGGGACATAAGTTGCCACTCTAAATACAACCGATTAGGGAGATGTTCCATGAGCTCAGGAAGGATCCAATATATGCCCTGACGCAATATATAGGCCTGATGATACCTATAAAAATTTGGGAAACTTACCCCACCCGCCGCAATTGGTTTTTGTAAAGATACTAAAGCAATTCTCGAAGTTTTACCCAGCCAAACAAATTTAGTAAGGATACTATTTAATTTCTTGTAAAAGGACCCCTGAAAACACTGGTAACATACCCATTTGATAGCAAACCACAGGCAAAATCATCATCTTAACCGCTTGAACTCTCCCCCACCAAGACAGATGTGAAGGGTTCCAAAGCAGACATTTGAAAAAATAAACTAATTATAAATTAGAAACTTTTACTTTTAGTACTCACAAATATGAGATGTAAACAGCTCCAAAGATGTCAAACAATAACCCCCCCCCCCAAAAAAAAAAAATTTACATTAGAGGCTGTGGCAGAGACCTATTTACAGAGTATGTGTTCTTCCCAATGAATATTTCCAAATTAATAATGCGCCTTTGCTTATTGGAAATGTTAATGTGAATGCTTCATCACCTATGAAACACAATGCCCACATACCTAGGTGAAGAACCCTCTTTAAATAAATTCTAATCAAGTCTAAATACTTTCTTATTCAAAGATGCATTTGATCTTTAACCACATCTTCATACTCTCGCCATTTTATTTAATCATTTCCTCTCAGATTTTATTGCATTTGTGTTTTCCATTAAATGTATTACTTTTCTATCGACTAATGCATTTCACCCCCTTCCCTGTTAAGTATGTCTTGATGATTGTCTACGTGTACAATGTGTACATGTATTTATATTAATTTTTTAACTATGTACACCGCTTAGATATTTGATAAGCGGTATATCAAATTTTAAATAACCTTGAAACTTAGGCCCTCTTTTACTAAGGTATCTCTCCTGCCACGGGTCGCGGCAGTTCCGGTAGAAGAGTGATGGCATCGCGGTAGGGGAGATGAGGCATCTCTCCTGCCGCGATGCTTGCGGGTGGGTAGGTTGCTGGGCCACTGAACTGATGGCGCCAGTGGCCGTCAGCTCAGCGGCCCCTTTTTCGGCACTTAGACCTGGTTTGACTTCATCTAAGTCAAAAAGGTCTAAGTGCCGACTAGGCAACCTGTAAATGTTTTGGTTATACCTGTTGTACGCCTAGACGTAGGTCGGCCCACCTCCCGCCCACTGCCCACCCTTTCCCCTCCTCTAAACACACCTCTTTTCTCTCTGTGTGTCTAGAGGCAGGGGAAAGGCCTAAGCTGTTTTTAGATGCGTCTTAAAAACCAGCTTTGGTTATGGGTACTTGGACGATCAGGCTTTTTGATCATCCAAGTAGCCATTTAGGACACTTTTTAGACGTATTTTTTTTTTTATTATTAACCCCATAGAGTCTTGCCAATCCTCTAAATTAGATGCCTATATCTGCTAGGCATGCCAATGTAGGCATCTAACTTTAGGTGGGGGTTGGTGCACTTCAAATAAATCTGGGCCTTGGTATTTTAACCTGGGGAAAGTAATAACAGCCCAAGAAAACTGAGTAAGTCATTAGGCAGCCATACACATCTACAGCTGTCTGCTTGGGAGAGCTCCTATTTGAGTAATATCTGCTGTGATCCTAGGAAACTCCCCTTGTAAGCTGAGTGGTTTGGAACAACAACAGTTATGAAGGGGTTTGGGCCTAATATGAAGGACAAAAATGATTAAGGGTATATATTGCCTAAAAATGTCTTCTGGCTATGGTGACTTGCCTTGTTCAGTTTTTGCTCTAACTCAACCTGCAAATATATTTTTCCCTCTTTTCTCAAGCAAAATGAGAACTACATATCTTTTATGCTCTGTCTTTAGTTGTGCAGGTGGAATAAAGTGGGTTAGAGAGCCTAAGGTTGACAGGAAAATGAGCCACTTCATTCCCTGCGCACATTTATAAAAAGGTCCTCATTATTCCTTTTGCTGACAAGGAAGCAGAGGTTATAGGAGCCTGTTCAGTTTTTCTTTTTCAGCAGTTATTAATGGCTTTATTCCTGAGCGACTGAGACATTGATTTTTATTTTCTTCTTGGCTAAGCAGTAAAGCCATGGCTATATTTCTTACATGCATAGAGACCGGGTATGCCATACCCACATTTGCATTTTTCTGGCAGGTGGCTTGCAGTTAGGTCAGCTGAGACTGGTTAAGCTTGATAAAGCTGCTTGTTTTATAGCAGACAAACCATAAAGGAAGACAGACTCTCTAGTTCCATTCCACATGTATTTCAGGAATGCATTTGGAAAGTTTAGTAAAGCTCATATACATCTTCAAGCATTAAACTTACCATTTTCAAAGTACCAGTGGAAAGCATATCTCCATTGGTAGGAGATCATTTTCATACTGGTGGGGTGGGTAGGACTTTTCGCAGTATGTCTGAATGGGGAAATATGTGTACTTCTGTCTGAGCATATAGACTTTTCCATAGGCAATTTTCAATTATCCATGGGCAATATGTGTGAGTAGTTTTTATAAGAAAAAAATATGGCCTTTAGAATTTTCAAAAAAATAAGAATTTGCAGATATGAAGGCAAATTAAAAGCAATTGTTAAATTATGCAATAACCGGAACAGAACTAACGAAATACAGCATATAAGAACATAAGAAGTTGCCTCCACTGGGTCAGACCAGAGGTCCATCTCGCCCAGCGGTCCGCTCCCGCGGCGGCCCATCAGGTCCGCGACCTGTGAAGTGGTGTCTGACTACTTCTGTAACCTACCTCAAGTTCTATCTGTACCCCTCTATCCCCTTATCCTCCAGGAACCTATCCAAACCTTTCTTGAACCCCTGCACCGAGTTCTGGCCTATCACTTCCTCCGGAAGCGCGTTCCATGTGTCCACCACCCTCTGGGTAAAAAAGAACTTCCTAGCATTTGTTCTAAACCTTTCCCCTTTCAATTTCTCTGAGTGACCCCTAGTGCTTGTGGCTCCCCACAGTTTGAAGAATCTGTCCTTATTTACTTTCTCTATGCCCTTTAGGATTTTGAAGGTTTCTATCATGTCCCCTCTAAGTCTCCTCTTCTCCAGGGAGAACAGCCCCAGCATTTTTAACCTGTCAGCTTATGAAAGATTTTCCATACCTCTTATCAGTTTAGTCGCCCTCCTCTGTACTCCCTCAAGTACCGCCATGTCCTTCTTGAGGTATGGCGACCAGTATTGAACACAGTACTCCAGGTGCGGGCACACCATTGCGCGATACAGCGGCATGATGACCTCCTTTGTCCTGGTCGTGATACCTTTTTTGATGATGCCCAGCATTCTGTTTGCTTTCTTTGAAGCTGTCGCACACTACGCCGATGGTTTCAGTGATGTGTCGACCATCACCCCCAGGTCCCTTTCAAGGTTACTCACCCCTAGCAGTGTTCCCCCCATTTTGTAGCTGAACATCGAGTTCTTTTTCCCTACATGCATGACCTTGCATTTCTCTACGTTAAAATTCATTTGCCACTTTTTTGCCCAGTCTTCCAGTCTCGTTAGGTCCCTTTGCAGGTCTTCACAGTCTTCCATGTTTCTAACCCTGCTGTAGAGTTTGGTGTCATCAGCAAATTTGATAACCTCACATTTTGACCCTGTCTCCAGATCATTAATAAATATATTGAACAGTAGAGGTCCCAGCACCAACCCCTGTGGAACTCCGCTCGTGACCCATTACCAGTCTGAGTATTGGCCCTTTACTCCAACCCTCTGTTTCCTGCCTGCCAACCAGTGTTTGATCCATCGATAGATATCCCCTTGCACCCCGTGGTTCCACAGCTTTTTAAGTAGCCGCTCGTGGGGTACCTTGTCGAAGGCTTTTTGGAAGTCAAGGTAAATAATGTCTATGGATTCCCCCTTATCCATCTGGCTGTTTATTCCCTCGAAGAAGTACAGCAAGTTCGTGAGGCACGACCTTCCCTTGCAGAAGCCATGCTGGCTCGCCTTCAGTTGTCCATTGTTTTCTATGTGTTCGCAGATTGTGTCCTTTACCATTGCTTCCATCATCTTTCCCGGAACCGAGGTCAAACTCATAGGCCTGTAGTTTCCCGGATCACCCCTTGATCCCTTCTTAAAGATGGGCGTGACATTTGCTATTTTCCAGTCCTCTGGGATCTCCCCAGTTTTTAGGGAGAGATTACATATTTGGCAAAGTGTCTCTGCTATTTCATTTCTCAGTTCTTTTAGCACCCTTGGGTGGATGCCGTCCGGGCCCGGTGATTTGTCACTCTTCAGTCTGTCTATCTGTCTGAGGACATCCTCTTTGCTTACCTCTAGTTGTACCAGCCTTTCGTCGTGTTCTCCGTTTATAATCACCTCGGGTTCTGGGATATTGGATGTGTCCTCTCTGGTGAAGACTGACGTGAAGAATTTGTTTAACCTGTCAGCTATCTCTTTTTCCTCCTTTATCGCTCCTTTCCAGTCTCCGTCGTCCAGTGGTCCCACTTCCTCTCCTGCCAGTTTTTCCTCATATTCCCTCTTTGCTTTCCTGACCTCTCCCCTCTTTGCTTTCCTGACCTCTCGATGGCATTCTTTCTGGTGTCTTTTGTGCTCTTCCTGGTTTTCCTTTGTTGGTTCCTTTTTCCATTTCTTGAAGGATGATTTCTTGTCGCTTATCGCCTTTTTAACTGCAGTAGTAATCCATGCTGGGTTTCTAGTTCGATTTTTTTTTTTTTGCACCCTTTCCTAAACCTTGGGACGTATAGGTCTTGTGCCTCGAGCACTGTGCCTTTAAGCAGTGTCCAGGCCTCCTTTACGGTCTTCACCTTCCCTGAGTTGTTGCTGAGATCTATGGGCATTCATTGCTTTCAGTGCATATTCATTGGGGAAATCCTGAAAACCCGACTGGATTGCGGCCCTCAAGGAGGGACTTTGAGATCCCTGCTGTACACCATCTTGACTGAATCTCTTCATAAAGGTGGTTAATAAATCCCAATCAATCAATACATGCAATGGGGGAATTCTATAAATGGTGCCCAAAGTTAGGTACCAGGAAGAACCGCACTATCCATAACCTATTAATCTCTCTATCCTCAAAAATGGATTTCCTGCCCCACCAACTTTCTCTCTTCCTCCCCTTTTAAGTTCAATCAATTTGTACCTTGCTTAATCTTTTGTAAACCGCATAGAACTTCATGGTTTTGCGGTATATAAACTGTTATTATTTGTTTTTTATTTATTTAAATTAGTACCCTATAAACGGCACTTTGCTCAGAGCGCTCTGTATAGAATACTAGTTTTGTGTGAATCCTGCTCCTAATTCTGGGTGTGGCACTTACACCTGATGAAACTTGGGGTAGATGCTGCTGGTGTGCAACTAATTAACCACATATAAGTCAGACGTATATATCTAAAGACGATTATCAGTAAAAACTTAAATAAAAACACAGAATAGAACTATTATTTTGAGTACCATTTCTGAAGCCTGAAAAAGGGAAAAAAGAACTGGATGTGTTTTTATAAAAGTTATTTACTGATAATTGTTTTTAGATATTGTGACCGGGCGTGGCCGGGCCCAGGCGGGTCTGGTCTTTAGTGCCCAATGCACATAACGCTGACCAGCGGAGGTCACATGGAGTTGGTAGATCAAGTAGTACTTTGAAATGTATTTTATTTGCAAAAAGGTTAAAGACTTCAAACAGTTCAAAATGGGTTAAAAGCCCAAACAGTCCCAAAATATCTCAAAAGAATTCTCTTCCCCAAATTGGGTTTTAGCAAATAGCTTCACTTCAGAATCGTCCAAACTTTCAAAACAGATTCATAGTCCAGCTCTCATCATCATTAAGAGCACAAAAGAACAATGCTTCTGAATTTCAGCACATACAGTCTTTGCCTACCTTTGGGCAGGTCTTCTGATCTTCCACATTCAGCTGGGCCAAAACTAAATCTCTCAGTCTAGGCAAACAATTATTATATCGTCCAGCTTTCTAATATTGGCTTTACCAATTGCCACTCTGAGTTTCTTTATTATAGCTGAACTCGGGGGCAGAAAGGGACCAACCTCCCACAATTACCTGTAACAGTGGTCCCGCCCCAAATAGGACCCTTTCAGGTACAAAAATTTTAAAGTCCTTTGCAGTACTGTGGTCTCATTTAGCAGGCACAATACACAGAAAAAGACTTTCTCTTCCTTACTCTCCCAAACAGCTGTGGGGTTTCAAATAGTTCCTATGTTTTCCCAAACAACAGCTTAAGTTGTATTTCTCATGTGGATTTCATCAAACGGTTACCAAAACAGTCTTTGAATTTTCTCCACTCGGCAGCTTAGGTACTATTGCATACCTGAATAAAACTGTCACATTTCAGCGCCAACACATTCACAGTCAGTCTTCATTTGATTATCAGAAAACATCAAATTAGCTTCATCCAGTTCCATATATTCCTCTGGCCAAACAGACTCCCTGCTATTAGAAAGCTCTGCCAAGAAATCTTCCTCCATTCCTACTTCTGGGTAATCACAAATGCATTCTGAGAGTCGTCTGACCTGCTTTCTTTGCTGTGCTAGATCCTTCCTCTGCCAGTGTGATGGTGGAACACGTTTCCCCACCTGAGCCTGTTCAGTGAAACTGTTGCTGTTATTCTGTTGTGTTCCCTCCTTCTACCTTGTTTTGCTAAGCCTGAGGGAATGAGGAACAGGTGTAGGCAGTTCCCTAGTTACCTGCCTGCTGGTGTATGCAGTGTGTTTCCTTAAACCAGTCCCCCACTTACTGCTAGGTGTGACCTGGTTAGCAACACCACTAGGATCTCTGCCTGCAGGCTTAATTGTTCCCCCTGGGTCTGATTTTAACTTACTGAATCCTGGCCTAGGTAAAACTAAATGGTATGCCCTCACCTGGAATACTGCATCCAGCACTGGGCACCGTACATGAAGAAGGACACGGTACTACTCGAGAGGGTCCAGAAAAGAGCGACTAAAATGGTTAAGGGGCTGGAGGAGTTGCCGTACAGTGAGAGATTAGAGAAACTGAGCATCTTCTCCCTTAAAAGAGGAGACTAAGAGGGGACATGATCGAAACTTTCAAGGTAATGAAGGGAATAGACTTAGTAGATAAAGACAGGTTGTTCACCCTCTCCAAGGTAGGGAGAACGAGAGGGCACTCTCTAAAGTTAAAAGGTGATAGATTCTGTACAAATGTAAGGAAGTTCTTCTTCACCCAGAGAGTGGTAGAAAACTGGAACGCTCTTCCAGAGGCTGTTATAGGGGAAAACACCCTCCAGGGATTCAAGACAAAGTTATACAAGTTTATGCTGAATCGGAACGTACGCAGGTAAGGCTAGACTCAGGGCACTGGTCTTTGACCTAAGGGCCACCACGTGGGCACGATGGACCACTGATCTGACCCAGCAGTGGCAATTTTTATTTTCTTATGTTCTTACAGGCTGCTTGGTTATGTATTCCTCAGTCTTGCCAGTGTGTGCCTTTTTCCTATTTCCTGATCTGGGTTGAGGCATAGGACTAAGCTTACTTGAAAACTGTTTTGATTTTTCCTAACTCTAGGAACAGGTTTCTCTGAGCTGGCACTGGAAGGCACAGGGACTTCCCTGTGACAATATATACTTCTGGTTTTTAAATGGTTAATGGATTTTAAGGCTAGTTGGAAAATATAATTTTGGATAAGTTGCTATAGTGGAAGAGTTTTGGCTCTGAAGTGGTTCCCTTGATGAAGCAATTGCGAAACAGGGGCCCTGTTGGGAATCCGATTATGTTAAGTTCAGCATTGAGGAGTAGCAGTTTATTGTTGCCGTGAAGATATGGATACATCATTCTGATTCTGATTTTGAACTTCCTGCCACAAGCTGACTTTAATTGAACGATCTGAAGATAAGTGTTCTCATTTTTTCAATATATGCATTATGATAAAATTTTCTTAAGCTGTATATTAATGTTTTTATTTTTTAAAAATTATATACTGCCTACAAATCTAAGCAGTTTACAATCAACATACAAAATATTAAAAACAATACATCTTACATCTTTTGATCGTGTGGAATGGATCTTCATGTATCAGGCTATGGAGTGGTTTGGTGTTGGATCTGGATTTATACAAATGATTCAAACCTTGTATAGCTCCTCTTCTGCTAGATTATATATTAATAATACTTTTTCAGAACGACTTTGCTTGGAAAGGGGAGTTAGACAGGGATGTCCATTATCTCCTTTATTGTTTGATATTGTTTTGGAACCTTTATTGTTGGCTATTAAACAAGCAAAGGAAATATATGGTATTCCTTATAGAGGTCGGGAATACAAAGTTACTGCTTATGCAGATGACATTTTGCTTCATTTGAGAAATCCTGAAATTACCATCCCATGTTTACTAGATCTGATTAACAGATTTGGAAAATTCTCTGGTTGCAAAATAAACTGGAGTAAATCAGAGGTTCTTCCATTGAATGTACATTGTGCAAAAGATTTATTTGGAAGGATGCTGGTATTAAATATTTAGGAATATGGATTAAAAATACATTGGAGGAAACGATGAAAATAAATGAAAGATCATTATTATTAAAGGTCACGGAGCTGTGTGAGCAATGGAACCCTTTACATTTGTCTTGGTGGGGGAGAGTTCAAACGGTCAAAATGATGATCTTGCCGGTAGTTTGTTACCAAATGGGTATGATACCAGTTTATTTTCAAGGGTCCTTTTACAAAAAGCTAAATGATATTCTGACAAAATTTATTTGGCTAGGGAAAAAAGCAAGAATCACTTTACAAAAACCAATTGCGGAGGGTGGGGTAAATTTTCCAAATTTTTATAGGTATCATCATCAAGCCTATATAATGTGTCAAGGTATGTATTGGATCCTCCCTGAGCTCTTGGAACATCAGCCAGACTGGTTATATCTGGAGTGGAAAATAATGTCCCCGATGCGACTATCTCATATATTAAATATTAAAATACCTAGTTATGCTAAGGACAATGTGATTTTATTGGACACCTGGAAAACAATTAAATTTATTGATAAATTAACAGATGTTCCTATAATGAAATCTACTTTGCAGTCCTTATGGTTAAACTCCAAGATTCAAATAGGCAGTGCTGGGATCGCTTGGAAGAATTGGATGCAGGCAGGTATTCGGACATTAGATGATGTTATATCTAATGGAAATCTGCTTGATTTTTCACAACTATAACAATCATTTGGAATTTTAAAATCTCAACAATATAGGTGGTTGCAGTTGAAGCAGGCTATTCAGTGTGGGTTCCCTGAATGGAAAAATTTAAAAACTTATTTTAGCCTGCAGATCCTTTGCTACCAAACTGATCTTGTAGGACATCAGGCTGCCCAGTGGTACAAATTGATTTCTGGACTTTTAAACAAAAAACCAAAAAACAGTCTTATAGACATCTGGAGCATCGAGATAAAACAGTATATTTCTGTGTCTCGTTGGCCACGAATTTGGACTTGGAGATTGAAATGTACAGCGTCAGCATCTATGAGGCAAACATGGTTATTTTTGTTACATAGGATTTTTTGGACCCCGGTTCGTTTAAATAAAGTAGATAGTTCTAAGTCTAATAGATGCTGGCATTATCATATTGATATAGGGACTTTGGATCACCTGCTATATTTTTGTCCGTTTATATTTCTATTTTGGAAGTCAATTTGGGGATAAATAAATTTAGTTTTGGATTTGAACGTTCCACTATCATATGAGGCTATAATTTGTGGAACGATATTACATGTGAAACCCACTCTAGATAAATATAAGAGTAGACTATTTATGATCATGACAGGCATAGCCATTCAATTGATAACGAGTAACTGGAAGTACCATGACAGAATAAGTTATACTTTTTGGTGGGTGAACGTGTGCAGTTTAAAAGGGGGTGGAGGGAGCTAAAGGGGGACTTAAATTTGGGTCCCCTGATTTACAATTCACTGCACTGACCATTAGGATACTCCTCAGACTTGCTTTCTGTTTTGTTCAGAATGCCCATAATTAGGGTTACCATATGGCTCCCGCTGCAGTGTGATACCTTCATTATAGAAAGTTTTTTTCAATCAAGCTACCGTAAGTACCATTTTTTTGCATTTATAAATCATTGGAGAATAGTATTGAGCAATTGAAGACACTTTATCATGTCAAATTTATCCAACTGAGTATTGTGCAATGATAAGACTTTTAAAACTGCATTTAGGGGCTTGTCCCCATTTGTGTTTTTTTTACCATCTTTAGGTTCTGAGCACCTTAAGTCAATACAAGAAGTATGTTAATAACAACGGGCTTCCTATTTGTAGTTTGTTAGCATCCAGAAAAAGGACAGATTGAGACATCCAGGTTTTACTTCTATTGCTTTCAATGGAAGTAAAACCTGGATATCTTACCCGTCCTCTTTTTTTTTCTGTAGTCATATGGTAACCCTACCCATAACACTTGATGCTAGTAGAGCCTGATATTCCTTTTGGTTTCATTTTCAAGGAAGAGGGAAGGGGACAACAATCACTGGGGGGACTCAAGAGAGGTCATGCCTTAATCCCTTCAGAATCAGCTGCTCAGTCGGAACACATTTTTCACCTATATGTGACCAAAACAGGTTTAAATAAAAATGTCCAGTTTACATTTTGGGTCCTCCCTAGTCCTATCCAGAACATGCCCACAACACACTCCCTTGCTATTTGGAGGAACTGCAGTGTAGGACATCCTGATTCTGCCATTTCAAAATCACAATGTGAATGTTTTTGGCAGATGGATGGAGGGAGGGGGTTGGCCATTTTGAGTCATTTGCGTGCTTTGAAAATGAGCCCCATAGACATCTGTTTTATAAAATAGGCTTACAGTTGGTGCTTACTTTGCCTCATATACTTGTCAACCTGTTATATTACTTCTGTGTGACTAGTGATTACTTTTTTTTTTATTTGTTGACTCTCTTTCCAGGAAGAAATCTTTCCTGTTTTCAGCTCTCTATGCTGCCTTCATATTTGGTGGTCGGCACCTAATGAAACAACGAGCAAAGTTTGAGTTGAGGAAGCCGCTAGTTCTCTGGTCTCTAAGCCTCGCTGTCTTCAGGTAGGCCAGCCTAACAGCCATGATAACCGTAACAAGGAATTTGTTTCACATTTGTGAAGGCCACCTTCAATACTATTCTTAGGCTTCATTTATTTGAACTCATAATATTCTCCTGTCTTCATAGGGCCATGCATGGTGAAGGCTAACTGTAGTGTAGCTTCCTTCCCAAAAACATGCACGTTTTTATTAAGTAAATAGGGCGGCCCAGATGCAACCATGAAACGTACAATGTTCTCTCATCTTTGACCAATAACAGGCAAGTCCTGGAACATGCCTTTCCTTCTTTCTGAAAGGAAAGCAAGCCTTTCCAGGAGTAAACTGCAAAGTGAGTACCTGAACAAACTGTATTATAACGGAGATAATTTTCAAACTGTGCACAGACTTATAATCTAATCTAAGGCTTGGCTTTATATACCGAGTCATTCTAAGAAAGCTCGACTCAGTTTGCAATAATTAACTTAATAGGAAAAACCGTAAGGAATAACACTAAATTCAAGAAAATTAATTTTCAAAATGTTTAGCAAATAAAGTGGTTTTTAAAGATTTACGAAAAAATTGAAATGAACCAGAACTCCTTAAAAGAAGCGGAAGATCTTTATAACTTTGCGGGTGCTCTTTTTCACAGATGCTATTTAACTTCCAAAGAAAAACAAGCTAGGGAAACATTCCGAAAGTTTGTTAAGACAAACTAATGCAGTACCTCTATTAACTCTTCTCTTATCAGTACCTAACCCTGTATCTCTCCTGGTAATGTCCAGCTTTCCTCTTTGTAATTCGCTTAGAGCTGCAAGGTAAAGTGGAAAATAAGTCACTAATGTAATATGCACAAATGCTTTATGAGTAGACACTTCTTCCATATGAACCAGCTTTGATTATCGGTACTTGGATGATCTGTCTTTTTGATCATCCAAGTACTGATTTAGGCCACTTTTTGAATGTTGTTTTTTTTTATTATTATTATTATGAGCCCCTAAGCATCCAAATAACTTAAAAACAATCACCCTCCCAATTCACAGTTTTAGGACTCGCGATTTTGATTATTCACAATTTCCTATAACCGGAATCATCCTCACCTCCCTCCCAAATCCCGGACCTTACCTGGAACTACGGGAACTCACGGCAGTCACTTTGGATGAGTGATCTGCATGGGGCAGGAGCATAGGAAGATCGCTCCTGCCCCGAAAGACCGCTAGACCACCAGGTAAGGTCCGGGATGCTGGGGGAAAGGCAGGAGGGAGGTGGTGGTGGGTCAGAGTCAGACCAAAAGTTATTCACAAATTTTCAATATTTGTGGGCCGGCTCTGCCCCTAACTCCCATGAATATTGAGGGAGGGGTGTAATCTTAAAAACAATCCACAAAGGTTGTATACAGTCACAAGTGACCCACAAGATAAAAACCAAATAATGTATAAAATACAAATGATGGGCACTTTTTCAGCAAAACAAAAATGCCTTCTTCAATGGTTTTTTGGGGTCCAACCTACATGGAAGCTTGTGTTCTGTGTTATTTGTTTTTGTAGCCTCTTAACTACTTGGATTTTTTGTGACTTTTATGTTATTATATTTAAGACAACCAAGAACCCTAGAAAACCCCTGAGGAATGCATTTTTATTTTGCCAAAACACAGCCCGTGTTGGGTCATTTGTATTTTAGATATTACCGTTTATACTTGAATATAAGTCGATCCGAATATAAGTTGAGACCCCCCTTTCCCCCCCAAAAATGAGGAAAATGGTTGACTCGAATATAAGTTGGGTGGCTTAATATTCAAGTGCCCTGCCCTACCAGGCACTGCACCCAGCTCCCTTCTTGACAGGCACTGCACCCAGCACCTTTCCCTCCCTCCCCTGTCAGGCATTGCACCGAGTTCCCTTCCTTCATTCCTTCCTTCTCTCCCCTTTCAGACTCTGCACCCGGCCCCCTTCCTTCCTTCCCTCCCTCCCCTGTCAGACTCTGCTCCCAGCACCCTTCCTTCCCTCTCTCCCTCCCCTGTCAGGCACTGCACCCAGCTCCCTTCCTGCCAGGCACAGCACCTTTCCCTCCCTCCCCCATCAGACTCTGCACCCTCCCAGGCTCTGCACCCTGCCCACCTCCCTGCCCTAGTCTCATACCTCTACTGCCGATCCCCGGTGGAGGTGCAGTGGGCGGGAACGAACTTTGCGAGTTCCTGCCCCGCTGCTAACTGGCTGCCATGAGTTTCTTCGGCTGCTGAGCAGCAAGTGCAGGTGTGTGATTTGGTGCTGCTGCTCGGTACTGAGCAGTTTTCTTACAGGCTCCCAAATTTGCAGGAGCCTGTAAGGAAGCTGCTCAGCACCGAGCAGCAGCGCCAAATCACGCACCTGGTCGTGCTGCTCAGCGGCCGAAGAAACTCGCGGCAGCCAGTTAGCAGCAGGGCAGGAACTCGCAAAGTTCACTTCTGCCCGCTGCACCTCTACCGGGGATCGGCAGTAGAGGTATGAGACTAGGGCAGGGAGGGGGGCATGGTGCAGAGCCTGGCGGCGGCAGCCTGCAATAATTTTGGAAAGGGGTGTATTGTTGGCTCGAATATAAACCGGGACCCCTATTTTTGGGCCAATTTTTTGGCCCAAAAATCTTTGTTTATATTCGAGTATATACAGTATTTGGTTTTTAATTTTATCTTGTGGGTCACTTGTGGATTGTTTTTAAGATTATTGTTTTTAAGTTATTTGGACACTTAATAAGCTACAAACTGGTACAGGTACTCGTCAACTTACGACCTATTCAAGTTACGACTGTTCAACTTTACGACGCGTTTACTACAGTTTCCCCCACCAGCTGTTAGCAGCCCCAGTCTCCCGCACTCCCAAGTCTCGCTACGCAGCAGTAATAATATAAAGAGGAGGAGGCACCACAACAAATGTTCACCACAAAGGGATTGTGCTGTGCTTGACTTAGAAAGTAAGAGAATGTTGATAAAATATTACTTTAAGATGATTACAATATCATTACCCAGTTTAATATAGTATTCTTACCTTAGTCTAACATAGGCCGACTTACGTCCCGATCAACTTACGACCTGTCAGTCGGAACCAATTACGGTCATAAGTCGATGAGTACCTGTACATCCGATCTTCTGTTCCACAATCTCTTTGTTGTTTCCTTTGGCATAGTAAGTGCCCCACAATGGCTTCCATATCAGCTGTAAGATAGGGCAATGAGGATGGAAGTGTAGAGAAATGAAGTTCACCACAGCAGTGAATCCTTAACATTGTCAGAATGCTTAAGCTCCGGAGAAAGGTTTGCCTCAAAAAATATAAAGGGCTCCTTTTACAAAGCCGCGTTAGGGGCTTTAGCGCGCGCAACATTTAATCACGCGCTAACCCCTGCGCTAGCCGAAAAACTACTGCCTGCTCAAGTGGAGGTGGTAGCGGCTAGCGCAGTCGGCGGTTTAGCGCGTGCTATTACGTGCGTTAAACCGCTAACGCGCCTTCGTAAAAGGAGCCCAAAGTTATAAAACAGTTGGCTTTTTTTTCTTTTTTTTTAGAAGCTGCCTATCCCTTTGTATCTTAACATAAACAGAACAAAATAGAGTAAGTAAAGGCTTCCACGGTGTTTCCTTTCTATACAATGCTCATTTTCTTTACCTTGTTCTTAAAGATAATATATACCACCACCACCACCCCACCCCACCCAGACCCACCATTCTCCTGAAATTATCATCACACTAAAGACTACTAATGAACTTGAACCTATACTGAGTTAAGACTCTTCCGAGACAGTAAAAAGCGTGTTCCAGCCCCTCCATATTTAGATTATCTAAGAAGTGAAGAAAACATTTAAGAAACCTCCACTGTTGCTTGATCCACAATGCCCAGTATCTTCAAATATTTACAGTGCTTCTCTTCTATTTCAAAGGACAGTTTATCATATCATTGTAGTTCCTGACAGCCACGCTGGGGCCACTCAGCATATTCCAGCTGCAGGCCACCACCATCTTAGCTGCCAATATGAGATGAGAGGCCATCCTTTGACACACTATCCCCCTCCACTATGGGATCCTCTTGAAAAGAAATCTACTTTTTTAGCTCTGACACACAGAGCAAATGTTTTTGTAGCACGTCATAATTAAAATTATACAATTGCAAAACCAACAAAAAATTATATTTAAGAGTTATTTATTTAAAGTTCTTTAAGCTATGTATGGATAATTGTTACAACAGTGAAACTAAAGTAGATAGAATAGAATTGCTAATCAATGCGATGGATGTGCTTGTTTTTTAATGCAAATTAACTCAAAACACAGCTCAATAGTCGACAAGCAAACATGCATTTCATCATCCACCATCTGCAGTCATTCTCATTTTTTTAATTTAATTTCTGTCAGAGCTGAAAATCCATGTTCACAATGATAAGAAGATCCAAACTAACAAAGCCTTAATTGCTTTTGTTGCCCAAGTTAGGATAATTACTGCATAAAAAATAAAACTAAAATTACTTACCATTAATTTTCAAGGATCAATCATCCTTGTTTTACTCAGTGTTTTACTCATTTCTGAAAAGGGAATACTTCAAATCAATCTGTTATGTTTTCATCAATAAATTTTTGTTGGAGCAGCTTATAAGGGAAAGTGTGAAAATAAATATCTTGAGATGTGAATAGCAACACCTTGCCCTGGTCAAAAAATCATCCCCTATAGATGAGAGTGCAAGTATTGAGTGAAAGTGGAGAGGGACGATGGGGGCAGGGGGAATAATTATTTTTGGTGTGCCCTTAAGGGTTACATAAACATTAGCCATGCTTCATATTGCACAGGCAATGTAAACTATGTGACACCCCAGCTCAGTACTCTGATACTATTTGATTTTGAAAGTATAGAGTTAAGAAAATGCATTTTGGCAGCGAGACTTACATGGCACTGCATTACCTCTTGTCAGTAGCCTTGTATATAGTCCAAGCTGTTTTCATTCATGGCAGAAACACTATTTGTGCCAACACATGAAGATTAGAGCAGTTTATGACTAACACAACCGCTCATGGTGACACTGTCTTTTAAGTTCTCAGTCAAAGGCCTGTGTTGGTTTCTACCATAGACGGTGGAGCATCAGTTCACACTGTCCAGCACTGAGGCACAGAAGGGTATAGGGAGAGTTATAACTTACTGACCAATATAGCAGCATAGTGACTGGATAATATTAACATCAAACTCCTCGACATGCTGCCCTCAGTGAGATTCCACAGTTCTGTTCTCTCTTGGTTTTCTTCGTATCTTTCCCATCGTACTTTCAGTGTATGTTATGGTGAATCCTCTGCTGCTGCCATCCCACTGTCTATCGTTGTACCTCAAGGCGCTGTCCTGGGCCCTCTCCTCTTCTCCATATATACCCGCTCTCTCGGTACATTGATCTCCTTCCATGGTTTTCAATATCACCTCTCTGCTGATGACTCCCAGATCCTCCTCTCCACACCAGATATCTCTACAGGAATTCAACCTGCCTGTCCAACATTGCTGCTTGGAAGCCTCACCTCCATCTCAAACTGAATATGGCTAAAACTGAACTCCTTATCGTTCCGCCTAAACTCACCTCCCCCCTCCCGCTATTCTCTATTTCTGCGGATAGCACTCTCCTCCTTCCTGTCTCATCAGCTCGCAACCTCGGGGTGATCTTTGACTACTCTCTCTCCTTCTCTGCTCAGATCCATCAAACCACTGAAAGCTTCCTCCTCTATAATATTACTAAACTCTGACCTCTCCGAGCACACTAGCAAAACCCTTTTCCACGTTTTCATCACCTGACGCTTAGACTACTGTGACGTACTTCTCTCGGGTCTCCTGCTCATCCATCTCTCATCCCTTCAATCCATTGAAAATGCTGCTGCATGGCTCGTATTCTGTGAGAGCCGCCTCGCTTACATTACCCCTCTCCTCAGGTCACGTCATTGGCTCCCCATCCGTTTCCGAATATAGTTCAAACACCTCTTACTGACTTACTAGTGCATTCACTCTGTAGTCCCTCAATATCTCTCCTCACTTATCTCCCCCTGTGAACTCCATTCATTGGGTAAGTTTTATTTTTTGTTTATTGGAAGCATCTATACCACTACGAATGATGGGTTGTCAATTCAGAGTGGTTTGCATGAGCTTCAGTAATGGTGTTACAGTACAAAGTTACTGTGTTTCTGTGATGGTTATCCATACCAGAGCTTCAGATTGGTGTTCATTGTTGGTTTTGGTGCATTTGGGCATCATGGTATAGTAAATTTACATATCCGTTAAATCCCTCTTAACTGTACCCTTCTCCTCCACCTCCACTGCCAACTCCAGACTCTGTCCCTTCTTTCTTGCCATGCCATATGCCTGGAACAGGCTGCCAGGGTCAGTACATCATGCTCCGTCTGTAGCAGTATTCAGATCCAAGCTAAAAGCCCACTTTTTTGAAGCTACTTTCAACTCTTAATTCCCACTCACTGTCAGGTACATTTACCCATTGTATCATTCCTTCTACCAGAAACTCCCCAACCCTGAGATGTCCTGTCTGTCAGACCAAATTAGATTTTAAGCTCTTCTGAGCAGGGACAGTCTATTGAATGTTAAATGTTGAACTCTGCGTACGCCTTTCAGCACTATAGAAATGATAAGTAGTAGTAGTAGATTAATATTTTTTTTTCTTTCTATATTGTTTATTTAGATGAAATGACATGAAAGCTAGGCAGGAGAGGAAAGAATGAGAGGTACCATGGGAAGCAGATCTAGAAAGCAGATGTGTAGCATCTTTTCAATTGGAAATTCAGCAAGTGTAGCGTAGGCTGGATCAAACGAAAAAGAGCAATAGCTGAACAGAGGAAGTCAAGGCTGGAAAAGGCTAATTACTAGCTAGATCAGACATGGGCAACTCCGGTCCTCAAGGGCCGGATCCAGTCGGGTTTTCAGGGTTTCCCCAGTGAATATGCATTGAAAGCAGTGCTTGCAAACAGATCTCGCGCATATTCATTAGGGAAATCCTGAAAACCTGATCGGACTCCGGCCCTCGAGGACCGGAGTTGCCCATGTCTGAGCTAGATCATTAATAAAGCATGCAACATGGACAGCACAATGAAAAATGAATAAGAGAATTTATTTTGATAACCGAAATTAAAGGGTCTTTCTGAGTAGGTGCAGTTATAGTATTAAGTTAAGCATTGGCACTGGTGCTTAACTTATATGGGTTATGGTACTGAATATACATATTACAGCAGGGGTGTCAAAGTCCCTCCTCGAGGTCCTCAATGCAGTCGGGTTTTCAGGATTTCCCCAATGAATATGGATGAGATCTATTAGCATACCATGAAAGCAGTGCATGCAAATAGATCTCATGCAAATTTATTGGGGAAATCCTGAAAACCTGACTAGATTGCGGCTCTCAAGGAGGGACTTTGACACCCTTGTATTACAGGAAGTAGCAGCATTGATGTAGTCAGTGATGACTGCACCTTCACTGTCCCTTTAGTGTTAGGCCTGTATTTCACCTAAACTAAATTTAGGGCTTTTCATTTGTGGTAAGCATCACCTTCCCCACATGCCCTGACAATTATTTACCAGTACTATCGCAGAGGCAAAGATTATCAGTGTGCAATGAATATATGTGAGCTGGATTTTCCTTCATTTTTCATTTAAAACTCATTGTATGCAAATATATCTCATACATATTCATTATATGTATTCAAACTAGATCTATTAGATGTGCCTCCTGAACGGAATTGGAAAGCATTGCCCCGATACACCTCCAGGCCTTCTCTGGCTCATGTATCTTCCCACCACACAAAAAAAAATCAATGCAAGGCCCCGAGCCTGCCTTTACCTTCTGCAACCCTGCTGAAACAGAACAGGGCTCTAGACCTCGCACACCCAACAAATTATTGTGGACTTTCTGAGCCCACCACTGCCTTCCTCACCCCACATCCACAGACCTAACTGACCCAACTCATTGCCAGAAACAAGTTTAGAACCTTGGGCAGCAAGAGAAGGCTTCTTTGCTTCCTACCAGCATCATGTCAAAATCACAATCGTGCTACTGACACACTAACCTGAATGCCAAAGTATATTTTGGTGTGTGGGGGGAGTAGAAAAAAGTCATGAAAGTAATAAGAATGAAAAATGAATAGATCATTGTACTCAAAGTACTTACACTCTGTAAAGACTTATTATGAATATGAGGTCTATGTTTGTATTTATATGACAAAATGCTAATAAAACTGATTGAACTTAAAAAAAAAAACAGCGCACTGCTTCACACCAATGCCCTTTAGTCCCCATGTAAGTACTGTAGTTTGTTCTATCTCTGTGACCCCTGTTGTACAGGGGGGGAAAAAATTGCTCATTTAAAATAGGACAAAATGCAACAATTGCAAGTGACTGAAATGAGAAGGTTCTAGTATTATTGTTAAATAGGTGATGGATTTTTGCAGTATAAAAATAGCAATGATTTTGTGTGATTTACAACTTGAGGTATATATACTTCATACAGTTTTATTGCTATCAAGATAAAATAAATTCTACCGTACTTTTTGTACACTCAGCAATCACCACCACCACCACATTTTGTCCTGATATCTCTATACCCCATCCCCTCCCCTTCCCCACTCTGCCCTACTCTACCTGAGAACCCCTCACTGGCAGCAATGATTCAAATCCGCTGCCTGTGCTAGCTGGCCATATCCCATGCTCACAACTTCACTTCCTGTTTCCTCTCTTACAGGATGTGACAGAAAAAAAGTCTGCAAGACCAATGCAGGCACTGAATGTGAATCGCTGCTGCCGCTACCGAGGGTTCTTAGGTAGAGTGGGGAAGAAAGGGAAGGGGTTCTTAGAGAGGGCAACTGCTGGGTCATGGAGGGGGGGGAGAAACAGACCCTCAGATGCAAGGGCAGAGGATAGAGACAGGGGATCGAGGCAGTCACTGATGACATACTTTTGGAGACTCATTGATCACCAGACTGGGTGAGAATTAACCAAGAATGGGTGGACCTGTGCCTACCTATGCTCACCCATAGCTGTGCCACTGATATGGTCTCATTATCAACATCTTTTGTAAAGAAATATAGATTTTGACATCTGTCACTGAAGGTAACTTAGTATAAATGTATTATCTATGTAAGTTAGGTAAGCACGGCAGGATTAATTCATCGAGGGCCCCTAGGCACCCAAGTACACTGGGCCCCCTGCCCCGCCCCACCCCACCCCACCATGCGCCCAGGCGGAAACAGGAAGTTGCGTCAGAGGGAAGCTTTGGGCAAGCAGCACCGCTTGCACAATTACAGTTCCCGTTGCCTTTCTTACCCGCGTTGCTTGCTTGTCTTTACGTCGATGGGTGGGGGGACCTGCGTTGCTGATCAATGCTGGAGGGGCCCATCGCCATTTGGAAAAAACAATGTTGATTCCCTCCTTCATCGGGCCCCCCTGACCATTTTGGGCCCTAGGCACGTGCCTACTTGGCCTATTGGTTAATCCTGCCCTGTAAGTAAGAGAAGGTTTCCCTGGCCTGCTCATTAGTTCCAGGTTATACCAAAGCCTAACACAATGTATTCAAGATCAGTGGCATTTCGAAGGTAGGGGGCACCCGGGGCGGTGGTGCCCCCCTGCCCCACCCTTACTATACCACTGTTCAAGACTTTATTAATGGCTTGTTTAATATAGATTGCATTTTCTGTTCCATAATCATAGCCACCAACATGTCATGTTTTCCTTTGATTGCACAGGTCACTTTTAGAAGAGATTAATGTATATTAACCAGTCGATATTCAAAGCAATTTAAGCAGGCAGAAGAGGGTCCTGCCTATTTAAATCTCTTGGAGCCAGCTGACTGCTGATGTCCAGTGCCATTTAACCAGCAATGTCACTGAATATCAGCACAAACTCCCGGATTCTCTAACCAGCGCCAAAGTCGGCGGCTACTTTAAATGTGGCCACCAATCGCGTGTCAATCCTGTGATGGTGCCTTTTAGAGAATTGTGCCAGGGTTTGCCATCAGTTTACTGCAGCAGGGAAATCCCCAACCAGCTGAGCCAGCTGGACTCCCCGAAACTGCAGCTTCAGGGAGTCCTGCCGGCTCAGTTGATTGGGGATTCCCCTGCCGTAATCAGCTGAAACAGCAAGGAGATCCCCATTTCCTCTCTCCTTCCCTCCCTCCCACTCACCGATCCCCTCAGCTGTCCTCGAAGAGAGCCCCTTTCCACCTCATCCAACACCCCACACACACTCCAACAGCACATTTCTCATTCCCCTTCCTCTTATTTCCCAGTCTTTCACTAACTCCATCCTCTACCCTCTTACATCCAGCTTGTCCTTCTCTCTCTCTGTTCCCACTCCCATTCAGTGTGTAACCCCTCATTCTCTCCTAGCCAGTGCACCCCCTTTCCTTCCCAGTTCTCACTTCCATTCAGTGTGTTTCCCCCCTCTCTCAGGTTTCTCCTCACTTTCACCCACCCTCAGAAGCAAGCAGGGAATGTAAATCTTAATAGTCATTCTTGTTTTCTTCATAATTTAATTGTTCCCCTTTCCCCATCATCTCCCATTTCTCCTTGTGTCCTGCAAGCCCCATCATTTCTCTTCCTTGCTCATTTCAACACAAGGTGATTAATGTTCAGCCTGACCAAGATTTCTGTCATTTAAGGTAATTTTAGCCTTTTGAAGACCAGGCCCTTTGTAAAAGCCGAGCTCTCGGGTTTCTGCTTGCAAAGTAGAAGCATAACACAAAACATACGATTAATCAATATGTATTTCACTCTGTCCATGGGGTGATTTCAGAGACCTTGCTCTTGGCAAACTCGATAGTCCCAATGGAATGTAATAATTTCATCCTGCACACTCAGTACTTGGAAATGGGGGGAGGGGGAGTGAGTGCTATGGCTTAGCCAAAAGAGCACCTTACCCTGTAAAGTCACTTGTTCTAAAGCCCTGAATGTTAAAGACTCGCGTAAGAGACCTAGAGACAGAGTGCAAGAAATTAACAATTGATATGACCAAATACGAGAATTACAAATGAAAGTGCAGGAACTGTAAAAATACAAGGAGAATTAAAAGGATGCAGGGGTGTTAATGTTAGCACTGTCGGCCATGAAGGATAAAACACAGCACTTAGGGCTAGATTCACAAACCTTACCGATCGTGTACCGCTTGATTTGTTCCCCCCCTCCGAGGCCACCGGTGCTGCTCCACCTTACCCCCCACCCCCGAGCCCACCGACGCTGCTCCACCTTACCCCCACCCCCGAGGCTACCGGCGCTGCTCCACACCCCCTCCCCCCTCCCCCACACTCCCTGTGATCCAGCATACCCCCCCCCTGCCACCACGATCCGGCATCCCCCACTCACCCACCCAAACACAACCTCTTACCCCAATATGGCACCAGCACCAACGCACAGGACATGCCGGTGTTCGAAGATCCTCCCTCTTGCTTGGGCTGGGCCTTGAGCATCTGCACATGCTCAAGGCCTTCTAGTTCTTGCTCTCTCCGAGAATCTCGTGGTCTCGGGGATCCTGCGGGGTTGGAGGCAGTTCGAGCTGAGAGGCTCATCTTCTTTTTCTGCCTGCAGCACGTAGCCAAACCGGAAGTAGGCTTCATGTCAGTCACGTACAGCATGCAGAGTGATCCCAGTGTCTTTCAAATAAAGTTTGTTGCTTCCTTCCCCCCTTGACATCATCACCTTGCCTTTTTAAATGCCTAATTTTCACCACGCTTTCTCATCAGTGTTATCCAGTTTTTCTGTAGACACTAGTTCTTGCCTTATCTTCACCATACGTAAGTCCTTTTATATATCCTATTTCTATTTTTATTTTCAAACATTTTTACTTCCTTATGCTAGTCTCTCTTTTGTTGCCTTTGACTCTGTAGATTAGTTTTGTTTTTTGCCCTGCAAGCATGTGCCACGTTGATCTTTTTTTCTTTTGGTTTTCACTTTCAAGTCTTCATCGCTTTGACTCAAGTGTGAGTGTTTATGGTGCCAATATTCAAGACAGGTAGATTCAATGTTTTATTTTATTCAGTATGATTTTTTCCACTGTCAGTGTATTTTGTTTCCTGCCGATTCATGTATAATCCAAGCAGCACTCGGTTTTCTGTTTTGAGTTTCTTATTTTCCCATTGCTGCTCCAGCCTTCAGTTTTCATTTTATTTTTTAATTACCCTTTGTCCACATATTCGTTTTGTTTCATTTTAAGTTTCTAGTTATGACCCTTAGTGCGCTTTATAACCCTGCAAGCTTATTTTCAAATCGCCTTCCCATTAGCTTTATCTTGGCTGCAATCGTATGTCTTGACTGTTTTCTCTCATTGACTATATTATCTGGTGTATTTCATATAGGGTTTTGATTTAGAGTAGAGTAGTTGTATTTCATATGTTCCATTTGCCCCTCCACATTTTTATTTTCAGACTTTTTTTGCTTAGGTATACTTTTCTTTTCAAGAGCCTTATATAAACTAGGACATACGCAGGTGAGGCTAGACTCATTTAGAGCACTGGTCTTTGACCTGGGTGCCGCCGCGTGAGCAGACTTCTAGGCAGAATGGACCACTGTTATGACCCAGCAGCGGCAGTTCTTATGTTCTTGCCATGTATTTCACTGTGAGTTTAGTAGGTCACAATGCATTTAATTGTGTACATAATAGTTTACCACTTTTATTTTATTCTGTTACTACTCTGATGACTCGTTTTAACATTTTATTAGATCACGTATACACAATGTTTTATTCTTTTTGTATGTCATCTCATTTTTCTTCTGGTTTAATGATTTATCTAGCACTTTACTTTTTGCTCTACTAATGTACCATTACCCCCCCCCCCATCCCCCCAAAATGTGTTTTTTGCTATTGTTTGATAATTGTTTTATATGACTTTAAATTGCTTTGTAATTGCTTCATAATTGCTTTATATGACTCTCCTCTACAGTTCCCTGCAAAATTGTGGCTTAAGTGCACTGTCATGGTTTATTTTGCTTTTTAAAAAGTTTCTTCTGTAGCTTTGGGAAATGTATATAACAGATGTCTTTGTGGAGAGAAAATCAAGATGGCATCAGAAGCGGACACCTGAGAGGGGAGCTCCGTTACCTTGTTTGGTCGACACTGCCTGATAGTCTTCCCGGTCGGGAGACATGGGGAAGAGAAAGGGAGCCCTCCGTTATAACCCTCCAGCGGCGGTAGCCCAGCAGCATTTGGTCCAGACAACAATTACGGAAGCTTTCTCCTGCTCGGACAACTCAGCACTACCTAATTCGGGGAAGAGCCTGATATTCTCGGGCGAATCCGTGCAAACAGGAAGGGCGTCATTGAGCCCGAAGAAGCGGATAACACCATTCCAACCCGGAAGCACGCTGGTGGAAGGAGAGCTGGGGCAGATGAATTCCAGGGTAGAATCCTCTGATCCCTGCTTGGGAGGGAGCCCAGCACTTGCCTCGTCAAGAGAAGGAGTGCAGGGAGAAGCTCAACAACGACCCAGCACCAGTGTAGAGGTGAGAGGTGCTTCGGGAGGGTCCAACTTACAATTTGGGGTGTTGGAAAAGCCCGCAAAGATAGACTTGGAGGCGCTATGGCAAGGCATATCAGTTATGGATGCTAATCTAAAGCTATCTTTTTCTACATTATCAACTGACTATGGGATAATCTTTTTCCAAAGTGGAACAACAGGGATTGGCTATCACTCAAATAAAAGAAAAAGTAGAGAAGCAGGAGACAAAACTCTCTGAAATGAAACAGATAGAGTTTGAACTGGTAAAAGAAAGATCTTATATTTCTAGAAAATTGGAGAGTTTTGAAAACCAACTGAGGAAAAATAACCTGAGACTTTTTAAATGTTCCTAAATCCCCTGTGATCTCTCCTATAGAGATAGTTAGGAAATACCTTAAAGAAGTATTATGTATTCCACCAGAAAATTTACCTCCTATTGTCAGAGTTAATTACCTTCAGATGAAAAATCCTGTAGGAGTTTCAACTCCTAATGAGAATCAAGGAGATAAAGGGGTGGATATGGACTTAACAACTTTTGGGGAGAGCTCGCTTGAGGTTGTAAAAGAAAGGAGAATCCTGTTAGTTACCTTAGCTTTGGAAAGTGATAGGGAATATATATTACGATTGTATTTTCGTCATTTAAATGATCAGTTTTTGGGTTCTAAAATTTGTATATTTCCAGACATGTCTCAAAAGTCCCAGAGGCGGAGAAAGGAATTCTTGGCATTGAGGCCAAGAATCCTGGCCTTGGGAGGAATATTTTTGTTAAAATTTCCGGTAAAATGTTTTGTTACTTATCAAACCAAGAATTTCCTTTTTTTGAACCCAAACAGCTGATAGAATTTATTGAATCAAAGGAGAGAGGAGTATCCATAACAAATGATGTGTAACTTGCTTTACCAGCTGTAGGTAATGAAGAGTACTACCGCTTCCTTATAATGTAAGCTAATTTTCATTAAGGATTAATTGCCTGTTGATTTTCTTTTATATTAATATTGTGGACTAAATAATTAAATACTATTGTTTCCTTATTATGATTTTGTTTCTAATGTGAACCAGTTGATCTTTTTTCAAGCTTTATTATGCTTGAATGTCAAACTAAGAAGTTATAAATTAAAAAAAAAAAACCAAAATCCAGATGTCTTTGTATTGTGTTCAAACGGAAAGGAAATGCAATTCTGGTTTTATTTCTAAAGTGTTAAAGTACTTGCTGACCCTTGCTGTAGCTGGTGGGGCTACCCAAGCACTGCCAGCAGAGGACCTCCTCTAGAGTCTGAAGACGGCCAGAACTCCCCTCCACCAAGCACAGCAGTCGCTGGCAACATCCATGAGCCACTAAGGTGCCAGCATCTGTGACTCAGGGATGCTACTGCTGCCTGCCTGGCTTGGTAAAAGGGACTCCCAGCCAATTGTAGAGGAAGTCCTCGGCTGACAGCTTGAGGGTTCTCATCAGCTGAGTACAGTATTTATATTTTATATTTACATTACAGGCTCTGGTTTAAACCCATTTACAAAGTATGTATTCTTCCCAATTAATATTTCCAGTAGCATAACTAAATGAAATAACTACTTCTGAAGTTTATAGGAATGGGCGGGGACGGATTTGATTCCAGCGGGGATGGACGGGGATGGATTTGATTCCAGCGGGGACGGGTTTGATTCCAGCAGGGACAGGCGGGGATGGGTTTGACTCCAGTGGGGACGGGTTTGATTTCTGTCCCCGCACAACTCTCTACTGCCAAAGCAACATCTTTGAAGATGACAGTTAATTCAGAACACCTCAGCCAGATTACTTTTGAATTTACATCTGGTCGATATTATTTATCTTGATTTTCAAAAAACGTTTGACAAAGTACCTCATGAATGACTCCTGAGGAAATTAGAAAGTCATGGGATAAGAGATAACATCTTTTTATGAATTAAGAATTGGCTGAAAGATAGAAAATATAGTGTAAGTATAAATGGTCAATATTCTCAATGGAGAAGGGTAGATAGTGGGGTTCTTCAGAGGTCTGTGCTAGAACCACTGCTTTTTAACATATTTATAAATGGTCTGGAGATAGGAATAACTAGTTAGGTAATTAATTTTCTTATGACACAAAGTTATTAAATTTCAAGAGGATTGTGAAAAATTGCAAGAGGACCTTGCAAGATAGAGAGGCTGGGCATCAAAATGGCAGATGATAGAGAATGATGCAGAGAAAAATTTGGCCCTGTCCCCACTCTATCCTCGCAAACTCTGTCTGATTCCATCCAAACAAGCCATGAATAGTTATGATTTTATATTGAAATCATTTTATTAAAGTATAAAAAGCAACAATATTCTGTATATCTGTCATTTTATAAATCACAAATCAGAAGAAGGATCAACAAAACTCATTTCCCCTCAGAATATCCCCTCCACTATCAGGAAAACTGAATGCTACATTAAAATATTCATCCTAACGGAATACCTCGGTCACACACACAGAACACAAATGCCAAATACATAATAGCTGACCACAAATGATAAACATAAACCAAAATCCCAAGAAGCCACACCTTGCGTGTAGTACAACACCAAAGTAATAAAAAGATCCATTTCCTCCTATACTGTGCAAAATATAAAGATCACAAATGCCAGGAATTGTGTCAGTTCAATTAGGGAAACGACCCTCCTGGCTAGAGAAAGCCCTAAGCCTGCTGGAAGCTGAAGATGGCACGGACTAGTAGTAGACTTTGGGGTCCCCTCCCAAATTTCTGCCCTGGGCTCAGCACTGGCAGGATAAACATTTCAGCTCTCATATTTTCTGATCACAAAATAAAAAATAAAATTATTTTTCTACCTTTTGTTGTCTGGTCATTTTATTTTTCAAGTCATATTAGTCCCAGGCTATGGTTTCTGTTTCCCTCTATCTTCTCTTAACTCACTCGCCAAGGTCTCCTGCTCATTTGACATTTCTTCTTCTCTGTGCTCCTCATCCACCTTCCATCATTGTGTACCTATCTTTCCCTTCTCTGTGTCCCCTATACTTCGCTGTCCAGCATCTCACCTCTGTCCATCTCTTTGTATTTATCATCACTACTCTACGTCCTGAATTACTCATCTCCCTTCTGTGTTCCTATTCTCTCCCACATCTAGCACTTTTCCTCTGTGTCCATATAGCCCCTCCCATGTCCGGCATTGCCCCTCTCTGTCCATGTACTATTCCTATGCAGCATCTTCCTTTGCATTCCTGACCCTATTCTCTCCATGCCCATTATTTTCTCCTTTGTTTCTGGTCCATGGGGGAGTGAGAGAGAGAATAAGACTGGATGGAGATTAAGATTGGAGATAATTATTGTGCAGGGCCATGTAAAGCGGTGATGGGATAAATCGCGCGCCAGACACCAACGCGCTGACAATCCAGCGCTGACAATTCGGCGCAAGAAAGAAGCGCGCCGTGGGAAAACTTATTTTTAAAGAGCTCTGACGGGGGTGTGGGGGAAACCTCCCCCCCCCACACTTTACTGCATATTGTTTGTGCTGCTGTTGGGGGTGTTTGGGGGGGTGTAACCCCCCACATTATAGAGAAAATGGAACTTTTCCCGAAAAAAATCAGAAAAAGTTCCGTTTTCTCTATAATGGAGGGTTCCAAACCCCCAAATCCCCCCCTCCAACAACAGCGCGAACACTGTGCAGTAAAGTGGGGGGGGTTCCCCCCAAACACTCCCCATCGGAGCTCTTTAAAAATAAGTTTTCCCGTGGCGCACTTCTTTCTTGCGCCGAATTGTCAGTGCTGGGTTGTCGACGCACTGGTGTCTCGCGCGCCACTGACTATGAACCTGTAAAGCAGCAGGGCACCTGTTCATGGAAACACTTTGCTACTAGTAGAGCAATAGACTTGACTGGTAGAAGAGAGGAAAACACAGCAGGCTGCCTTGTCTTTTTCCAAACAGATTTAGGGTTCCTTTTACAAAGGCGCGTTAGGGTCTTAACGCGCGCTAAATTGCCCCGTGCGTTAGCCGCTACCGTCTTCTTTTGAGCAGGCGGTAGATTTTTGGCTAGGGCTCGCTAATCTGATGCGTGCGCTAAAACAGCACACCTTCGTACTCACAACAATAAAACTGGGAGTTCAGAAAGTGGCCATCTGCCAGTTGTCATGCTACTGGCATCTAGTTGTATTTGTGACTCCCATTTAATTATAACATATTTTGATCAATGTAAAGTAGTCCCTGAAATTCTTCATCCCTATCGCAAGTGAGGCTGCCTTCTTATATATAGCAAATGACATTTTTGCTGCAAGTTGAATGAACAACTACTATAAGATCACAGTTAATACTAGATTCATACATTTGATAACGTAATAGGGGTTTGCATTCAGACAATGATTTTAAGCCTATCTCCATTTACGTGCCTAAAAGACCTATTTGAAAATTACCATAATCCCCACATTACTTATATCCATGACGAGAAAAGGCAGAGTTAGGTGATAGACAAATGTATGTGACTATCTTTAACAGCTGTTCTACAATATACATTATATTTGATTGTGATCTTTTTGTTCATGTTATACTGAATTTCTTTCCTTTTTTGTCAAAGATTTCACCAAATTTGAAAAAGAAAAAGACTGGATTGGGGAGTGGAAGAGAGGAGAAAACCTGATGAAAGTTTCATCATGAAACCATGGGAAGGGGACAGATGCCAGACTAGATGGATTGGGGGATGGCAGGGGAAAGACAGGGAAAGGATGCTAGTCTGCCCCTGGGCTCCAGAATGGAATGGGAAGAAAGGGAAGGGTACAGGAGGAAGGGAAGAGAGGGAAGGGACTGGGGCACGCTAGTGCTGCCCGATTCGCGATTCGAATCGATTCTCCGATTCATTTTGGGTGAATCGATTCGAATCGGTTTGTTATTGCATAAAATTGGATTTACTGATTCGTTGGCCCCTTGCTTTCACCACAGACCCGTTTGGGATTTCCTTCTGCCACCGGAGTCCTTGCTTCGATGTAACTTCCGGTTTTGCAAAAACCGGAAGTTACATCAAAGCAAGGACTCCGGCAGAAGGAAATCATGAACGGGTCTCTGTGTACAGATTGGGGCAGCAAGGCTCTCTCCTTCCTGGCAGCAAGGCTCTCTCCTCTCCTCCCTGACCAGGCAAAAGCGGCGGTAGCAAATGTGACTCACTCCTGCCGCTACTCCGGGCGTCTTCTCTCCATTCGGCCGCCCAAGCGGAAACAGGAAGTTTTCACTGAGGGCGGGCCGCAATGGAGAGAAGACGCGAGGAGTGCTGGCAGGAGTGGATCGCTACCGGACTCTCTTTTGGAAAGGTGCGGGGTTGTGGAGGTGGTGGTGGTGGTGGAAGCTTAGGAGTGCCATAAAAAAAATTAAAAAAGCAGATGGAGGAAGAGGGGAGATGGGGAGTTGGTGGACTGAAGGAGAGATGGGGGAGAAGATAGATGGGAGAAATGAACTTGGTGGAGGGAGAGATAGACTTGGGGGAGATCATGGAGAGGGGAGATGAGGGGAAGGATAGAAGAAATAAAGATCTAAAAACAGGAAATGGAGAGTGATAGTGGACAATGGGATTTAGGGAGGGATAAATAATTATAAAATGATTAATAATAATAATAATAATAAAAAACAGCACCCAATTTTACTTGAATTGCGCTGAAGAGTGCCTAGGTAGGCGCCTAACATTTTGATGCTTCTTATAGAATTTGCCCTTTAATCTTCTTATTAATAATGAGTGGTCTACTGAATCAAATGCTGCACTAATATCAAATTGTAGTAATATATGATGACCCAACCTCAACCAATATTTTACTCTTGATGTTAACGTTAACAATAACAATTCAGTACTATGTGCATTGTGATGCGTTACCTTGGATCCGCACGCAACTTTTAAAAAATTTGTTTAATCAGTGTGGTAATTGGCTAGGATGATTTTCAGCCAATCAAAAAAACAATTTAATTATTAATTTAGAATTCAGCGCCAAACTTTTAGGACACCTAGCAATGCCTTTGTGGAGGTGCCCTCTGACGCCTACATGAAAAGTAGGCATGGTTAGGGGCAGAGATTAGGCGTGGCTGACTTCGTTGTCACTGGGTGTCCAAATTAGGTAAAACCTGGCCTAATATACAGGCGCCTACCTCTAGGACACCTAGCGACACCTAAGCTTGCCTAGGCACTGCCTAGTGGTTGATTGACAACCATGCCAAGCAGCCCGACAATGTAGGTGCACTTATGCACCATTTATAGAATATGGCCCATAGTGTTTTTATTTTGAATTTATGAACTGTAATACATTATATTCAGAAAATGTGTTCAGTATAAGAGAAAACATGCATTTCTGTTTTTTATTTCTCCAGTGCTGCATGAGTTTGACTTCTTGGGGTTTCCAGTTCGTCTTTTGTCTTCCTATTTCTATTTCTAATTTTGTGATCCTTTGATATGTATTTGGTGAGGGTCTATCTGTGTTGTGCATGTTTTACAGTATTTTACCTGTGGTAGGCGTATTGGTGTTTTTGGGTCGAGTGTAACAATTCTGTTCCTACTTATTTATAGGTAAGGTTCTTGCTGTTTGAATCACATGATTCTTACTACTGATGGATGGATGTATTATTTCACCACTTGGGTTGTCTGAATTCTTTTTAGATTTTCTTTTCAGAGCCAGCATAACTTAGGTAGAATCTCCTTCTGCTGCTCTTTCTTTTTCCTGAGTGATTTTTGTGGCACCCCCTAGCTGCTCATGAATCCCATCCTCTAGTCATCATTGACGTCTTATTAAGATTACAAAAGTAGTTGGGTGATTAAATAATTCCATAAAAATAAATAAATCCATGAAATCTCATTTGAAATCTTTAAGGGCTCCTTGTACTAAGCTGCAGTAGCGTTTTTAGCGCGCGCTGCAGATTATTGCACACTAACCCCCCGAGCTACACGGAAAAACTAATACCAGCTCTATGGAGGCATTAGCGTCTAGCGCATGCGGCATTGTAGCGTGCGCTAAAACCACTAGCGCAACTTAGTAAAAGGAGCCCTAAGTCTGGGATGGGGAGGGGGGTGGTGTTTAGCATCGAACCGGTCTACACATGGCCCTGTAATCATTGCTGTGGTAGTTACTCTTAAAGTACAGAAATCAGATTACTCATTTAATGAGTATTTTACTAAGGCGCACTAGCCGATTTAGAGCTTGCTAAAAATTAGCGCGCACTAAATGCTAACGTGTCTATAGAATATAATGGGCGTATTAGCATTTAGCGTGCGCTAAATCGGCTAGCGTGCCTTAGTAAAAGACCCCCTTAGGAAAGTAGTTGATTACGGCTATTTAATTAGATTAACTAATTATAACCCCCTACTATCAAAAACTTCATTAGCTGCCCCTGGAAGCAAGAGTGTTGTTCAGATTTGCTTGTCTTTGTTTCAAATCTATTCTAGGCCTGGCCCCTATATACCTGGTCTTTCATTTTAATCTGGATAGTTCCATCAGGCCCACACGCAGAGTTCATATGTTTAGCCACCCAACAATAAAGGCCTGCTGATACAAAAGATACCTGGACAGAACTCTTGCTTTCCAAGCAGGCCAACAGAACGATTGGCTGGGTAACATCATTAAGCACTCTTCATCCTACTTTAGCTTTAGAAAACTAGTCAAAACAAACTTGTTTAACCGATTTGTAACCTAAGAACTCGTATAGCCTTATCTCTGTTTTCTGTCTACATGTACTCGATGACCCTACATTGTGTCTAATTCCTTGACTTTCTCCCTTTCTCTGATTACCTACGTGTATTCGACGACTTTCATTGTAATTATTTTGCTGATTGTCCAGCTCTTCTTATTGTAAACCGCCTTGAACTACTATGGCTTTGGCGGTATATAACAATAAAATTATTATTTATTATTATTATTATTTAATTGCTTCTCCTTTACCATTATTATATCCAAGAATACTTATGGTAAAAGCCTAATGGTACATGAAGAGGTAAAATATCTATTTTATACACAACTCCACTATGAATATCACATAACTGCGTCTCTTGATGCTTATTTTAAGGAGGTTTGACCAACTCATAGCACCCAACCACATTCTCTGGTATGTGATGTGATGTGCTAGTTACTCGACAAAAGTAATTAATTACAGTTACTAGGGTAGTGAATAAGTAGTTAACTACTTTATTCCTGCAAGAAAGTAAGTAACTAGTAACTCAGTGTCATACAACACTGCCTGCAATTGCTAAGACCGGCCATGGCTGGGTGTGTCCCAAGGACTGAGTTGAGATCCCCCGATTGAGACTGATGCATAGCTGTGAGTGAAGGGTCAAACATAAGTCTGCTCTCTGATAAGCTGCAATCATTCTTTGTGTATAAACAAATATTATCGATCAAAGAGGTTTGCTAGAGAGAGATGGGTTTTGGCACACCTTGTGGTTCTTTTGTTTAGCTCTGAAGGCTAAAGCTGTGTGGAGTACAAAATATCTTTAAATAATTAAAGCTGCTTATCCCCCATCAATGTCTTCTCCAATCAATTTCTTTGAGTGCGAGATGCACTGGAAGAAGTATTATTTTCTCTTGCTAAGTGGAAAGATTGCAGTTGTTCAGTTTTTCATTATACTAGATGAAAACGTACTCTGCAGTTCAATAACAAGAAGTCATTCACTGGTTGGCAACATTAGTGAAGAGCTGGAGGGGGAGGAGGTTGTCACTGATCTGGACAGCAGATATATCAGAGGATGTTCTGGCACTGGCTGAAGCAGGCTCTGCTCTGACTGCTCCCTCATGGCAGGACCCAGCTGACAAACTTCAAAGGGACTTGTCTTCCCTCTGGTTGTATTATCAATACATATTTTAGTGGTCCTTGAAAGTTTGTATGTGTGGTTGGAATCTGACTGAATCTTCAGAAAAGTCATTTTTATGAAAGGCTAATTTTGAATTTCGAAGCTGTTTTCATTAAATTGTCTCTGAGTCGCAAGTTGGCCACAAACAGTGCCCAAATTTTGGGCATAGAGTTATCGGCTGACTCCATTTTTCAGGACTTTCTGCACCAGTCCTAGCACCTCCACACTGCATACATGGACTTATTTTCCTTTTCACATTAAAAAAAAAAATCATTTTTCTTTTGTGATGTAAAAGGTGGTGATCGACACCACATAAAAAACAAACGGGTCGATATTCAAAGCAATTCATCCAGCCAGAAATAGCTTTTGGCTGGTTAAAACACCTATTTGGGGCTAATATTTTCAAGAAGTTTCAGAAAACACATTTGGTATTGGCAGTTTTTAAATAGCCATTAGTATTGATGGTTAATATTTCTTGTTTGTTTCATGTAGGGTTGGTTTGCAGCATCACATTATGGTTAGTTGTTTGTTTTTTGTATGTTGGCATTTGGCATTTGTCTACGTTGTTTTATGATTATGGGTTTTTTTTTTAATCTGGTTAGCTTAAAGGCAGAATATAAATTAATAAATTGTAATTAGTAAACTCTAAGGGGCTCATAATCGAAAGAGAAAAACGTCTAAAAACCGGCCCCTAAGTCGGCACTTGGACGAACATTTCTCAAAAACGTCCAAGCGCCGATAATAAAACCGGGTTTTGGATGTATTTATAAACGACCTAGGCCTTCATAGAGCCACTCAACGTCCAAAGCTAAATGGGGTGTTTCTGGAGGCGTGTCTAGGGCGGGAGTTGGGTGGGATGTGGGCCGGCTTAGACTTAGTCATACAGCATGTATAGCCGAAAGTTTAACAACAGAGCCTAGATGGAACTTGGATGTTGTAATTTAGATCATGTAAAACATGGTCTAAGTTACAAAAACCCACCTAAACTCACCAGATAAGCACTGAAAACACATATCACAGACCCCCACACACTATCCCAATGATCACCAACCCCCCACACCCCTATAAAAATTTTATTTACAACTTTAAATTTCAGCCTCCAGACCATCATCACCTGGCCACCTGGCATAGGAAAGCCTAGTCGTCCAGCCCAGAGGCAGCTTATGTCGTCTTGGGGGTGGGTTAGGGACCCATAGAGAGGAGGACCCATACCCATAAGCCCCTGTAATCACTGCATTGATACTGAAACATGTGCACTGCCCTATACACCCCCAAAACCCTTTTGTACTGGCATATAAGTGGCTCCTGCAGCCATAAGGGCTATTGGGGTGGTAGATAAGTGGGTCTAGGTGATTCTGGAGGTGGTTTGGGGGGCTTACCATGACCTATAAGGGAGCTGTAGGGAGGAGAAGCCATGGCACCCTTTTTGTGAAGTTCATAGCAGTGCCCTGTAAGGTACCCCACTATTTAGGTGGCATATCTGGGTGTGCAGTCCATCACTTTGCAGACCCCTCCCACGTCCAACAGGGCTTGTTCTAGGCGTTGTGGACTTGGACGGAAAGTTGGACGGAAATGTGGTATAAAGATAGACGATTTAGTAGCTTGGACGATCAGATCGGCAGGACGTATAATTAGACAATTTTCCAAAGTAAAAAAAAGTTGGATGTATGTTTCGAAAATGTGTCTTAGGCTCTTTTTAACTTTGGGCGACTTGCGATATGGACGTAAACGGACTTAGATGTCCCTTTCGATTATGCCCCTCCACGTTTCAGGGCGCTTAACAGGTTAGTGTCACCAAAAGTAACCAGTTAGCGCCAAACAGAAAACTAGCTATTTTGGGGGCGTTCCAGGGGCTGGTTAAATGCCATTATTTAGCATTCAGGATAACTGCATAAATAGGATTGAAATTTATGCATCTAATCTTTATGCAGTGTCCCATGCTGGTTAAGTGATTAATATTGCACTTTACCTGCTATAAGTTAGCTGACTCTGCAAACCTGGATATTCAGTGCTGGTGCCCAGACATGGCCTGGCATTGAATATCCGGGGTTTTTTGCCAGTGACCTCGGGGAGTGGCAGCTGAAACTGTGGGAAGATAAAGAAACTGGCTGAGATAACTTATGCATGTCCCAGCTGATATTCAGACAAGTCGAATAATCTGTGGCTACTATTTAAAGGTTATCGCAATAACTTCAACACTCTACAAAACGCTGAGATGAAAAGAGACTAAAGCTTCATGGTTTAAAGCTTATCATCTGGGAATTATAGAATCTAACTTTCTTCAAACCTCAGAATGCCATGCAGTAGCTTTAACGCACACAAGCTGACATCTTCACAGGTCCTTTAAATTTTTTGATTTATGTCTTATGTATTTTTATCTTTCAAAATTATCAATAGCATTTTATTATTTAGAGCACCATCTTATTATATTTTATGTGCAATTTACTTATCTTTTCTGTTGCTGTTGCTGATTTTTTGTTACAAAAATCTCTCCATCCATTCCGGCGCGTTTCAAAAATTTTCTTCAGGGACAGGGGTATATTCCAACATAAACTAAACTAAAACTTAGTTTTATACACTGAGTCATCAACCAATTTGGAGCGTGACTCGGTTAACATTAAGAATAGAGTAATACAAGAAGAGCAGAACAAAATAAATCTAATTTGGGAAAAAGTAGAATAATTCATTTCCAAAATGTATGGCGAACAAGACTGTCTTCAGAGCCTTCCTGAAAGATAAGCTTCTTAGCGAGAGTGGCAAGTTTATTCTAAACTCAGTTAGTTGTAGGAGAAAGAATGGCTAAGTTTTCTGATAGATTTGATTTTGCCCTTAAGGGAAGGAAAGGAAAGTTTTAATCTCTGAGAACTCCTAGCCAGATGAGATCTGCACACATTCCAGTCCAAAGGGACAAGAGTTGATATAGAGGCTAAATAATATCTTGAATGCAATACAAATGCATTTAAATTGAATTCTCAAATGGACTGGAAGCCAATGTAGTTCTCTAAGAAGAGGGGCACATGGTTAAACTTGCACTTACCAAAAATGAGTCTGGAAGCAGTATTCTGTATTAGCTGGAGTCTCTGAAGGCTAACCTTAGATAAGCCCACATACAGTGAATTACAATAGTCCAAATGTGCCAGAATGATTGATTGGACCAAGACAGAAAAATGCTGTTGGTAGAAGAACGGTCTAACTTTCCTCAAAACATGAAAACTAAAACAAAACCCCACTTTTTTGCAAGAGAGTTAATTTTATCCTTAAATGTGAGTGAAGAATCAATGAGAACGCCTAATACTAATGAGGAGAACTTGATTTTCAAAGATTCTCCCAAATCTAGGTTCACAGCAGAAGGAAGCATTTAATTTCATCTGGACCATCAGTGCCCAGGACTATAGTTTTGCAATGCAGCGGTTAATATTGGATGATAAATTAACTAGGTCTGGATCGACGAGTAATATGAAAATATTGTCAGCAAACGTCAATAGGGTTTCGTGAATATTCAGGTCATAGTATTTCAATGGGGCACAGACCATAGAATTTCCTCCAGCCTTAATCCTGTATCTATTAACTTTAAAAAAAAATTATTTTATTTTGGAATTTTAACATGACATTCAAGCGTGCTCGTACTTGAAAAAGACATAGAAATACAGAGGGAAACCCCTTATCAGAGAAAAAAAACATCATGCATTAGTCCACAATATTGCTGGAGTCAAGCAGGAAATAAGCTTATAAAAAAAGAAAATAAAATCCGAAGCTAAAAAGCAGATGAATCCTATACAATGACAACCAGGTTACATGCTAACCAAGGGAAACTACATTGCAGTTGGGCCTCCTTCCCAAGGCACCAAAAATTCCAACAATTATTTAGGTTCAAGAAGTAACAAATCACCACCATTAAATTCTACATAACATATTAATTTCAACAAGAAAGATGACCCCATCGCCAAGACCCTTGGCAGAATCCCTCCAAAGACCTTATGGTACCTTGGGATCAGCAAAGAAAGATCAGGAAAAAATACAAAAATTAAAACCCAGAAATTGTTTATACGTATATCTGAAGTAATTATGTAACACCAAATTTCTGTCCAGTTCCAGGGCAAAGGTTACTAAACACCCTATACTTCCACCTTGGCCTGGATATCTCCCGACTTCTCCAGAAATACCTTCACAGTTTGCTATAGGGACAAGTCCAACATCTTGATGACTTCCCATCTGATATCACAGTTGACTACTGCTGGTTTCTATAATCCACTGAGGGTGATGCCATGCTGAACCAACCCAGCAGTTGTTACAGTGTCAAATCTTGTTTCTAAATGACCTCTATCATGGGCAACTTAGGGGAAAATAGGGCATTCCATACTCTGGCTCACCACTCGGTGAGGCTGATTAACTTCTTCCCCTTCGCAGACAGTGCGGAAGACAACAAACTGCTTCCTGATCTCAGTGGAATCAGACATCTGCCCTGCACTGAGGCCCGACTCGTTAAATGGCAGGCCCTCCAAAGGCACTGTAGCAGATCCATAGATCATGATGCCAGCAACCTTGAGGATGGTCTGAAATCAGCTCAAGAACAGAACCTTGCACCCATAGATAGGTACATATCTGTCCTTTCTTCTTCCCATTGTAACCAGCACAAATGAGAATAAAATGGCTTAGAACAGACGCCAAACAAAATCTTGAAAAGGAGGTAATGAGGGTATAGTCAATCTAAATACCATTTACAAAATCTCTCCAAAAGAGAATTGAACACCCAACAGCAAGCACTGAACTCTGATACAGTACCATAGGAGGGCCAACAAAATAAAAAGCCTCAGTTATACAGGAGAGGGGAAAAAACCACCCAACCATCCATCCATCATAGGCAGAAAAAACTTTTGTGGCTACTATATATATCTAGAGAGTGCAAAAAAGAAAACATGAGAATCAATCATATTTCTAATTCCACTGTGCAAAACTGTGCTAGCAGCAACTACAAACTTAAACTGTAAGTTCAGGAAAAACTATGTGCAGCCCACCTATGATCATTTCGTGGCTGACATGCCACTTCTTCAGGGCTGCAAAGGTTCACATAGCAGGAAACTGTTTGATGCGCTGCTCCTCTGTGTTTAGAACAGACACCAACCCAGGATCTGCCTCACAGCACTTCTGCTTCAAATGCCATTTTGACTACTGCAAGTTTGGGACACTGTTCATCTGGTTTCTCTTGAGAGACCTGTCTGATATGGATGATCCTACAGCATAGCGCTCCGAGGCATTGAAACACACAAGCACCTCCACCATTACAAGGTGGTGTCCCTTTGGAGGGGATCTATAACTATGAACTTTAATTGCTCAGAATGATGCATATCTTCTTATATAGTTCTCTAATACTGCTGGTATTAGTCCAGCTAGGTCTGTCTGTTTCTGTGTCTTAAAGGGGCTTCCTTCCCCAGATTAAAGTGTTCAGTTTCTCTGCTCATATATCTGCTTCCAATAAGTAGTTAAACTGACAGAACAGATCAGAAAGGTAATTACTCACTTTGACTCCGAGTAGAGGAGGGGTTTGCTGCCCTCTTTAAGGTCTCTCTGTATTCTTCTTGCAGTGTCAACCGTATGTAGAACTTGACATCTTGTGGCCTTGGATCTATCTCAAATCTAAGGTCCCATTATTTGTTTTTTGAGCTCTTGGAGTGAACTTCTACTTCTTTCCTCCCTGCTATGAAATAATCAAAGATGGGATAGACAAAGGTATGCAACCTAATTCTAGTAAATGGTATTATTGTTACAAAATTATTATTAAATGGATGGAACTCCACCAATAAGCTATATCATTCTCAAAGAAAGGAATATAACTTATAAAGAAATATTAATTTGGGGAAAGTTAGCACTCTTGATTAAAACTTAGCTCTGTAATAATAATTAAATATAATATATGCGAAGAATGCTTATTCAAGAATTTAAGACTCAGAACATTTATAAGCAAACTGAAAATTTATTTTCTTTTTTAGAGCAAGAATAATTTTAAAATTAAAATCAAGCAGGTAAAGCAGTTACAGATAGGACTTTAAGCAAAGATAATAGTATAACACAAGACAAATGTTGGTAAAGCAGAAGGAGCAATTTATCTGGATTCAAAAAGTTACTCACAATGTGAATAGTCCTTAAAATGGAGAAGAGGCCACATGGTAGGCCTGAAGGTGATGTTGCATCATGGTGATCCAGAGAAAAGAAGAGTTGTTGCAGCTTGATCCAGGCTCGTTCCAGAGGGAGAGAGAGCGTCCTTTGAAAGGATTCCACTTCATATTTATAGGGTTAAGACCTGTTCTAAAAATAGAAAAGAATAGTTGTTGCAGCTTGATCCAGGCTCGTTCCAGAGGGAGAGAGAGCGTCCTTTGAAAGGATTCCACTTCATATTTATAGGGTTAAGACCTGTTCTAAAAATAGAAAAGAATAGTTGTTGCAGCTTGATCCAGGCTGGTTCCAGAGGGAGAGAGAGAGAGAGCATCTGTTAGAAAGGATTCCATTTCATATATATATATATATATATATATATATATATATATATGTGTGTGTGTATATATATATTAATATATATATATATATATATATATATATATATATATATATATAGGATTGAGACCTGTTCTAAAAATAGAATCCTAGGTGGACGATGTCATGATTAAATTCTCTAGACCCATGATGCATAGTAGTCCAGCCTTTTTCTCTGTTCCTAGGTGGTGTCATGATTTAATTACAATGGCTTAAAATGATGTCCCAATACAGAGTATTGTTACTGTCCTTGCTGGATACGGTATAAATCTGTCTGAGTGGTTTAAAATGGAGGATAGGCAGATGAGGTCATCTGATTGAATCTTCTCTGAGTGGCTTAAAATAGTGTGATGAGCTTCTATTGTTCTTGCCGATTGGAGTAGTCCAGAGATGAATTTGGTATGATGAGCTTCTGACCTACATCCTGTTCCACTGATAGTAGAGGTCTGTTTAGCTCTGGTATCCACCCTGGCTGTCCTTTTTCTTATCTGAATAGATATACTTAACACTTTCTGAAAGCAGATGGCTCAGTTCTTTCTTTTGTAATAGGTGCATTAACACAACACCTGGATAAGATAGCTGGAGGCTGGGCTGACTCAGAAACCAATTCACTTTTAAATCCATCAAATTAATATACTTTAACTTAAATTGAAATAGAAGTTCGCTTTACTATAAATCCATAATTTAAATAACATCCTGTCTTGGGTCAGGCAATAATTCTGGCAAACTTACATAATTTACCTCCAACAAAACTAAATACATCCTGCTACATATTTTAACTCCAAGCAGAATTATAAAATCATTTCATGCTATATTATCAGGACAAGGACATGCTATGGCTGGATTTCAGATATTTGCAGTTCTGTGCTACAGAGATCTTTATAAGACTATGGACCAGTTTCACTAAGGCTTTTCTTCCCTTCCCTGCTGTCTTTCTAGTAATGAAGTACACTGACTCAAATACTAATGGTGATTTGTGTCTTCTCGATGATCTAGGAAAGTCTTTTAACCCAGATTTGATTAGTAGCAACTGTCCTCTTCATGAAATTTCATGTAACATTCATGATTAGCCACTCAGGAAGTACTGCTGTGTATATTTCGTCCATGTGATTGTAGTACTTAGTTAAAGCCTGTGGAGGGTCTCTTTTCAACCCCAAGTTTAAGCTAAAATATCAACACCGTGTGTATGAAGAAAAACTGCCATGCAGTGTGGGGATCTGTCAGAAGCCTGAAGTAACTGGGACCAAATATTGGCAGCTCCAGATAATTATACCTGGGCACCTTCTAGTTGACCTCAGATTTCCTGCAGGAATATGTGGCTTTTCACAGTGCCTCTTCTAAAGCAATTCTGTCAGTGTGTGAGGTCATAATACAGGAGAATTCGACAAGCTTCTTGTTTCTAACAGGCAGTTTTGAAATTTTCTTTTTCTTAATATGTGATAACTGAATAAATAAAATCTAGATGGATCCTAAATCTGTTCTGGAGGACCCTTAGCCAATCAGATTTTCAGGACATCCACAGGGAATATGCATGGGAGAGATTTTCAGGCACTGCCACAGTTGCATGTAAGTTTATCTCCTGCCTGTTCATTGAGAGAATCTTGAAAATTCGCCCAGCAAAAGGGTTGAGTTCCACTGTTGTATAGTCATGGTTAGATTGTGAGTGTAGATATTTAAAAAAAAAAAAAAAAATGACATGGGAATATCAAGGAATATTTTACATCCTTTTTATTTTTCTGTATTTGTAGAAGAAAATTCTGTGATTTCCAGATTACATTTTTTGATCAACAATCATAATTATTGAAATCTCATCAGATTGATAATAACCTGGCTAATACACATATGTTTGGATCATAGATCATGATATTTTGGGTTTTCTCTATGTACAATATTAATATTCTCTCTTTACAGACCAGGAGGGCTGATTAGTGTAATATATCCATCGTATGTGGATACAAGAAGTTTGAGAAGTTGCTTTCAGTACACCATACTAATTTCATTAACACGGCCTTTTAATCTCTCCTTATGAAGTATATTAGGTGCTGTTCGAACTGGTGCTTACATGCTGTACATTTTGATGACCAAAGGGCTGAAGCAATCTGTTTGTGACCAGAGCTTCTATAATGGACCTGTCAGCAAATTCTGGGCTTATGCATTTGTGCTAAGCAAAGCACCTGAACTAGGTGAGTGATTTTTCTCCCTATTCCCCTGCCACCTCCTTGGTTTTGCTTAATGTGCATGTCTGGAATAACAGAAACAGGAACAATGCATGCAATTTTTCTCTATAAATAATGATAAATTGCTTCCTGTATGAGATTAGCCCACGTTTGCATTTTCTGCACGGGAACTTTTTTTTTCTTTTCTTGCAGTTGTACTATTGTTAGAACTATGGAAAGTTACATTTGAGGCCTTTTGTGTAAAGCTAGTCATTTCTAATTTATCAGCAATCTTTTCCACTTGAGTGTGTGTTTCCCCTTCATTAATCCCCCTTTTTAATTTTAATATAGAATAGATCCCCAGAATGCCTACAAATAAGTATTCTACAAGAATGGGTATTTTTAATTCTTATTTTGAAACCCATCCAACTTTTCTATTTTTAACTGTTTAGAAGCACCCAAAAGAGGAATGACACTAGAGTGAGCTTGTTGATATGATGGCTTTCTGCATAAAAAAGGCCTTTCATAGCTGGGTAGCAAATTCTGGTTTTTGTACTGCTCCCCTTCCTGAGCATTGTTTCCTAAAAAAAAAAATCACCATCTGAGTTGAAGGTAGCTATACAGAATCATTTTTACAAAAATTATAGCTGCTATGAAAATAAATACTTCATACATTCACAATTGACATAATGTACCGTATTTGCCGGCGTATAAGACGACTTTTTAGTACCTTAAAATCCTCCCCAAAGTCGGGGGTCGTCTTATACGCCGAGTACAGTTTACATGCCCTTACTTGCGGGGCTGGATGTACTCAGTCGCGCGGCTCTTCTTCTCCCTACCTTCTCTGCTTGCAGCACAGAGCCGAACGGAAGTCTTCCCGACGTCAGCGCTGACGTCGGAGGGGAGGGAGGGCTTAAACAAAGCTTAAACAAAGCCCTCCCTCCCTCCGACGTCAGCGCTGACGTCGGGAAGACTTCCGTTCGGCTCTGTGCTGCAGGCATGGCAGGTAAGGAGAAGGAGAGTAGCCTCGCGGTTCGAGTGGCTACCAAGAGAGAGGGGCGGCCGCCCCGCCCCGGTTGCAGCACAGCCGGCCAGGTTCCCTTACTTTTGTGGCACTTCCCCGACCGACCGATAACAGCCCGGGTCCGACAATCCTCCCTGCCCTGTAGCCGCGAATCTAAATACCTTCTTACAGCAGCTGTAAGAAGGTAATTTAGATTTGCGGTTAAGGGCAGGAAGGTTTGTCGGACCGGGGCTGTTGTCGGTCGGTCGGGGAAGTGCCACAAAAGTAAGGGAACCTGGCCGGCTGTGCTGCACCCGTGGCGGTAGAGAAGGTGTGCGGAAGAAGGGGTCGTCTTATACGGCGAGTATAACACAAAACTCTATTTTTTAACTAAAAGTTGGGGGGTCGTCTTATACGCCCAGTCGTCCTATACGCCGGCAAATACGGTACTTTGGGGATGATTTAGCACTTGCTAATGGCATTACTGTACATTATTTGTAAATAGATCCCTATGTGTGAAATTGGAGGCGCAGTAAATAAAGTGTGTTTATTTTCTGTTGGCATGTGCTAATTTAGTACATACAATGTCATAGTCATGAGTTGTTGAATAATTTTGCCTCTGCCTGCTGATCATTTTAATTGTTTGTTCATTCATTTCCTTATGTGACTACACTTAAAAATCAATAGTTTGAAAAATAAGCTTCTGAGCACTAAACAGATCACCTTATACCATGACATGATTATATTTTGATGAGCAGTTTACTTATATTACAATCAATAAAAACTAGGACAATCAAATAAAAGGCACAACAAAAGTACACAGAGAGGGGGTGGAACAAGTCTCAGATTCCACAAGTAATAACAAAGCAGAAAGGGCTTCTCGGAACTGGAAGTCCAGAAAAAATACACATTATGAAAATTCATTTATCTGCATGACCAAGCAAGCTGAATAGTACCCCTAGGCTCCACAGGCCATATTGAGGCCAAGGAAACTGGTCAGATGGAGTAGATAAAAAAAATATTTATTGTACTGATGTATCTAAGTGTACATTTGAGGGAAATTTTAAAAGGAATAGGGTCCCTAGCTGCAGTACCCCCTGGTGTCAGCATTATGTTATGTTATGTTAATGAGGTTTTCTATTCTACCTTTACCTATTCAGTTCAAAGTTGGATTACATTACAAGAGATTGGGTCAGCTACCCAGGAAGTTACAATGGGCAGTTTAGTTTGGCACAGACATTCAATAGGGTTGCTAGTACAGGTAGATCAGTACAACTATTAGGTCATAGTTACAAATACATAGTTACAAGTACAAGTAGGTCATCGTTGGCTCTTCGTTATGTCCCAGGAATTGCATTAGACAGTTTAGAAATGGGCTTTTACAATTACCATTTCAGTTACTTCAGGGTTGGCTCCTTGTCTTGGTACAGAAATGCTTTTAAAAATTTTCTGAACCTGAGATAGTAGTCACAGGATCATAGGGTAAATGGTAGTTGGTTCCAGCATTTTGCTAATTGATATTGGATGGATAAGGTAATTTGCCTGATAGACTTTATATTGTCGGATGCTGGGAATTTTAAGTGGAAAAATTTCTGGTGACATATCTGTTGGAGGCACCCAGGAGTAGGATGACCAACTCTGTTAGGTAGTCGGGGCATTCCCTCTCAGGATCTTAAAGGCAGTGATGCCTAATTTAATATAAGAATATAAGAATAGCCTTACTGGGTCAGACCAATGGTCCATCAAGGTCCATCAAGTAACTCTTTCTCAAGGTGGTTAATCCAGGCTACTAGTACCTGACAAAAACCCTAAGAGTAGCAACATTCAGTCTTCCTCTTTTTATTCTTACCTACCTAGCAGTTTTCAGTTTCCTCATATTCTCCTATTGTTTACTCCTTCCCCCTGGTCTTTTCTTTCCCTTCTCTCACCTACTATTATGTACTCATTCTTTTTCCTGCCCTCATTTACCCCAAAACTGTAACAGAGACTGAGCAGTGGTTAGTCAGCTAGTAGGGCCTGGGGACCCCTCCCACATAGTGTGGTCTGACTTAAGATGAGGAAGCTGAACTAGAAGTAGAAGTTTGTTCCTGAAGGTGTTATGATTTCCAAAGTCCACTGCATTTTGAATTAGTTGTAGCAATGTTTTACAGTCTAGTAGAGATAGGATTAGGGATTGCACTATAATTCATAAGGTCTCTGTTATGAAGTATTTTCTTATGGATCTTAGTTTTCTCAACACAAGGATTATACATGGCTTTTCATGGATAGGTGGTTATCATTTTCTACTTCTAAGATTTGGAATTGTAGTTCTAATGAAAAGTCCGTGTCATCTACCATGATCCTTGGAGTGTGATTTGAGTGAGTTGAGAGTCGTAGCCAAAGGAATTTGATTGTGTTATTATTTAGTGGGTTGAGGTTCAGTTTTCTATGATGTGGACACATATTTTGACAGTGGTGAGGGTATTGACTAATACTGTCATTACAGGTAGTATGATCATTCTATCGTCTGCTTAGATTAAATGTTTTATTCTTGTGAGATCTAGGTTGGCTCCCAAGGATTGCATTAGGAGGTTGAAACACTGATGGTGAAAGTGGAAATTCTTTGGGGACCCCGCTGGGAGGGTGCCAGCTATAGAAATTTTGCCATCCTTATTTGCATGTATCAGAGAACTAAATTTGCATGTATCAGAGAACTAAATTAATATCAAGTCAAATTAATTAACCAGACCTCAAATACCCAAGGCACTACTTAGTGATTTTTCATGCCCTTACTGGGGTGGTAATTCATCATTGGTCTTGGTAAGTGACATCCTTATTTACAGCATAGTTCTGAGTGGTTAGGAAGCCTTGAACCAGGAGAGGACTGGGCTGCTAAATCCCAAATCACTGAAGATATCGGACATTTGATCAAAGTCTACTAGGTCAAATGCGCTGCTTAGGTTGAATTGGGTAATTATTGTGCTTTGACCCTTGCTTTTGAATCTGTTTAGTAACATTTGGAAAAATAATCATCTTCAGATTCAGAAACAGTTTATTGCAATACCTAGAATATAATTTAAATATTCAGTATTTCTTTCTCAATTTCTTTTACTTCCAAATCAGTCTGAGTCAGGTCAGAAATATTCATGTTTACTTTTTTTTTCACACTGTGAATCTCTTAAGTCAACCCATTCATCTAAAGTCCAGTATAACAGCATTTCCTAATTACATGATAGTCTCCCATATAGCATTGAATATACTCATAGCTGGGCATTCAGTCAAAAGTAAGCAGAACTTCAGTTTTGTATACTCGTGACAGTCTCTAATGTAGAGGATGAATTACTATATATACTCAAATATAAACTGATCCAAATATAAACCAAGGTAACATTCCCCCCCCCCCCCCAATAAAGGAGGATAAAAGATTGACTCGAATATAAACCGAAGTTAGAAATTTGAGTATGTGAGTGTTGTTTGTCAGGGATCATGCCACGTCAATAGTGTGTAAACTTATGGAAACATTGATTAAACACCAATTAGATACGGTTCTGGACGATGAAAGATTGAGGGATCCCCACCAGCATGGATTTACAAAGGGGAGATCCTGCTAATCCAACATGATCAGCTTCTTTGACTGGGTAACAAAAAACTAGATAAGGGAGAGTCCCTAGATGTAGTGTATCTGGACTTCAGTAAGGCTTTTGACAGGATCCCACATCGTAGACTTTTGAACAAGATGAGTTTGGTGGGGTTAGGAGAAATATTAACTGCATGGATTAAAGACTGGCTCAGTGGCAGACATCAAAGGGTGGTGGTAAATGGTACTCCCTCTGAAAAGTCGGAAGTGCACAGTGAAGTACCGGAGGGCTCGGTCCTGGGTCCAATCCTATTTAATATCTTCATAAGAGATCTGCCTCAGGGACTTCGGGGTAAAATTGCATTATTTGCCGATGATGCTAAATTATGCAACATAGTGGGCGGAGGTACCGTGCCCGACACTATGACACAGGACATACTTTTACTGGAGCACTGGTCTATTTGGCAGCTGAATTTTAATGCCAAGAAGTGTAAAGTTATGCACCTTGGAAGCAGAAAGCCATGCAGAACCTACACTCTGAATGGCGAGACCTTAACTAGAAGTGTTGCAGAACGGGACCTGGGAGTAATCACTAGTGAAGATATGAAGACAGCCAATCAAGTGGAGAAAGCCTCATCCAAGGCCAGACAGATGCTGGGCTGCATCCAGAGAAGTTTTGTCAGCCGAAAGCCCAAAGTGGTAATGCCGCTATACAGGTCCATGGTGAGACCACATCTGGAATACTGTGTACAGTTTTGGAGGCCACATTATCAGAAGGATGTGCTGAGAATAGAATCGGTTCAACGGTTGGCCACCAGGATGGTCTCAGGACTCAAGGATATCCCATATGAAGAAAGTCTAGGTAAGTTGCAGCTATACTCTCTCGAGGAACACAGAGAAAGAGGTGACATGATAGAGACGTTAAAATACGTTACTGGCTGTATTGAGGAGGAAGAGGACATCTTTTTCCTTACAGAACCTACGGCGACAAGAGGTCATCTGCTAAAAATCATGGGCGGGAGATTTAATGGTGACACTAGGAAGTACTTCTTCAGCGAAAGGGTGATTGACCGTTGAAATGATCTTCCACTTCAGGTAGTTGAGGCCAATAACGTGATTGACTTTAAGAACAAATGGGATTAATTAACATGTGGGTTCACTTCAAAAAAGAACCTGGGGGGAGGGTTCTTTGAGTGGGCAGACTTGTTGGGCTGAAGGCCCTTTTTCTGTCATCATATTCTATGTTTCTATGTTTCTATAAGTAATCACTAATTTTTCAGTTGGGGCTCTTTTGAGTCCAAAAATGCTGAAGGAGAGCCTACAAATATTTTCTTACTTGGGGCCGCAGTACCAATTAGACTTCTATCCCCACCAGAACACCTGGCCTCAGTCACACATGCAGAAAACAGAAAAAAAAACTTTTCAAATACAAACCTAACTCTATGAGCGTTGGAAGCCACGCGGAGCATTCAGCATGGCTCCCTGCGCTAATAACCATTATTGCGGTTTAGTAAAAGGGGGGGGGGGGTTGTTATCTGGCAATTTGATTTTTCTGATCATCTTGTTCCATCTGTGCTCTTAACTGTTTCCAAGGCTTCCTTATACATTTGCTGTTTCTTTCCTCTCCTTCATGGTATGCACTACATTCTTCTTTGGCCCTGATTTTCATATTCAGTTTTCTTCCATTTTTCTGCCTCCATCTCAAATCCATCCTTCCAACTCTTTCCCTTCCCTCTGTCCATGTGCACATCTCTCTCTTCCACTTCCTTCCATCCATGTAAACCATATCTTCCCTCTATTCCCCTTCCCTCCAGCCATGTGCCACCATCTCCTTCCTCTCCCTTCCATCCATGTGCTCCCGTTCCTATTCTCTCTGCCCCCCCCCAAATTCAGCATCTCTCCCTTTATCCTTCCTCCCTCCTTCCCATCCCAGTTCCACTAAATGTTCTCCCAACTTAGTTCTGAATCCCCCCTCACCACGAAAACTACAAGGATGTCGTCAGCATGGGAGTGGTTCTCTTGGTCTGCTCATAGCCTCCTCTGCACTGTGCCCAAGGCCAATGGTATATCATTGTTTTGTATTGACTTCAATCAATTAAAATAAGTATCTCAATTTGATGACTTCCCTATTCCAAGGGTGGATGAACTGTTGGATCGGTTGGGACAGGCTCAATTTCTTACCACCCTGGACATTATGAAAGGCTATTGGCAAATCCTGCTCTCGGATGGGGCCAAACCTAAGACAACTTTTAGTATACCCAAGGGCCTTTATCAATTCAAGAGAATGCCTTTTGGACTTCGTGGGGTAGCCATAAATTGTTAGCAAGTGGTCAATGAGGTCGTATGGGACTGCCCTGGGTACTCCGAAGCCTATCTGGATGATATCGTGATATATTCACTTACTTGGGAGCAGCACTTTATGCACATGGATGCTGTCCTTTGCTCTCTTAGGGTATCAGGATTCACAATTAACCGTAAGAAATGTTTCCTAGGGCAATAGGAGGTAAAATACCTGATATACATAGTGGGGCGAGGGCAAGTACGACCCATGTTAAAGAAAGTAGTGTATTAAGATTTATCCTCAAGCTACCACAAAAAAACACTTAAAAGCGTTCTTGGGGCTCATTGGCTATTACAGAAGGTTTATCCCATACTTTGCTAATAAAGCTGCGGCCCTAATGGACATGCTGAAGTATAGGCCTGACACACTTAAGTGGGAAGCCCCAAGCAGAAAGGTTTTCAAGGACCTCAATGCAAGTCTATGTGATCAGCCTATATTAGTAGCTATAGACTTTGAAAAACCCTTAATCCTGCAGACTGATTCCTCGGGCATGGGTTTAGGAGCAGTTCTCAGTCAAGAGAATCAGGGGTATGAGCATTCCCTATTATAGTTAAGTAGGAAGTTCTACTCCAATGAATGAAACTGCCGCAGTTGAGCTGGAATGCCTCGCAGCCAAATGGGCCATGCAAACGTTGGAATACTATCTAGATGAAGTTGAGTCCACCTTGGTAACAGATCATGGTGCCCTGAAATGGCTCCACACCATGCGCAATAACAGTGCCAGGCTGGTATCTAGCTTTACAAAAAGTCTGTTTCAAAGTAGTTTATCAGCCAGGGAAGCTCAATGTTGACATTCTGTCCAGGATTCCTGAAAATTCTGAACCCATTCACAATTCTAGGGTTAGCCAGCCTTTAAAAAGGGGGGGGGGGGGGTGGCATTTCCAACCCTGGAGTCAGCTCTGTCATCTACAAAGACAGAGTAACAATGCTGCCCACAAGCAGAAAAGGTCAGGCACATGAAAGGATAGAGACCAGTGAATCTAGAACTGTCTATCCCAAACAGGAACCAAGGCATGTCCCTATAGTTAAAGGGAAGGAGAATTTCTTGAGTGGCCAGAGAGGAAGCCGGAGAGCCCTAAAGTCTGCTCCTCTCTCAGGCAGGTTTGGGTGTACACACAGCAATTTAAACCTAGTTCCCACAAGCTAGAGAAGACAGTGCAAGAACAGCTTCTTTTGAAGTCTCTCCAGGCCAAGTAGCTGCAGGAAGAAGGGCTGTGGAGTGGCAAAGGACTGATGAGCAAAGCCTGACAGAGAGCAACAAAAAGAAATCCAACCAAATCTGCAGAAAAACCACCAAAACAGGAAAACCAAACAAAAACTGCAGATAATGTACAAGATGCAGGCAAAAGTTTATTGTACCAAGGTTAAAATGCAGTAATATAAAACCTTTTTACCAACCAAGAGACCCAACACGGTCCATGTTTCGGACAACACGCCTTCGTCAGGGGTCGCATTATACACACAGGCACTTGTTGTTACCTTCATTTTTAACGGTATATTTTATACCTTATTTACCATGGACCCCTGACGAAGGCGTGTTGTCCGAAAAACGGACCGTGTTGGGTCTCTTGGTTGGTAAAAAGGTTTTATATTACTGCATTTTAACCTTGGTACAATAAACTTTTGCCTGCATCTTGTACATTATCTGTAGTTTTTGTTTGGCAAAGCCTGACAGAGCCATGTGAAGCAGGAGAAGCCATGGAAGTTTCTGTTCCTGAGCTGGAGGTAAATCTTACCATGGTTGGCCAGTGACTGTGCATTTATTTTGCTGCTTATGTCTTGTCTTGGTTTTAGAGAAAGTGCTGCCTGAGGACAGATCTGTGGAAAATTTTTGGTTTCCTAAATACAAGCAAGACTTAAGAGGGAATGTGCCTTTGGGAAACTTCATAGGGGAAGATATAAGAAGGCACCTTGAACTGTGTTCTGTGAGGAAGTTTTTCTTTTTGCCTGTGTTTGATTGGAGGCTAGAACTGATAGTACAAGTCAAGCCCTGAGGGTCTTTGAATTGCTTGGGAATTTGCTGAAGATCTGGGTGGGTCTTTTTGTGGGATGCTTTTGAGAAGCAAAAGTATGATAAAGCAGATTCAGCAATTTTCCATCAGTCAGCTCACTAGACCTGGAACCTGCTAATGCTATTAGAAGCAGGACTGGTGAACTTAAAGGGCTGGAGTTGAAGCTCTGTTTTGATCATTTAATTTTGGTTATATCAAGTATCAAGACAGAAAGGTCCCGGTTAAGTGAACAGAACTGTAGCTGCTAAAGCCCAGACACCTTAGTTGGGTATGGCAGGTGGTCTCCCCACCATTAGGAACTGTACATGGCTCACTGAGCACATTTACTGTGTGAAAAAGATCTCAAGGGATTTGGGTTTATTTTGCTTTTTTTGACAAAATGCTGTCTTTCTTTTCTTGGAAGCAGAGCTTAATGAAGTGACCTAGTGATTAAGAAACTATAGGCGGTTGCCTGACAGTTAATTTTTGCATTCTTTTGAAATGAGAAAATTAGAAACAGTTTTTCCTTTTTAATAGTATTAATCTGGTGGTTGATTACCTAAAAGCAAGCAGGTTATCAAAGTAACCATATGCACTGTTTCACCACAGGCTACCCTGAAGGGCATCCTCCATCTTGGGGAGCACGCCAGGTTCATTAAGGTCACCCGATAAGGCACTGCAGTTACCAGAGCTGAGGCTGGGCAAGTGACAAACTACACTCCTTCTCTGGAATGCTATACTAGCATCTGTTCAGTTAGAACTCCCTTCCAAAAACACATTTAAGATTGCATTGAGAACCCTGTTGTTCATTGAGGCATTTGATACTCAAGTTGGAAACAGTTTGATTACTAGAGATTTTTGTTTGGCATTGCACTTTCCTCTGCTGAGTGTCTGCTCTCTGTGATTGCTGAAACAGATGTTTGAACATTTGGAATTTCTTGTCTTTCTAACCTTCTTCCATGTCTATTAATTAGACAGCATTCTATTCTATTTTTAGTTTTATTATTAGTCCATGTGCTGCCTTGTCATGTACAGTATTCTAGAAAGATGGTATAGCATGAAGCCTAGAACTCCCAGACTGGTGGGGGGTAGGGGCAGAGAAGCAGAGGATGCTGCACTAGTCAGGTAAGCGAGATCAGGGAGATGTTGTATTGCATGAAGGAAGCAGAAGAGAGATGGGAGATGCTAGACTACCTGAGGAGGGGACAGGAAAGCTCTGGGCTATGTGGGAAAGATAGATGCTAGAATGCAGAGGGAGGGAAAAGAAGAGAAAGAGGGAGATGCTGGACCATTAGTAGTACAGGACTATGCCTAAGGTGAGAAGAGGTGGAGGGTGGTAAGAGTGAGGAGTGGTAACATGTTGGACGGCACAGGGGAAGGGAGAGATGGGGAGATAATGCACCAAGATGCTGGGCTATGCAAAGACGGTGGATGCTAGTCTAGTGGGGTCAGAGCGAGAGAGGATATACTGGACTAGAGTAGAGGACTGAAGAGCGTGGAGCACGAATAGCAAGGATAGGGGAGGAGAATGGAAAAAACATGGGCATATACTAGACTGGAGAGGAGAGAGAGAGAGGAGATGGAAGGCATGGTTAGAACTTTGAGTGGAGAGATTAGGGAGGGGGGAGTTAGCAAGGAGATGAAGGAGACGTGAATGGAAATAGCTAGAGATAGTAAAAGAGGTTAAGAAACAAAAAGGTACTAGAGGTGGTTTCCATAGGGAAGGAGCTGGTGAGGAAAAAGAGTTGAAAGTAGATGAGAGTGGGGGTGAGACTGAGTGCAGAAGGCTTAAATATGGCAAAGGGGAATGGATGAAAGACAGAAGGGATGAAAAAGCTAATGAAGGAATGAGACGGGAAATAAAGGGCTAAGAAGAGTATGTGAATGGCGATATGGGTTGGCTTGGGAAGGAAGTGAAAAAGTGAGATGGAAAGTTTTTGCTAGGTAGTTGAAAAGTTAAGAAGGATATTGAGGACTGGAGAGTGAGAAACACAGTACATTTGTGTGGATAGAGAGGCAGCAAAGAAAGAAATTACGAAAAAAGCTGAAAGCAAAGGATCAGCATCAGAGAGAGATAAGGGGTGGGGGGAGAAATGGAAGAAGACAGGAAAGAGGAGAAATGGGAACTGGACAGCAGACTCTGGATAGAGTTAGGTAAAAAAAAACAAAAAACAGAGGTGAGCAGAATGATCCAAAGGAAATGGAAGAATAAAATGCTCAGACAACAAAGGTCAAGAAAAGTATTTTATTTTAAATTTTATTAATTGAAATATGTTTTTGTATTTTGCTCAGTACAACCACTTATACTGTCACTTAGAGCTTCCCAGACTCTTACCCTGTCGTTGTTGTTGCTTACATCTGATTCTTATAAACATTTCAGAACCCAGTTGAAAACTTATCTCTTTTCAAAATATTTGGCCAAATATTTCTGTTATGTTTCTTTTGCTATCTTTATAATCTTTTGTAAACCGAATTGGACTTATGGTTACGCGGTTTAGAAGCATGATGTTATGTTATGTGATGTTATATACTTTAGTTCCCTACTGATTTCTCATCAGTTCCAACGAAGCTTGAACGCCTTTTTTGCCAACCAACTGATTACTGCCTCACTTACCCCCCCCCCACCCACTTTTACTAAACTGCGATAGCTGAATGCATGGGAGCAGCGCAGAGCATTCAGCTCAGCTTCCTACACTAAAACCGCTATTGCAGTTTAGTAAAATGTGGGGGGATTAGGATATTAATTCTTGCTTCCTCACACAACTCTGCTTTTAGTTGTGTGGCCTCCCGTTCTCTGGTATATGCTTCCAGTTGATATTCGCAGTGGATTTTCATCGGTAAAATTCAAAGCTCTTTCAATAACTTGGCTGTTTGGATGGACCTTTGCTGATTTTATTACTTGAGTGAATTTCCCCCTCTTTTACGAACAGTTACCGCCACTACTGGCGCTAAAACCCGCGCGATGCGTTTGTAAAAGAGGGGGTTTGGGTTTTTTTGTACCTTCTTCTCTATTTGCCTCTTATGTCCCGCTACTTATTTGTAATTTGCTTTAAATATTGTTGTCCTATTGCATCTTCTCTTTCTCCTTTTGGATCTCTTTGAGCCTGGTCTTATTGTGTGTTTTTTGTGGCTCTGTGTGATGTTTTTGTACATCTTCATATTGTTCATTGCCATGATCAGTTTTTAGATTATCAAATCTGTGCAAGTTAAAACATTTTTAAAAATTGTGTGAGGGTGATAAAAAAAAAAAAACAACCTATGGCTTTATCCTCATAGCAAACAGCAAATTTTTTTCCATTTAAATTCATTTGCCCTTTTAGTGGAATCCTTCTTAGTGTCGGGCATCATCACCGGGTGTTTCTCCAAGCGAAGTGCCAGCTTTTAATAACCAAAAATTACCAGTGGTCCGGGGGTGCTGGTACTGTGAAAAGCATGTCTCAGGTGCATGTTTTTGGCTGTAGCGCATGCTAAAAAAAAATTTTTAAACACACAATTCACATAAATTGTAGCAATACAGTGATGGGAAAAAAGTCTCAAAAGCATTCATCTCGAGTGCATGTATTCGAAGCATGTATTAAAGGTGTGTCTTATATGTGCTTGTTGAAAGCCGACGATTGCACATCCCTTTCCTTCCCCTCCATCCAATAGCGCTGGCACGCCTGTGATTGACACAACGACATAGCATTGCTGGTAGTTCTCCGCCCCTCCTATCCTCCCATGCTTCTTTCCACGGACTATTCTGCATATGTGCTGATCGCTATCACCAGCGACTGATCTCATGTAAAACCTCTGTGAACGTCCATTTGCATACACAGTTCTTTGAGAATGACTCATAGTTTTTTGAATTGTTAAATTTACGGTCACTACAGTGACCTGTCAGATTTTACCAGTGGTATTAGAGAATCCAGCCCTCATTGGACTCATTGTCAACCTTTCAGCATCCAAACTGAGGGCTAGAAGCTGAGATGCATTCCGTGCTCTTGCATAATCAGTTTTGGAAAATATCTCGGCTTGATGGTTAGATTTAGCAGAAGTGGGAACCACACCTATCTTAGCCAGTAAGAGGCTATGAGAATCAAGGTTCCCTGTCTTGTTTGAATTTCAGAACAAAAATGTTTTTTACAATCAGGAGAATTGGAGGATATGCGTATAGAAGGCCCTTTCTACAATGCAGAAGGAAGGCATCCAAGATTAGTTTGCTGTGTCACCAGGGCCAGCTTGAGGGACTGTGACTTTTGCATTGGCTCCCCCCACCACCCATGATCCTGTACCACCTTCTCTTTCTTAAGTCTCCCACCTCAGTGCTGGTGATAAAGAGCACCAAAATCCTGAATCCCAATCTAACATCTCTCCCTCCCTGCCCACAGAGGGAATGAAAGAGAGATAAATATCTGACTGGGATTTTGGTACTCTTTATCATTGGCACTCTGGGCCAGAGCCTCCCCTGGTCCATAGGTAGAGCTGGCCCTGTGTGTGACCCTACCTTGGAGCAAAACTGAGCAACTTTCTTGTTAGAGTGTCAAAAAGATCTATCAAAAGGTTTCTTGACTTCCAAAAGATCCTTAAAATGACTTTATCATTCAGTGTTCACTCATAGGATCAGAGAACTCAAATTGTTTGTCTGCCAGAGCATTGCTCTTGCCCACCAGATATGTGGCCCTGTGAAATATCCTGTGAGAAATGGCCATTTCCATAGTCTAATGGTTTCCCAATACAAGAAATATGACCCTGTCCCTCCCTGCTTATTTATGTAATACATGGCCACCTGGTTTTCTAGTTATCCAAAAAGGTTATATTGGTACAGTCTCTGAAAGTCTTTAGTGCACTCCATATTTCTCTGAGTTTTAGGAAGTTTATCTGATGAAGTTTTATCCTAAGCAGACCATGTGCCCTGGGCACAGATCCAGTCCAGGTGAGCTCCTAACCCCAGATCGGACACATATGTCATTAGAGTAGCTTGAATTTGGAAGGGGAGTCCTTTTGCTAGAATGGATTGGTTTGTCCACCAGGATAGCGAGTCCCATAGAGGACTGGCAACAGATATGACATCTTGGAGATTTCCCACAGATTGAGACAAAATAAGGTCCATTGAGCTTATGGAGGCATGAAGGGATGTCTATCATTGGAGGCATGCCATTGGATGAATGTCCATCATTGACACCACATGGCCTACCATTGTCAACATTTTCTAATATAATATAATCTTCCATTTGTGAGTCATGCATACCTATACAGGCAAAAGGCGACAGATCAAAGAAGAAGGGGAAAGTAGTGTGGGAAGGGGGCATGGAGAAGAAAGAGGAGGGACCTAGAAGTAGGGGGTACTATATAGAATTGAAGACAGTTAATTGTCAAAGAGGTAAGTCTTCAGGTTTTTCTGAAAGTAGTGTAGTTTGTTTCTTTCCTGATGGTTTCTGGTAGGTCATTCCAGGTTTAAGTTAGCATAGAGTGGAAAATTTGCTTATAGTGGAGGTATTTTGTGGATGGCAGGTTTAGTTGGATTCTGTTAAGGATTCCTTTTGGTGTCGACCAAGCAGTAGAGAATAATTGAATAAGAGGGGCTGCTGAGGTTCCGTATAGACTCTGGTGTAGGATACATGACGATTTGAAAATTATCCGGGATGAAATTGGGAGCCAATGTAGTTGCCTGATGAAGGTTGTGATTGAATCAAATTTCTTTAATTTGAAGATTAGTCTAACAGCTGTGTTCTGGATGAGTTGCAGTTTGCAGATGAGAGTAGTGTTGATGCCGACCCCCTGATACCCTCATCATAATTGGTAGGAGGGATGCCCACACCCTCCTGTTGCCGGTCCCTTTGATCCCCGAACCCCCCAACCACCGACCCCCCCCCCCCCCCAAACCTCAAGACTCCACTCTGGCACCCCTTAGACCACCTTGACACATCCCACCCCATACTTTTTTGAATAAAGACCAGCCGTAAGGATGCCTATTCCCTCTGGCCGGCAGGCTCACCTCTTCAAATTGGAGGAGGGGGCCTTAAGGACCCTGGCCCCAATCAGGGCTTTAGGCCTTCTTCCCGGTGCATCCTGGGATGCACTGGAAGTGGTCTAATACTCCAATTGGCCAGATACCTAAAGCCACTTCCATGGGCCAAAGTGGTTGGACACTAAACGTTCTTCCTGTCCTTTCCCCCTGATCCCTGCCCAAGTACAAAATTTAAATACCTAAGCTGGACACACTGGAGGAGGTAGTCTTCAACTGGTAGGGCTTCTGGATCCCTACCAGTCACAGTAAAGGAGGTGGCTAACTTTCACTGGACCTGGACCTGAGACTCCTGTGTATATTTATTTATTTATTTAGATTTTTATCCCGTCCTCCCAGTAGCTCAGAACGGTCTACAAGTAAACATACACAATGGAGTGTAATTGGACATATAAGATATACAATAGATTTAAATGTTTGGACATACAAGACTGTGCAGTAGTTTAAATACAGGGAGTTTACAGCAAATTAAGAGCAGAGTTTAAGTATAAGTAGTTTAGTTTAAATACAAGTTATTTGAGTTTAAATACAATTTATTTGTGTACAGACTGTGTTGTTATACTTGCTGAGTTTAATTTCTTAGTTTTCCCATTTCTATTTACAATCCCTTGTTCTGTATTTGGTAAAGGCCTATCTGTGTTTTGTGTGTAAAGAAGTCATTTAAAGTTGTTTTATGTGTGGTTGAAATGGCAGATGGGGAGATCGGGGGAGGATGCAAGGAAAAGAAAGGACTGGGGCCCCCTCTTTAATTTCTGCCCTGGGCGCTCTGCCTGGTCGCACAGCTATAGAGGTACCACCACTGAGTATCAGCTGGCATCTGCATAGTTTCTGGGTACTGACCCAAGATAGCACCCCCATCACCCACCTAACTATAGGGCCTTCCTCCCCAGAGTCTACTTTATGATCCTCTATCAGTATAATGGCCACCACCAGCTGCATATTGACTAGCCTGCTCCCAGTGTACTGTTGTGGAATAGTCACTTGCCAGCAAACCCTTGGTTTTTTTTTGTAAAAGGTGCCCATTTTCACATGCACATGGGTCAATCAAAGTACAGAAATGAGGTCTGACTTGTCTATATAGCAGTCTACTTATAATACTTATTAGGGCAGGTTATTTTGGTTCAAATTATTTTTTTATTATTATAACATTATTGTTTCTTCATTCCTTTTGACAGGAGATACAATTTTCATCATCCTTAGAAAACAAAAGCTCATCTTTCTACACTGGTATCATCATATTACTGTGTTACTTTACTCCTGGTACTCTTACAAAGATATGGTAGCTGGAGGTGGCTGGTTTATGACCATGAACTATGGCGTCCATGCTGTAATGTACACTTATTATGCCTTACGGGCTGCTGGCTTCCAGCTCTCGCGCAAGTTCGCCATGTTTGTCACCTTGACACAGATCACTCAGATGATGGTGGGCTGTGTGGTGAATTATTTGGTCTTTTCCTGGATGCAACAAGGCCAGTGTCCCTCTCACGTCCAGAATATCGTCTGGTCCTCCATCATGTACCTCAGTTACTTTGTACTCTTCTGCCACTTTTTCTTCCAAGCGTACATGGCCAGGGCGAGGAAGTCAGAGAAGGCCAACTGATGGTGTAATGTGCTAGATGTCACAGCTCAGGGTTATGAAGAGGAAACTACAATATGTAAAACTTCAATGGCACAAAGGAATACATATCTGGAGCAGCTAAGACCTAAGCTTCAGGCACAACTAGCATACTTAAAACCCAGTAAGTTTATGATCCTTTAACTGGTGAGGGGCCTGCTGAGTTCTACTCCATCTCTTTGAAGAGCTACAGATGAGAGATACCTCTTGTACCTGTCAACTCTATGAAGATAAAAATTAAGCAGCTCATCCATTTTAATGAGATGTGGTATTTAATTTTTTATTTTTTTTAAAATGGTGTTTCCGCCAATTATGTTATTCTTCTCCCATCCCTTTTTACTCCCCCTCCCTCCCCCATCCATGGGAGGACTGAGGAAAAATTTCCTTTTAAAACATGTTATTATTTTTCTCTGAACACTTGTGATGCCTTCCACTGAAGACTGTGACACCAAACACTTCAAATAACTAAGGTGAAGGCAAAATATAGTATGCACAATTCAAACTATGCATAAAGTCTCTGTGTAATATGGGGTGCATTTATTAATATGAAACCCAATCATGTTTCCAGTATGTGTGCTGCATGCTATTCAAAGCTAATCCAGAAGCACAATGACCTTTATTCCAAATAACAACTGAAAAAAAAATCCTGTAAAATATTACACAGAAATTCACAGAACCACGCCAATGTGTGCCCATATAGACACTGCCTGTTTGTTTCAAAGGTTATGCCAACACCCTATAAAGGAACTTTCTGTCAGCACTGTATAAGATAGTGTGACAAATTGATATGCAGAAGGATAAGGAGATTTGTGTGGCATTTTGACAGATATCTTGGTATGTATATATGAATAAATCCAAAGAAAGACTTAACTGGGTATGTAAAAGGTGTAAGTGGAATTGTTGCATATCATCACATGAGCAGCTACTATCGGAATGAAGTTTGTTTTGGAGAGAGGGCTTTTCATGCAAACAGGTTGGTGTTTTGTTCTGCTTGGTGAGTCACACTTAGAAAAGCAGTGTCCAAAAGATACATGCTAAACACTTTAATCTATCAATTTTTGTATTTTTCATAAAAATCTTTTAACTACATTGCCTTTAGGATATTTGGATTAACGTGTAGCATGCAGTTTGGGTACTGGAGACCCAGTAGTTTGATTTATACAAGGAGAGGTTAGAGTCTGTTACGGGGGAGACTTTATTCATTGTTTGGCGTATGAAGGTCTTGGGTTTGTGTGAATGAAAATGCACTCTGTTACGCAGGATGTGTTCCACAATTCCAGTGCTGTTCAAAGAAGAAAGCTGGCTCTAGAAACGTTAATTTCCATGTAGAGATTGTTTAGAGTGGAAGGTGTTCTATGAAGAAGGCTGAAATAATGTGTGCTATACCTTGATTTCTCCACTGTATTTGATTAGTACAAAAGTCACATTGTGAACACGTGATATATTAATCAACCGTTTGAGTTGAGTTGATTAATACACTCTGTATGCAGAATCCTTAATGTGAGACATTATTTTCCTAACACATTTCTGTATTGAACTTGGCACCTTGCTTGGTAATGACAGTTGACGGGTAAGGTGAAAAGAAGGGTTAAATCGATTCCCTGATGAATTTACCTGGACTGAAAGCCTTTAACAACTGAAATGAACTGAGCAATAGGGAGAGTAAATGATGAATATTTATCACACCGCCTCATCTTTGTCTCTGCAAGGTGATTTCAATTTAAGAAGCAAGCAGTATGGTCAAAAAGAACACTCTCTAGCCATTACACGCGCTACATCGGCTATCCCATTTCACAATAAAAATCTGGAGCAAATGGTGGGATTTTCATGACCTTCAAAAGGATCTGTAATGTTAATGCAGTCTTTCGGGGGCTTGCGTGAGGCTATGCCACACCCTGCTGCTTCAGTGTAATAGTGTTGCATTTGCTTTCTTCTAATCTGTGTAGGGATAATTCCACAGAAAACACCTTTTCATTACAATAAAAAAAATCATAGGAAGGGATTTTTAGTAAGCTAGGGAGTGCCCATGGTGAAGACTCTGACACTAGATAAATCTATGTACTACTGTAGGTAGATGGCACCAGCCAAAGGTGAATAAAAACCAAGACAGTTGTCGGGGTCATTTGAATATATTGGCGTAGTAAGGTGGGGGTGGAGGATGGTCCGCCCCGGGTGCCATCTTGGTGAGGGCACAGGCATCTGTCCACCTCTCTGCACCCCCTTCCTCTCACTGCCGCGCATACGCATCGCTTCCCTTGTACCTCTATGATGTTCCTGAGCAGCAGCCCCCAAGCTGCTGTTGTGTCAGCTCTTCGTCTGACATCACTTCTTAGACCCGTGCCTAGGAAGTGATGTTGGAGGAAGAGCCGATGCTGGTGCGACAGCAGCTTGGGCAGGGATCTCAAAGTCCCTCCTTGAGGGCCGCAATCCAGTCGGGTTTTCAGGATTTCCCCAATGAATATGCATGAGATCTATGTGCATGCACTGCTTTCAATGCATATTCATTGGGGAAATCCTGAAAACCCGACTGGATTGCGGCCCTCAAGGAGGGACTTTGAGATCCCTGAGCTTGGGGGTTGCTGCTCGCGCCAGGAACGTTACAGAGGTATGAGGGGAAGGGAAGCGGTGCACGCACATGGCAGGAGGTGGGTGGGGAAGAGGGCACCTCTCATTCTTGCTACACCACTGGGTGAATATTACTGTAAAATATCTAGTATTAAACAAATTAAAACATAACAACTGTTTTTTAGGGCTACTTTGGCTTCTAGTGTCAGTGGGCTCTTGCCACTTTTGGAAAAGCGTAGTTGCTGGTTCACACTACTGAATGATCAGTGTCCCCTCAAAGCATGGGTTGAGGGGAAAAAAAGGATCAGGGAGACTTGGCCTATACCAGGGGTGTCAAAGTCCCTCCTCGAGGGCCACAATCCAGGCGGGTTTTCAGGATTTCCCCAATGAATATGCATGAGATCTATTAGCATACAATGAAAGCAGTGCATGCAAATAGATCTCATGCATATTCATTGGGGAAATCCTGAAAACCCGACTGGATTGCGGCCCTCGAGGAGGGTCTTTACCCCTGGCCTATACTAAAAGATTTTGTAGCACAAAATGCCCTGCCCATCACGGAGATTCCTAATCCTTAAGTGGTCTAAAGACAAAAGCAACACGCCAGGATCTGAGGCTAATGTTCAGAATACCCGTTGTTCTGAGCCAAGGGAAAGATAAACTGCATTACCTCTACCATTTCAGCCCTTATCAGCCAAGTACGTAGAATATGTACAAGTTCCTAGTATTCTGAAGAAGCACTTAATGTTAACATAATGTTCAATGTGTAAATGTAATCCTCTAAACTGTATCAGTTCAGTAGTCTACTATAATAAAAGATTAGAAGAACTCGATAATCAAAGTTGGACTGCTCCTGTGGGCATAGATACTATGAACATGTGTGTATGATACAATGACATATTCCATATCAATGCAAAGTGAACTTTCCACCCAAAACTCATACAAGTTGAAGCACATTGTATTGAGTAAGTGAAGACTGTTGTTTTTCATTTAATGTATAAAGATGAAGAAAGCAAAGGATTTTTTTTTTTAAAGCTTTAATGGTGCTGCCATTCATACAACAGGAACTGCTGCTTTTATTGTTTATTTCCTATTAAAAAGGTGATAAGGTTTATTACTGTCGCATTCCATTGAAGAGAACCGGAGGTTGTGATTCCCCCCACCCAACCCCTTGCAGGAGGAGTTGAACCTTCTTGGAAATCAAGTGATAATTGTAATGAACAATAAAGTTTACATTTTATGTTAAATGATCAAGGTGATTTTGTGAAGTGTTGGCTTTCTCAAACAGTTGCGAAACCTGTGCTGATCAAGAAGCTGGGCTGAGTGAGCATTACCCACTGACACCAGATTCACCCAACAGCAATGAACCAGTGCTGGGTTTATCACACTGCATGCGTGGGTTTGTTTTTTCTTAGAGAATGCAATAGGGAGATCAGGACTACAAGTCCCTGCATGCAGTGGGATAATCTCAGGATTGACTCGACCCTGTCAGGTGATTCTGGAGCCAGTCAGCAGCTTAGATGTGTTGGATCTTTTGATAAGGGGAAATACAAGTACATATATAATGGCAGTGATGCTTGGAAATGAAACAAGCAAGGTGTGTTTTTGCAGCTTCCAATGCATATACTAATAATAATAATAATTTCTGTAACACTACTAGACATACGCAGTGCTGTGCATCAAAACACTGAAGAAACAGTCCCTGCTCAAAAGAGATAACAATCTAGTCAAAGACAAGCTGGACAAAAAGGTGCATCAATATACTATTCTCAGTTGGGGAATTACAAAGGGAATAAGACAGATATTAGTGATTAGAAGGTAGGTTGGAATTTGGAATTGAAAACAACTTCAAAGAAGTGGGCTTTGAGTCTGGATTTGAATACTGCCAAAGACAGAGCTTGATGTATCAAGTCAGACAGTTTGTTCCAGGCGTATGGTGCAGTAAAGAAGAAGGGACGGAGTCTGGGGTTGGCTGTAGCAGACAGATAAGAGAGACTTACCTGATGAGCAGAGTGCCCAGGGGGAGGGTGGGGGAGAGATGAGAGAAACTGTGGAGCAAGTTCACTTCTAGGTCAGTAAGAGGAGTTTGAACTGTATGCAGAAAAGGATAGGGAGCCAATGAAGTGACTTGACAGAATATGAGGCATGCAGCATAGTTCTGAACAGATTGAAGGGGGAGAGAGATGGTTTAGCGGAAGGTCAGTGAGAAGCAGGTCGCAGTAGTCTAGGCGAGAGGTGACGAGGTTATGGATGAGGGTCTTGGCAGTGTGCTCAGAAACCAGCACTCTTTTTTTTTTTTTTTTAATTCTTTATTCATTTTCAAAAATACATTAAGTGTTAAATATATTCATTCATATTAACAATAAATACATCACTTACAAACAATCATTGATATATTTCATAAATTCTTATCCCTTCCCCTTTCCCATCCCTCCCTCCCATATATTCCATTTTCATATAAAACATATAATAATAAACTTCCCCCCTCCCTATACCTTAAGTTGATAAATATAAGGGAAACAAATTCAAATTAATCTTTACAATACTTTGTCAATGGTTTCCACACATCCTGAAACTTCTTAAAATATCCCCGTTGTAATGCAATAAACCTTTCCAGCACTCTCAACTAACCAGCAAAAAAAAAAAATTGCCTTCCATGATCCTCACCCGACAACTTCGAAGTCATGTGCTCCTGACCCAACAACCCCTCCTCCCTCCCTCCAGCCCCTGAAGCAGCAGGCAGCCGGTTCCGACAACCCTCCCTCCCAAAGCAGCAAAGGTGGTCCTAACATCTCTCTGCCCGAAGTAGTAGTGGCAGCCGGTGAGCAGAGGCAGCACTATAAACAGGCTGCTTTCCAGCCAGCCCCGGCAGGGCTTTTCCTCTGCTGCATCACTTCTGATGTGGCAGTGGGAAGGCCCTGCCAAGGCTGGCTGAAAGCAGCCTGTTTACAGCGCTGCCTCTACTCACCAGCTACCACTGTTGCTTTGGGTAAGTGAGGGAGGGATGGGGGGGGGGTCAGGACCAGCTGCTGCTTTAGGGGCCAGAGGGAGGGAGGGGTGTTGTCAGAACCAAATACTGCTGCTGGGGCTGGAGGGAGGGAGATTTGTGGCTGCTGCTCATGGTTTGGGAGATGGAGGGGCGAGAGCCGCAGGCAAGGGGGACTAGACCCACAGTAAGGAAGGGAAGGCCCAGGTGGGAGAGGTTGATCAAAAGTGTGGAGGGGTGAGGAAGGGATATGGAAGATGGTTGGATGTTGGAACCATAAGTGGGGGAGGGTGGGGAGGGAGAGAAAGTGGCCCAGACCAGAAAGGAGAGTGGGAAGGAAGGAACAGATGTTTGACCTACAAGTAGAGGTGGGGGGAATGATAGAGAGAGTGACTCAGACCAGAAAGGGGAGGTGGAAAAGAAGGCAAAACTGCAGTTGAAGTGAGAGAGAGAATGGAGGAAGCTGGAACTTGAGAAGGAAAAGGCAGAAAGGAATTTCAGGCCTTAGGATTCTTTGCTTTTATTTACTGTATTTAAATATTAATATCAAGATAATGCAGAGTTTATGGTTTGGGGTATAGTATTAATTAGGCCTATTTTTAATGGTAACACTGAAGCAAGCAGAAACTACATTTATCCGGCATCTACCAATCCCCATGGATGCCGGATAACTGAGAGTCTACTGTACATAGGCCTAGTCATAAACCATTTTTCATAAACACTTTCAATCAGTGGCGTACCTAGCATATGTGACACCCGGGGCCCATCATTTTTTGACCCCCCCCATCTATATGAAAAATATGATTTTTAGTAACAATCTACATATTGCACAACAAGAGTGTACCTAGGAAAAGGCAGCAAATTAAACACTGCAGTGAGCACTAGAACACCAACACATACATTGTAAAACTAAACAAACCAGATCCTGCACAGTCAATTGATCCAGTACAGTCGATGCTATCAGAAAGCCATGTCCCTTTCATACACACAGACAGATACACCTTTGCCCAATATGAAATAATCACAAACTAAAAATAGAAATATGTAGACAAAAGTTAAACTGAACTGCCAAGAAACCAGACTCTGCATACAATGCAACACCACAACACCTCAAAAACAGTAATACATGTCCTCTAATACTGTACAAAATATAAAGACAGTAGATGTAAATTTGAAAAACTGATACATAACAATCACCACTTTACAAATTAACAAATAAAAATAAAACAAATAATGAGAAATATGAAAATACCATTTTATTGGACTAATCCCCGTAAGCTCGGTCCTCATCCCCACAAACCACCTTGAATTGTTTTATATTGAACTTATTATATTAAAGTATAAAAAGAAACAATATTCTGTACAATTGTCAATTTATAAATCAGCGTCTTCTCCCCACTCTCTTCCCCATTTCCCTTCAGCGCACGCACATAAAAACAAGCAAGTAATTTTATATCATTTTCATTCTATTCATTCATAGAAATTAAAGTCTAAATAATGCCAGTCACATAACAAAACATGATTTTACAAAAATAATTCCCTGCAGTCAAGCCTGCAAGGATTACTAGATGTCTTTCAGCAGCTCCCCTCCCTCCCTCCCTCCCCGTTACCTTCGTGGCCAAGTCAAAATGATCTACCAACAATAAATGTTTTAAAACACAAAGCACATTGTACGCAGAGAAAATGTTAATTATCATTTATATTCCGCGGGTTTTCATAGGTCAAGGCAGATGACTTTATGCAATGTCACCTCAGTAACAACTATACAAAAATAGACAAATATACCCCCTCCCTTTTTATTACACCGCGATAGCGTTTTTTAGAGCAGAGAACTGTGCTGAATGCCCCACGCTGCTCTCGATACTCCCTGCGCTAAAAACTGCTATTGCAGTTTAGTAAAAGGGGCCCATAGTGCAAAATATAGACAGCATATATAAATTCTCAAAACGGACACATTTTGATCACTAAATTGAAAATAAAATCATTTTTCCTACCTTTATGTTTGGTAATTTCATCAGTCTCTGGTTGCACTTTATTCTTCTGACTGTGCATCCAATATTTCTTCCCTTCTTTCAGCCTCCTGTGTGCTTCCTCTCCTCCAGACTTCATTCCCTCCCCCAACTTTTTCTTTGTTTCATACTGTCCCCTTCTTTCTTTCTCTCTCCATGCCCCCTTTCTTTCTGTATGTCTGTCTTTCTCTCTCTTTCCCCATGCCCCATTTTTTTATTTCTTTCACCCTGCCCCCTTTCTTTCTTTCTGGATCCCTGTCCCCCCCCCCTTGCTTTCTTTCTGGCTCCCCCCCTTTCTTTCTTTCTCCCTTCCCTCCCCCATGCCACCGCCGCTACCACCACCATGCTGCCACCACCCCCGGGGAAAGGCTGCCACTGCCATCGGAAACAGGCCTGCGCCGAATTCGTCCTCCTTCTTTTCCCGCGGGCCGATCAACTCTGGCTGCCCGACGTCAATTCTAACGTCAGAGAGGACGTTCCGGGCCAGCCAGTAAATTCTGACGTCGGACCGGCTAGAGTTGCTCGGCTCGGGGAAGAGAAGCAGCAGGGAGGGAGAATTCAGCACCGGCTTCTTTCTTTCCCTGGCGGCAGCCTATTCCCCGGTAAGTGACCAGGTGAACACCCCCTCGGGCCTTGCACCTGGGGCAGACCGCCCCCCCCCCCCCCTTGGTACGCCACTGCTTTCAATAGTTTCATTGATCACACACTTAAAAGAAATACTGATGTAATTAAAACAGCATTAGCCTATATTTCAAATATTCAAACCCATTAACTCAATCTTTTGAACCTTTTAATTCTCAGTTCTGTTTTAGTCTCTTGAACCTTTGCACCTCCTCCAGTTCTGACTGCCAACACTGTAACTGCAGCTTCTCCCAAATTTCTCAGTTTAGTCACATAGGTGGGTGTGGCTGTTTGCTTAAATCCCTTCTCTCCTTTCCAAACCACCCTCCCTCAATCCCCAAGATCTCACCCATCTGTAGAAGCTCTCAAGGGTAGGTGGTTGCTGTCTTTCCAGGCCAGCTGAGCCTGCTCCTGCTGTAGCCTAGTGGTTCTCTTTGGAGCTCTGACGGCCACTGCCCTCCCAAAAGCTCTCCCTCTCAGCTGGCTGTTCCCAGGGAGTCTCTTCCTTATTGCGCTACTGGTGTCAATCACACCCCATTAGCCTCTTCCATCTTCAAGAAGAGCCTCTGGGGTAGTTTCCTGCTGTTGGCCAGATTACCAGCCCTCAGCAATGCTTTGGTAGGCGAATTTATGCTCCAGTTATAAATATGAGAAAATGAATGCTGATGTATTGGGGCATAGCAATATATTTAAACTGGTTTGGGGCCCGCTGACATCTTTTATTACCTCATAGTTGTTTATAAGTCTTAATTTTTGTTATTTCCTCATGCACATCCAGGGAAGGGGGGAGGTTGGGGGGCTTATTTTTATCTTAGTTTTACACCTTTGAATACATACATACAGAGTGGGTGGGAGGTGGGTGGGATTGCATTCTTATTCTATATAAGGAAATGTTAGTGAATGATTATTTGTATTTTATGTATTTGTGCTTTTATTGATTAGACGGGTGGTGGGTTAAAATGCTTGCATATAGATGTTTGAAAGATGGATGTGCTTTTATTATTTTATTAGATGTTCAACTAATTATTTGCACTGTTCATATTTGGAAAATCAATAAAGTTTAATAAAATAAAAAACAGTGTTTTGCAACCACCAGTAACAGGGATCCCTCTCAATAAAGGTAGAAAAATAAACATTTTATTTTGAAAGTATTAAATAGAATATGTTAACTGGGAAATGTGCATAGCAGATTTCTTTCTATTGTGTTCAGTAGTTAATGAAATGCATTTTGGTTTTTATTTCTCTAGTATTGTAATACAGTACATGCCAAATTTAACATCTTGGGATTCAATTTTTGTGAACTCGTGTTCAGTATTTTTTGAGGGCCTATCAGTATGATAGTAATGGCAGGTGGGGAGAATAGAAGGGAAGCAAAGATTGGGAGGGCCACCTCCTTTATTTTCTGACCTGGACCCCAGCATTCTAAACCATTCCTGAGCCTTGCAATAGCTGGTGGGGATTTTCAAGCATCACCAGCTGAGGACCTCCTCCAAAGGCAGCCAGAAATTTCATTCTACCAAGCTGTGCAGTGTGCATCACTATCCTTGAGTCACTGAGAACTATGCATGCATATGGTGCCAACATCGGCTCAGAGGCATTGCTGCTGCTTGCCAAAGTTGGTAAAAGGGAGTTCTGGCCACCTTCGGAGGAAGTTTTCAGCTGACAGAGCTTAGGGATCTTCATTAGCTAAAGTACGTATTTATATTTTGAGTTGTGAGGTGCTGGAGGTAGGTGAAGAGTGGGGGTAGGGCAGGGACAGAGAAATGTGCCTATCCAATTTGGGCTCAGTCTCACCCAAAATTGGCTGTCTGGCTATGCCACTACTATGGAACCAACACATAACAGAGTTACCCTCTCCTTATGGCTGAACACTGACCTCTGTCCCCATATCACCTCCCTTTCAAGATTCTTACCATAGCCCACCAACCCTTTTATTCTGGCTGGCTACAATTTGTTGGTCTCTTAATCCCTTAGAACTCTTTTCAGTCTCTTTGTTCCACTCAACAGAATCCCACCTTCATGTATGCTCTGATAGATGAAGAAGCTGTTTTAGTGTTGTAGCTCTCATCTTATGGAATGGCCTTCCAATTTTATATCCACGTTGAAACATTCACGAATTCTGAAGTACTGAAGACATACTGTACTACTTTACTTCTGCGTTCCTACCTATGTCATCATTTTACTCTACCCTACCCTGTCTTCACTATGTTTGATAGCACACTGATGGTATTATCCTAATGCCTATTTCATCTTGCTTTGAGACTCCCTACCCTCCTATTGTGTCTTATGTTAATTTTTACATTTTGATTACGATCTACCTTCTGTAACCTATGCCTCCTTCTGTACCTTGCCTTTTCAAAGTTTCTCCATAAATGTTTGGGGTTTTTAAAAAATTATTTTATTGAATACTGTTTAGGTAAAAATAAAATGTATATATAGCCCTGGGATAAGAGGCAATGTTCTATTGTGAACTGGGACCTGGGTGGTCAGTTCCCTTAATGAAGGCAGCTGATGTGGCTAAGTGGTTAAAGGCACTTCTTTTATCTTCCCAAGTGGTGGGTTCAAATCCCTAGGATGGTCAGTTACCCCCAGCACATACTCCAATTTTGGCATGGAAGGCTGCTACTATTTGGGCTGTTGCCAGGTATTTGTGACTTGGATTGGCCTCCATGAAGATAGGATACTAGGTTAGATGGGCGATTAGTCTAATCTATTAAGGCTATTCTTATGAGAATAGTGGGGTACCACAGGATCCTGTACTGGAACCGGTGCTTTGCAACCTATTTATAAATGAGGTGATCACATTTTCAGATGACACAAAACTATCCAAAATGATTAGGTCAAATGTGGACTGTGAGCATATGCAGGAGGACCTTATGAGACTGGGCATCCAATGGCACTTTAAATTTGATATAGACAAGTACAAAGTGATGCACATTGGGAAGAATAACTGAAATTATAGCTACATGATGCTAGACTTAACATTAGGAGTCATCATCCAGGAAAAAGATCTAGGTATCAATGTGGACAGCATGTCTTTGTGGGCCACCAGCTGGTAGAATTTTCTGTACACCTTCAATGTATATGCCTGATGGCAAATAGAAAAGGTTCTAATGCCTTGCATACTGATCCCTTTCACGAAAAACCATTTGGGATATACAGAACATTTGCTCTGTAGATAGGCCACAAGGACTCTGTGAGATGAGAAGAGAGCTTGGTAGAGGTGGCTAGCTCATCCGATACAATCTCCCATGGGATATAAAAGCACACCTGTGGCACCACTGCATACTCTCTGAACATAGGTATCACATCCTGCATCTCTTTTCACTCTAGCAAAAGCACAATCCTCAAGTACGCTCAAAAGCCTGCAGCTAGAACTGGTGAGGAGTGGCCTAGTGTTTTAGCTGCTGCCTCTGCCCCCCTGAGGTTATGGGATCAAATCCCAGCACTGCTCCTTGTGACCCTGGGCAAGTCACTTAATCCTCCACTGCCCCGGGTACAAAATAAGTACCTGTATATATGTAAACCACTTTGAATGTGTAACCATAAATAAAGCAGTGTATGAGTCTAATTCCCTTTCTCTCTAGAATTGTAAGATTTCTTGCTTTATAGGGGGAGAGCGCGGCACATTGGTTAAAGCTACAGCATCCTGAGGTTGTGACCCTGAGCAAGTCACTTAATTCCCCCTCCCCCCCCCCCCCCCATTGCCCTAGGTACATTAGATAGATTGTGAACCCACCAGGACAGACAGGGAAAAATGTTTGAGTACCTGAATAAATGAATGTAAACCATACTAAACTCCCCTGAGAGAATGGTATGGAAAAATGAATAAACTAGCTCCTGCAGTTTTCCTCATGCTACTTCTGGAGAGGCAAAGAGAAGAGAGAAGTCCATTTGAGATCTTTGAGGGGCATGGAAAAAGGAAATGAGAAAAGAAGTAAATGGGAGTGCATGGTAGGGCTCACAACTGTATGTTTGGCTAGGACCCAAAGAATCCCTGCAGCCAGAGCCTGAACCCGGAGAAAAGAAAAAAGGTCAGACATGAAGAATATCTAGGGTTACCAGATTTTACTTTAGTAAAATCCGGACCCCTCCCCCCAGGCCCACCCAGTTCCACCCATCTGATACATTTGCTCAGTCAATATTGGGATAGTTAAAATCACCCATTATTACTGTGCTACCCAGTTTGTTAGCCTCCCGAATTTCTGATAACATTTCAGCATCTGTCCATTCATCCTGATCAAGCAGACGATAGTACACTCCTATCACTATCCTTTTCCCCCTTACACACAGAATTTCTACTCATAGGGATTCCAAGATGTGCTTCTGCTCCTGTAGAATTTTTAGTCTTTTCAATTCAAGGCCCTTTTTAACATATAATATTATGCCTCCACCGATTCGATCCACCCTATCATAACAATATAACTTACATCCCAGTATGACAGTGTCCCATTGATTATCTTCCTTCCACCAGGTTTCAGAGATGCCTATTATATCTATCTTTTCATTTAGTGCAATATGTATTGTAACTCTCCCATTTTGTTTCTTAGGCTTCTGGCATTTGCATACAGACATTTCATTCAACTGTCTTCTACCCCTTCCCAATTCTAACTGATATAATGCCATCTTGTTGTCCTTAAGCACATCTTGTTGTACACCGTCTTGAACTGAAAAGGTATGATGGGATATAAATAAAGCTGCTATTATTATATCTATTTACAATTTGCTCCACAGTTGGCATGGATAATTTGCAATCTTTAAAATCAGCCTGCTCTGAATTTAAGAAAACATGGTCTACTGCAGCCTGTATTGCAATCTCACTATCAGGATGCTCTGTCTTCCCTTTTATGATGATATCTTTTAAAGATACCTTGTCCCGAACCATACTCTTTTGAGCAACTGTCGGCCTTCCCCCAGTTTCTAGTTTAAAAGCTGCTCTATCTCCTTTTAAAATGTTGACGCTAACAGCCTGGTTCCACCCTGGTTAAGGTAGAGCCCATCTTTGTGGAATAGGCTCCCCCTTCCCCAGTATGTCGCCCAGTTCCTAACAAATCTAAAACCCTCCTTCCTGCACCATTGCCTCATACACGCATTGAGACTCTAGAGCTCTGCCTGACTTTTGGGATCTGCGCATGGAACATGCTACCCTGGAGGCTCTAGATTTTAACTTCCTACTAAGAGCCTACATTTGGCTTCCAGAACCTCCCTACTGCATTTCCCCAAGGCATCGATACCCACATGTACCAAGTAGAGAGCTGCACGGGGACGACGGGAATCCCACGGGACCCGCAGGGATCCCGCGGGTTCCCCCTTTGGGTCACGGGGATCCTGTGGGGACGCCCCCTAGGGTCGCAGGGTTCCTGCGGGGCTGGATGTATTCAGCCGCGAGGCTCGTCTCCCTACTCCCTACTTAAGCAAAGCCCTCCCTCCCTCCGACGACAGTGCTGACATCGTGAAGACTTCCGTTTGGCTGTTTGCTGTGGCAGGGCAGGCAGGAAAAAGGCAGTGGTACGAGGCGGGGGGCGGTCCGCCCCAGGTGCAGCACAGCCAGCCAGGTCCCCCGACCGACCGACAACAGGCCCGGTCCGTCAAATCTCCCTGCCCTGCAGCCGTGAATTTAAATTACTTTCTTACAGCAGCTTCAATACTCCAGCTGTAAGAAGGTAATTTAGATTTGTGGCTACAGGGCAGGGAGGTTTGTTGGACCGGGCCTGTTCTGTTGTCAGTCGGGCGGGTAAGCGCCACAAAGGTAAGGGGCAGGGAGGGAGAAAGGGAGGAAAGGTGGAGTGGAGAGGAAAAGGCACTTAAGGTAAAACTGAGGAGTGGAGAAGGACGCTGAAAGGACATGGGGAAGACGGGGGGGAGAAGGACGCTGACAGGACATGGGGAAGACGGGGGGGGGGAGAAGGACGCTGACAGGACATGGGGAAGACGGGGGGGGGAGAAGGACGCTGACAGGACATGGGGAAGACAGAGGGGGGAGAAGGACGCTGACAGGACATGGGGAAGACAGAGGGGGGAGAAGGACGCTGACAGGACATGGGGAAGACAGAGGGGGGAGAAGGACGCTGACAGGACATGGGGAAGACAGAGGGGGGAGAAGGACGCTAACAGGACATGGGGAAGACAGAGGGGGGAGAAGGACGCTGACAGGACATGGGGAAGACAGAGGGGGGAGAAGGACGCTGACAGGACATGGGGAAGACAGAGAGGGGAGAAGGACGCTGACAGGACATGGGGAAGACAGAGAGGGGAGAAGGACGCTGACAGGACATGGGGAAGACAGAGAGGGGAGAAGGACGCTGACAGGACATGGGGAAGACAGAGAGGGGAGAAGGACGCTGACAGGACATGGGGAAGACAGAGGGGGAAAAGGACGCTGACAGGATATGGGGAAGACAGAGGGGGGAGAAGGACGCTGAAAGGAAATGGGGAAGAGAGAGTGGGGAGAAGACGCTAGCAGGGAAGAAGACAGAGATGCCAGACTATGGGGAGAGCGGAGGGAAGAAGATGGGTGCCAGACTAATTTGGAAGGGGGGAGAAAGGGAGGCACAGTAACAGAGCAAATGGAAGACGCAGAGAGAAGAGAGACAGTGGATGGAAGGAATTGAATGAGAACATGAGGAAAGCAGAAACCAGGCAAAAAAGGAAGGGAAAAAAATTCTATTTCTTTTTTTTTTTTTTTCTTTAGGATAAAGTAGTATATTAGTTGTGTGAATAAAAATTTATAAACATTAGAGGCTCTGGTAGAAACCCATTTACAAAGTAGGTATTCTTCCCAATTAATATTTTCAAATTAATAAAGTCTTTTTGCTTATTTGTAAATGGGTTTCTACCAGAGCCTTTAATTCAGTAGCATAATTAAATGAAATAACTATTTCTGTAGTTTATAGGGACGGGTGGGGACGGAGGGGATTCATTGCGGGGACGGGTGAGGACGGAGGGGATTCCTTGTGGGGACGGGTGGGGGCGAAGGGGATTCCTCACGGGGACGGGTGGGACTTTGGCGGGGACGGGTGGGATTTCTGTCCCCGTGCAACTCTCTAGTACCAAGACAGCAGGTTCCTCCCCAGCATTGTCTAAAATCTTATCTAAATGACATGTGAGGTCCACCACCTTTGCACCAGGCAGGTAAGTAACCAAGCAATCCTCACGTCCACCAACCACCTAGCTATCTACGTGCCTAATGTTCAAATCTTCCCCAATAATGGCTATCCTATCCCTTCCCTCTTGGGCAGAAGCCCCTGGAGACACATCCTCGGTGCAAGAGGACATTGCATTCCCTGATGGGCAGGTCCTGGCTAAAGGGTTGCCTCCTACTTCACCAGGGTGATGCTCTTCTTTAAGAAAACGTCCCTCCTCCAAGGCAGTAAAGAAGCTGCCAGATTGGAGATGGGACTTTCCTACAATGTCCCTATAGGTCTCCTCTATGTACCTCTCTCTCTCCCTTAGCTCCTCCAAGTCTGCTACTCTAGCCTCAAGAGATCGGACCTGTTCCCTGAGTGCTAGGAGCTCTTTACATTGAGCACACACATAAGACCTCTCACTAACTGGGAGATAATCAAACGTGATACTCAGTGCAAAAGGACTGGATAGCCCCAATCTTGCTGCTGCATCTTAATATTGGTGATTTCTTTCTTAAGTTGCAATGGGAGTTGGAATATGTAGTTCTCCTAAGATTGCTAGTTATATGTTAGGTTATGGTAGTGTTTAATTTTTATTATTTTGCAATGTTATAATTGGTAGGTTACCCTCTAGGGATCTCAGACAATATCTTAAGAACTAATTACTAGCTAATTATGTTTGTAGCCTTCTAATTGGTTCAAGGAACATAAGAATTGCCACTGCTGGGTCAGACCAGTGGTCCATCATGCCCAGCAGTCCGCTCACGCAGCAGCCCCCAGGTCAAAGACCAGTACCCTAACTGAGACTAGCCCTAACAGCGCACTTCTTGTTCAGCAGGAACCTGTCCAACCCTGTCTTGAATCCCTGGAGGGTGCTCTCCCCTACGACAGACTCTGGAAGAGCGTTCCAGTTTTCCACCACTCTCTGGGTGAAGAAGAACTTCCTTACGTTCATCCGGAATCTATCTCCTTTCAACTTTAGAGAGTGCCCTCTCATTCTCCCTACCTTGGAGAGGGTGAACAATCTGTCCTTATCTACTAAGTCTATCCCCTTCAGTATCTTGAATGTTTCAATTATGTCCCCTCTCAATCTCCTCTATAAATCAGAGGGAAGGGTGGGAACAGGGGAGAGAAGTGTGGGAGTTAAACACTAAACAAGACTTTCCTTAACTGCTCTCTGTGCCCTAATCTGATCTAATGTTCTGAAATGAAACCTAAAATACTAATCTTCTAGGTCCTGGTGTAATATTTGTTGTATTGCCTTTTCATAAGTAGGATTATTGCAGTGTAAGTTCTGGCAGTTAATACTGTTATGGTATGCTATAGGCTTTAAGTGCATTTTTCAGGGTTTTGTATAATTATATAATGTGCCTGGCAGAGGAGGGAAGCTGTGCTGATATTATTTATTTTTGTATTTATATGATACTTATATCCTAAGTGGCTTACTTTCAGGTACTCAAGCATTTTCCCTACCTGTACTGGTGGGCTCACACTCTATCTAATGTACCTGGAGCAATGGGGGCTTAAGTGACTTAAAAACAATGTATTTAAGATGAAGAGAGATCAATCATAAATCCACAAAAATACCTCCCTTATATTCAATTTCCAAATTCTTAATTAGAAACAGTAATGAAAGTTTTCTCCTATCAGACTTATCTCCACTAATCACACATTTAAAGTTCTTTATAGAGGAGAAGCCTTAGATCCCCGTGCGTTGCCAGTGATTAACTATACAACAGCACTAGATAGGGAACTAACCTCATCGGCACTCTCCCCCTCCTGCCTAATTTTAAGATGATATATATCAAAAAACTCTTAAAAAACTGATAATGAACTTAGCTTCAATTAGGCAGGAAGTTCTTATGAGTTCTTATATCTCTCAGCTTCTGTTTTCTTTGCTTCGGTCCGTTCCTGCCGACGTAAAGCTAGCTGGCGTTTCGCTGTATAGCTGCGTCAGGGCAGTGGATTCCTGTGAAGATAATGCAAAAAACAGCGCTATTAGAGTAAGACCAATGCCAGAATACTCCTCTCCGTACTTCTACTTACTCGGCAAATGTATGAATGCTCAAAATGGCAAAGATGGCCACCACTTTGAACTGCCCAGTTTTATACTACTAACATGTGACATCACATGGGAGGAGCCTAATTGCATCATCCATTAGTCTGAATGGGCTTGCACCAACTATTCTTTGAATAGGAAACTGATGATCACTGTGTTAAAATGTCATTAGCCATAAAGTTGTTCATTTCAAAGTCAAAGAAACATGTGCCACTCTACTTTAGCATTTAGTCCTTTGGGCTCTTCAGTGTCCAAACAGAAAATCCATTCCTGTTCTTTCTGTATGAGGATCTGTATGAGGATCCCCCTGCCTGTCTCCTCCTCTTGTTGTAAGTGGCACATGATCCAGGACCATACACTGAAATTCTGTGCAGAAATGATTCGCTGACAAATAATGTTGGACCAAAGGTTCCTCAAGTCTTCTACATGCCAAGCTACTCCAATGTTCCCCAATCCTGGTCCGAAAAGATCGAGTGGTCTGTCCTATATATAATTTCAAACATGGACAGACTATAACAGGGGTCTCAAAGTCCCCTCCTTGAGGTCCGCAATCCAGTCGGGTTTTCAGGATTTCCCCAATGAATATGCATTAAAAGCAGTGCATGCACATAGAGGATGGAGAAAGTGACCTAATACTTCTACTGTAGTCTCACAGGTCTTACATTTACCACATTTTATATGTCTCCCATGCACCTTTGTTGAATTGATTCTAATGGCAGTGTCAGATAGACATAATATTTCTTTAAGGTTTCGTTGGCAACTGTATGCTACCCTTAAAGTTGTATCTGCAAAGAGAGGTTGTAACTGAACAATTGACCAGTGCTTTATAGAAGCTTCTCCTCTATAAAGAACTTTAAATGTATGATTAGTGAAGATAAGTCTGATATGAGAAAACTTCATCACTATTTCTAATTAAGAATTTGGAAATTGAATATAAGGGAGATATTTTTGTGGGCTTAAGTGACTTACCCAGGGTCACTAGGAACAGTGTGAGATTTGAACTCTCAACCTCAGGGTGCTGAGGTTATAACTCTAACCACTGCACCACACACTCCCCATATCACTGATGTATGATAATTGTTGGGATCAGTGCTTTAGCAATTAGATCTTAGGTGGGGGTTAAGTGGCTGAACCCTGCTTCTTCTAAGTACCTAACAATTCCTCTGCTCTCTGTTCCTAGGTGCCCTCTATGGCCTTTCTTCCTTTCCAAATTTCCTGATTCCCTTCTTGCAGTGGCGTACCTAGCATATGTGACACCCGGGGCCCATAATTTTTTGGCACCCCCCCATCTGTACGAAAAACATGATTTTTAGTAACAAGCCACATGTCACACATGAATACCTAGGAAAAGGCAGCATCTTACATACTGCAGTGAGCAGTACAACATCAATACACCCATTGCAAAACTAAACAAGCCAGACTAGTACAGATCAATCCTACACCGGCAATCCTAACAGAAAACCATGTCTTTCGAACACACAGAAAACACCTTCGCCTACTATGGAATATGTCATCATAAACTAACCCCTCCCCTTTTTACAAAACTGTAGTGTGGATTTTAGCCACAGTGGTAACAGCTCTGACGCTCATAGAATTCTGAGCATCAGAGCTGCTACCACCACGGCTGGTGCTAAAAAATGCTCCACAGTTTTGTAAAAGGGGGGATAAAATAGAAATACATAGACAAAGGTTAAATTGAACCAGCAAGAAGCTGGACTCTGCATATAATGCAACACCACAGAAACAGTGACATATGTCTCCTAAAGCAATAAATAAATAGAAAATTTTTGTTCTACCTTTGTCTTCTCTGGTTTCTGCTTTCCTCATCTTCTTATTACTCTCTTCCTTCCATCCACTGTCTCTCTTCTCTCTGTATCTTCCATTTGCTCTGTTACTGTGCCTCTCCCTTTCTCCCTCCTTCCAAATTGGTCTGGCACCCATCTTCTTCCCTCCGCTCCTCCCATAGTCTGGCATCTCTGTCTTCTTCCCTGCCAGCGTCTTCTCCCAACTCTCTCTTCTCCATTTTCCTGCAGCATCTTCTCCCCACTCTCTGTTCCTCATTTCCCTTCAGCATCTTCTCCCCACTCTCTGTTCCCCATTTCCATTCAGTATCTTCTTCCCACTCTGTCTTCCCCATGTGCTTTCAGCATCTTTCTCCCCCTACCTCTGTTTTACCCTGTTTTCCTCTCTACCCCACCTTTTCTCCCTTTCTCCCTCCCTGCCCCTTACCTTCGTGGCACTTTCTCCCCCCTCCCCCCCCGGCCCAGTCCGACAAACCTCCCTGCCCTGTGGCCGGCGATGTCTAAACTGCTTTCTTACAGCAGCCGGAGCGTTGTAGTTGCATATGGCTGCCGTAAAGGTCGTCTCCGATGCAACTTCCGGTTGCGTCAGAGACGACCTTTACGGCAGAAACATGCAGCCTTAACGCTCTAGCTCAGGGATGCCCACACTTTTTGGGCTTGCGAGCTACTTTTAAAATGACCAAGTCAAAATGATCTGTCAACAATAAAACTTTTTAAAAAACACATAGCACACTGTATGCTGAGAAAATGTTAATAATTATTCCTATTCTGGGGTTTTTTCAAAGAGGTCAAGGCAGATGACTCTATGCACTGTCACCTCAGTAACAACCATACAAAAATAGACAAATACCCCCCCCCCATCCCTTTTTACTAAAATACAATAGCAGTTTTTAGCGCAGGGAGCTGCGCTAAATGCCCAGGGCTGCTCTCGACGCTCATAGGCCTCCTGCGCTAAAAACCGCTATTGTGGTTTAGTAAAAGGGGGGCCATAGTGTAAAATATAGACAGCAGATACAAATTCAGACACATTTTGATCACTAAATTTAAAATAAAATCATTTTTTCTACCTTGTTGTCTGGTGATTTCATGAGTCTCTGGCTGCACTATCTTCTTCTGACTGTGCATCCAATGTTTCTTCCCTTCTTTCAGCCTGTATGCTTCCTCTCCTCCAGACCTCATTCCCTCCCCTAACTTTTTCTTCCTCTCTCCCTGCCCTTTCTTTCTCCCTGCCTCCCTTTCTTTTTTCTCTCTTCATGCCCCCTTTCTTTTTCTCTGTTTCCCTTCTTTCCTTCTGTCTCCCTTCCTGCCCCCTTTCTTTCTTTCTCCCTGCCCTCCCCCAAGCCATTGCCGCCACCATCGGGGAACAGCCCCTCAAGTCACCGCCATTGGGTTACATGCCCCAAAGCCGTTGCTGCCCCAAGCTCTCCTTCCCTGCGTCGGGCCGACCAGCATTCCTCTCCCCGACGTCAATTCTGCCGTTGGAGAGGAAGTTCCGCCTAGCTAGGCAGCGATTGGCTGGCCCGAACTTCCTCTCCAACGGCAGAATTGACATCAGGGAGAGGTAGGCTGATCGGCCCGTAGAATTTTCCAGACCTGTCCGGCTGTGCACCCCACTAAGGCTGCACCCGGGGCGGACCTCCCCCCCCCCTTGGTACGACACTGCCTTCTTGCAACCTGATCTCAGCTGACAGCAGGATAAGGAAGCTAGTGAAGTGATGCCAAGCACTCTGTAACCCTCAGAGATACATAGCAACTCGCCAGCTTGTTCTTGAATTCTATGTTGTGCTCCCCATTAACCCCTCACTCACCTTTAAGAACACTGCATGTGTTCATCATCATTAATAATGTCAGTCAGTGTGCATTCGCATCCTCTATAACCATTCTCCGGGGCCTCAGATGAGTCAAGCAGTGAAAGCTTTATTATGAAATTTTACTGTATGTCATCTATGTTTATTGAGAATGCTATTGGGCAGATACTAAAATACAGCAGATACTAATCTGAGGTTAAGCTTCTGGAGGCATTTTACAGTCTGAGCAAGAGGGCAATGTTGTCCGATGATAAAAAGGACTCTCATGATACTAATGTTTCTGAAGAATTCAGAGTGCCATGCTATTAAATGAAAGAATTTGCCACTAACAAAAGCTGCAAACTATAAGTACTCTTACGGAGAAGCCTTAAAGACCATTGATCAAACCTGGGCCATTTAAAGCAATGTACTACTACCACACAATTAAAGTCTGCAGCTGACAGAAAAAAAAAGTCAGTCTCCGGCAAAACCTGCAGATGAAAAATGTCACTACTGGTCATGCTGAGAGGCTGTCCATTAATTGATTTGACAAGATGGGACCTCAGGACTGGATTGTCACAATGAATCAATTATCATTGACTGATTCCTAAAGGAGACAGATTCATTCTTCTCACTATACTAAGCAGATGAGACCCAGCAGTATTAGAGTGGGAAAATGAATTCTCTTTCATTTTCTCAGAGTAATGCTTACCTGTATTACAAGAGGCCGCTGAAAAGGTTTCAGCCCGACCAACAAAGCTGGGGCAGTCTCCACCGAGGGCTATACACGTAGTTCAGCGATTTTCCACTTTTTTTCGTTCCATATTTTTCTGATGGAATGAAAACAGTGGAAAATCATTGGATCAAGCATATAGCCCTCGATGGAGACTGCCCCAACTTTGTTGGTTGGGCTGAGAACTTTTCAGCAGCCCCTTGTAGATACCTCAGAAATACCAGTTCTGCAAAGTCAGAACACTTTTTGAGAACAATAGTTTAAGGATGTACTGCACTTGTGCTTGTGTTATATTGCGAGAGTGTACCAGTTCTGCTGATTTTTCATCTGTTTCTACCAGTACACAAACCAAACCACTAAAGAGATTTTAAAAAGAAAACAATGGCCATCTTCTCAACATCATCTAGGTTACGATGCACATTGCTTCTGGGAATTCTTTATAACATTTATCTGTAAAAAAAAAAAAAAAAGCTCCAAAACATTTAAAAGGTTTACTGAGTGTAAGCAGAATTTTAGAAAGGATGTCCTTGTCTCGTGTATTTTAGAACAAGATTTGCTGACATATAGTCTGTTCTAAAACATCTGAGAAATGGACATCCAACTGCTGGCTATGTCCAGCCTGAACATCCATTTTACAAGCTGAAATGTCCAAATTATGAATAGGTCACTGTAGCACAGTCTGAAGGAAAGCCCCATGAAACAAAAGTCACAAACAGGAAGTAGGGTCGAACAAAAGGACTTCCGAGCAGGAACAAAGGATTCCTCAGAGGTAAATTTATTAACAAAGTCAAACAGACTTTCTCTTTGGAATCTTTTGCTCCTACTTGGAAGTACTTTGTTCGACTCTACTTCCTTTTTGTGACAAATTATGAATAGGGCAAAACGAGGGACATCTTGGTGGCAGCAGGGGAACATCCATATAATAAAATGGCAACACTTTAGAGAATGACATACATTTTAGAGAATGACATACATTTTAGAGAATGACACGGTGACAAAATTCATCACCGTTCCCGTCCCCACGGATAACTGCGGGAAATAATCCCATGTCATTTTCTAGTGTCTATTTCAACCTCAGTCCTTCTACACCAGCATTCTTCAAAGCAAAGCTTGCAGGTCAGTGGTTGTAGCCATTCATACTCTGATTCTTCCCTCTCTCCTTAAAGAATGACATGAAGATGGTTTCCCGCGGTTATCCGTGGGGACGGGAACGGTGATGAATTTTGTCACCGTGTCATTCTCTAATCCATTTGAAGGAATAGCCTAATGATTTGAGCAGCCTCCTCAGAATTAGGACAGAGAATCTCACTTCAGCTTTTTGAACATTTACTTTTTTCATTTTTAATTCAACTTTGATGATATCACTGACCAGCCATCTTTCTACTTCTACAGGAACTGGCAAAAGTCTCTGTCTAACAAATATTAGCACAACATGAACTGTATCAAGCAAGGGTATGTCAGTCTTCCACTCATTTCTGTGTGCACCGAATGCTACTATCTCTCTCCAGCACCAGATTTTTAAAAGTTCCAGGTACAAGCTAGGTAGGTCTGTAAAGAGCACCAGCACTTAGGGCAGAGCCAGCAGGAATGCAGGTGCAACCTCAGCTGTGGTAAAGCGGAAAATTCACCATAATGTGGTCAAGCAGATAAGATACTGGGAGCTGAGATGGAAATGGGGCAGGGGCAGTGGCAGAGGAAGAATTAGCAGCATGCTGGTTCAGGGCAGGAGCAACACCACATCTGAGACAGAGCAACCAGGAGCAACCTGTCACGGTGGAGCACGATTTGATTCAGGATAATAGCAGCACTGGCTGCAGATAGAGATAGGAAAGAGAGAAAATCAATTAATCATGACATCAATGCAGTTTAATAACAATTGCAAAATGTCCTTTGTAGGTAATAAACTGTTGTTTGGAGAAAAAAGATGCATTAGAGTTCAGGTATTTATAGACCAATCTCATAAGAATAGCCTTACTGGGTCAGACCAATGGTTCATCAAGCCCAGTAGTCTGTTCTCACGGTGGCAAATCCAAGTCACTAGTACCTGGCCAAAACCCAAAAGAGTAGCATCATCCCATGCTACCAATCCAGGGCAAGCAAAGGCTTTCCCCCATGTCTTAATAAAAGACTAAGGACTTTTCCTCCAGGAAATTGTCCAAACCTTTCTTAAAACCAGCTACGCTATCCGCTTTTACCACAACCTCTGGCAACGCATTCCAGCGCTTAACTATTCTCTGAATGAAAAAAATATTGCCTCCTATTGGTTTTAAAAGTATTTCCCTGCAGTTTCATCGAGTGGCCCCCTAGTCTTTGTAATTTTTGACAGAGTGAAAAATTGATCCACTTGTACCCGTTTTCCTTTCTAGTTTGTCTCTCTCTCTCTAGGGCTTGTTTTGAATTTATCCATTGTTTTCTACCTAGCCCCAACCCTTTGTAGCTCAATGCCATCACACTGGGCCCGACAACTTGCCTCCTTGGTCTTGCTTTCAAGGATGCAGCAGAAAACAATTGTGGAATGGTGGGGGCCTGCTTGGATCTCTTTTCTTCACGCTTATTTACATTCTTTCTGTGCTTACTTGTTCTATTCTTTTATTATTTTATTGCTAACCACATCATATCAATTGTAATACATTAATCCAAACTAAACAATTTCTCTGGATAAAACTTATTTTACTAAGGTAAACGGACTGTCTGAAAATAGTCCACCATCAATGTGGCTTACAGCAAATGGGTTACTTTTAGCTGCAATGAGAAGAAGCTCTGGAATGAGGAGGTGTAGGATGAGGGTGAAAGGGGATAGGGCTAGATTCATTAAACCTTCCAATCGCAAAACCAGTTTGCAGTGCTTTACTGTGGGAGAGGCTTGCTTAGCCATTCCAGTGAACCGCTCAGCTGGAAGCTGTGAATGTGGGTCAGGACAGCATATTGGCACCCTATTCCCCGCCACAATATGCACTTGTGAATTCTACTTCTCAATGCATTATCCAGGGATTCAAACAGGGATTGGACGGATTCCTGAGGGATAAAGGGATCATGGGATACTGAAGGAGGAGCTGGGATGTAACACAAGTATAGAAAGTTAACCAGGTAATGAGTAAAAACCAGCCAGGTCGTGCATGTGAAAGACCGGAGGGCTAGGGCTTCGATAGGAAGGCAGGACTTAAATGGGAAGCCAAGGTGGCAAGGGAGCCCCTTCTGATGATTCTGACAGGTCGTGACCTGTTTGGGCTGCCGCGGGAGCGGACTGCTGGGCGGGATGGACCTGTGGTCTGACCCGGCGGAGGCACTGCTTATGTTCTTATGTTCTTGTTGAAGGTGGGCAATTTTCACAACATCCGGTTGATAAGGGTAAGACACTTATCTGCAGGCATTGCATTAAAAATGATGCTTCCTGTCTTTTGTTTGTTTTACGATTTCATTAATCCCTTTATCCTTGTAGCTTCACCCTGCAACCAGCGTCTCCTTGGATCACCATCTGGTTGTCATTACGAATTTAATTATACAAAATGCTTCAAATGGCTGCTTCATATTGTATCATTTGGTTGCAATGTGTAGATTCCAAGAACAGACGATTTAGTTCCCTGGGAAATAGCTGTGGGCAATTTGAAGAGGAACTTTTCGTGCTTATGCTATAAAATCACTATAGTTTAAAGCTCTGTAAAAAATGCAGAGCCTACAGTAAAACAATGACTACTGGATTACATCACAAAATAAACACAAGGAAAAGAAGTTATAAAGGAAACAAGACTGCATATTGACTTATACATTTCTCTGCAAAGACGTGAAAAGAATGTGGTCTAATCTTCCTTTTCCTGCGGGGTGGGAGGGTCTTTTTATTCATAAGAATGGTGCTTTTAAATGTAATGTAATGTAATTTATTTCTTATATACCGCTACATCCGTTAGGTTCTAAGCGGTTTACAGAAAATATACATTAAGATTAGAAATAAGAAAGGTACTTGAAAAATTCCCTTACTGTCCCGAAGGCTCACAATCTAACTAAAGTACCTGGAGGGTAATAGAGAAGTGAAAAGTAGAGTTAGAGGAAAAATAAAAATAAAATAAACATTTTAACAAGACAGCATTGATCTAAATACTTTGGAAGGTAGAAGAGAGGAGAGAAAGGAATAGAAGCAGAAGGGGGAGCCGTTGAACAGTAGAATTCTGGAGAAATTTAAATGATAGAAATAGAACAAAACAAAGACAAAAGGCAAAACAATAGATAAGATTAAAGATAAATCATAAGCTGGAAAGAAAAATAAAATAAAACTTTGTCTTCAATCCACGGTTTCAGCGTCAGTGATGAAGTGGAGCAAGTAAGTTTAGGAGGAGCGATTGACGTTTCCAGAAAGGGTTTCTTCAGGGAAGAGACTTGGCAGACAGTCCCAGGATGCCTATGTCTTCTCCCCTGCGATGTTCTCCCATCCATGCATTCCCTCCCAGACACACTGCCCGTGATATCTTTTCTGGCAAGTCACTGATAGCTATTAATATATAACTATTGAATACCAGGCACCAAACAGATCCACAAACCTACCAGACCACTAAGGTCCTCAAAATCAAATCTAACATAGCCTTACTGGGTCAGACCAATGGTCCAGCTTGCCCAGTAGTCCGTCCTCATGGTGGCCAATCCAGGTCACTAGTACCTGGCTAAAACCCAAAGAGTAGCAACATTCCATGCTACCGGTCCAGGGCAAGCAGTGGCTTCCCACATGCCTTGCTCATTAACAGACAATGGTCTTTTCCTGCAGGATATTATCCAAACCTTTCTTAAAACCAGCTACATTAAAATGCACAGGCATAAGCATCTCTTCTTTTTGTTCTAAATACAGTACTCCCCCAATATTCGTGGGGGTTCCATTCTAGGAACCCCCGCAAATGCTAAAAAACCGCGAATACGGTTTTTAGCGGGAGGAGACAGGAGAGGGCAGCCGGAGAAGCAGGAGAGAACAGCCAGAGCGCTGGCGAGTGAAGGAAATCACTCGCGGTGTGCTCTGACCGCCTCTTCCTGTACTAAAGTCGGGCCTCACCAATCAGGAGCTGCTTTCAAAGCGAATGACTGGGGGAGCACTGTAATGCAGAATGGATAAATACTCATACAATTGGGGCCAGTAGACAGTGGATTCCAATCTGAGAACACATTCCAGAGCTTAACTATTATTCTCTTATTGAAAAAATATTTCCTCCTATTGGTTATAAAAGTATTTCGCTGTAATTTTTGAAGGAGGACATACTCTCCACTTGAGCAATCCACAAAGAAACTTTATCTTATATATTAAGGGACCCCAGTGATGGAACCAAGTCCCTGAACAAATTCTGTTGACAACTGACATTAAAACTTTCAAATCCTTACTAAAAAATATACACCTTTTCAAAGCTGCTTATCCTACCTGCTAATCCAAATAGGAAGCCCAAAAAGCAGCAGTGAATGGACAGACTGAAGAACCTGATCTAAAAGTTTTATATGCTGTCACTAAACCATAGGTTTGCTTATGATTTGTCTTATCTCACTCTATCTATAATGTACCCCACCCTCTTCGCCACCCCCTGATCCTTCCCGACCCCCCCCCTTCCCTACCCCCATACCTTTTTAATTTTCAAGGTGCAACAGCACAAACTTGCTTGTCGGCTATCCTTCTGACATCATTTTCTAGACACGGGGCCCGGAAGTGACATCAGAGAGAGGTGACACCGACATGGGCAGCAAGTTTTTAATGCTGCTCACACAAGGAAAATTAAAGAGGTATGAGGGAAGGGGGCGCATGCATATGGCAGGGGGGTTGGGAAGGCGCAGGGGGCAGAGAGGAGGACAGGTGCTTGCTCCCCTTACAAAGACCGTACCTGGGGCGGACCCCCTTACCCCACACCCCTCTTACTATTCCACTGCTCCTAGCCTTTATCTTTTACTCCTGAAACCATGGTAGCAATTTTTAGTATTTCCCAACTTTGTAGTTGGCTAGCTGACGATTTTGAGCCAATCAGGGCCTTCGGCCCCCTCCCACTGTATCCCAAGATGCATTGGGAGGGGTAAGCCCCATCATTTGCAGCATGTGGCCCTGTAGGCAGGAGGGAATGTGCTTCCCTCCTGCCGTTTTCTGATCTGAAAGTTTGGGGGGTCTGGGGATATGGGAGGGGGCCCAGGAATGTTGGGGGATGTGGGGAGAGCGGAGATGTCGGGATATTCAGAAAGGTCCAGGGATGTCAGGAGGAGGGTGTAGGGCTCCGCGGCTCAGATGATCCTGGCAGGGGAAATCCCCATCAGTTGAGCCACCAGGAATCCCCGAAATCGGCTCAGCTGATGGGGTTACATCTGCCACGATCAGACAAGGTAGTTGGTGGGTACGTCTATAAACCTTGTTTTGTACGTTTTTACATGGATGTCTTTATTTTTGAAAATGAGCAAAAAAGGTAGACTTCCTAAGGGCCAAAACTTATACCTAGCTCATTTTCAAAAATAAAAGATAGACATTTGGCAGCTTTGAAAATGGACATTTTTCCAACTGGGTTTGTACACATCTTGCACAAAACGTCCAACCTCACACTTAGGCACACTTTTGATTATGCCCCTTCACATGGGAGGTAGGCCAAGTGGGCAAACAAGATGAATATTAGTATATAAGGAATTATTTTAGATCCCCCCTCCTCTCCAAGTTGTGGAATATATTGAATATCTCATTATGCTGTTGTCCTCAAAGACTGTGGTCCCCTACCAGATGTACATACTTTTGAGGAAGCTTTCTTTCCTAGAGTGGAATACAGGATTCTTGGGGTTAGACTCAGGACCAGCAAAGCTGTTAGAGGCTTTGGTCCTGGGCTCACTTACTCCATTTGCTTCCACTTACACATAAATACAGACCAGTCCAGGGTTTATTCTGAGCCACTTCAAATTTACTTAGTCCTTGAATAATTGAAACTGTGGAAATTAATAATAGGTTTCAGAGTATCAGATATTAAAAACTACAGATCAGTTCACCCGTTATTCTCCACCCTTAAGCTGAGAGACTTCTTGTTTTCCCTGCCCCAGAGGTTCTCCCCAAGTGCAGGGAAATTCAATCATCATGGAACATCAGTGCTGGAAAATGGCCACAGGTTCAGGCAGCAGACATTTTTGTCCCATACAGCCATGGTGCTTCTAGGACTATCCTCTGTATCCTCTCACTTTGCCCAAAGGCTTCAATCTATCTGGCTTTTCAGACCTCTAAGGCATGGAAAGACGAGCCAAAGATGGGAAGCTTCCTTTGGGCTGTAATATTTATGCTCAAAAGATATACGAAGATGCAGGTGAGGTAAATCAACCTTGACAAGTCCAAAACTACACCTCACTCCGTTAGAGAAGGAGATGTATGGCTGAATCTACCAATTAAGAACAGCCACCTCCAATACATAAAAATTTTTAGGTAAACAGTCCTCTTCAAATCATCTCAGAAGTAAGACAAACCAAATGTATAGGATAATTCATTCATTTATTTTTCTTCCATACAGCAGAGATACTAGCATGTCCCCGACGGGACCCGTTTCGCTCAAATAGGGCTTTTTCAAGGGTTCACAGTGGGCGCTCTTTCTTCAGCGTCCTGCTCTCCCGGCAGATCTAGCTTTTGTGAAGTGAGGATGCTGAAGAAAGAGTGCTGTATGGAAGAAAAATAAATGAATGAATTATCCTAGACATTTGGTTTGTCTTACTTCTGAGATGATTTGAAGAGGACTGTTTACCTAAAAACTTTTATGTATTGGAAGTGGCTGTTCCTAATTGGTAGATTCAGCCATACATCTCCTTCTCTAACGGAGTGAGGTGGAGTTATGGACCTGTAATATTTATGCCCTTCAGATTTTCCTCCAATCCAAGGAATTTCTCCTACCATTATACTATTGGAAAGCTCTGAATTATAGAAAACTAGCTGATGCCCTGGCGTTGCACGGGTATTTAATTATAGCAATAGACACTGTAAATGGATTCAAATAAAGATACTTTATAGTGGTGAATGAAATTATTTTTTTACAGCTTTATAAAAAGTACAATATTCAAATTATAATTTGAAATATTTGACAAAATGAATACAATACAACTAACACAAAACTTGATTATAAACAACATTTTTAGTTTCAACACCAGGAGCAAGAACATATAAATTCTTGGGTGAACCCACCCTTGAGCAAGCAACATAGAGTTGACCATGGGAAAAACAGGGGGATCTTAAATCCACTCCACAGTATGTAATAGTCTGTCCCTGTGATTTGTTGATTGTTATAGAGAATGCAAGTCTCACTGGAATTTGCAAGCTCTTAAACTGAAAAGGAAGATGTGTTGCAAGTTTAGTTCAAATCGGGCAAGCCGTTTTTGCGTTGGCAGATTTTAACATTTTTGCCATTGACATGAATGGGTGAAATCTGATTTTCTGTTTGTAGCTCCGCCCACGTGTGCAGGAGGGCCCCAAGACCCCCAGAACATATCACCCCAGGTAGTGAGGGATCTGCATACCAAGTTTCGTTCAAATTGGGCAAGCCGTTTTTGCGTTGGCAGCTTTTTACATTTTTGCCATTGACATGAATGGGTGAAATCAGATTTTCAGGTTGTAGCTCCGCCCACGTGTGCAGGTGGGCCGCGAGACCCCCAGAACATATCACCCCAGGTAGTGAAGGATCTGCATACCAAGTTTCGTTCAAATCGGGCAAGCCGTTTTTGCGTTGGCAGCTTTTTACATTTTTTCCATTGACATGAATGGGTGAAATATGATTTTCTGTTTGTAGCTCCGCCCACGTGTGCAGGTGGGCCACGAGACCCCCAGAACATATCACCCCAGGTAGTGAGGGATCAGCATACCAAGTTTCGTTCAAATCGGGCAAGACGTTTTTGCGTTGGCAGCTTTTAACATTTTTGCCATTGACATGAATGGGTGAAATCAGATTTTCTGTTTGTAGCTCCGCCCACGTGTGCAGGAGGGCCGCGAGACCCCCAGAACATATGACCCCATGTAGTGAGGGATCAGCATACCAAGTTTCGTTCAAATCGGGCAAGCCGTTTTTGCGTAGGCAGATTTTTACATTTTTGCCATTGACATGAATGGGTGAAATCTGATTTTCTGTTTGTAGCTCCGCCCACGTGTGCAGGTGGGCCGCGAGACCCCCAGAACATATCATCCCAGGTAGTGAGGGATCTGCATACCAAGTTTCGTTCAAATCGGTCAAGCCGTTTTTGCGTGATCGCGGCACATACACACATACACACACACATACACACATACATACCTCCGATTTTATATATATAGATATCAACTTCTATAACTGGTAAAACCACTAGAGGCCTCCACAACACCATGCATGCCTATGATTATTCTTTTTCAGACATGGAAAGTTGCTACAGTAATGTTGGCGCCCTATAGAAACAAGTTTCCAAGTTTATTTGTCACTTGATATGCCATCTATCAATGGATAACTAAACAGTTTGCAATAATGTATTGTATAAAAAAAATCAATTAAAAGTTGAAAATAAATAACAGTGGATAACAAACAACTGAATACATACTGGATCCAATGGGAGTGAAGCGGAAGGAGATACTATTAAATACATCAAGATTGAAAAAATAAAAAAATTAAAGGAGGCGGAATGAGAGAAGGGGAAAGCACATTGGGAGGGTGGTTGCTTCTATGGAAGCATTTGTATTTCTTTGCCAAAGGGATGGCATATCCTGCTTAGAGGGTATCGTCTCAGGAGCTAAAAGCATCTTTGAACAGGAAAGTAAGTCAAATTGAGCATGCTTAAACATTGATGTTTATGTAATCTAAGAGTAAGAAGACAAAAATGTCTGCTCTTCCTTCACTTGCCTCATTGTCTCATTTTTATACTTCCAACTCTACACCTCATCGTAGCTGAGGGGGTGAACACCACGGCCTTGAAATTACTCTCTAGGGGCGATGTCATCACTGATAAGGGACCAGCTAAAATACCACCCAGAGCATTATGCAAAATGGACAGATTGAGAAAATGATGGCTCATGCAGGTGATATAGGCATGTCAAGTTTGAAACGGCTGAGCAAGCAAATAGCATCGGCAAGCAGCTGTGATCCTCACAGACAGAAGGCCAGTCCTGACAATGTCATTATAACACCAGTTCTGGACAAATTGCTGTTCTTGTACATTCCATGTCTTGGTTTTCAAGCCTGTTATCTGTGTGAGAATAAAAAATTAAATCTGTTGCCCCTGCACTTTTCACTTCAGTCCATTCATTGTGAAGGCAAATGTTATGCCATATGACAGTTACTGAGTCAATGTTAATAGCAGCTCAGCTTCTGTGGGCTGACCACGTTGTACATAAGTGTAGATATATAACTATTTAATTCTATTGGTTGCCACTATGTTAAACACTTTCCATATAAAGCAGCTTATAAGTCTTTAACCCATTCACTATTAATAACTTAAATGTAAATTTTTGTGTTAAGCCTTCAGAATGTGCCAACCACCAGCCCATTGATTCTTCGGCTGAGATATTTCATGGCAAGTTCATCCTCATCAGCAGTGGCGTACCAAGGGGGGGAAAGGTCCGCCCCGGGTGCAGCCTTAAGGGGGGTACACAGCCGGCCAGGTCCGGAAAATGGTCGATCGCCAAGGCAAAGTGAGTTGATCGCGGAGCCCATCCCGGGCTCCGTGATAGACTCACTTTGCCTTGGAGATCTACCGGGCCAATCAGCCTTCCTCTCCCCGACGTCTGCTGTCGGAGAGGAAGTTCGGGCCAGCCAATCGCTGCGGAACTTTCTCTCCGACGGCAGGTGAGGAAGGGAGAAAGATGGGCCTGTGGTGGATGGAGAGATTGAGAGAAGGGGGCAGATGATGGAAGTGGGTAGAAAGGGGAGAGAGAAGAGGTCAGATGATGGAAGTGGAGAAGGGAAAGCAAATGCTGAATGGAAGTGGAGAAAGAGAAAACATACTGGATGGAAGGAGGGATAGAGAAAAAGGACATATGCTGGATGGGGGTAGAAGATAGAGTTAGTGAGATAGTGGAGGGGTGAAGGAAAGGGGTGGCATGCTGTGGGTAGACATAGTGAAAAGAGGGCAACTGAGGACTGCATAGTAAGAAAGAATTTAATTTAGAAGGAGGCAGAAAATAAAGAAGGAAGACCAGAGAAGGAAAGGGAAGAGAGAGAGGAGAGAGAGATGCCATAGAACGGGGAAGGAGACAGAGATATCAGATCTGAGCGGAGGAAATGAGAAGAGAGAGATGCTAAAAACCACAGGGGGGAGGGTAAGAGAGATGAAAGGAGAAAGATGCCAGACCATGAGGGAACAGAGGGAAGATGATGGATGCCAGACCAAAGGGGGGAGGATCTAGAGGAGAGATGGAAGGGGGAGGCATACAGTTTCTGGAAGGGGCATTGAAGGAGAGAAGATGCCATAAAGGGAGGGGCAGAGAGATGGGAGACAGTGGATGGAAGAAAGGCAGTAACAAGAAGATGAGGAAAGCAGAAACCAGAGAAGACAAAGGTAGGACAAAAATTTTCTATTTATTACTTTTGGAGACATATGTCACTGTTTCTGTGGTGTTGCATTTTATGCAGAGTCCAGCTTCTTGCTGGTTCAGATTAACCTTTGTCTATGTACTGTATTTCTATTTTATCCCCCCTTTTACAAAACTGTGGAGCGTTTTTTAGCGCCAGCTATGGTGGTAGCAGCTCTGATGCTCAGAATTCTGTGAGCGTCAGAGCTGTTACCACCGTGGCTAAAATACACACTACAGGTTTGTAAAAGTGGGAGGGGTTAGTTTGTGATAACATATTCCATACTAGGCGAAGGTGTTTTCTGTGTTCTGTGTGTTCGAAAGACATGGTTTTTTGTTAGGATTGACGGTGTAGGATTGATCTGTACTGGTCTGGCTTGTTTAGTTTTACAATATGTAAGATGCTGCCTTTTCCTAGGTACTCATGTGTGACGTGTGGCTTGTTACTAAAAATCATGTTTTTTCATACAGATGGGGGGGGGGGGTGCCAAAAAATATGGGCCCCGGGTGTCACATATGCTAGGTACGCCACTGCTCATCAGACTTATTTTATAAAACCTTTATGATTGTGCTCATACATGTCTAAAGTGCTTTTCTTTGTGCAATAAATAAGCTTCTAAAATTTTTCTTATTCAAATGTTCAAAGAAACTTTTTACTTAGCTTTCATACTAGCTGATTGCATGAGTCGCTACTGGTTGACCGTAAACCGTCGGATAAGGACTTATCTGATCCAACATGCCACTATAGAAGTCTGGTCAGGATGCAGCGGTTCAACATTGAAGGGGGGGGACTTCTTCTTGATAAAGCCTTTGACGAAACATGTCGGAGCAGGTTAGAATATGTTGCACATAAGGCCATCAATATTTCCAAATGGGAAGCTGAGATGACATAGAGGTAACCAACAATTTAAATTATCTCTTCCTTCCAAAAAAGGGATTAAAGGAGTCAAGACTTTTAGTCAATCTCTGATCTTTAAGTTTTCTCAACTTTGGAATGATCTTCCATTTATTTTAAGCAGTTCCAGCTCACTTCAATTTTTTCGCAAATCTTTAAAAACTACTTTATTTGATAAACACTTTGAAAATTAATTTCTGAAATTTAGTCTTATCTTTTATGGTTTTTATTTAAGTTAATTATTGTAAACCGAGTCGAGCTTTCTTAGAATGATGACTCGATATATAAAGCCAAGCCATAGATTATATTAGATTAGATTTAATAGTCTCCTGATCAGCTGCAGAAGATAGAACACAATGGCATCACATTTGCCACAGGTGTATATTAATTTAAACAGAACCAGATTTAATTACTGTAGGTGAAACATCAGTGCAGCAAAGGAACTATGCTACTCACAGTGGCGTAGCAAGGGTAAGCGGCGCCCTTGGCGGTGGCACCCTTCTCCTGAGCCCCTTCCCATATCTTTTTATTTTCGGCACAAGCAACCACTAACTTGCCGCCCACTTCGGCTTCGGTGCTCTCTCTGACATCACTTCCTTCCCAGAAGTGACATCAGAGAGAGCGCCAAAGCTGTCGCAACAGCAAGTTCATGGCTGCTCATGTCAAAGTTTAAAAGGTATGGGGGAAAGGAAGGGGCGCGCACATGGTAGGGGGAGGAGTGGGAAGGGGATGGAGAGCAGCAGGGGTTCCAACGCCCTGAGGAAGACCACACTCAGGGTGGACCCTCTTCCACACACCCCTTACTATGCCACTGGATACTCATCCAAAACTTTAGATGACCAAGGGGTAAAAGGAGCACTCAGGGAAGACAAGGTCATATCAAAGAGATTAAGTGAATTCTTTGCTTCAGTTTTCACAGAGGAAGACGAGGGGGAAGATACCGGGGCCAGAAGTGATATTCAGTGCTGATGAGTGAGAGAAACAAAGGTCTGTAGCACTGGAAGATGTAATGGGGCAATTTGACAAATGAAGAACAACAAATCGCATAGACCGGATGGTACACATCCCAGAGTCCTGATAGAACTGAAAAATAAATTTGCAGAGGTTAGAAACATAGAAACATAGAAACATAGAAATTGACGGCAGATAAGGGCCACGGCCCATCCAGTCTGCCCACCCTAATGACCCTCCCCTACCTTTACCCTGTGAATAGATCCCACGTGTCGATCCCATTTGGCCTTAAAATCAGGCACGCAGCTGGCCTCAATCACCTGAAGTGGAAGACTATTCCAGCGATCAACCACCCTTTCAGTAAAAAAGAACTTCCTGGTGTCACCTCGCAGTTTCCCGCCTCTGATTTTCCACGGATGACCTCTTGTTGCCGTGGGACCCCTGAAAAAGAAGATATCTTCCTCTGTCTTGACTCTGCCTGTGAGATATTTGAACGTCTCGATCATGTCTCCCCTCTCTCTGCGCTCCTCGAGTGAGTATAGCTGCAATTTTTCCAGCCGTTCCTCGTACGGGAGATCCTTGAGTCCCGAGACCATCCGAGTGGCCATTCTCTGGACCGACTCCATCCTCAGCACGTCCTTGCGATAATGCGGCCTCCAAAATTGCACACAGTACTCCAGGTGGGGCCTCACCATGGATCTATACAATGGCATAATGACCTCCGGCTTACGGCTGACGAAACCCCTGCGTATGCAGCCCATGATTTGTCTTGCCTTAGATGAAGCCTTTTCCACTTGATTGGCAGCTTTCATGTCCTCACTGACGATCACCCCTAAGTCTCGCTCTGCTACTGTTCTTGTTAGGATCTCACCATTAAGGGTATAAGTCCTGCATGGATTTTGGCTACCCAAGTGCATAACTTTGCATTTTTTGGCATTGAAACTGAGTTGCCAGGTCCTAGACCAGCGCTCCAGTAGGAGTAGATCGTGCATCATGTCGGGCATTGAGTTTTTGTCCGTTGTGCTTTTGCCCACTACATTGCTTAGCTTGGCGTCATCGGCGAATAATGTTATTTTACCTCGGAGCCCTTCTGTCAAGTCACTTATGAAGATATTGAACAGGATCGGGCCCAAGACCGAGCCTTGGGGCACTCCACTGATCACCTCTGTCATTTCAGAGGGGGTGCCGTTTACCATAACCCTTTGAAGCCTACCTCCAAGCCAGTTCCCAACCCATTTTGTCAATGTCTCGCCCAATCCTATAGAACTCATTTTACTTAGCAACCTGCGGTGTGGTACACTGTCGAATGCTTTGCTAAAGTCCAGGTACACGATGTCCAAGGACTCCCCAACATCTAGCTTCCTCGTCACCCAGTCAAAGAAGCTGATCAGGTTGGATTGGCAGGATCTCCCCTTAGTAAATCCATGTTGACGGGGATCCTGCAGGTTCTCCTCATCAAGGATTGTGTCTAATTGGTGTTTGATTAAGGTTTCCATTAGTTTGCTCAATACTGATGTGAGACTCACCGGTCTATAGTTTGCTGCCTCAATTTTTGAGCCTTTCTTGTGAAGTGGAATGACGTTAGCCGTCCTCCAGTCCAATGGGACGCTGCCTGTACTAAGGGAGAGGTTGAAGAGCACGGATAGCGGTTCCGCCAATACATCACTCAACTCCCTGAGCACCCTGGGGTGTAGGTTGTCAGGCCCCATAGCCTTGTTAACCTTGAGCCTTGACAGTTCATCGTAGACACTGCTGGGTGTAAACTTGAAATTATTAAATGGGTCAGCCGAGCTAACCCTTGTCTGTAGCTGAGGGCCTTGCCCCGGCGCTTCTCGGGTGAAGACTGAGCAGAAATATTCATTTAATAGTTGTGCCTTTTCCGAGTCTTTTTCCACATATTCACCGTCTGGTTTCCTAAGACGTACTATCCCTCCCGAGTTTTTTCTTCTGTCACTGATGTACCTGAAGAATGATTTATCTCCCTTCTGGATGTTCTTTGCTAGAGACTCTTCCATGTGGAATTTAGCCTCCCTGACTGCAGTTTTGACGGCTTTAGACTTGGTCAGGTATTCTGCTCTAGAGTCTTGTTTCCCTGATTGTTTGTAAGAGATGAATGCTTTTTTCTTCTTCTTTATGAGGTCTGAGATCTCCGCGGTGAACCACTGTGGCTTATTGTTCATACGCCGTTTACTTACTAATTTAACATAGCGGTTTGTCGCTTCCTGTATGGTGGCTTTCAGAGTCGACCACATTTCTTCTACGCTATTGGTTTCTGCTTGGCTTTGTAGCACCTGGTGAACAAATTCTCTCATGTTCTGGAAGTTTGTGTCCTTGAATTTGAGGACCTTGGTCAGTGTGGTAGGTTTAGTGAAGCCTTTCCTAAGATTGAACCATATCATGTTGTGGTCGCTGGAGGCCAATGTTTCTCCCACCGAGACTTCTGTGACACTTTCCCCATTGGTGAGTAACAGGTCCAGTATTGCCTGATCCCTTGTTGGGTCCAACACCAGTTGCCTGAGACGTGCTCCCCTCAAAGAGTTCAATAGTCTCCTACTGCTGCCAGAAGCAGAGGTAAGTGTGTCCCAATCCACATCAGGCATGTTGAAGTCGCCTAACAGTACTGTGTCCCCACGCAAGGTGATATTCTCTATATCTCCTATTAACTCCATATCTAGGTCATCCTGTTGTCTTGGGGGTCTGTAAATTACTCCAAGATACAGGCATTTGTCCTTTCCTCTGGCCAAATTGACCCAAAGAGATTCCCCAGTGTACTGGACGTCTGCGATTCTTGTGACCTTAATGTCATCTTTTGTATATAATGCTACACCTCCTCCCATTCTGCCCTCCCTGTCCCGGCGAAGCAAGTTGTAACCCGGTATGACCATGTCCCACCCATGGGTGTCCGTGAACCAGGTCTCAGATATTGCCACCACATCCAGGTCGGCATTCCTTATTTCTGTTTCCAGTTCCAGGATCTTGTTACCCAGACTGTGTGCATTAACGTACATAGCCCTCCATGTGTTTTTGTTACTTCTCGCTTGAGCTACTTGGACACTATTATCATTATGCTCATAATTTGTATTCTCCCTAGACTCAGAACTATATCGTGTACTTAACCCGGACTCCCCAGATCCAGAGTTACAGTGTGTACCTATCCCAAATATGGAAGGGTGTGTATCCTGTGGGGGTGTTCCCGCGTGGGCTACTTGAACTCCTTTGGTACAATATGCAATGTGTGTACCCCCTCTGGACCTAGGATTACAATGTGTACTGCCCATAGTCCTGGAATTACCATGTAAACTCTCCCCTGACCCAGAATTGCAATGTGTACTCTTCCTAGATCCAGAAGTACAATGTGTATATCCTCTAGACCCAGAATTACAATGTGGCCCAGAATTATAATGTAAACCTACCCCAGACTCGAAATTGTGTATGCTCTCCCCTGACCTCAGCCTCAAAAAGGAATTGACAATTTAGCTCGTCAGGTTGGTTGTTTGTGCCCGTACCCTCCCCCGACTTACCTAGTTTAAAGCCCTGTGAAGTAGGCGGGCTAGACGGTGTCCAAGGACGTTCTTCCCTCTTCTGGTCAGGTGCAGCCCGTCTTGTCCCTGTTAAGAGGTCAATAGTGCTTACATACCAAATTATGTCCTAATTTTTTTTAAAAAAACAACCAACCCACAGGTATTTAGTTCAGCTCCTTAACTAGCTCATCTTGGAAGTCTAGTTTTCTAAAATCTGAAATTTGCATAGATTGCACAATCAGTGCTTCCATGGGCACATGCCATATAACTACAAATTCTTCAGACACTGTTCTGTTTGGCCGTTTTTTTCATTTTATAAAATGGCTACTTCTGCTAGCTGAGCTACAAAATAAATGTGTAGTCCTGTGTGCCTTTTCACTATTTCACAAAAAGTTCTGCATGTGCAAAAACTGAGCATGTGCAAAGTGCCAGCAGCAAGCCAAGGACAGCCCAGGAACACTGCCAAGCTCAGTAGGAGTTCTGGCCATCAGAGGGCTTCAGCAGCTGGGGCTTGGGGGATCTCTGTCAGCTAAAGGTTTTGTATTTGGAGTTGCAGGGGATGCAGAGAGGAAACTTTGTGCTCACCTACTTTGGGCTGAGGTGCACCCAAAAATGATGGTTTGGCTATGCTACTTTACTGAAGATTGGAAAGAGGTTACCAGTGCTAAAAGAATGTATCCTCTGACATGTCCCCAATGCACCCACAAGAAAAGAAGCATAACATAATCTTCTATAAACATAAAGCAAAGTATTTTTTGCCCATTTCTTTGTAATGATCTTCCTGAAGCAAAGGGTCACTTTGTAATCATTTTCTGTGAATTTACATTTTTGTACCTCTTTTTACCAAAACAAATCCCCCCCCCCCAAAAAAAAAACAACAACCAAACTTTTCTCATGATTCACGATCACCTGGCAACAGTTTTCATGCAAAAGCTACAAGCGATGAGATTTCCCCAAAAATTGTGGGCAGTCAATGGCGTACATGAAAAATAAAAATAGATCTTTCGTAAAATTCTTATATTTATATTGCAAATGCACAGGCGTAAGCATCTCTTCTTTTTGCTCTAAAGAATGCAGAATGGATACATACTCATACTATCGGGGCCAGTAGACAGTGGGTCCCAGTCCACTGAGGTCATTTGCACTGGGTTTTACTAAGCTGCAGCAGAGGTTTCTACCGCAGCCCAGAGTGCTAAGTGCGCTGACACTGCTCCGGTGCTCATAGAATTCCTGAGTGTCAGAGCAGCGTTGGTGTTTTTATCACTCCAGGCCACCGTAGAGACCTCTACCACAGCTTAGGTGCCCTTTTATTAAGGTGCGCTAACTGGTTTAACGCGCGCTAAATGCTAAGATGCCTATAGGAATATAATGGATGTCATAGCATTTAGCGTGCGCGCTAAATCAGTTAGCGCACCTTAATAAAAGGAGCCCTGTTGTCACTATCTGGCTATTTTAAAGTGTATTTTCAGTTGACTTAAGTCAGACCACTGAATCTGCAATCCTAAACTTAAATGGAAAAATTATTCACTTATGTACGGGAAATCTATTTGTCTGGATTTCAAGGGATTCCTTTCAAACCTTTGACTATTGCTTATCAAACAATTTATTTGAGAAGTTCACCATTTTGAGTGTGTTGATTCTATATATCCCTGCAAGAACTCTGCAGTCAATTCAATGGCCTCTCGTTCCATCACCTTTTAAAGTACAGCTGGAATGTGACCTTGAGGATTTTTTTCCCCCCCTGTAACTGCTCCCCACCTTATGGATTAATCTGCCACTCTATATTAGGTAAGAATTTTCTTTTAGTAAACTCAGATTTCTTCTGAAATCTTTTTACTGCGGGGAAAACGTTTCTTCTGGTTATCTGAACACCATTTATCTCAGCCTGCCCTTGTGGTCAGTTCAGTTATGGCTGATACATATCCTGTGTTCTTTCTGTAGTCAATTATTATTGTAACAAATTAGTTTCCTCTTCACCAGATACCATCACATTATATTTGACTCATGTATGGCTCACTGGTAGAGCTGCTGACTCAACACCCAGAACTTGTGAGATCAAATCCCAGTGCTGCTTCTTGTGACCCTGGGCAAGTCACTCAGTCCTTTAGTGCTCACCACTTTGAATGCCAAAGCCATAAAAAGGCGGTATACAAGTCCTATTCCCTTCCCTATCTGCCCATTTTTTTAAATGTAGCTTTTTCTAAACCACTTAGGGGTCTTGTTATTAAGCTGCAAAAGCACTAGAGTGTGCTTTACTGCAGGTTAACAAGGTACTACCATGGGACCTATTCAGGCATCCCATCAGTATGTACTTCCCATGCACTAAAAAAATAGATATGCACTAAAAAAAAATAGCATGTTGTGTGTTTGGAGGCAGAGAATAGGCATGCCCTGCACTAATTGGTTAGTATGCAGGCACTGGTGCACGCTAGTGCTGCCCGATTCAGGCAAAAAAAATTTTGATTTGATTCAATTCAGCCTATTGAATAGATTTTTCGATTCAATTCGATTTTCCTGCACATTTGGGTGTTTTTTTCAAACATCCTGGTAGGTTTATTTTGTAGCCTCTTCACCACCTTTGCCCTCTCCTACCCACACTGGCGCTTTGGTGTATACAAAATAAACAAACAAAAAAGACTTTTCCTCTCTCTGTTAAATCTTATCTCATTTGCGGTCTAACACCAGCTCTGGCAGAATACAAATTTCAAATCTGACACTTTGTAATCACCAACACTTTTTTCAAGGTATATTTGTCACATACACAATCACTAGTAAACGTTTATCTCTGACAAAATTCACACACTGTGTTGAGTAAGGCTACTGGTAATAATAATAACAGTTTATATACCACAGTACCGTGAAGTTCTATGCGGTTTACAAAAGATTAAGCGAAGGTACAAATTGATTGAACTTAAGAGAGGTGGAAGAAAGTGATTAATAAGTAACAATTTAATGAAAATGAGCCTCAGAAAAAATGGCAAGGCATATCTAACAGTCGCCAAGCCAATTTCAGCCACAAAAGCTGAGGCACATCAATCATAGGCTCCTCTTGCCACTGGGACCTACCACTGTAAAAAAAAACTTCAAATGTGAGAAAAACCTGTGCCAGTCTCGGTTGCAGAGCAAAAAAATATCAGTACACATCAACACAAAACAGTGTGTAGAAACGTGGTCATACAAAAAACACAAAAATACAATCAAGCCAAGTACTTAGTTGGATCCAGTTGGGGCGCCCTACATCAGAAGATTGAAGGTGGGCTCACTTTCCCGGTAGATTCCACAGTTCACTGTCTGGCACTCCACTTTCATTAATCCGTCCAGCCACTGTAGTTGTAAATCCTATATGCTTTCTTCTCGCAGCTTCACCGCAAAGAATCAGGAATACTTTTCACTCTGGCTGCCAGCCACACCTCTCACAGCTTCCAACCGCCAATCCAACCATTCATACCACAGCTTATTTCAGTACTATCGGCCCATGGTAAGAGACATCTTTGACAAGAATCTTGTTTCACTTTATCACGCTGCCTCAGGAGAAAAGGGCTCATAACAAAAAATCAGAAGCGTTTCTTCCATCATCACAGCAATGGCTCTAGAGTGGCAGACAGATTTAAACTCATATTCAAATATGTCAAATGCATCATCACAGGCACATGATCAACATTACGCACAGGAATTAAAGGCACAAAGCCACTGCATAGTTCAATAACGGCCTACCATTCAATGGTGTTGTTAAGTCCTCTGGGTTCCAGTGTTTGTAGGGTATAAATCCAGAACTGTTCTCTCTGTCTTAGCTTTTTCTTAAAATCCCCCCCTCTCTTACCCATAAACAGTTGTTCTAAGACAAGACATCTCAATTCTTCAAAACAGTGTTTATACATGAACGATTTTCAATCAAATGAGTTTTCAACATTCTTGAGGTCTGGCCCACATAGATATGATCACATGGGCATCTTACAGTATAAATCAATCCAACTGACTCACATGAGGTGTTATCTCAACTTCAACCTAAACCCAGTTCTTTCCCAGTAGAATTCATTACATTCCTCTATCACCTCACAAATTGAACAGTGGTTACAATTTGTAAGACCCCCTTCTTCCCTCTGTCTTATTGACCACACATCCGATCTACTAACCATGTCCACCACATTTGTATTCCTTGAAAATGCCACTTGGTATTGAATTTGAGAGAGAACTGGATGTACCTCAAGTAATGACAGATGTTTACGTATGGCCCTAGCAACATAGTTAGACGAGTTGTTGAACTTCAGAAAACACTGCATAGTGTTATCCACAGTAGATTTCGTTCCAGCTTGAAATAACAACTCACAATTGTTACAGAGAGCCCTTTTAAAGGCCTTATGCACAGCAGCTTTAGGATACCCTCTGTCTTCCAGTTTGCTCTTCAGATTCCCTACAGCTTGCTTATATGTTTGTGTTGAATCACAAATACACAGATATCTTATATACTGAGAGAATGGAATACTGTTTTTTACATGTCTGGGATGCATACTGTCAAATGTAGGCTTCACAAACATTACACATTTCACAAAATTATTTTTTTTCTACCTTTTGTTGTCTGGTCATTATTCAAATCATGTTGGTCTCAGGCTCTGGTTGTCTTCTGCCCATTTGGAGTTTCCTTCTTTCTCCGTGCTAACCATCCATCTTCCATCTCTGTCCTCCCCTTCCGGCATCTTTCCTTTTTTTCATCTCCATCCCCGCAGCTGCAGTGATGGACCCCACCATCCCCAGATCCTCCATCTTATCTTTTCTCAACTACCCTTTCATCCAGCATCTCTCCCTCTTACCCCATCACCCCAGGGTCCACCAGCTCTCCCTTTCTCTTCCCAATTACCCTCCTATCCAGTATCTCTATCCTCCACCCCCATCCCTTGTGTCCAACTTCTCTCCCTTTCTGTTCCTTCCCTCCCTAATTCCCATTGTCCACCATCGACCCATTATTTCTTCTCTCCCACCCCAGGTCCAGTAAATGTACATCTCTTTGAATCTCCCTTCCCTCCCTCCCTTTGTGTACTTCTACACCAGCCCCCAAAGGGGAAAGTGCTGTAGTATCCTTCAAGGATCGCTACAGCACCGGCGATCCTCTCCGCAGACTGCAGTAATTATCTAAAGGTAAGAGCGGGAGGTCAGGGGGGAAGCCGGAGGATGCTGCAAAGAGCGCCTAAGCACTGCAGCACTTCCCGACTGACCCTCCCCCCTCATCCCCTAAAGCAGGAGCGGCAGCGGCAGTGGATGGCCAGCAAGAGGCAGCTCTGCCGCTCCTGCTTTAGGAGACCTGAAGGCACAGGGAGGAGGGTTGGTCACCGAATTGGCCAGGCCGATTTTTTTTTTTTTTTTAATGAATCGATTCAAATCAATTCACCCAAAGTAAATCAGTGAATCGATTCAAATCGGAAATTGGGCAGCACTAGTGCACACTGACCAATTAGTACAGGATTACCAAGGGAACCCTTACCACCTAGAAAATAGATGGTGGTAAGGGCTCACAAGCTAAGCACTTGGCCATTAATAGGAAAAAGCTAATTGCAGACCCTGAAAAGTGGGCTCAGTGTGCAGGGGAAACCCAAGTGCTAAAAATAGTGCAAGCCACTTTCTAGAGCAGCATTGTGAAAGGGCCCCTTAGACTTTTATCAGATTTTCAATATATCAAATAAAATTGAACCTTGATACAGTTAGGCCTCACCACTCCCTAAACGATCCCTCTCACTGGTAAATGCATAAAGTTTAACTAGACAAGGAGTTTTAGACCTACCTGGGGCCTTCTGGGGCCTTCCTAAGAGGGGACCCACTCTGGTGTCGTAAGGTGTGTCTTCTTGCTCGCAAATGCATTTTGCAAAGCTGGACTACTTCAGAGCCTCCCTCTTTTTGGACCTGGAGATCTTTGGTGCATAATTTGGCCACTTGGGAGGCTCAAGAGGCAGTTAGTTGCCCTCGCCGCAGACATCGTTTTTTGCTGGTCTGGGGAGTCTATTTGGCTTCCCTCCCTCCTAGTGGACGTAGTCTCCTATTGAACTGTCTCGCTTAGCTTTGTTGCTATGCACCATACTAGCTACCGGGATCGGTCGCTGCAGGCTTCCCCTTCTTTTTTTTTTCTTTCTTTCTTTTTCTTTTGAGGGGAGGGGGGGACTTCTTACAGTAGTTCCATGGGCCACAAGAGTACGGACCTATGGGATTTAGTGACCTCTTGGTCATCTTTTGTGTGTTTATCGGGGGTGGGGGGAGTTGGGGTTTGGGGGGGTTTGCTGGTAGGGTGGGGTTGGGGAGCTGAGGGGGGGATTGCTGCTTCTGTTTTATTGTTTATTCAACTACGTTGTATTGTTGGATGCTGGTTCTTTTGTTTTGTTATGTTCCTTGGTGTCTCTTGTTTGGTATTCTTAATAAAAAAAAAAAAAAAGATTTGAACATAACTAGACAAGGAGTTATCTGGATTTAATTTAATACAGTGAGTTATAGCCTGTCATATCACATAGAATCCAGAATAGGTAACAATCAACTAATAAAGATACAAAAAAAAAACCAACAGCAAATACAAACCAACAGCAATTAGAAAAAGAAATGCAATAAAATAAATACTAATTAATAGTTTGCTATTTTTATTGTGATTTTCTAAATTGCAATCTATAACACATATACAAATATAAATTCAAAAATCAAAACTATGAGATTTTCTATACAAAATGTTTAAGAGAATATTCAAATAAAACAGAATATAAATTCTCACTTTGGCCCTCCTTTAATTAAGCCATTTTACTGAATGCTCCAACGCTGCTCTGATACTCATAGAATTCCTATAAGTGGCGGAGCAGTGTTGGAGCATTTAGCGCTCTGGGCTGTGGTAGGAATCTCCACCACTGTTTAGTTAAATGGGGGGGGGGGGGGGAGTGTTAATAGGTAAAATATTCCACTGTGATTCTGTCTGATATGAAAAAAGTTTATCATACTTTTTGATTGAATAGGGTTGGGTTGTTAGGTTTTTTTTGTGTTTTTTTACAGAAGGAATCATTAACCCCCCCAATTCTATACATAGAGCCTACATTAGGTACTGCTAGGTGTCCTAATTGCAGCCAACTAGTGATGCCTAAGTTCAGGATCCACGCTGAACTTAATTTTTTAAGTGGTAATTGACTCGCCAGTTTTCAGCCAATTAAAAAATAATAATAATTAAGCAATTTAAGAGTTTGGCACCAAACTCTTAGGATGCCTAGCAAGCGGAGACGCCATACGATGTCTATGTTAGAAAGTAGGCATGATTACGGGCAGAGACTAGGCATGGTTGGCTTAGGCATCATTAGGCATCTGACAGGCAAATTAGGTGAGTGAAAAGCTGACCTAATGGAGTGGCACCTGTGTCTAGGACACCTAGGGGTCCTTTTATTAAGGCGTGCTAACCAGTTTAGCGTGCGGTAAAGATTAGTGCACGCTATATGCAAAGGCATCCATTATATTCTACTAGTATTTTAGCCCGTTACATTAACGGATACTAGAGTAGATGTCTATTTTGGGGTTTTTTTTCCTTTGTCTCTTTCTCCCTGGCCCCCTGTCTATCTTTCTTTCTGTCTCTGTTTCCCTGGCCCCCGGTATTTCTCTGTTGTGCCATGTCTGCCTGTCTCTCAGTGGCCCCCTTCCTATGTCCATACTGTCCCATCCTATGTCCTTAGTGCCCTCAGTGCCTCCTATGTCCTTAGTACCCCAGTTCGTCCTTCCCATGTCCTTAGTACCCCTTTCTACGTTCTTAGTGCCCCCAGTGCCTCTTTCCCATGTCCTAAGTGCCTCCAGTGCCTCCATCCTGTGGCCATAGTACCCCCAGTGCCTCCTTCCCATGTCCTTAGTGCCCCCAGTGCCTTATTGGCCACCGTGAGAACAGTGATGGACCATTGGTCTGACCCAGTAAGGCTATTCTTGTGTTCTTAAGTAAAGCAATATGGGCTTTGAAACGTAACAATTCCCGAAACAACAGATGTCTCTTAGGTCCAAAATTAAACCATTGTGCATTTATCCATGGAAGCCTCAGCTAGACACTGAACCCATTAATTACAACTACCATGTAGCTGCAATAAGAAAGCCATCAGCCCCCCCAACACTCCCAATAGGTTCCTAGGTTAGAAGAAAGACCCCCTACCTCGCTAGTGCTGATCCCTGTGGTTATCTCACAGCTTACCCCCAAGTACTTCCCCCCTCCCACTCTTCGCCCACCCCCCTTCCATCTCTCCATCACAGGTAGACCCTCCTCCCCCCAGCATGCCCAGATTTCAGGAGAAAGGGCTCTCCACATGCTCAGGCCATATATACAATAATCATTCAAACAGTAACCCAAACACTTATCCAATCTAAGCAATCAAACAAACAGAGTATTACCCCCGGACCCGAAGCAGTCACAAAAGGCCCAACAACAGTCCAACTTTCCCGGTTTCTGATGGTCGCATCTTTCCCGGTATCCTATCCGATAAATCGGTTGCTTGATTGGGCTTTGCGCTTCCAGAGGGGGTTGAGCAGAGTACGGTTTTGGGTTTCAAAAAGGGATTGGACGAGTTCCTGAAGGGTAAGGGAATCCAGAGGTACAATTAGAGGGTTACTATACAAGACAAAATGCTCTTGAGTAATAGATCACTACAGGTCATTGACCTGGGGGGGCCGCCGCAGGAGCGGACTGCTGGGCATGATGGACCTATGGTCTGAATCGGCAGAGGCGATGCTTATGTGCTAATGTGCTTAGATCAGTACTTTGAAGTCATAGAAATAGGCAATTATATCTTGTGGCCAATTGCCACGGCTCCAGGTACGTTTGTCCAACCCGCCACCGAGCCTGCAGCCGCCGACAGCCACGGCGGCCGACATCCACCTTGGCGGGGAGGGAGAGAGAGAGCTTCGCGCGCATGCGCACTCCTACCTGCGGTGCCCTACAGATCACAGAAAACGGGCGCACGCAGGTGGGAGTGCACAGGCGCGGCTTAGGGTTTTATTATATTAGATGGGCCCCTTAGCATTTAGCGTGCCCTATTTTTTAGCATAGCCTTAATCAAAGGACCCCCTTGTGATGCCTAAGTCTGCTTACGTGACACTAGCCGTGATTCTATAAATGCGCCAATTTGTTTATTTACAACTGTGCTGAGTGGCGCCTACAATGTAGTCCCCCCTCAGCGCTGTCTTTAGAATCTGGCCCTAACTCTATAAACTTGCATGTACAAATTTGCCCTTAGCATGTGTGTGGCACACACATGTTATAGAATAATGTCAGTTGCACACATAACTTCATATAATTAGCTGCAAATCATTAGTGTTAATTGGAGCTAATTGGCACTTTTTAGCAGTTACTAGTCAGAATTCTTAAAAATGCATGCACAAAATCCACAGCATGCAACTGCAGGCTCTAATGTGAGCAGTCTGGGGGGTAGAGTTAGGGTGGAGGTGGCACATATGAGGTTAAGTGCTGATAGCTCTTAACTGCAGATAAACTGAACCACAATACAGTCCTCTCTTTGTCAAGCTTCATTTATCTGGTTAGGGGCTGAACATTGGCTTTAACTGGATATGCGCCAGCTGTCTGCACATACCTGGATATTCAATACCAGATGTGCCCAAAAACGTAACTGAAATGTGCCATGGGTATCGTAATAAGAGCTGCAATATAGCAGTAGCACAGTTGGATAGTTCAGACATTCAGTGGAACGCCGGTTTCACATTCAGATTCATCAGGAGCTTGAATTGCAAATAACACTGTTAGCACAAATCAACAAACCTGGCTGCTCACCTTGAACTTTCAAAATCACAAGTGTATTCAAAAGTCTATACAGAAATGACTCAAAATGGAGCAGTGTTTCGGCAGAAAAACCACCTGCCTCAGGAGTCAGAAACTTAGAGGGGCATTTTTGATAGGACGTCTAAGTCTGAGTTTGGACGTTTTGGGAAAGATGTCCAGAAATCCAATAGAAAAAATGTCCATTTTCTAAACAGCAAGATGTGTATCTTGTTGTTTTTTTTTAATGACCTATCTAAACATTTTGGCCCTTAGTATGTCTATCTGTTTTGGCCATTTTTGAATACAAAGATGTCCAAATGAAAAATGCACAAAAATAAGCTACTGGGACAACCAAGCAGCCCCCATTTTTAGCAAACTGGCCACACAAATATCTGAGCAGAGGGGCACTCTAGGGGGTACTGCAGTGAATATCACATTTAAAAGTCCCAGGAACAAGTCTCTATAACTGCCTATATTGTATGGTGAACCCTCCAAAACCCACCCCAAACTTACTGTACCCACCTGCCAAAATTCAGTCCTTAAGTGCCAATAACCCTTATGCCTACATGTGTCATCTTTATGTAGGTACAGCAGGTTTTGGGTGGGTTTTGGAGGGCTCATGATACAATATTAATAATAATAATAACTTTATTTTTGTATACCGCAGTACCACAAACAGTTTAGAGCGGTTTGCAATGCAAGAGACTGTACATATACAGTGAAGATACAATGTAAGGGAATGTACTATGCAGTTGAGAGCAGTTTACAATGCAGGGGACTGTACATATTCAGCATAGGTGTTTATACAGCGAAAATACAATGCAAATTTACAATGCAAGAGACTGTATATATACAGCAAAGATATTTATACAGTGAAAGTACAGTGCGAGAGACTTATAGAGCAAGATACAATGCAAGAGACTGAATAATGCGGTTGAAGCGGTTTACTATGCAAAGATAGTTGTACATATGTAATGAGGATACAGAGTGGTAAATGACAAGAAAATGCAACCAGTATCAATTACGGGAGGGTGCCGAGAGGGGAGGGGTAAGTAAGGAGGATGGGAGTATTGGATTGAGGGGGAGGAAAGGAGAGATCGGGGGGGGGATGAGAGGTGGTAGAGTTTGGTTAATTGGAGGGGAGGGGTTAGAGAAATATAAGTACGTTATAGTGACATGTGTACCCAGGACTTTTAAATGTGACATTCACTGCATTACACCCTAGAGTGCCCTTCTGTTCTGCTGTCTATGTGACCATCTGAAGCTGTAAATAGGCTGGAATATACTTTTTTTCACATCTTTGGGTAGTGGGAGGGGGGTCAGTGATCACTGGGGGAGTAAGGGGCGGGGGAGTCATGCCTTAATCTCTCCAGTGGTCAGTTTGGAAACCCTTTTGACCCTTATTTATTTTTTAAAACAGGTCTAGCTCCAAAAATCTAAATGTTGCCCTGGTCATTTTGTTAAAAGTTTGTTTATCCCTGCAGAACATCCAAGACCTAAGTCCGCCCTAAGCCTGCCCAAAACACAACTCTAACATACTCCCTTAATATTTAGATGCACTGGAGACAAAATAACCAGAACGACATCTGGAAAGTCAGTTTTGAAAATGCCCACTTGGATGTTTTAACTAGTAAGACGTCCAAGAGCCAGTTTATGCCTTCTTTTGGACGTCTATCTTTTTTTGAAAATGAGCCCCTTAGTGTCTGCATTATAACAAGACAAGTGCTGCTTGTTTAATGGCAAATGCTATAACAGTTGTTTCAGGGCTGCTTACCACAAACTCTCTGTGTAACAGTGATTCGCTGCTAGGGTGTGGTATCTTTGTAACTTTACAGGTTGCAAAACTACATATACAAGACACCGAGCTTACCGCAGCTTTGTAAGATAGCACCAAAGAATATTGGGGTGAATATTCAGTTAGCAGTGGTGCGGTTTTGTTGTTTGTTTTTTTTCTTTATGCCATGATAATCAGTTTTGGGCCTGTCTGGGCTCCAGCATTGAATATGTGCAGACAGACAGCACTTATTCAATTAAAGCCAATATTCAGCTCATAACTGGATAAATGAAATTTGGCAAAGATACGTCTGTATAGTGGTCCAATTTATCTGGTTACCTTTTGCAGTTATGAAGTTAAGTGCCGATATTCAGTTCTTAAGTGCCAATTTCACCCTGACTCTGCCCCCAGACCACACACATCGGAGCCTATTTTGGTTTAGGGTGTTAGAGGAGATATTCAGCATCCCCATCTGGTAAAGTGCCACCAAATATCACTGGATAGTCTTGCAGACGCAATTTTAATTTGACAGGGTTACAATAAGTGCTTGCAATATAAGTCTAAAAGTTTCTTCACTGCAGCTATAATCGAACCTTTCCCAGGACATCCTAGACATAACTTAAGACGCTTCTCAAACAAGTCTAGTTGAAAACGCCTAAATGCCAAAAGGGTACCTAAACTGACCAGATGAACACTGGAGGGATAAAGTAATTAGCCCCACACACTCCCCCAGTGGTCACTGACCCCCCCTCCCCCACCCCAAAATTTGAATGAAGTAGTACATACCTGACTCTAGAACAGCAGCACTTGGTATGGGAAAGCTTAGTAGAACATCACACAAGTGTCTTAAATAGTCAGGTGGGCAGGCTAGTGAACCATAGAGAGGAGAAGCCAGGCCCATAAGCCACTCTAACCACTGCATTTATGATGGAAAGTGTGAGCCCACCAAAACCCTACTATACCGCAGTATAAGTGCCACCTGCAGGAATAAGGGCTATTGGGATGGTGGACAAGTGGGTATAGTGGGTTGGGGAGGAGGGTTTGGAGGGCTCACCATACTTTATAAGGGGGTTTTGGTGAGATGTATTTCTGGTACTGTTTATGTGAAGTTCACAGCAGTGCCTTCTAATGCCCCCCATGTTCTGTTGGCATGTCTGTGTGGCCAGTCCCATTAGAAAGCTGGCCCCTCCCACATCCAAATGGGCTTCATTTGGGCGTTTTCAACTTGGACGGTATTGTGATTAAAAAATGAGGAGCAAAAAGTTAGATGTCCTGAGGTTGGACATTTAGGTGGCCAAGACATTCAACTAGATGATTTTCACAAAAAATATGGATATCCTGTGTTTTCAAAAATGGACCCTTCTGAAAGTCCAATATTGGATGTTTTGCGAGAAACATCCAAAGTCGGACTTAGACGTCCTAGCGAAAATGCCCCTCCAAGGCTCATGCAGTTTAAATATTCACCTATGTTCCAGTTACAAGTATGAAAGAATGAACGCGGAATGTTTGGGATATAGTAACGCATTCAAAATGGTATGGAACCCATTGATTGCATTTATTGAGTCACAATAACTGTCATGTACCTTTCCTTTTATTTGACTTCCTTACACATCCAGGGTAGGTGGAGGGGGGAGGGGAATGTATCATTGTTTGCTATACTTAATTATTTATATTATTGAAATTAAATATGTACTTCTATTAATTTTGGGGAGGAGGGGGGGGAGAAAATGATTGGTTTTTGAATTATTTGTGTATTTAAAGTGCGTTCTCTATAGTGTTTATGTTTAAATTCATTGTATGGCACTGTTAACATTTGAAAATTAATAAAAATTTATTATATATATATATATTCACCACTATGCTTTTTGCACTTTTCCCTTTGGGCTCAAATGTTTCTGCAGCTCCCATTTCCAGACACATGAGGATTGGTGATGATGACAGGGTGTGTTTAGGAGAGTCATGTGCAGACAGCATGGAGAATGTCCACCGGTAAATTCAATTTGCAATCTACTGTCAAAAATGTGACATTTCTTTACAGAGAACTTTTTAAGGCTGTTACAAATGAACTGTCTCAGTCTTTGGGGATTATACCCGTTTCAAGTCTTTAAAGAACACCTCGTACACCAGATGCTCACAAACCCTTTCTGTAATGCTGAATTTCTGGGTTTATACCGGTCAAGAATAATAGATCTCAAACTAGCCTTTTCTATTTATCTTCTTCGCTGAGAAAGCAGCTTTGCTATACAGCATAATCATCAGAGAAGTAAACCTGGTCTGAGATTCCTTCCATTTCTTACGAGTATAACCATTCAAACTACAGTACTCCCCCGATATTTGTGGGGGTTCCATTCCAGGAACCCCCACGAATGTTGAAAAACCACGAATACGGTTTTTAGCGGGGGGAGACAGGAGAGGGCAGCCGGAGAGCCGGCGAGTGAAGGAAATCACTCGCAGTATGCTCCGACTGCCTTTTCCTGCACTAAAGTCGGGCCTCACCAATCAGCAGCTGCGTGTCAAAGCAGCTCCTAATTGGTGAGGCCCGACGTTAGTAATGTAATGTAATGTAATTTATTTCTTATATACCGCTACATCCGTTAGGTTCTAAGCGGTTTACAGAAAATATACATTAAGATTAGAAATAAGAAAGGTACTTGGAAAATTCCCTTACTGTCCCGAAGGCTCACAATCTAACTAAAGTACCTGGAGGGTAATAGAGAAGTGAAAAGTAGAGTTAGAGGAAAAATAAAAATAAAATAAACATTTTAACAAGACAGCATTGATCTAAATACTTTGGAAGGTAGAAGAGAGGAGAGAAAGGAATAGAAGCAGAATGGGTCAGCGTCAGTGATGAAGTGGAGCAAGTAAGTTTAGGAGGAGCGATTGACGTATCCAGAAAGGGCTTCTTCTGGCCGACAGTCCCAGGATGCCTATGTCTCCTCCCCTGCGATGTTCTCCCATCCATGCATTCCCTCCCAGACACACTGCCCGTGCCCCAGCCGCTCCAAGGAGGCTGCCCCAGATGAGGTCCACGGTGAATGCAGGATTCTCTCCTCTGCGGGAAAGCCGCCCGGAACCGACAGTCGATCTTCTTAGCGGATTGCAGGGGGGGAAGAGTTCACACTCTTGGTAGGATCGGGTCTGAGTGCTCTCGGTGGTTGTGGCTGGTCTCATTGCTGCTTAGATGTAAAAGATGTTAGTGCAGGAAGAGGCGGTCGGCGCATACCGCGAGTGATTTCCTTCACTCGCCGGCGCTCTGGCTGTCCTCTCCTGCCCGGTCATTTGCAGTCGGAAAGTACCGCGAATGACTGGGACAGCGAATCGCTTCGTCAGCCGCAAACCTGAAGTCATAATGCCACTCTACAGAACCATGGTGAGACCTCATCTGGAATACTGTGTGCAATTCTGGAGGCCACATTACCGGAAAGATGTGCTTCGAGCTGAGTCGGTCCAGCGGATGGCCACTAGGATGGTCTCCGGACTCAAGGGTCTTTCATACGAAGAAAGACTGGGCAAATTGCAGCTCTATACTCTAGAGGAACGCAGGGAAAGGGGTGACATGATTGAGACATTTAAGTACGTCACAGGTCGAGGTGGAAAACGACATATTCTTTCCCAAGGGACCCTCGGTCACAAGGGGGCACCCACTCAAACTCAGAGGAGGGAAATTTAGTGGTGACACCAGGAAGTATTTCTTCACAGAAAAGGTGGTAGATCACTGGAACAAACTTCTGGTGCAGGTGATCAAGGCCACCAGCATGCTCAACTTTAAGAAAAAATGGGACATCCACATGGGATCCCTACGAGGGTCGAGTTAAGGAACTAGATCATTAGCACTCAGACTTAATGGGGTGGGTCAGAAGAGTGGGCAGACTTGATGGGCTGTAGCCCTTTTCTGCCGTCATCTTTCTATGTTTCTATCGCCGACCGCGAATGACTGGGGGAGCACTGTATAGTGATAACTTTTACTCTCCGGGACAGGACTCAGCCACCTATAATAGAAAATCCTGGCCTATGTTACAGATGCCTGTTTTAAGTTAGGCACCGCTAAGCGTGATTATGTAATGGGCGCCTAAGAGTGACTGACATGTGATAGGCACCTACTTTATAGGCACCTGTCTTTTAAGATGCCATTTACAGAATCCAGCCCTATATATGCATTGCATTGAGCTTCAGTTTCAGCCAAAAATGCACTGGCATATTCAGCCAAAACTGAAACCGAAATTCGGTAGGCCTCTAGCTCACTCCTCATTACAGTAAGCCCCTCCACCTGTCCTGTGCACAAAGCTGCAAAGTCTCCTGCTTTACTGGTGTGATTAGGGTTACCACAGGGCGTTTAATGGAAGTAAAACCCGGATGTCTCGATCCGTCCTCCTTTTTCTGGAGCCATATGGTAACCCTAGGTGTGATAAATATGGAAACAGTTATCCTTCTAGAAACACATTTCAGAAACAAATTCTCTGTTACTGGAGCAGTGTAAAAGATGCAGGGCCAGATTTAAGTTTCAAGGAAAGTAAAGTAAAAAAAAAAACCAAAATGTCACAGGTTCTTTGGGGATTTTCCTTGAAAGTGCTAAACATAAAAATCAGGCAAAGAAATCTCAGTATTTTTTTGTTTTCTCTTCTTCAGTTTTTATCCCCCTGTGGATTTTCTTCCCTTTCTGAATTCTGAAAATACAAGTAACTAAACCCTTGGGCAAAATGGCACAAACAAACTGGCTTGCAGGCTTATTTTGCCCTACCTTTGGCCATAACTGAAATCTGTCCCTTAATCTGAAGTTTATTTCATCGTACGTGCTGGGCATCTCAGAATCTTTAGTCCAGCTGCAGGAACTGACTAGCCATTCCTGGCAGCTGAGGCAGGTTACAGAGATGCTGCTGAGGCTGGCTTTCCTACTAGTCTTTTGAGCTCCTCTGGTGCTGAGGACTGTGTCTCTCCACTTCATGGGAATTCTGCGTTTTGCTACCAAACAGCTGATGTGAGCATCCCACTTCTGACAGTCTTCTTGCTCCTTCATCATATTTATGAGACTCAGCACACCCTGCAGAACAGGTACAATACCAGTTATTTAAAGCAAAGTGCACGACAATTCTTATGGCTTTCCCAAAGCAACACACAACAATGGAGTCGTGAGGATAAGATGTCAAGTACCGTATTTTTCGCTCTAAAAGACGCACCCACCTGTAGAGGAGGAAAACCCTGGAAAAAAATTCCCACCGCCCTGCCCTGTACCCCCTCTGGTGGTCTAGTGGTAGTCTGGGACAGGGTCTTATAGAGCGAAAAATACGTAGGCAGTGTAGGCACCCCCCCTGTAGGCAGCACAGGCACAAACCTCCCCCCCCCCCCCAAAGGCAGCTCAGGTACCCTTCATAGGCAGCACAGGCATCCCCCCCCCAGTACCTTTTATTAAATGCCCCTTTCGGTGCTGCTTCCCCTTTTGGTGCCATAAGACACACTTTTTCCATCCCCCAAAAAGGGATGGAAATAAGGTTGCGTCTTATGGAGTGAATAACCCCCTCCCCATAGGCAGCCCAGGCACCCCGTCGGTACCTTTTTTAAGTCTCCTTGTGGCACTCCCTGTCTCCCTCGCCAGAAGGCTCTGCTTCGGTTTGGGGCCGGGCAGAGCGGCACAGAAGGCAGGTGCGTGCTGTTCGCGTTCCTGCCTGGTCCGGCACCGCTCCCTGATTGGCTGCAGTCAGTGCTTGTGACTCGCAAGAACTGACTGAAGCCAATCGGGGAATGGCGCCGGACCAGGCAGGAACGCGAACAGCACGCGCCTGCCTTAAGCGCCGCTCTGCCCGGCCCTGAACCGAAGAAGAGCCATCGGCCCATCCAGTCTGCCCATCCGCAGTATCCATTATCTATTCCTCTCTCTAAGAGATCCCACATGCCTATCCCAAGCTTTCTTGAATTCAGACACAACCTCTTCCAGGAGACTGGGACCAATGTGATTTGAATAATAAAATGATCAAACAACAAAAGGTTAAAAAAAAATAATTTTAATTTCTATTTTGTGATATAATATGTCAGATTTGAAATCTATAACCTGCCAGAGCTGGTGTTAGACAGCAAGCGTAAGCTAGAACTTAACAGAGGGAGAAAAAGTATTTTTTGTTTATTTCGTTTGTGTACACCACAGCGCTGGCTTGGAATTGGAGAGGGCAAAGTTGGGGAGGGAGTGAAGAGGCTACAAAATAAGCCTGCCAGGACATTTGAAAAAAATGCAATAGGGCGGGAAAATCAAATTGTATCAAAAAATCGATTAAATAGGCCAAATCGAATTGAAAAATATTTCCTTGAATCAGGTAGCACTACTACCTAGACATATTGAAATTTCTGGTTAACTAGTTGTGAAAAGAGGAATAGACTCCTGCTTACCTGAATGAGAGGAGCAGAGGGATGAACATTGCTCCTCAGACTCACAGCCTATTAAATCCACAACTCGATGGATCTTCTGGTCGTCTTGTTCTTTCACAACGATGAACTACAAGAGAAAGGGAAAATAAAAGTCCAGAGAAAGTTACATGGACACAGAGAACCACATTCTTTAATAACTCTGTTGAAGGGGAATGTCAATGCAACACTATGTTCAGATCTTAGAGTTGGAAAAACAGTGGTTCAGTTCCTCTAATCATCTGGAGATCATATTCCTGAGTGCAAGTTCTTTTGGAAAGAGGTGGCATAACATTATTAATTACTTTGTAAAATGCTGTGCACAGTAAAGGTACTACATATACAGTACTTTCAGTACACAGGCCCAGAAATACTATAGGGTCTCTCCTTCACTGCAGGACACAGATTTAACTTTTACACAGAAACAATTTTATATTTAATAGAATGTTCTATTGATAAGTCAGTTTTATATTATGTTAAATATTTGGGGTTTGAGCAGTTTTAGGGGCAGATTAAGGGGCTCTTTTACTAAAGTGCAGAAGGGTTTTACACTTACTACATATTAACAGCCAAAATTAATGCATAAGTGCAAAGACTGTGCCCTGCATTTATTACACATAGGCACCAAGTCTGTGCTACACATAGGCACCAATTTTACTACACATAGGCACCAAGTCTGTGCCCTGCATTTACTACACATAGGTACCAAGGCCCTGATTCTATAAAGGCCAACTAAAGTTAGGCACTGATATTGGCACCTAACTTAATAGGCTTAATCAGTGCTGATACTGGCACTCAACATTTCATGAAGAGTTTTAATTGGATTTAATTGAAAGTCAGGCGCCTAACTCAAAAAAATATGATTCTGTAAAAAATAGGTGCCTAGCTCAAAGTGCCTACAATAAAAGTGGGTGTGGTTGGGGGAGGGGGGGAGATCGTGGGTGTGTTTTGATGTTAGGCACCTCTTCATGAATTCAGTGCCATTAGGCTCTGATATCGGCGCCTAACTTTAGGCGAAGAAAACCCTGTCATAAATTGGGGACGCCTAAATGTTAAAATGCTGAGTGCTGCCTAAGCATGTTTACGCAATGCTAAGCATGATTCTATAATGGGCGTCTAAGTTTTATAGATTCGGTGCCTATATTGGCAACTAACTTTAGGCAGACTTTATAGAATCAGGGTCCAACATTCCTTCATTCCTGATCCCCCCTGTTCCCTGATCTCTATACCCCCTAACTGATCCCCTTATCAGACCCCCCCAGTCTGATTCTCCCAATCCCTTATCAGTTTCCTCCTCCACTCTCCACTTCATCTGCTCCCTCCCACATACAAGTCCCTCCCTGAAACCAAGCCCTGGCCACATGTTCCAAAAGAAACCATGCCTTCACCCTCATCCTGGATTCCCCAGCATCCCCAGGACTTACTCAAAAGTGATCCCCGATGGTGTAGTGGGAGTAGTCCACCTGTGCTCCTGACCCATCTGGTTCCAAGTGTGTATGTGGTTTCGATGACTCCCTAGCAGTAATCTCACAGTACTACCATTAGGAGTCAACCTTCTGCTCTTATGATAATTTGTTTTTTTGTATTATTTTGCTAAGCTATTTTATTACTTGAATTTTTATGTCTGATGTGTTATTATTAGAATATTATTTTATTCATTAAGAATGTACTTTGCTTAGGGTAGTAATACAATGTACTGAGCAATAAGCTTTTTAATTAAATAAATAAATGAGGATATTTCTTGTTGACCAGGTCCTGGTATGTGTTCCATCACACCCAGTCATCACCGCGAGATGTACCATAAAACATCATGGCTAGAGGAACATAGGGGTAGCTTGATATATTGGTACAAAACTCTTTCCTCTCTGGACCTGCAAGCTCCATCCTCATTTGCACAAGTCTTAAACACTTTAAAATCATATGTTTTCAAGGTTTGTGTGGTTAAGGCTGAGCTTTTTGAATGGGGCAGGGACAGGACAGGGAAAGTGATTTCCTTCAGGGACGGGGAAATATTTGTCCCCATGTCATTCTCTAATTAAGAGCTTCAGCAGCATTTTGAGAAGAATTTGAGAACCAAGAAATTTGTGTAGACTGAAGCAGTGACATAAACCCCTGACGCAGTGATAAGCGAAACAGGGATTCCCTGTCAGGTTGAGGCTGAGGAAATGAATTCCAATGAATATCTGCCCTAATGATGATTGAAAAGCTAAACTAGGGGCTCCTTTTACGAAGGCGTGTTAGGGCCTTAATGCACAGAATAGTGCGCGCTAAAATGCCGTGCGTGCTAGCCGCTACCGCCTCCTCTTGAGCAGGCGGTAGTTTTTTGGCTAGCACGCGCGCACCTTCATAAAAGAAGCCCTAAGTGGATGAATGCAGCTAAGTTATCTTTCTTTCACTGTCTTTACAATTGTGTGAGGCTTTACTGTTTGAGTGAAAACAAGCCTCTATTCTCCGTGAGAGTTGTGGTTTCACTTCATAAGACATTTTCAAGACAATTTTGATAATAACAGATGAAGCAGAATATGGAAGTGTGTACACTTCTCCCTCGTCATTCGTGGGGGATACGGGCAGAGCCGGACTGTGAATGCCAAAAAACAGCGATTATCCGGATCTGCCCCACCCCCACCTCCCTGCCGCCTTCCCGGCCTTACCTGGTGGTCTAGAGGGCTTTCGGGGCAGGAGCGATCTTCCTACGCTCCTGCCCCGTGCAAATCGCCATCAGGAAATGGCTGTAGGGAGTTCCCAACGTAGTCTCGAGAGACTACGGGAATTCCCAACAGCCATTTCCTCATGGCGATCTGCACGGGGCAGGAGCGTAGGAAGATCGCTCCTGCCCCGAAAGCCCTCTAGACCACCAGGTAAGGCCAGGAAGGCGGCAGGGAGGAAAAAAAGATGGATTTTTTTACATTAAGACTGGTTTTTTAATTTTCCCCCTCCCCAGAAAAAATCATGATTATATGAAACCGCCGAGTGCAGGAACCGTGAATGGGGAGGGGGAAGTGTAGTTTTTTTTAACCTATGAAGCTGAACTGAGGGGTTTTCAACATACTTCTTTTTAAAGACATGTATGATCGTCCTTTTAAGGACGTAATAAAGTAGATTTTATGCTTTCTTAAGCCAAGCCCTTCTGGCTGATGTACCTGCTTCCCCCTCCCCTTTGTTATTTTTTTTCCTTCTCATTCTTTACTATCTAAATATTGTAGTTCCTCCCAGCTTCTTTTTGTATCAGTAAGTCATTGTTTGTCAGTTGTTATTTCTGTTGCTATATTGATAATTGTTTTTAATGTTTTGTTTTTAATTCTGTAAAACCGCTTTGACATTTGATAAGGCGGTATATCAAATTTTTAATAAACCTGAAACCTGAAACTTTATTTTTGGTTTTTATTGTTTTTTTATTTTAAATTTGGTCTTTAGGTGTGGAAGAGAGATAACACTGGGGTGGACTTGAATGTTTAAATTGGAGCATGTGGACATTTGTTTAATTTTGACTATAACATGCTCTTTCCTGCATATACAGTATATATATCTTGGTAATCTTAGATTCACCCATCCCCCTGAAGGCTCTGACAGTAGTGATCTGAATTTGATTGGTTGAGCAGCTTCTGCCTGCTGCCTGGCTCAACCAATCAAATTTAGAGCAGGCCCTGAGGGCCTTCAGGGGGTTGGGTGAATCCCCTGAAGGCCCTAACTACATGCCACTAGTAAATAAAGTGACTTGAGGAGAGAGGTTATGTGAGCATACCTTTCAGCGACACTGGTGGAATATAAGTCATGCTGCAGAATTTTGAATGGATTGAAGGGGCAAGTGATTAAAATAATGTACAGCACTGCATGCAATTGACAGTGCTATAGAAATGATAATCAGTAGTAGAAGTTGAAGTAATTGTCTCTTCCTCTTCCATTGGTAACTTGGGCTACCACCTGATCAGAAGCTTATTATTATATCTCCTTTAAAAGTGGGTATGGTTTGAAAGAAACCACTGATGGAGGCATTTTCTGCATCTTTCACAGATCTGTATAGGCAGTCTCCTATCATCTCCATGATGGGAAATCCTGTTTTGGGATCTACCCAGGAAGCATAGACCATCATACTGCAGAGTCTTAGATTTTTGGAAATTGGATCTACTGTATGCCCATCATTTTTCCTTTTCTATATTCACTCCACCCATGATGGTTTGCTAGGGATCTTTTCAAGTAAGAGGGTATTTACTTGGCTTTTAGCTTCAAAGACCTCATGGTAAGCCATCTTTGACCTTGGGATTTTTTAAGTGCCAGCTCACTAGGGAGGAGCAGAGTTCATGACCTGGTTATGACTCAGCTGGATCCCTAATGCTCTTTGGTCTCATCTGCTTCTCCCCACATCTTACCCCGGACATTCTGCTGCTGCTGGGTGTCCAGTTCTCAAAGGTAGCACCCCTGCTGTTGCTGCCTACAACTGGTGCAGTTAAGCACAAATTCTTCTTATTCAGCTTCTGCGCTCTGGAAAAGAAAAAACCCCAAAACCAAACAGAAAGAATATTATAGTTCTCTTTGCAAGTCATCCAGGAGACATACTGTTCTTTATTCATGCAGGGGTCGATATTCAAAGTGATCTATTTAACCGGCCAGAAACAGCTCCTGGCTGGTTAAACCACTTGTTCGGTTTAGCATCTAGCTCATGACTTTTCTAGCTGTAGTTCAAGGTGAGTTATACAGTATTTAGCTTCAGCAGGTATTTTCCTGTCCTTGGTAGGCTCAAAATCTGATTTGAGCCTGAGGCAATAGAGCAGTGGTCTCTAACCTTTTTCATGTAAAGGGCTGCAGAGTGAATACAAGAAAGCTCTGGAAGCCACCAAAATACTTCAAACTTATACATACTACTACTTTTGTAAAACCGCCTTGATCTGCTGGTTCAGACTGAGTATTAAACATTAAAAATTAATAGTAATATTGATTCTACAACACTTCAAGGATGTATTTTAAAAACTCACTTAATTTTGGATTTTCAACAGTAGAAAATTCCATAAATGGGAGACCTACGAACACACATAAGAGATTGTGTGTAGTTACTATCATAGGCAGCAGAACACTGTTTGGTTTGGGGGTCAAGGAGCTCTGCCCTAGCCACAGCGGAATCCTGCGGCACGGCCCGTCACCAGCTCCTGCCTCCACCCCTTACTCACCAGCTCTTGACTCCACCCCCTACCTCCTCCTGGCATTGTACTTTAAATTTTCGGGACAGGTGTCGTGCAGTGTCAACAAGCGGCCTGCTTATTGACATTACACGGCAGCTGCCCCAAAAATTTAAAGCGCAACGTCAGGAAATGGGTGAGAGGGGGTGGGAGGGGGGACACCAACCAGCGACAGGAAGAAGAATGAAGTGTTCCGGGGCAGGCTTGCTCATTGAAGCTGCACGATGGCTGCCCCAAATATTTAAAGTGCAATGCTAGGAAATTGGGGGGGGGACACCAACCGATGACCACCAATTTTTGGGGAGGCCATGGCACTTGTTCTGATGCCTATGGTTTTTTTTTTTGTTCAATCATCTTTATTGGTTTTTTAACAAATACAGCAATTGGACAGGAATGACCACAAAACTAGTCATTGAGTAAACAATGATACAATACGTCAGACACTGTCTCAAATAGAACAAAACAGTAGGAACATCCTACAAAAACTAGAACAGGGAAAAGAAAAAAAAAAGAGGTGGTTCTAGTCAGACGTGGTATAACGGATACTAGAAAATACAGCATCATATTGAGTACACTTAACAGGTTGAACATGCTATAGGCAATGATACATTAGGAGCAAAATAGCAAATAAGGGACAGCAATATGTGATCAAAGTCGCATAGAACAGGATCGCAGGGGACCACAGCAAAACATGTCAGATTAGGAAAGTTTCAGGAATGTAATTAGAGGCGCCCACATAGTTTCAAATCTGGACAAGAAGCCACGACGTTCAGCTGCTACCCTTTCATATTTAGCGAATAGGCAGACTGTATTCCACCATTCGTTATGAGAGATATTGGTAAAATCTTTCCAGTTAGCCAATATAATCCGAATTGCAACCAGTAACAGAAATTGTATTAATGGAACCTTATGATGAGAAAATGACAAATGTGAAGCAGTTAAACTGATAAATAAAAACGGGTATGACAGCTGTTCTTTAATGTCCAGTATGGAGCAAATTTGGGTCCAAACCTTGTGCCAGTAAGGCTGTAGTATAGGGCAATCGTATATAATATGTTTCAATGAGCTTGTAGACAGTTTACAAGACCAGCATATGTCTCCTGACCTATCCTTCTGTATTTTAGACAATTTATGAGGTGTCCAATAAGCACGATAGATTAAGAAGAAAAAGGTCTGATATAACGCCGCCGAGCTAGTAATTTTATATATTATAGACCACATGTGATTCCAATCCTCTTCCGTAAGAGAAAGCTGAAGATCTATCTGCCATTTATTTTGTGTGGAGTGTAGGGGCAACTTCTTGAAGGATTGAATTAGTTTGTACCAATTCGAGGCTTCTTTTTTCTTAAAGGCGAATATTTTACAAAACTTTAAAAGATCAGGTTCTTCCAATCCATCTAGTGCATTATGTATAATGTCATGAAATGCATGTTTGAGTTGCAACCATTGAAAGAAGGCCGAAGGTGGTAAACGGTAGCGAGAGCAGAGAATGTCATATGGTATCCAATTACTGCCATCGTACAGGTGTCCTAATTTCCAAATACCCAGTGATTTCCATTTCACCCAGTTCACAGTATTATGTTGGATCTTTACAGTGGGGTTATTCCAAATTGGAATATTTAAGGATTTGGTCCATTTATGTGGTAGAAGTTTATCAATATCCTGAACTGCTATTACTGAAGCCTCTAAGATATAATCCTGGTGATGGAGAAATCCAGCCGAAGACATGAAAGGTAGTAGATTTAAAGAGGTCCAACTATAACGGTTTGCATCCAATGCAATCCATGTGTTAGTCGAGATATCAGTAGCATCATGTAGTAGCCACCGAGAACATTGTCTAAGTAAGAAAGCATAATGATAGCCTAAAAAGTGCGGGAAATTAGTACCTCCATCCTTACGTGGTAGTTTCAATCTATTCAACGCTATTCTAGGTACTTTATTATGCCAAAGAAATTTGGTAAGGAGTTGGTTTACCCTTTTATAGAATGATTGAGGCAATAGAACGGGCAACATACTAAGTGAGTATAGTATCTTGGGTGCTAACACCATTTTGATGGACTCCATTCTACCCCACCAAGTTAGGTTTAAAGGACTCCATCGAGCAGTAAGAGTAGAAATCGTTTGAAGTATATCCTCCACTGCAAATTTTTTTGTTTCCTCTATCGTGGACCCGAAGTGCACTCCTAGATATTTCAGCTTCCCGCTGGACCACTGAAAATTATGTTCCCTGAGAGAATTCTGTAGAATATATTTATTCAGGGGCATTAATTCCATCTTGGATGTATTGAGTTTGTAACCCGAGTAGTGAGAGTACGAATTAATCAAATTCAGCAAGTGAGGTAATGAGATAGGATCTGTATAAATCAATACATCATCTGCGTAAGCAGATAGTTTCACTTCTGTGGGGTCGCATTTAACACCAGCTATGTCAGGTGATTGTCTGATGTAAAGAAGTAGGGGTTCTAATGCCAGATTGAATAATAACGGAGATAGCGGGCACCCTTGACGCGTTCCCCTAGTGGGGTGGAAAATTGTGGAAGTAATACCGTTTATTTTAATAGAGGTGGAGGGTTTAGTATACAGTATTCGGACCATGGAAATAAACCTTTCTGTGAATCCGAACCATATCATAGCCTGGAACAGAAATTGCCATTCAACTCTATCGAATGCCTTTTCTGCATCCAGAGCCAAGGCGAGATATGGGTGTGTCGAATTTTGGGCTATTTGAATAATAGATGTGAACATTCTAGTGTTATCACTTGCAAGTCTGCCTAACATGAAGCCATTTTGTTCCTCTCCAATTAATCGGTGTAGTACTTTTTGAATTCTATTTGCTAAAATTTTTGCATAAATTTTTGCGTCCACATTAATAAGTGATAGGGGTCTATAATTTTGAATTTTCATTCGATCTTTGCCTGACTTAGGGAGAACAATTATGGACGCTTCCGTAAACGTCCCTCTGACATCAGCGGTAAGATTATAGTAAGTAATAGCTGCAAAAGATGAGGTGCCAAAATATCTTGAAAAGTAGTATAAAACTCGACTGTATAGCCGTCAGGGCCTGGGGATTTTTTCTTAGCCATAGTGGACAATGAAGAAAATATTTCAGCAACAGTAATATCTTCTGCAAGAGAAATATTGTCTTCCTCGGTCAATTGAGGTCTTTGAGTCAGGGGGTTTAAGAATTTTGTAGGATTTTGATGTGTTAATTCAGTAGTATATAGAGAATCATAGAATGATTTGAAGCTCTGAATAATGTCCATTGGGTCAGTAATTTTATTCCCGTCCTCATCTAGGATAGCATAAATATGTGATTTTTCCTCACGTATTTTTAAATATTGAGCTAGAAGATGACCGCTCCTGTTGTTAGAGCTATGATATGTTGCGGATTGCATGAATAATGTATTTCCTGCTTGGGTACTCAGTAGCAGATTATATTTTAATCTATATTCCCTTAACTCAGTTAAAATTTGCATATTCTCAGGATTCTGTTGATGTGATATCTCTGACATTTTAATGTTGTGTTCAAGTTCTGTAAGAATTTGTTTGTTCAGTTTATTTTTCTTGGCCTGGTATGCAATTATATGACCTCTTATATAAGCCTTACAAGCATCCCATAACGTCACCCCATTAGTATGATCAGGGGAATTGAGTACGAAATATTCTTTCAGAGCAGCACCAATAGTAATGACGAACTGGGGGTCATCTAATAAAGTATTATTAAATCTCCAGGAATGCATAGTTTGACTGAACAGGAGCTGTTCTAAGTGAAGTTCTATAGCCGTATGATCCGAAATTGAAATCTCGTTAATCAATGCAGAAATTATATGATGTGATAACCTTTTACTTAAGAGAAAATAATCTAAACGGGAATATGAATTGTGAGGTGGTGAGTAGAAGGAAAATTGAGAATCCAAGCTATGTAACAGTCTCCAAGTATCTTGTAAATCCAACTTGGAAATCATATTATGTAAACTATACCACGACCTAGGGATCCGATATGGCACCGTAGATTTCCTATCAAGTGAGGGTTCCAATACTAGATTGAAATCCCCTGCTATGATATATGCATGAGAACTCTCAGCAAGTGCAGTGGAGGTAAGTCTGTCAAAAAAAAGGAGGTCATCAACATTGGGAGCATATATGTTAAAAATAGTAACCACATTACTCGTCAATTGGATTAACACCATGTTCCATCTGCCCTCAGTATCATTTTTATGAGCGATAACTTGCAACCCAGAGGTATTTCTTACTAGAATTGCAGTGCCGTTTTTTTTTTATTAAGAGCAGGTGAATAATAGACATAACTAGCCCAGGTAGTTCTTAATTTTAAGCTTTCATTTGCAGTCAGATGCGTTTCCTGAAAGAGAAGTATGTCGGGTGATTTTCGTGAGACATATGTAAGGACCTTTTTCCTCTTAATTGGATTATTGAATCCTTTCACATTTAAAGATAGTAATTTCAAGGACATGTTATTGAAAGAGAAATGAATTGTATGTTATTGCTATGGCCCCTGCGATCCCGTTCATCAACCTGTTGTAGAAATGACAAATACAAGAAAAAAGGAACCACGTCTGTACCACCATACCACAACTCTTCTGCTGAAACAAGCATCAGAGATATGGTAGGAATCTCTATGGGAAACGAGCAATTAAGGAGCAGCACAACTACCGCTCGGCTGCATCAGTAGTGTGAGAAACACAATCGTCCAATATAAGTAAGGAGAGATAAAACAACATCTCTAAACCCAATGGTTCTAAGTAGACTTAACACAAAGGAGATGATTAAGATACATAGGAATTCATTATACAAGGTCTAAGAGAAGACCAGAGCATATGAATAGGTGACATATGTGGATAGAGTATATAATGGAAAATGGTACCCTACCCAATATCCTCCATTATATTTGTAAGATTAGAATAGCACCATCCATATAATAGCAGAAATATCGATATGGAAGCTGGTAGAAGAATTTAAGTGGTACGCAGTGGAGATATGAACATACCATTATATGTGATGTAGTGAGAGAACTCAATTGACCCAGTATAATCTTAATCAGGCTAACTGTATACTGTATAGTGACAGTACATCAGTAATGAAAATGTACAAGAAACAACTACAAACATGTATCATGAACAATTGTGGTACGCTATGGATAGGTTGGGAAAAAAGGAAATAATGACGTCCTCTTGCATGGTAGCAGTAGAAATTACCAATAAGCAGTGAAGAGTCACAGAAAAACAATAAGACACGGCAATTAAAATATTATTTGAAAAACTCATCCAGGTAATACAAACTAAGATATCCAGCTATCTGAGATAGACACACCAGCTAATAAGGGAGACAGCTATTCAGTTAAAGAGCACCATGAACCATAATAATAGAGAGCATGGTTATAAATATTAATAAGAGCGAGCGACATTAGACATAGAAACCACCAGAAGTTATAATAGTGAGACAATAAATAAGTATATCCAGAAAATGAGAAATTAGAAAACCTGCTGTTAAGTGAGGGGACACGGAATAAGAAGAATAAACTAAAGACATCAACTTATTCCAGGGTACTAAGGTAATGATTAAACCAATACAAGCAACAAAATGGTGTACAGAAGAGACAAAGACAATAGATCACAACAACAGGAGGCATGATAATGAACTCCATATTAGACAGCATAAACTTAAGACAGCTGTCTAAGTGATATCAATTCAACATGAAAAAAAAAAAGAATCTACAAGTGACAACAAGTACATCCATATCAGTCGTTAAGAGAATAGGGTAGCTGTAGTGTGATATGTGATGAATGGGAAGAATAAACCAATGACATCTGCCCAATCAATTTTAACATGACGTTAGATATGTCAGTGTAATGTGGTTAAGTGCCGGGATGAAAGGAATACTGCTGTGTAGTGAAGAGACATGGAACAGGAAGAATAAACTAAAGACATCTTCTTGTTCCAATTAACCAGGTAATAAATAAACCAGTACCTGTAACATATAGGAATACGGTTAAGACAGAACATTAAGACATACCAACATGAGGTGTAGTGCTAATTCCCATATAGACAGCATAAACTTAAAACAGCAGTCTAAATACTAGCAGTTCTCTAAGAAAGGAATTACAAGTGAAAATTGATAAGCATTCAGCACTAGTCAATAAGGAAATATAATACCTGCAATGTGATGTGTAATGAATGGGAAGAATAAATTTATGACATCATCTCATCCATTTTTGCGTGATATCATATAAAACCATAGAATGTGATAAGGTATTAGGATGAAAAGGGAATCGTAATATGTATAAACAGGAGATAGATTCATGAGACATACCTAGATAACATAAACTTAGTACAGCCATCCAGATTTAAAAATAAAAATAAATAACTTGTAACATCAGATTGCAGAGGTAAAGTAAGACTAATAGAGAGCAGTATAAGAAAGGAAGCTAGACGAAATCATATAAAACAATAAGCCAGAACAGCAGGGAAAATATTCTCAGCCGGAACAGCATAAACTTATGACAGCCAACCAGTATGAGAACATACAACTTAGAATATGCTTATATATATTAGTGAAGTGACAAGGCAAACAGTATACCAGAACAACAGAAAATGTAGTGGTGGTGTCCATAGTAGATAGCATAAAATCAGTACATTCCTCCAGATGTATAGACACAGTGAGATATGGTCTATAAAACAAGCCCACAATACATCTATTTAAAATAAAGTGATATATCAGGTAGGACAACTACAAAATGACATGAGATAATAAGAGAAAGACTATAAGAAACAATATAATACATCTACAAAAGTACAGGAATGGTAAAACAGAGATGACAATATTAGAGGGCAAGCAGACAACCATAACATGCAGAAGCAGGGGCCCGTTACATGTGGAAGAAAGATACGAACAAATACTATAGAAACAAAGAGATTGATTTCAGGGATTGACCATTAGTGAGAGGTGAACGTTGGATAATCAGTCTCTCTAACAAGTAAATGGGAAAGATGAGTACGTACAAAACAACGACAAAGAGAAAGCAACGGGAATACAGACACCATGATATTTAGAAAAACAGGCTATAGAATTGTAGAGAAGCCACACGCTATGAGCGCGCACCAAATTAAATAGCAGGCACTATAAAATAACAGAATAGAGTCTAAGGCTAGAGAAATTGCAGTACTTATAAGAGTCCAAGTTCGTAGCAATAAAAATTAGAAATTAGCAAAAAAAAAAACCAAAAAAAAACCTCATCCGTGCGAAGTGCGGGAAGCCATGGGTCGTAATGGCCGGAAATTATGGTCGTAAAATAATGTTCGCCATAAAGCACATCAGGATCATGCGGCACGAAAATTTCACGCCACTTGCCTCATGTAGGAAGCGAGGAAGATGACAAAGCGCCATATTGAATCCATGCGCAGGTAATGCCAGCAATTGTAAATAAACATAATAGTATCCCAGCGTATAGAGTAATCTCAAACGAAACAGGAATGTCAAACCGTTGAAAACATTGAGAGTATATAACAAATTAGGCAAAAGTCATCCAGATTGAGTTGAGAACAGGAGGGCACTACAGTGAACCGTAGTATCCACCAGACAAAAAGCAGGTCAGAAATGTGGAATAACATGTGTAGCTGTTGTCACCAGTCACACTTCATCGATGTTAGATGGGTTCAATTCTTCTATATACTCAGCCAGCGCCGCAGGATCTGTGAAATCTTTAGTAGCATTATTAAGAGATACCCTCATTCGAGCAGGATACATCATTCCATATTTAGCGTTAAGTTCTTTCAGCTTAGGTCTATAAGCCAACATCTGTTTCCTCAGCTGGGCCGTTGTTTTGCTCAAGTCCGGAACAAATAATATATTATATCCATCCAATTTTAATGGTGACTTCGCTTTTGCTCTGGACATTATTTCCGGAATTTGGCTGAAACGAAGCAAGCGAAGTACAACCGGTCTGGGATACCGGGCATTGGTTAACATATGTGAAGGGACCCTGTGAGCCCTGTCAGTCTCTAAGGGCTTGTCAAACCGGTAATCTAAAATTTTAGGTATGAAAGTTTCTAAATATTTAATCATATCAGTAGATTCAGTACCTTCCGGAATGCCCAAAATTCTTAAGTTATTGCAACGGGAGCGCAGGTTCGCCTCCTCCAGCTCCCTTTCTAAAATGGGGATTTTTTTGACTTGAAGCTGCAGATCTTTTATGGTCGTCTGTTGTGCAGATTGCTTGTCTTCAACAGCTTGTAATCGTTGCTGGAATTGTGTGACATCTTCCCTCATGTCTGCTAGTTCCGATTTTATTTCTGTGACATTGATCCCCACATCAGCAAGCATGGATCTGAGTGCCTTGAGTTCAGCCATGATGTTCTGTGGGCTATCCTCCGGTTTAGATTCATCCGATGGTTTTTTAGGGGAAGGTGGGTCAGGCTTGTGTCTTTTGCCGACTTTAGGGGTTGCCATATCTTTAAGGAGCGTAGCAGTGCTATTTTTCTCTTGAGAAGTGAAGTTAAAGAGGACGATTATATCGATTTGGTAGAAATGCAGCCGGAGCTCCAGAGTTATGCTGCCATTCCTCAGTTGGCTCGCTAGCGCCCCCCCCCCCCCCCCCCCCCCCCCCTGATGCCTATGGTTATTATAGTGGGCAAAATTGAAATTAATGCATTTACAGAATTTGAAGAGCATTTCAGTCAACTGTATGAGGGCTGTAATGGAGGACTTCAGGGTCTGCATGCAGTCCTGAGGCTGTGCATTGAAGACCACTGCAATAGGAGTTAAGTGACTTGCCCAAGGCCACAAGGAGTGTCAGTGGGATTTGAACCTTGCTCTCTCTCTCTGGTACACTTCCTGTTGTTCTAGCCACTAAGCTGCCCCTCTATCCCTACTCTGTGATCTTAATTTAATAAATATTTTCACCATATCTATTCAGGATTGAAAAATACAAACTGCTGCTGCTACTACTACTACTATTATCTATTATTTCTGTAGTGCTAAAAAGCGTACACAGCACAATACATTCAACATGCAACAAGACAGTTCCTGCTCAGAAGAGTTTACAATCTAATTTGGACAGACAGGACTCACTGGGGAGGGGGGGAGTTTCTTGTAGAGAATGATTATCAACCATTCAGTGAAAGGTTGTATGTATGTGTCCATGCAAAGAGCTCCTGGCTCTTAAAAAGCAAATTCAATCTCTAGAGCCAAGAGTTGCAGACTTGAGGGGCTGAGGTAGACAAAGGTGTATATAGAACAGATCTTCAGGGAAATAGAATGGTTTTACCTCTAGTCTGACAGACCGTTACTGCCTTGGAAAAGCAGAGTTCCTTGGTGTATCAGGAGCTGATTTTAGGGCCTGCTGTGTAGATAATGTAGTATCTTTTTGCACTGAGGATGTGTCTCCAATTGCATGTGTCTATAAGGTCCAGTGTTAGACATGCTGGGTCCAATCTGAAACTTAGCTTGATGCTAATATTAAAAAGGAGATAGAGGCTAATCTCTATACACTTACGTAAGTTTATTTGACCTGGGTGAAGGCATTCCCAGAAGTGAGGTCAGGGCAGGGTTTAGATTTATATGTGTAGTATAAAAATCTTTGTTTTTGCATGGGGTAATTTTTAAAGGAACATATCTGCATAATACACCTCAGAAAATTAGTGTATAACTTATATTCATGCCAGTGATACAGGTTATAAAATTATTCTCTAAGGGACTAATATACAGATAGATCAAGGGAGGCAGGCTGGTTAACTCCTGCAGTCAGAACTGTCTGCGGATATTCAATGTTGAGCTATTTTCAATGACTGCCATTGAATATCCGGGGATTTTTTGGCTGCTACGAAGCTAACTGGCTAAATCAGCATTCAGCACTGGTCAGAGGGGAGACATGATCGAAAGCACTGGGAGAGGGGAGACATGATCGAAACATTTAAGTACCTCACGGGACGTGTCGAAGTGGAAGATGATATTTTCTTTTTCAAAGGACCCTTGGCCACAAGAGGGCACCTGCTCAAACTCAGGGGCGGAAAATTTCATGGCGACACCAGAAAGTATTTCTTCACAGAGAGAGTGATTGATCATTGGAACAAGCTTCCAGTGCAGGTGATCGAGGCAGACAGCGTGCCAGACTTTAAGAATAAATGGGATACCCATGTGGGATCCCTACGAGGGTCAAGATAAGGAAATTGGGTCATTAGGGGGGTGGGTAAGCAGAGTGGGCAGACTTGATGGGCTGTAGCCCTTTTCTGCCGTCATCTTCTATGTTTCTATGTTTCTATGTCAGTTTATAGTGCAAAGATAGGACTGCTATTTACGCGGTCCTATTTGGCCGTTAAACTTAGCCTGTCAATGCTAAAAACTGCCAGCTACTGTGTGATATACAGTTAACTTCTAGACACAACTGGGAATATTCAATGCAGATAACGGTTATCTTGCACTGAATATTCACATTTAATCAGTTAAGCACTATTTAACTGGTCTGCGCCTTTTCTAGCCAGTTAAATAGCACTGAATATTGGCTGGTAAGTCTCAGATATGGTATCACATCTCCAAAGAAAGTAAGACTTACATAGTTAAATGATCAGGCATCGTGATAACAAGAAAGGAAAGAACTTAGATTTGAGTTTTCTAACTAATTATGAGTCAAAAAAATTATATTGTTTATCAAATCCTCTTCCCTTCTCATCAGCTATCAAGCTCCAATGTACCTTTCCACGTCAGACTTTCTTTGGAATGTTTTTATTTAAATCTATAATTTTATTTATTAAACCACACAAAACAAAAAAAAACAAACCCCTCCAATAGCAATATTATACCATAACAAACTCAATACTCAGTATAAAGAAAATAGTCATTTTTGTATAACATTTGTGGTGGTGATAATGAGTGTGTGTGTGTGTGGGAGGGGGGGGTGTTAAAGAAAGAAACCGCCTTCCCCATCTCTCCATCTTTTACCATACTCTTTTCACATTTCCACCATCAAATCCATCAAAATACTTTTTAGGATTTTCCAGTAATACTGTTTGCTCATTCTGGCCCCTTTTTATCATGCTGTGGTAGAGCATTTTAGCATGGGCCAGTGAGGTAAATGCTCTGATGCTCATAGGAATTTATTGATTACCTCGCTGCCCTGCTCTAAAATGCTCTTCAACTTGATAAAAGAAGGCCTCTGTTCCCAAAAGCTAGTCAAGAAATACATTAACCTCCCCTTTTATGAAGCTATGTTAGGCCTTTTTTTTTTTTTTTTTTTATCACCGGCTGCATCATTCTGATGCTCATATAATTTTTAGAACATAACATGAGAACATAAGAACTGCCATCTCCGGATCAGACCTTCGGCCCATCAAGTCCGGCGATCCGCACACGCGGAGGCCCAGCCAGGTGTACACCTGGTATAATTTTAATCACTCATATCTCTCTATGCCTCTCGTAAGGAGATGTGCATCTAGTTTGCTTTTAAATCCTAGAACAGTGGATTCCGCAATAACCTCCTCTGGGAGAGTATTCCAGGTGTCCACCACTCGTTGCGTGAAGCAGAACTTCCTGATATTTGTCCTGGACTTGTCCCCCCTTAGCTTCAGTCCATGTCCTCTTGTTCGTGTCACATTGGACATATCGTGGCTTCGTAAAAGGGGGGGAGGGGGTAAGCTACCCCAATAAAAAAGTACCACATTTTTATTTTGTTTTCTTGGTTTGGTTTCATTTGTTGACCTTTATTTCTGTATATCTGCACAGTGACAAAAGAAAATAAACTGTCTCTTCACTGGCATCAAGAGCTGGCAAAGTTCTTGGTCATCCAAATATAGAGTAATTAATATGCATGTAGGACAGTGGTCTCAAACTCATGGCCCAGAGGCCACATGTGGCCCGCCAGGTACTATTTTGAGGTCCTCAGTATGTTTATCATAATTACAAAAGTAAAATAAAACAGTTTCTTGATCATATATCTCTGTAGCTATAAATGACAATATTATTATTAAGACTTAGCCAAAAGGAAAGATTTATAAACTATAAAGAGTTTTACCTCATGCAAAATTGTCATTTCTTTAATAAGACATTAACTATTTTTTCTGCGGCCCTCCAAGTACCTACAAATCCAAAATGTGGCTCTGCAAAAGGTTTGAGTTTGAGACCCCTGATGTAGGAGAAACAAAATAAAACCAAGTGTCTTTCCTTGTTCCCTTTGCATGAGGAAGGACATGGCAGCCTAACATATATGCGAGCAAAAGCATCACCTGTAACAGTAAGCAGCAGAAGACACGAGGCACAGCAGCAGGGCGAGGATGGTGACGCAGCCTGCGACGGCCATGTTGTGCTTCTTCATCGCCTCCACGTGCCGCTGCTTCCACCACTCTAAGTCTCTGTACTGGCAGCGTTCCCCCATGTAGCCCGGTGCACAGCTGTATGTATAGAGGCAGGAAGAAAAAGCAAGGCACACCATGAGAACATTTCACTCCTTCCTCTACCACCTTTCAAGAACTCTACCCTCACCTGGAATGGAAATGGGCAATGCATTTCTATAACTGGGCACCTGCAGTGTGTTACATGCAAAAATGTTTATAATTTTAGCATAGAAGTTAGTGGGAACGGACAATGAGCACTGCACAAGAGCCAGCAGTATGAAGAAATGTCTTACTTATTTCAATCTGGGACGTACAGTAGCACGGACCCGACACAGTACTGTGTTTCGGCGAACATAAGCGCCTGCATCAGGGGTCACTGTGATATGGGATCCACAGATCAAAACAACTCCTCTCGAGCCTACGACGGGAGCTCACGGCAGCCATTTCCTATGAGCGATCTGCACGGGGCAGGAGTGTAGGAAGATTGCTCCTGCCCCGAAAACCTGCTAAACCACCAGGTAAGGTTCCTGGGGGGGGGGTCTATGAGGGCTTAAAAATAGCCCAAAAAATAAAAATGGATTAAAAAAAAAAAAAAAAATCACGAATAACCGAATCTGGGGATGCTGAAACCGTGGATTCAGAGGGAGAAGTGTACTTTGTCGGATCCGTGTTATTGTGCATCCCAGATTGAAATAAATAAGACATTTCTTCATACTGCTGGCTCTTGTGGAGTGCTCATTGTCCGTTCCCATTGTCTCCTTTGCTGTTTGGCATCTGTGAGTTTTCGTCCTGTTGGACTTTTGGTTGCGCTTTATCATTTTAGCATATACACACATATGTGCACACTCACCTAAGCAGATGCCAGCAAACTGCCTAAGTGCTATTCTGTAAATACCCAGGATATAGGCAGCGCACTCCCACATATGCACGTAACTTAAGTTACCAGGTCCCTGCAGCACTTAGGCACTAACACACCAGCTCTATGACTGGTGTAAGTCCCTGCAAGCACAAGCCTCGAACACTTATGATATAAAATTGTTCAAGGCTTGTGCAGATGAGGACAGAGCTTGCAGGGATGGAGCAGAGATAGGGACAGAACTTGTGGGGATGGGACGGGGATGGATATAGTTCCCACGGGGACGGGAACAAATTTGTCCCCACAATAGGCTCTATGACATGCCCTCTGGGGGGCTAATTCTAGGTACTTTTTTTTTTTTTTTTTTTTAATAGAATTGCCCACATACTTTTAAAAGTTATTTTTGTTTCATAAGTGTATGCATTGTGAACATAAGGAGTAGCCTAATGGTTTGTGCAGTGGCCTGAGAACCAGTGGAACTGGGTTAGGGTTACCATATGACTCCAGAAAAAGGAGGACGGATTAAGACATTTGGGTTTTACTTCCAAAATAGGGTTTTACTTCCAAAATAGAAGTAAAACCCAGATGTCTCAATCTGTTCTGCTTACTTCCATTGTTTTCAATGGAAGTAAAACCCAAATGTCTTAATCCGTCCTCCTTTTTCTGGAGTCATATGGTAACCCTAACCCAGTTCCACTGGTTCTCAGGCCACTGCACAAACCATTAGGCTACTCCTTATGTTCACAATGCATACACTTATGAAACAAAAATAACTTTTAAAAGTATGTGGGCAATTCTATTAAAAAAAAAAAAAAAAAAAATTACCTAGAATTAGCCCCCCAGAGGGCATGTCATAGAGCCTATTGTGGGGACAAATTTGTTCCCGTCCCCGTGGGAACTATATCCATCCCCGTCCCATCCCCACAAGTTCTGTCCCTATCTCTGCTCCATCCCTGCAAGCTCTGTTCTTAACTCTAAACTGGGTTCCATTCCCACTGCAGCTTTCTGTGACTCTAGGCAATCCATTTGACCCTCCATTTACCAAGATACACAAAGTACCTGTATATAACACATAAACTGCTTTTATTATAACCATAGAAAGGTGGGATATCAAATCCCATCCTCTCCTTCCTTTTCCTTGAACAGGCTGAAACTTTTCAGGAAGGAGTAGGCCTTGATGATTCTTTGAGTCTGTCTCAGCTTTTACTGACTACAGTTCTATGCTTTCTCTCACTCCTCAACCCCCCCCCCCCCCCCCACCACCACCACTACCCCCAAGATGCCGCCACTACAGGTTATCTACTAGTCTGCCTAAAGATAAGCCAGCTCTGAAAAGAACAGGGTATATGGCAGCAGAAAAGGACTTCCTAGCCCAGCCAATTTGTCCAGTTTCTCCTGCACAATATGTCACTCAGAGCACAATCTAGAGGTGGATGAGAGACGCAGCTGTCAAGAGCAGAAAGCCCCTTGGAGGCAGAAAAAATAATTGAAATGCAAGCATGTGGAGGCAGCAGATGAAACACACAAGATACACAAAGTAGCTCTCTTCCTACTAATTGGATTGGGATGCTGAGTGGGGAGAAGAAAGGAAAGGTCTGCTGGGGATCCACACTCATCTGTGGGAGGACAGATGAGTGTGGATCAAGGTGGAGTTGAGTGCATGGAAACAACTTTTTCTGTGCTGGCCACTAAAATACTTATCTAGTTATGCTCTGGTGTCAGCAGAGACCCTGCTTGATCTCTGGTGTTTTGCCTCTTTCTCCTGCTCTCTTTATCTGTCCTCACATGTTTGAATTATGTAGCTGCTTTGGTTGCTTATACCTTTTGCTGAAGGCAAACAGGGTAGGATGAATGGATCAGTGGCGACACCTACTGTGCAATGCTATACATGCACCATGTAATTCTCAAAATTGAATCCTCTACCACACCATTTAATGTACACGAATCACTGTTATGTAATTTATCTAGATAATCTTTATTACGCAATTCTTTTGGTAATTCCTATAATTTGTATTCCGCCTTGAACAATAGATAATGTATAATGTATTCGAAATTAATTTTCCTATGAACTGTTTTCCTACCTTCTTCTACTCTATGTTTATAACCTAACTAATTTATTTTTCTCAAGTACTTTAGCAAGAATGTGAGCCTTTGGGACAGTCAGGGAACTCTAAGTACTTTCTCTTCATCTTAATTAATCTTACTTATTGCATTTCTTCTGTTTCTACTGTAAACCGCTTAGAACCTCAAGGTACAGCGGTATATAAGAAATAAAATTATTATTAATTATTATTATTATATTAACTAACGACCATACTACAGTACAAGTAAAGCTGAAGGACTCAACCAGTAAGGATTTGTGGCTGTCAATAAAACCCTCTTTTTGAATTGTGACAAAAATATATAAAATAGGCTATGGGGCTCATAATCGAAATGGAAAAACTTCTAAAAATTGGCCTAAATCGTCACTTGGACAATCAGTAAGACAAGTGCTTATAATTGAACCAGGTTTTAGAGGTACAGTCAAACCTCGGTTTGCGAGTAACGCGGTTTGCGAGTGTTTTGCAAGACGAGCAAAACATTTTCGCAAATCGTGACTCGCAAACCGAGCATTGACTCAATTTGCGAGTCCCCCCGCCCGCGAACTGGCATCTCCACCCCCCTTCCACACCTGCAAACGCCACCCCCCCTGCAAACTGGCATCGCTCCCCCTCTCAAACTCTAATCTCCCCCCCCACGTGAACCGGAATCCCCCACCCACCCAAAGTGAAGGCTTACCCCCAATCTGGAGGTGCCGGTGCCCGAAGATTGTGCTGCTTGCCAGACTAGGCCTTGAGCATCTGTGCATGCTCAAGGCCTTCTGGCTCTCGTTCTGTCCGAGAATCTCAGAGAGAGGCTAGAGCCAGAAGGCCTAGATGTAAATGCTATTCTATAAATTGTGCCTAACTTTAAGCATGGTTTATAGAACAGTACTTTTTTCGGTGCCAATTTTTTTAGATACAATATATAGAATTTAGGGCTCCTTTTACAAACATGCGCTAGTGTTTTCAGCGAATGCACCGGATTAGCGTGCGCTACCTGAAAAACTACCGCCTGCTCAAGAGGAGGCGGTAGTGGCTAGCGTACGCGGCATTTTAGCTCACGCTATTCCGCGCGTTAAGGCCCTAACGCACCTTTGTAAAAGGAGCCCTTAGTCTTCAACATCTAAAATGCAATGTTCAATTCAAAGTCCCCTTCTGGGGGTAAACACATCAAACATTTCTGACTTACGTGCACGCATGTTCCTGCAGCTTCAGAAAATGAATACAGACCCCTCCATTCAGGCAGTAATCATCAAAGGGTGGGAGGCAGATTCCCAGGAAGTTGCCTTGTCCTGATGTGGCGGGATAGTTGGTACTGACCGGAGCGGGAATGGAAATTTCTGGATCATTTCATACAGATACACAAAAAGTTCATTAAAGTTTAGAGCTGGACATGGGACTTTCAGAAATAAAGCTAGGAAAGTAAATATATTTTGGTATCATTGAGCGTGTCAGACTGATTTTCCAAACAATTTCTTCCTCTACCCTTATGAAGACTGTAAACTGCCTTGAAGGTCTGTCCAAAAGGTGGGATAACAAATTCAAGTAAACTTGTATGACTGTAATTTTGCTTCATACTGAACCCAAATTCACACTTTATGTTTCAAAAATGTGAACAGAGCTGCTTCTGGCGTGGAAAGCAGACCCGGATTTAAGCATAGACAACAGCCTGATCCTGTCCATTGAACTCAGTGCTGTGAGTCCCATAATGCACCAAGATTGGGTAGTCTGAAATCCAGGACTGTCCCAAAATTTCCAGCCTGGATCTGGATAACTTGGCATCTCTAAACAGATCTCGCATCCAAAAGGTTCAGCAATGACAAGCATGTCACGGTACTGTAAAATTAAGAGACCAACCACACCAGGTGGCGGCAACCTCATTTCTCAAGGGTCAAACCCTGTCAGTTTTCATGATTTCCCCAATGAGTATGCATGAGATTTATCTGCATGTACTGCCTCCGTTGTATGCAAATAGACCTCATGCATATTCATTGGGGAAAACCCAACTGGGTTGAGGCCCTTGAGGACCGAGGCTGCCCACCCCTGGACTATACTGAACTGTAATGCCCTGCAATTAGACTAGAGCAGTGCAAATCAATCCAGTCCTCTGGGCACCCTCAGGTTTTCAGGATATACACAATAAATATGCATGAGATACCTTTGCATACCAAGAAGGCAGTGAATGCAAATCCAGGGAATGCAAACCCCCAACTCTAATCACCATACAATTATACACTTGGCACTTACTTTCTCCATACAGTGACTCGTGCTTATTCTTTTATATTTAAATACTGTTTAAGCACATTATGATTTTAAATATAGCAGAACAGAAAAGGTATGATGGTATACAACCAATCATATTCACAGAAGTGGGAAGGAGAGATTATCCTAAGTAAAAAGGCTTTCAGGGAAGAGTCAAAACCAGGGCTTTTATAATGGGGTACTAAGTGGTACCGAGTACCAGCACCTTTTCCATTGTGTCCCAAGTATTAATAAAAGAGCTTGGGTTCTGTACAGTCCATGCTGCCTTTTCATGGATTCTGTGGCTGGTTGCAGGGGCCCTGGCTACTGGGGGGGGGGGGGGGGGGAGGTCCCTCAGGGATCACCCCACTCCTGAAGAATGGCCTGGAATTTGAGTACCGGCACCTTTTTTGCTAGAAAAAAATGCACTGGTTTAAACATAAAGATTACAATTTCTAGAAGCCCAAGAAAGGCTGTAAGTATAGGCACTAAGGGGTGGGGTTTATGATAGCAAGGTGCAGGGATAGGGTTACTATATTGCTCCAGAAAAAGGAGGATGGATAACATAACATCGTACTTATAAACCGCATAACCGTAAGTTCAATGTGGCGAACAAATGATTAAAAATAACATAACCTAAGGATGATTTAAATTAGTTCATTAAGGGCTCCTTTTATCAAGCCGTGATAGCGGGGTTAACGCGTGTGACTTTTCATCACGCGCTAACCCTTGCGCTGGCCATAAACTACCGCCTGCTCAAGAGGAGGCGGTAGCGGCTAGCGCAGCCGGCGGTTTAACGCATGCTATTACGTGCGTTAAAACGCTAGCGTGGCTTGATAAAAGGAGCCCTAAATATTTTGAAAAAAGATGAGCTTTCAATTGAGTTCTAACGTATGCAACAGTGGCCTAAATTCCCTGTCGTAGAAAGCAGCCTGAAATGCTAGTGTATGTTCCAAGGATTTCTTGCTCTTACAACCATCGATCAGTCCTCTTTTTTCTAGAGCCATGTGGTAACCCTATGCATAGAGATTCCAAGCATTCACTGAAAGGGAGAATCAGTAGACTATAGGGTTACCATATGGTTCCAGAAAAAGGAGGATGAATTGAGACATTCGGGTTTTACATGTTGACCGTCTTCCCTATGGCTGATGGGATCTTTCAACAGGACAATGCTTTATGTCATACAACCAAAATTGTTCATGAGTGGTTCGCAGAGCATGACCAAGACTTCCAGCTACTGGCCTCTGAATTCCCCAGACCTTAACCCAATCAAGCACATTTGGGACCACCTCAATTTACATGCTTGATGACTGGATCCACCACTGTGTACCCATCCGAAACTGTCAGATGCACTGTAGTCTGCATGGCTCTAGATACCTCTAGCAACCATCTCGCATCTTATTGAGTCCCTCCCATGGTGTCTGGCTGTCGTTCATGCTGCCAAAAGCGGTTACTCTGGATATTAGCAGGCGGTCATAATAATGTTACTTGACCATGTTGATTATGCATAGCTGTGAGTATTATCATACCCTTTAATTTACAGGGATGTCAAAGTCCCTCCTCGAGGGCCGCAATCCAGTCGGGTTTTCAGGATTTCCCCAATGAATATGCATGAGATCTATTTGCAAGCACTGCTTTCATTGTATGCTAATAGATCTCATGCATATTCATTGGGGAAATCCTGAAAACCCGACTGGATTGCGGCCCTCGAGGACCGACTTTGACACCTGTGCTTTAATAGATCCAAATATGCAAAACATTTGAAGTATGAAAGTAAACTTTCTGAATTTGTCTCCATCCTTAAACTCAGATAGATATTCCAAGTAGAAAGAATAAGTAGGAATCCACTAGTAGACATATGAAAAAAGGCTGAATTTGCAAAACATGAGAAAAAATATCTTCAAAGAATTAGATCAGCAAATTAGTAAAAACAAGTGGCAAATGCAAGATCCATGTATTGATCAAAACCAAACACATGAAGAGACAAACTGAAACTGAAGGATTAGAAATTGATAGATAAATCCCAGGAAAGTAAATTATGTATGAGATAGTTCACAGCAAGAATAGAAAAAACTAGGAAAACAGACATCTATAGATTCTATAAGGGAAAAGCTAGTAACAGTTATTCATCTCATAGGCTATGAGAAAAAAAATTCATTACAGAAAAACACAATACAATGGCACATCTCATTCATTGAAAGCTTGTCAATATCATAACATCACTGTACCATAAAAGCATTAGAGTAATGATCTTAAGAGAAGTATGGATAATGAAAAAAACCCATTATGATCACCTGAGACATTTCCATTCCAACTAATAAAATATTTAGTGGAAAGAAAACTGGACATACCAGTAAAGGAAAAAAAAACAACCAAAACATGAGAATGGCATATCACAAGAAGGGAGAGACGATCCTCAAGAAATGCAGTCAGAGAACAAGAAAATGAGACAGAAAGACACCAATATTTTCCATATTAAAAGCAATTCCCAAGCACACCTTGATAGGATGTCTATACAACATAGTAACATAGTAGATGATGGCAGATAAAGACCTGTATGGTCCATCCAGTCTGCCCAAGAGTCACATTCATGTTTGAGGCAGTAATTGAGGCCAAAGCTTGTGATCATGCAACCCCTTTATTGATCAAACTTCATTGGTTACCTATGTATTACAGATGCAGGTTTAAAAAACTATTCCCCTCTTCTATGAAACTGCGCTAATAGGAACTCTATGAGCGTCAGGAGCAGCATAGGCCATTCAGCGCGGCTCCCCAAGCTAGGAACTGCTAGTGCAGTTTCATAGAAGAAGGGGAATGTTTAATGCTTAAAGCATTGCACTCAGGAACACCTTCTTACCTTGCAGATGTCACTATTCCCTGAACTCCTATGTGTGCCCTTCGCTCTCTAGACTCCTATAGATTTTTATTTATCTCCATCAATTTGGAACAGTTTACCTGCCTATATACATTCATAACTAGCCTAACCAAAAATTTAGGGCTCCTTTTACTAAGCCGCGCTAGTGGGGTTAATGCGCGTGACATTTCATCACGCGTTAACCCCCGTGCTGGCCTAAAACTACCGCCTGCTCAAGAGGAGGCAGTAGCGGCTAGCGCGGCCGGCGGTTTAGCGCGTTAAACCGCTAGCGCGGCTTGATAAAAGGAGCCCTTAAAGCTTTACTGAAGGCCTATTTCTTTTTTTTTCCCCAAAATTGCATTGAATATTCCCTTATCTCATTTAATTTTTTGATTAGCAGACTGGACCAGCTGTGTGGAAAATAACACAAGGGATGAAACAAAATGCTTTAAATTTATAGATATGATTATTTTTTTATTCTATCCTATCACAAATTTGGATTCTTTTTAAATTTAATTTTAGTTTGTTGTAAGCCACTATGACCTTTTTATAATTTAGCAGGATATCAAGTAGTTTTAATAAACAATTATTCACTTACTTGCTAAGATCCACCATAAAATGTTTCCCCCTCTCCTCTGAGTCAAGACCTTCACTCAGAGTATATGAACGTGATAACAAAAAAAAAAAATAAAAAATTTCTTGCTCCTGATCCATGTTACCACATATTTGACACAGGCCAGAGAAGTCCACTTGACAATGGCCACAGTGCCCTCCTCCCTCCCCCCGGAATCGTTGTCTAAGCTAACTCCATCCTATCCTGATCCATCTTGCCACATACACGATCCAGACCATAGAGGTACCCATACCGTTATCTTACAGTACTATATTATTTGGAACCTCATTCATGACTAAATACTCACTTAAAAGATATAAGGATAGTCTCCTTCTAATTATGACTGGAGTTGCCTTACAAATGATAATGAGGAATTGGAAACAATGGCATCGATTAAATTTATCGTTTTGGTAGGAGACTCTTTGTTTGTACTATTGGTTTGAGAAAATATTAGCAGAGGAAGTAGCCATGAAATTTAAAGAGATTCGGGGACCATTGGAATCTTATATAAAAGATCTTTAATAAAATTCACATGATCCTGTCAACTTTGAAATTTCCAGGTTGTGGGAAAGAGGGTGGGGATGGGAGGGAGGGTGGAAAGGTAGAGAAAAGACTTATGGTTTCAGAATATAAGTGCTTTTATGTATTTATTGTAATGTACTGTATTTCTTGCACTTTCTGTATGATGTTCTATAAATTTAATAAACTAACAAAAATGAAAAAGGGAACAAAAAACAAAATGAAAATGCCTTTAAACCTCGAAGGTGCTCAGAACCAATATATGGTAAGAAAGTGACCAAACCAGAGCAGAAACCCCTGTAAGGACTTTCAGAGTCTATCATTGCACCATCCTCAAACAGTAGAAAGGTATTTAAATTTTGGTGAATGTCTTTTTGTACTATTTTACTTCTTTTTTCTATTAAATGTCCATTTAAAATGTCCAAAGCTTAAGTGAAAACTATGATCCTCAAAATAGGCAAAACTTAACTGTGAGTGTTTAGGAATCCAACTTGCTACAGCAGGTACAGGTGGGTCCTAATGCGTTTCGCCGACAAGCTTCTTCAGAGAACCCCCATGCTGGATGGAACATCAAGTTCAACAACTTCCTGAATCTTCATTTCTAGACCGATTGCATTTCCTGAGAATTCCATCTGGGATTGGCTTCACTGTCGGGGCTGCCACTTAAGCACCACTCCTGCCCATCACAATGAAGTTCTAGTTCTGTAGAGTTTTGTGTCATTACTATCCTGTTTTTACTCAAGGATCCTTTGCATCCAGTGTTGTAGTAAGGGGGGGAAGGGGCGGTCTGCCCTGGGTGTCATCTTCATGGGGGCGCCAGTTCCAGTCCTCCTCTCCACCTTCCCCGCTCCTTCCCTGACCCCCACTACCCCACGTGCATGCCGCTTCCCTTTCCCGTACCTCATTAACAATCGCAGCATGAGTAGCAACTCCAATCTGCTGCTTGCACCAGCGTCAGCTCATTCTCCAACGTCACTTCCTGGACCTGCGCCTAGGAAGTGATATCAGAAGAAGAGCCGATGCCGGTGCGAGCAGCAGATTAGAGTTGCTGCTTGCGCTATGAACATTAATGAGGTATGAGGGGAGGGAAGGGCGTGCGGCAGGAGGGGGCAGAGAAGGAGCGGATGTGGGGAAGAAGCAGAGAAGAGGGTGAGAAGAAGGGGCGCCGCCACCCCGGGCGCCTCTCACCCTCGCTACGCCACTGTTTGCGTCTATCCCAAGCATTTTTTAACTCCTTCATTGTTTTTATTTCTACCACCTCTCCAAGGAGGGCATTCTAGGTATCCCCCCACCCTCTCCATAAAGATTTATCTCCTGATGTTTCTCCTGAATCTACCACTCCGCAATCTCATTTTATATCCTCTAGTGTTACCGTTTCACAGTATCTTGAAGAGATTTGTTTGAGGTTAGTACCCTTTTAACTATTTAAATGCCTGTATCAAATCTCCTCTATCCCTTCTTTTCTCTAGGGCAGTGGTTCCCAAACCTGTCCTGGAGGACCCCCAGGCCAATCGGGTTTTCATATATGAGAAAGATTTGCATATAATGGAAATGACAAGCATGCAAATCCACACCATGCATATTCATTAGGGCTATCCTGAAAACTGGGGATCCTCCAGGACAGGGCTGGGAACCACTGCACTAAGGTATTCAAGCATCTTCTCGGAGCAATCCAGATATCATTTTTGCCACCTTCCTCTGAACAGCTGCAAGTTTTCTTACATTCTTAGCAAGATATGGCCTCAAGAACCGAATACAATAATCCAAGTGGAGCCTCACAGACATTTTGTACAGGGGCACAAATTACTCCCTATGCACCTCTGGACAAAAGCTCTCTTTTGCACGATACAAGTACTACGGTGAGTTGTAGTAGTGCATTTGAGAGATTGAGCTTATACTCCATATACCCTGACATAGGAGTGAGGTTCATTACTGTCATGGTATGAAGAAAATTATTCTATTCAGAGACATAGGCCCCAAGAGAGACCATTTAAAGTGATAATACTAGGAGAAAGTCACCATGGAGGGGGGTTAATCTATAATGAGATGCCTACTTCTAGGCAGCAAGAAGAAACATAAATAATGATATTCTAGTCATTTGTGCATGTAAGTGGCCATTTCTGTGTGTAAATGACCTCTTATAGATTACCAACTAGCAGAAAATTACATGGCAAGCTTGGATGGTACATATTTTGCCAGTGGGCATGTGCATGGGCAGAGTTTGGGCAGAACATGAGAGGAGCACATGTGTGCAAATTACAGGAAACTATAATTTATGTATTTATATATACATCTAGGCATGGTCATTTACTATCTATAAGGCTGGTGTAACTAGTCAAGCCAAGATGCATTCTCTTGCCTCTTGTGTTCTCTAAAGAAAAATAGCTGCTTTAATCTTTATACAATAGCCTTAGAATATGCACTGTAATCAGCACTTCCAGTAGTTGCCCTCTCTGGAACTACTTGAAATAGTATGATAGTTGGCACTACTTTATGGTGCTTAACAATGGCGCTGCAAGGGGGTGGCAGATCTCCCTGGGCACCGGCACCTCTCCCCCCTCCTACCCCCCATCCCCCATGCCATGCTTGCACCCTACGTTCACTGTACCTCTTTAAAATCTTCACCAGTGAGAACAATTACTCTAGGCTGCTGTTCGAGCTGGCCTGGCTCCCTCTGAAATCACTTCCGGGTTGTGGGGCCAGGAAGTGATGTCAGAGGGAAAGTCAGCGCGAGCAGCAGGCCAGAGAAGCTGCTTGTGCTGCTGAAGATTTAAAGAGGTGCAGGGGTGGGAATGGAGGATGTGAGTGTGGCATGGAAGGAGTGGTGGGGGGGGCAGAGAGGAGGGCACAGGGGGCTGCCGCTACCCCGTGCGCCTCATACCCTCGCTACACCACTAGTGCTTAACATATCTCCTTCCACCTTTCAGTGTAAGTTTAAACAAAGCCCATAAGATGAGAACAGTGTCAAGGGGTGAATATGAGTGTGCTTGCTGTTTTGGAGTTATGTTGAGAAGAACCAAATGCGATGCGTATTTAGTTTGGGGCTTCTTCCTTTTCAATAACAGCAAGGCGTACCGTTTGTAACTCAACATCTTGGACAATATAAGTTACTCCCATTTTTCTCTTTTTCTTCGTACCTTTACATTGAAGACCATCTCCAGTGTAGCCCTCTGAACATATGCAGAGATAACTACCCTCAGTATTGACACAGTCTGCTGAGTTTTGGCTGCACAGGTTACCGTCAATAGAGCACTCGTCAACATCTACAAAACAATAACACAGAAGTCAGCTGTGTAGTCACTGAGAAAAAAAGACCAGAAAATATTAAAAGATAAAGTCAAGCAGATATTAGGGGGTTATAATGGGTACAAGTGGATCAATTTTTCACTCCATCAAAAATTACAAAGACTAGGGGGACACTCGAAGTTCCAGTGAAATAATGTTAAAACCAATCGGAGGAAATATTTTTTCACTCAGAGAATAGTTAAGCTTTGGAATGCATTGCCAGAGGCTGTGACAAAAGCGGATAGCATAGCTAGTTTTAAGAAGGGTTTGAACAATTTCCTGGAGGAAAAGTCCATACTCTGTTATTGAGAGAGACACGGGGGAAGCCACTGCTTGCCTTGGATTGGTAGCATGGAATGTTGATACTCTTTGAGTTTTGGCCAGGTACTAGTGACCTGGATTAGCCACCATGAGAACGGGCTACTGGGTTTGATGGACCATTGGTCTGACCCAGTATGGCTATTCTTATGTTTCAGTCAAAACCAAAGGCATCATACTAATGATTCAGTCTTTTATGTCTGCCTTCGAAGGGTATGAAAATTGATCCACAGCAGAACAGAAAATCTCTTATATTCTTACTATCTCCTTGAAAGGAACAGAGCTTTCTACTTTGAGAGATTTATTTATGATGATGATAGCATGTCATGAAAACTGTGCTAGAATCAGTTGAACATTCATTGCTTTATTTTTCATAATCATAATAACAAAAATCTGAATTTAGATTACAAGCAGTCTTTAACCCTTTAATTGTCAGATGGTAAAACAGCTGCTTTAAGTAACTTGATGTTGAACGAGAGCAACAGTGCCAAGTAATAGGCATTTGGAAATGCAGATCTCCCATAAGAGCCATAGAAGACACATGTTGCTTCTGAGCAACAATGCCAAATAAAGAGCTATAAGGCAATGAACCAAACTTGGCCTGTCTGAAATTTTTTCTTCTTTAAATGCTATTAAAATTATACTCACATTCCATAATGGGGGTCATTCAATAACAGCTTACATTTAAGCACTGAATGGTACCTATGTGGCACCTAATGTACAAAGGAAATGAGGCATCTACTTTGTTTTATAACAGTGATCTCCAGGGCAGGATTAATTCTTCGAGTGCCCCTAGGAACTGGGCCCCTGCCCCCACCCCACCTTCATGTCAAACTCATTCTGGACATCAATCAGGTCTACAACTAGAATTTTTCACATTGTTCAAATGCATTGTAAAGCAGTACTACTATCCAAAACATAAACATAAGTCTATATTAATAACCAAGTCTGCATATCCTCTCAATTGCCTCACTCTAAGTCGTCCAACTGTAACCCATATGCATATATAAACAACCAAATCTATAACACCTCTAGTACGTTCCACTCCATGTATGTTAACTTGTAATGAAACAAGGCAAGCAATCCACCAAAGAATTCAACGTAGAACAAAAGAAGATCGGCATACAATAAGGAGATTCAAATAAAGTTTATTCAAGGTGCTCCCAAGAACCATGCCCGATGGGTTTCGCCAAACATGGCTGGTGAACGCTAACAGAAAACCATGGACATCTAGAGACTTGTGTTCCCCTTTGTGCTTTCGGATTTCAATTTTGTCTGTCGAACACCGGTCCTTTTACTTGGTTTGTGTTTCCTCTTCTCTATAGTCCACTGCACCGACCAAAAGACTACTCTGTGAACCTACTTGTTACTCTAATAGGACTAGCCATAACATCTGAAGTTGTCATACAGGGTTGTATGCACTGTTTCATGTACATATTTGGGGGTTGGGAGGCAGGTCAGTGACCACTGGGGTAGTGTGAGGGGTCATGTCTTCATCCCTCCATTGGTCATCTTGTCAGTATAGGTACCTTTTTGGTACTTATTCATTACTGAAACAGGTTTAGCTTCAAGTCTTTTATGAAAGACTCACTGAGGAAATTAAAAAGTTATGGAATAGTAATGCCCATTACAGTATATTCCTATAACTTCTTAGGTAGTAGAAGTAGTAACACTGAAAGGATAAACTATGTGCTGAACAGATTTCACAGTGTACAATGGAGTTCTGATATTATGTTTTCAACCATACTATTGAACTAATAAAAATATAATAATAACTACCTGAAGGTCCTCCTCAGGCCTACCTTTAACAGCCCTAGTGGCCTCTTCAGGGCAGGACCTATCCCAATCACTTCTGCCCTTGCTGGTTTCCTCCATAAAATGGCTTCCAAGAAAGTGGCTGTGACTAGAATAGCTCCTATCCTGAAGAGGCCACTGTTTCACTAGCGTACTTAAAGGTAGGCCCAGGAAGGACCTTCAGGTTACTGTAGAGGGTGTGACCTACTTGGCGACACCTGCTCAGTTCCGGTGGATGGGGGAGGGTTTGGCCTGCCTGACCTGTCAGGACCTGGTCTCTGCTGGGGGTGGGGAGTTTTGGTTTCGGACAAAAATGTACTTGCATTTTTGACCGAAACACAACCTCAGATTTTGGGACAGTTTTGGTGCTGAGACCAAAATTCAGTCAGCCTCTAGTGCACCTTCATTTTGAAAACTGGTAGAATGTTCACAGGCAGAATGTATCTGCAGATTTTTCACATGTAGATAATTTGAAAAAGTATCCCTTATGTATGCTTTCTATACTCATTTTGAATGTACCTTTGATATACAGAATATGCATTTTTATTCACTATATTATCATAATAAAAATAATATTGAACTTGAAAATGTATCCCTTAAAACGTAGAGCTTTTTTTAAGCACATCTAAATTGAAAATTTTTTAAAGTGCCACTCTCTATTCATATCTCAGTTTACCATTTCTTTGCTTTGTTATTTCATTTCTATGTTGTGAAATGCAACCTTTTAGAAAACATATCTCCCTCTCCGAGAGCAAAGTTTTAAAAATGTAAAATTGAATCACAGATATACGAGCATTTCACTGCAAATATATATGTATACACTTTACACTGTTACCATCACATGATGTGCCATCCCCAGTATATCCTTCCAAACACCGGCATGTGTCACCATCATCAGATGAGACACATAGAGCATTAATGTCACAGTCTGACACTGCACAATCATCCTGACCTGTGAAGAGAACACATCAGCATTAAAGTCTCCCTTTTTCCATCCAACAAAGATTCTGATTCCTTTCTTTTCTGAAAGAATTTATGTCTCCCCTATGTTTAACCCTTTTCTTGTCCTTTCTTTGCTATCAATAGTGTAGTTCTCCCTTAATTCCTTTTGTTCCTGTTTTGTTTAGTAATTTTGTTTTGTTTTGAGTTTGCTGGTTTTACTTTATGGGCCTGTTTTTACAAAGCCGCGCTAGCAGCTGCGCTGCGGTAATGGCCCCGAAGCCCATAGAGATATAAAGGGCTTCAGGACCGTTGCCGTGCGGCTTCATAAAACAAGGGGTATGTTTTTAGTCTTGTTACTCACATTATGTTATCCCCTTTTAATGTTTTGTAAACCGCTAAGAAGTTTTGATTTGGCGATATAACAAATTTTTAATAAACTTGGAAACTTAGTCCCTAATGCACATTAGGGAGTAATTTTATAAGAAGCCGCCTAGATTTAGACACGTTAATAACTGCTATTCTAGTCATTTGTCAATCAGCAGAAAAAAGCAATGAAACCTTGCAAAAGGCCACAAAGAAAGCTTTATCACTTCATAGAATTACCCACTAGCCTCCAGATTCTTTAAATGGCGACCAAATTTGGGTACCGATTTCAGATCCCTGCGAAACCTAATTGGTTAGCATGTCATTAGAAATCAATTATTGATGTTAATTGGCACTAACTAGGATTTGTCTGGGCACTCTTCTATAACAAAGTGCACCTAAATTGTATCACATGCAACTCTAAAGGGGCGTGGTTATGGAAGGGGCATGGATGGGTCAGGGGCGTTCTCAAAATTTAGGCACAGCGCTATTTGTGTTATTAAGTGGGTGTCATTTGTGCACGCATTTGCCATCAGTCGGGTGTGAGGATACATACCAGATTTCAGCAGGTGTAAGTCCTCATTAGTGCTGCCTGATTCGGGAAAAAAAATTTTTGATTCAATTTGATTTTCCTGCCCAATTGGGTGTTTTTTTCAAACATCCTGGTGGATTTATTTTATAGCCTCTTCACCCCCCTTTGCCTTCTCCTAACCACACTGGCGCTGTAGTGTAAACAAAATAAACAAACAAAAAAGACTTTTCCTCTCTCTGTTAAATCCTAACTCACGTTTGCGATCTAACACCAGCTCTGTCAGGATACATTTTCAAATCTGACATACTGTAATCACAAAACAGAAAATAAAATTATTTTTTCTTCTTTTTGTTGTTTGGTCATTATTCAAATCATGTTGGTTCCTTCCTTATATCACAGATCACATCTTCATCATACTCTATACCTAGCCCTTTCTCAGTCTCTATAGCATGGTTCATAGTCTCATAGCACTGCCGCTCTAACACTTCAATTGTCTTCATCATATTTTCACCCACTGCCCCACATCCCATTTTTACAAGCTCATCATCTAAGACTTACCGACATGTGTTCTCTGCCCTTTCCAAAATGTTGATGTAGCCATATTCTGCAGGCTCTGGACTGGAGCAATGAATATACTTTCTGGGTCGAGAATATAGTACTTCCTTAACTTTTTCAGCAGTCAGCCGGAGGGAAGGTTGCAGGATTATATCTGGACTGGCTGGGACTTGAACACCCTTCTCCCATTCTTGCTGAGAATCTGGAATTTTCATGGCACAAAGGTCTTTCCAGAATACCTCTGCGGGTCTCTTTTGTTCATTTGCTGAGGATTTTGACTTGCTCCTGTGTTTAACACAGGAAGAAAAAGAAGCAAATTCTTTCCCCTTTTACTAAACTGCACTATCAGCTTTTAGCGCCAGGAGCCGTGCTGAATGCTCTGCGTTACTCCCGACGCGCATAGAGTTCCTATGAGCGTCGCGAGCAGCGTGGAGCATTCAGCGCAGCTCCCGGCCCTAAAATCCGCTAGTGCGGTTTAGTAAAAGGAGGCAGCACTTAACTGTTGCTGAAATTCCAGTGGCGTTTCATTCTGACGCATCCTGGGCTCTTAGCAGGACAGAGCACGAGAGTAATAATCTTCACCACATCCGGACCACAGCAGGGGCCGAAGCGAGAGGTCATGGTGACGCCAGAACAAATGGATGCAGGGTGCACACAGAAATCACCTGTCTTGGTTACTCCGGGCCGGTGGCAGTAAATGAGAGTCTGTTCCTGGTCTAGACAGAGGCCTAACTAGCAGCAGGAAGGTACGTTTTATAAAAATGTAATTAAAAAAACAGTGATAGCGAAAGGAGAAAAGCCCTATTGCAATCTGAAGGCATGGAGAGGAGGGTCAGTCACCGAATTGGCCAGGCCAATTTAAAAAAAAAAATGAATCGATTCAAATCGATTCTCCCGAAGTGAATCAGTGAATCGGCAGCACTAGTCCTCATGCACAAAGTTAGGCACTGGAATCGGTGCTAAGCTCTATTCAATAAGAGGTGCTTGGACTGGATTGCTCTTTATAGAATATTAGTTTAACGGGGATCTTTCTGACACCTAACTTTGGGCACCGTTTACTGAATCTGGCCCATTGTGTATAAAATGAGTTTTAACATGCAGTGGCGTAGCGAGGGTGAGAAGCGCCCCTCCCCCACAGATCCAGGGGGGCCTAGTGGGCCAGGATATCCTTCCCTTCTCCCTACCCTGTTGTGAAGCCCCCTCACCTTCTATAATGTAAAGGGGTCGCCTGTGTGGCAGCAATTCTCTAGCGCTGCTTGTAGATTCACCAGCACTATTTCCCTGCTGTGGTTCCCCCCCCCCCCGTCCCCACACACAACTTCCTGTTTCCACTTAGGCAGACTGTAATAAGGGAACAGCTCTGAGGAAACTGCAAGCAGCGCTAGAGAATTGCTGCCATACCAGCAAATCCTTTGCATTTTAAAAGGTGAGGGGGGCATTGGAATGGGGTGGGTAGAAGGGGGAACATCCCAGCCCACAGGGACCATTGAAGCAGCTGATTTTTAAATGATGGGGGGGGGGGTGAAGGGAGAGAGGGAGAAAAAATGTAGAGGGAGGGCATTTAGTGGGTGGGAAAATCGAGGAAGGAGAGGAATTTGCCCCCCCCCACCTTAATTTCCGCCCTGGGCCCCAGCATGTCTAACATCGGCCCTGGTTAACATCATAGCTGCCATCTTTCAAATGCCAAGCAACACCAAAAATTACCACAGTTTTGCTGCTACTGTGGGTTGACTTTTGCTGTTAACACACATTGGGCCAGATTTGATAAATGGTGCCAAACATTCAGTGATGATAAAATTCAGCACACAAAGCATTGAGTGCCAAATAGGCACTAAGCTTTGGACATGAGCTCATACACCAGCTGAAACCTGGTGTAAATCCTGGTGCACAAACTGTGAGTGTGGATCCTCATTATTCTGTCACACTGCACACATCTTTTGTGAACACCTCTGGCTCACCCATGCCTCTCCCATACCCACATCTCCTTTTCAGTTGCATGTGATCCAATTTAGGTGCCCAGTATTCCAGAATAGTGCATAACCACACTGGTGCCCAAATCATAATTAGTACCAATTAAAATGCTTCTTAGAACATTAGAACATAAGATTAGCCTTATGGAATCAGACAAATGGTCTATCTAACCCAGTAGCCCGTCCTCATGGTAGCCAATCCAGGTCACCAGCACCTAGCAAAACCCCAAATAGTAGCTCCAATAATTAAATCATTGGAGCCCATTAATTAATTATTTTCGTCATCGATCTAGGATTCGCACCCAATTTTGGGCAACCTTTATAGAATCCAGCAGATTACCTGTACAACCTTAATGTAAGTTACTGATCTGGGAGCCTAACTCATAAATAATGCTGGACAGGCCATTACTGCTCTTTCAGTCATCAGAATCCAATTTGCCCTGATCAAACTCCTTGATGTGATGGATAAAATCCACCTTTAGAGAATGATTAGAACCTCAGTTCCATTAGAATGGGAACTCACCTGATACCATTATCTCTGCAACCAATGGGTGCTTGGGGTGTGTCTCTTTTCTGTTCTCTTGCATGTATATGCCGCTAGGTGAGGAGCTGAGAGAAAAGGCTTCATAGAGTGCTGTTGTATTCTGCGGTGCCTCCTCATCATGTTGAAATGTACTTACTGGATCAATGGACGAATAAAATTTAGATTACTAAGCCTGGACAGTGATCCTAATTTTCATAATTGCAGCTTTCAATTTTTACATTCACAATTTCATGACCAGATGAAAACCACGAAACCAGTTAATCTGAGTAGAGAAACTCACCTCAATCAGATTTTATCAATATCAGTAAATAATAACCCATAAAAAAAAAAATCTAGGTAAGAAGTAAGATTTAGAGTCATCAGCCCATCTCCAAACTGTTTCCAAATAGAAGGTTATATTCTTTCAACAGGGGGTTTCTTTTAGACCAGAGAGACTGGGTACTAACAAGGCTATGCCAACAGTATGGGCTCCTATTACTAAGGTGCGCTAGCGTTTTTAGTGCATGCACAAAATTCCCACACGCTAAACTACATGGTACGCTTCTAGAATAACGCCAGCTCAATTCTGGCGTTAAGGTCTAGCACGCACAGAAATTTAGTGTGCGCTATTCCGCACATTAAGGCCCTAACACAACTTAGTAAAAGGAAGCCCTATGTGACTACTATAAAAACACTGTACAAGGGCTTTTATGAATTGTCGTAAATTGATTTTCTTTTTATAGTCAGCAGGTAGTAAAGAGACCATATTATTATACTATTCGCCCAATAATCAGCACTATCTATCCAGCTCGGAACAGCTCCTGGCCAGCTAAATACAGGTAAGGGACAGGGGACTTGTATACTGCCTTTTTGTCCCTTTGGTATTTCAAAGCGGTGGGCAATAGAGGATTAAGTGACATGCCCAGGGTCACTAGGAGCAGCTCTGGGAATTGATCTCACACTCTCTAGGTGCAGAGGCAGCAGTTCAACCAGTGAGCCACAGCCCTCCTCAGCAAATATTCAGCAGAAGATAGCTAGTTAACGCCGGCTGAATATCCTGGTCGGTGGATTGGCTCGTGACAGGCTATGTTGCGTGAAAAAGGTCGGTCACCAATATTCATTGTCTGACTGACTATATCTAATGGCCAGCTAGACCTTCCTAAAAGGAAGGTCTGTCTTTGGCTGCTATGCCTTAGCTGGCCAGCAGATGAATATGATCTTGGCCAGCTAACTCTTTGACAGCTGCATTTAATCCAGAAATTCGATGCTGGTGGCTAGATACAGCACCGGCATTGAATATTCAGGTTCACCACCAATCACAGGATGTAGCCGGACTGCCTCCTGCGGTCTGAATATCGGCCCCCATATATTTAGTACCACAAACACTACATTTAGCACTACTGAATATACAAATTAATTTAAATGCCAATGTTGATTTAGAAAATTAATCTGTTTATCACTCAAAGATAATAATGAAACTACTCAGAGGTTCTGTAAGACATGTGTTGGGTACCTGGTTTAGCCAAGGGATGTACTACAACCAAGGAGGATGGTCTTCGTATATTCCCCCTCAGACGTATCTTGCTTTTTCCAGTCTTCTTGTCCACTCTCATTAGTGAAGCTTTAGCCCAGTCCGAGAACCAGACATGATCTTCAAACACTGCTATATCAAATGGGTGGCCTGGAAAACATGATGTCCATATACTATAGTGCATCTGAAGAATACTCTCTCTATGCACATGCAAACAGACAGCAACTTCCAAAGGGTAATTTCCTAACAGGGCTCCTAAGCAACAAGGCACAAAGGGGCAATTCTATATCTAGGAGACCCCTTTTAGGTGCCCTGAAACCACTTGGTAAGAGCCTACTCTATAACAGAATCTAGGTGACCAGGTTCTGTTAAAAAACACTAGTTTAACCCGGCATCAGTGTGCCCAATCTTTTACAGCATAATTGCAGGTGCCTAAATGTTCCAAGAATGCACATTAACTCTGAGGATTCTGTAAGCTGCATGTGTAAGTACAGCGCCATCCATGCCCTGCTCATATAAGCGTTCCCCTTCCAGTTGCCGTACAGTGAGAGGCTAGAGAAACTGGGCCTCTTCTCCCTTGAAAAGAGGAGACTGAGAGGGGACATGATCGAAACATTCAAGCTAATGAAGGGAATAGACCTAGCAGAGAAAGAGAGATTGTTCACCCTTTCCAAGGTGGAGAGAACGAGAAGGCACTCGCTAAAGTTAAAAGGGGATAGATTTCATACGGAAGTTCTTCTTCACCCAGAGAGTGGTAGAAAGCTGGAACACTCTTCCGGAGTCTGTCATAGGGGAAAACACCCTCCAGGGATTCAAGACAAGGTTAGACAAGTTCCTGCTGAACCAGAACATACCCAGGTAAGGCTAGACTCAAATAGGACACTGGTATTTGACCTAAAGGCCGCCACGTGAGTGCGATGGACCACTGGTCTTACCCAGCAGCGGTAATTCTTATGTTCTTATAGAAAGTTACCCTTCCAGAATAGCACTTAGGTTCTTCTGCTGCCACTTAATAGCAAAAGGGACAGTACTCTGTACATTTACACACACAAGTAAGCACTCTGTTATGTGCCTAATTGGTGTAATTCTATTTGTGGAACTTATTTAATAAAAGACAACAAATATTTTTTTAAAAAAGATCCAATGTTGACAATTGGATGTGTAGAGGTCTTTATTTTCTTATAGCATGGCCATGTTTCAAAACTTCCAAAAACGTAACAAATTTGGCAAGCTATTGCTCCTATCATAACATAAATTAAATGCAGGTAGGATTATTATGTTATGATAATAGCCCCTTCTGTGGCATGTCTCTTTATGGCTGAGTTTGAGAACAAATTTGTGTACAGCTCTGAATATTTTTATAGGATCTTCACCTGGAAAAGGTTTATTGAAGATATAATCTTTTTTTGGTTGGGCACTGATGTAGAACTCGATCAGTTCATAAGATACTTGAATAGTTGTGACAATAACATTCAATTTAGTGCCAATATAGACAATTCCAGGGTCAGTTTCTTAGACATTCAATTATCATTACATTCAGGCAAATTTGAGTCAACTATTCACAGAAATAGTACTGATAGGAATTTGATACTTCATTATATAAGTTTTCATTCTAAATGACTTAGGGATAGTATTCCCAATGGCCAGTTCCTAAGATTGAAACGTCTATGTTCCTCTTCAAGCGATGACCATGAGTCAGAAATTTCATGAGAGAGGGTATCCTGATTATGCTATCAAGACAGCACGTAAAAGAGCTAACAACGCCAATCGGGATTGGTTATTATTACCTAAAAACACCTCTGAACCATCTAACTCTAGAATAATGTATGTTTTACCATTTTCCAGCTACACCACTCACATACAGAGGATTATTCAGAAACATTGGAACATTTTAAATTATCACCCAGTATTTTCAGATCCTCCGATGTTTGCACACAAGAGGGGCAGAAATCTAGGTGAACAGTTTAATGCTGGCCTTCACACTCAGGTCAATTTGAACTCAAGCAGACACACCTGTTGTGGTAGATGTAAATATTGTTGCTACTCTTTATCTACTGATCACATAGAGATCCCTAATAGTAATAAAATATACATCGCAGGTTATTTATGCGATTTTTTGCCCATGTAAGAAGATTTACATAGGTCAAACTAACAAACCAGAGGCGCCTCTAGTGAATCATTGGCAACAGACCAACCATTCAATAGATGAATTAAGATTCTGTGTAGTCAGGCATTTTGATTTTTATAAACAGGGGGACATTTCTCATATTTTGACATATCATGAACAATGACTGATATTCTCTTGGAACACTGTTGATCCTAACGGACTCAATAAAGAAATTGAATGGACTATACGATAAGAATATCTTTCATTTTAATTCCATTCATACAATTATTACAGTCCCACCTGAACTAACTTTATCTGATCAGTTTATTTAATGACTTAATTGTTGCTAGTATTTACGTCCATACGTCATATGTCAGTCAATCTCTTTAGAGCATGACCAAGCAGTAGGATCCCTTGATTTCGAGTTCCTCCCGCTATGAGTCCTAAGGGTAATTTAAAATTCTGTATAAGAAAGGCTTATTTTTGATGTGGTCTATAAGAATATTATATTATAAGCTTTAGAAGTGAGATGATTTAGTTATATTTAAAACATTGAATATCATTTAAGTAGTTTTGCATTTTGATTTTTATTGAATTTTAGTTTAATCGCTAATCTTCCTCCTGATGAAACAGCCCCACGTGAAACACGATCGGTGTAGAGGAAGTAAGAGTGGAGACAGAGTTTTTACACTGGGATTTATTTAATAGCACAATGATTTCTTTTGGAGCACAATTTGAATGAAAGCACTGGAAAAGACACTATTTGAATTCAAACCAGCAATGTTGAAGTGACTTGAACATTTCAAGCTCAGCGCACCACATACCATAAGATGATTTGGAATTATCTTTTTAGCTAAGTACCTCCTTTGCATTACAATTTTTTGATAATATCAATTTTGAGTTTAATGGATTAACATCTTCATTTTTAGTTATCAGTGAGGCAGGTAGGTAGTAGGGTGCGATGATGTCTGGATAAAACATCATTAGTTTATAACACTGCCGTGTTTGAATGATGTTTTAAACTGAGCACTCAAACACATAAAACATAAAAGATTATTTATTTATAGGGAAGTTTTTTGAATATTTTATTAGCATTGAATTCTCAAGAATTTCTATGATATTTGAAATGCATATATTGATATGGAAAATTTGTCTAGACTTTGGAAGGCAACTTTCATAGAAAGTACATGTAAAATTTGCAAGTACTTTTTGCTGTACATCTACAGTGGGCAGGGGTATTTTTGCTGTGAAAACCTACAAACGCTTTTGGAATCCAAAAATATGTGCTTCTGCCACAGCCCCACCCCAGGAACACTCTTGTAATACGTGTATGCCAGCTTACATGTTGGGCAATTTGCAAAGGATCCATTTTTCTGTATAGAACCCAGTTTAAATATATGGAGAAGTCCAAGCAAAATGCCTTCTTACTGGAAAACGAATGCCCTGAGGGGTGGAACCATGTCTGAGAAGATAACAGTGCCTAAAAAAAGACTAAGGGCTCCTTTTACTAAGGTGCGCTAGTGGTTTTAGTGCTAGTGGTTTTAGCGTGCGCTTAGCGCGTGCTACAATGCCACGTGCGCTAAATGCTAACGCCTCCATAGAGCTTGTGTTAGTATTTTTCATTTAGCACGTGGTTTGCACGTGGCCCTCTTTTACTAAGATGCGCTAATCGATTAGCACGTACTAATCGATTTAGATGCGCTAAACACTAATGCGTGCATGTTAGTCTTTCTCCATGCCCCATTTCTTTCTTTCTTTCTCCATGCCCCCTTTCTTTCTTTCTTTCTCCATGCCCCCTTTCTTTCTTTCTCCATGCCCCCATTCTTTCTTTCTGTCTGTCTTTCTCTCCCCATGCCCCCTTTCTGTCTTTCTCCCGTCTCCCTTCTTTCTTTCTGTCTCCCTGCCCTCCCCCAAGCCACCGCCATTGGGGAACAGGCCCCCACCGCCGCCGGGGAATAGGCTGCCACTGCCGCCATCGGGGAACAGACCGCCGCCGAGTTCTGAGCTCTCCTTGCTTCCCTTCCCCGTAAAGAGGACGCTGAAGTGCAGGGCCGACCAACTCTCGCCACCCGACGTCAAATCTAACGTCGGAGAGGAAATTTCCGGGCCAGCCAGGCAGCGATTTTAAACAGATAAAAGGTAGAAACCCAGATATCAGTGTACGTATATAGTATAAGTTTCAGATTTGTAACAGGGTTTCTGATTGATTCAACAGACCTGAATAAGCTATTGTCCTCTAAGCAAACAATAGTTTGGGCAGCTGTCAATGGTTAACCTTATCAAACTTTTGTTTGTGCTAATTTCTACGATGGCTCTGCAAAGCAAATATAGTGTTAGATTTACTAGCATGTAATTCAGTTTGCATCATTGGTGCTTAGGCCCCACTGAACATAATGAGGTCATCTCTAACACCTGTTAAATTATATTAACGGGCACTATTTTGGGAAATACATGTTGGTGCATGTTAGCACCATTAGTAAATCTAGCTTGAAAAGCGACACGTTTGATTTATGGTGAAAGAGGCAATGGCCACATCATGAGGGCACAAACACTCCCAAGAGTACACTCCTCGGTCTACGCAACCTCTGAAAATCAAACATGGGAGACTGTCAGAACATAACCAAAAATCCTGTGATCCAAATGAACAAACTGGGGGAGGTTTGGTAAATTGTTTAGAATGCTTTCTTTCCAAAGGGCAAACGAGTTCTTTGCATTGCTCTCATTAGCAACCATTTCTTTACCTCTCCTAAGAGCAGAATGACTGCAGTGACCTGTTCTTAAGGAAGAGAGGGGCATGGTAGATTTCATTACAGACACCAGCAGCCATTGAAGAATGATTTTCTCCTTGACACACTAGAGGAGCTCATTTCTTGCTGCTGGTTGATTAATTATCCCTAACCCTATAGGTAATGATCCAAATTCTTTGCAGAAGGTATCTGGAATTTTGGTTCTTGCCGAAGCAGCTCTATATTCACTGCAGAGATTTAAAATTATTGAAAAGTTGCATAAAGCAATTCAGATATGTAATAACAAACACATATACTCATCTACAAACCAAAGAATAATCTTTTGCCCCCAAAACCTCACCTACTTCATTCTGTGTAAGGGTTTGGCGGTTTGAGCCATCCAGATTTGCAGTTTCAATGACAGAGCGTTTAGCATCGCACCAGTACAGCTTCTCAGCCGGGAAGTCTATTGTTATTCCACTGGGCCATACCAGGCCACGCCTAGCTATCACCAGCTGATTGGTGCCTTTTAGGGAAGAGCTTCCAATGTGAGGATCTGCCCCCAAATCAGTCCAGAATATTCTCCTTAGGAAAAAAAACATATACACACAGAATTTATCTCATTATTATTGTATATATTTCAGGTATAAATGTTGGTATGTATTCTAAGCAAGTGTTTGTACAGTATGTTTTATAAAATGTGTGTGTACATCACAACTCCATCCTCCCTTCAACCAAACTATACTCCCAGGAACACCTGCACATGCTGGACTAGATTCAGTAATGGGCCTACATTTATTTAGGTGCTGAAAAAAATATGCACACTAAGCGCTATTCTATAAACAGCACTCCAAGTTGAGCGCAATTTATAGAATAGAGTGTAGTGCCAGGATCCACGCCCGATTTTTGGGCACAAGGATTTACATCTATTGAAACAAGGTGTAAATCCTCGAATGTAAATTAGGGCCCAGATTCTCCAAACAACACCTTTAGTTAGGCAGCAGAAGGCGCCGTTCTGCCACCTAACTTAATTGATTTAATTGGTATGGTAATTGATCACGTTGTTTAAAACTAATTAAATACTCATTAAAAAAAAGAATGTAGGTGCCTGCAGGTGCCTACCATAAGAGCACCTGAACCACGTCCACAGAGGCATCTAGTAGTGATTAAGGTCACAGTAGGCGTGGTTTCAGCCAAAAGCGACCTTAGATGCCATTAGGCGCCTCTGTAGACATGATTCACATGTAACAAAGGCACTGGTAATGTAGGCCTCTAAAACCAAGGGCCTCTTCTACTAAATGTGCTAGTGGTTTTAGAGCAGAGAGCCACGCTGAATGGCCCGGGCTGATCCCGACGCTCATAGGAACTCAATGAGCGTCGTGAGCAGCGCAGGTCATTCAGCGAGACTCTCTGTGCTAAAACTGCTAGTGCAGTTTAGTAGAAGAGGGGGCAAGTTTCCAAGTTTTATTTAAAATTTGATAAAATGCTTATAATATTTCAAAGCGATGTACATTAATAAAAATACACAAATAGAAACATATAATAGACAGACTTTGAACATCACAAACTGGAAGGTAGAGTAAATGGGAAGAACTACAATTTTTATAAGAAAAGAATGAACAATGGGAAAAACATTAGGGGTGGGGTCGCTGGTAACCAAAAAGGTATATTCTTAGGGTTAGCTAACAATGTAATGTTAGAAGGTGATGTCAATCTGAGGTTTAAATTAATTTCCGAAGGCGTCATTAAAAAGGAAGCCTTTCAGAGAACCCTTAAATCTCTCTAATACCGTCTCCTCTCTATGATAGATAGGTAAGTGATTCCAGTGTTGGGGGGCTGTTACCGAAAAGATTTCATTTTGCCTTGTATGTATAACCCTCAAAGAGGGGATTGTAAAAAGATGTTGATTACAGTCACCTATGTTAGACATAAGTGGCGATTCTGCAAACGGAACCATTGCGTGCTTGACATGCGATCAGTGCTGCTTTAGGAGGTGGCTGTCGATCCACGGTGCCATGTGCAGAATCTGGCCAAAGGTGTGGATTTCCCTAATTTTGGAAGAGCGTGTAGCAAGATGTGCGTGTAAATACTAATTTTTCCCAATTAACTGCCAATAATTGATCACTGGCACCCAATTATTGGCACTAATAAGCTCATTGCTCAATTTGGGTGCATGCCCATTAGCTGTTTACAGAATTGGGGGGGGGGGCTTGTGTGTATAAGCTCAAATCATCTTATTGACACATACATGCATACATCAGCCACATAATTGTATGAGAACCCTCTACTGTGCATAAAACATGTTCTACATGCCAGAAATGCTTTGCAAAATTAGTCTCAAAATTGAAGAAAACCTGTCATAAATACCTAAGAGGGTTATGTAAAACTGCTTTATTTAAAAAGAAAAACTTTATAGGTCCTCCTTGGTTAAAGTCATTCAAGATGGTTTACACGCATCACAATTATATAATCAAAATACATAAATTCATGCGGAGGGCCATTTTTGATAGGACAGCTACATCTGACTTTGGACATTTCCTTCAAAACATCCAAAGTTGGAGGCAGAGAATTGGCCATTTTTGAATGGGACATCCAATTTTTTATTTTGGAAAATCCTCTACTTGGACTTCTTCTCCGCCCCTAATCATGCCTATTTTTTAGGTAAGTGTCGGTAGGCATTGGAGTCACGTAATCCCCCATTGCCCCAGGTACATTAGATAGAGCGTGAGCCTGCCAGGACAGACAGGGAAAATGCTTGAGTGCTTGAATGTAAACCACTTAGGCTATAAGTGGTATATAAGTACTACAAATAAATTAAATAAAAATAAATAAATAAAATTAGGTGGTGCTAGGAGTCACACAGGTGGTTAGAGCTGGAACAAACTACCAAGAAATAGAAAAGAAGAAACCCTGTGAATTTCATTCATCATAGTGGGCAAATGATGACATGACCCTAAAACATATAACTCAGATTTATTTAATTTAAGCTTATAACCCAAAACATTATCAAGGTCCTCCAGTATAGCTATTAAGGCAAATCACGAGGAACCTAATTGCGCCAGAAATGTGAATACGTCATCTGCATATGGAATGTGAATCCCATATGAACTGAGCCAGAGGCTCTATGGTAAGATCAAACAGTGTGGGTAAGAGGGGACTTTTGAAAATCTATAGATAAGTAAGTTACGAATTCACTGCTCTCAAATGAATACATATGTTCATTTGCATTGAATATTGTCCTGTAAGTCACCAAGGGGTAAATATTCAGCCGGCAGCAGCAAGCATTTTGCTCATCACCGCTGGGTTATTCCCGGGCCATGCCTGGGCTTTAGCACAGAATATCCAGTTTTTGAGGCGACTGCTAACATATAACTGGTTAAGTTAATATTCAGAACTTAACCAGCCATGGGTTGCTGCATAAGGATAGGACTGGGTTTTATATGGCCCTATTATGCAGTTGCCCTGACTAGTTAAGTTCCGAATATTACATTACATTAGAGATTTCTATTCCACCATTACCTTGCGGTTCAAGGCGGATTACAAAAGATATAAAAATGGGGGTTACAAAAGATATAAAGAATGGGGGTTACAATGGAAGAATAATAGTCATTTATCAGAACTTAACCAGCTAAGTGCTGACTCCACCCCAGAATGTCCCTAAAATAACTGCTTTTCGTTTAAGCGCTAAGGGGCTAATTCTAACTTAATTGGTAAAACACCCTTAATAGGCTCAGCAATTGGGAAAAAAAAATTAATTGTATGATAGGCACTTATCTGATTCTATAAAAGATAGATACCTATTGCATGGCGCTTAGTGGTGCCTAATGCCTAAGTGGGTGTTTTTATGGGCAGAGCGTGACTTAGGCACTGATAACCGTGATTCTCTAAAAATGTAGGCACCTTAAATGTAGGCCTTTGAAACCCTGGTCCCACGATTCTGTAAATGGCGACTAAGTGTGATTAACATGTGACTGGTACCTATTTTTTTATAGAATTAGCCACTAACTTCTCATTTAACATAACATAACATTGTACTTATAAACCGCATTACTGTAAGTTCAATGCGGTAAACAAAAGATTAAAAAATAACATAGCCTAGGGATCATTTAACTCAATTTGCCAGATATTTGGAAAAAAAGATAGGTTTTCAGTTGAGTTCTAAAGTGTTTGTAAGAACAAGCACTACGCAACAGTGGTCTAAACTCCCTGTCATAAAGAGCAACCTGGAATGCATTTCCACCTGGGTTCAAACCCACGCAGCTTCTTGTGACCCTGCGCAAGTCACTTACCGTAATCCTGTTAAGGGCTGCTCAAAATTAATGGATAGCCCGGAACAAACAATTTAAATGGTTTCAACTGTTGTGGCCTATTAAATCATTTTGAATATCAACCAGCAAGATTCTTCTTTTCAAAATTTCATGGTATTCAGCCACCAATCTTTTGTTATGGCAGCTTTATAGAAAAATTAAGAAAATACACATTAAAAATGTAAAGCTTTCCAGGGACACCCACAGTGGAAGTTATCAGTTTTTCACACACAAAACTGTTGCTTCGTACTTAGCCAATGGATGGACTGCAATTTCTCTCGGCTGGTAGATGGTCTCTCTAATGACTATTTCTCTGTTTAATCCACTCATGTCGCTCCTTTCAATAAGAGATCTCCTGAAAGGTTTGCAAAAATACAGTGTCACACCACTTGATTCTTTTCTGTTACCACAAAGGGCCTGATTCTATATAGTCCGCCTAAAAAATCGGCACTGACTGGTATGGCACTAAGCGTGATTCAGTAATAGTTAGGAATACTATATAGCAGTGTCCTGCAAACTTTGTCAAGCTGCAGCACACTAAACATAGTGACCATGGCTCGAAGCATCCGGAAGTGTGTGGATGTTACCGTGATGACATCACACACATACGTTATGTCATCACGTCGATGTCCTTGCATGTGTGAAGGCCCTCCAGACGGGCCCTGAGCCACCAGTGGGGCGTGCCAGCAGAGAAGAGGTACTGGCGCTGGCTGATTGCCTACAGGACATGCCTCTCACCGCGAGAGGCACATCCTGTAGGCAGTCAGCCAGCACCGGTGCTTCTCCACCTCCCCAGTGTTTCGTGGCACACCTGAAATCTCAGGAGGCAAAGAGTTTGCAATACACTGCTATGTAGAATCACCCTTAGCACTGCCTAAGTGGGCTTAGATGTCTCTAGGTGTCCTAACTTTAGGCATGCCCAATTTATGCCAGGGTTTTCTTTGCCTAAATACCTGTACCTAAGTTGGGCACCTAATTCACAAAGAGGCACCTAGCCTGCTTTTAGATAGACATTTTGGACTAGGTGCCTACTTTCAATAGAATCATACTTTTTGATTTAGGCACCTGGGTTCAAACCCACGCTGCTCCTTGTGACCCTGCACAAGTCACTTAATTCCCCCATTGCCCCAGGTACATTAGATAGATTGTGAGCCCACCAGGACAGACAGGGAAAAATGCTTGAGTACCTAAATAAATTAATGTAAAACCGTTCTGAGCTCCCTGGGGAGAATGGTTTAGAAAATGGAATGAATGAATACATGAATAAATAAATTATTGGTGCCAATTAAGTCTATTAATCAATTAAGGCCTCCTTTTTATCAAGCTGTGTTAGGGTTTTTTTTTGTTTTTTTTAAATCACAGGTTGCTACAGTAAAAGCTCTGAGAATCATGGGAATTCTATGAGCATTGGAGCTTTAAACTCAGCGGTCTACAATTAAAAAAAAATCCTAACACAGCTTGATAAATGTAAGGAAGTTCTTCACCCAGAGAGTGGTAGAAAACTGGAATGCTCTTCTGGAGGCTGTTATAGGGGGAAACACCCTCCAGGGATTCAAGACAAAGTTAGAGAAGTTCCTGCTGAACCAGAACGTACGCAGGTAGGGCTAGTCTTAGATAGGGCGCTGGTCTTTGACCAAGGGCCGCCGCGTGAGCGGACTGCGGGGCACAATGGACCACTGGTCTGACCCAACAGCGGCAATTCTTATGTTCTTATAAAAGGGGGCCTAAGTTAGGCTCCTACATCAGCTAGGTGTGCTGATTCCTAACTTTAGGCAGGCTATATAGAATTTGCCAGTAAATGCACTGAACTCCTTATACCCTTACACATTTATAATTTAAGGAGAAATTTTTTGCAAGGTGTACTGTGCACCCACGGGCCTGCAATCAAACTTTGAAAACTCCTGCTCCAAATACATCAAGGTACAAACATAAGGAAGTTCTTCTTCACCCAGACTAGAGTGGTGGAAAACTGGAACACTCTTCCGGAGTCTGTCATAGGGGAAAACACCCTCCAGGGATTCAAGACAAAGTTAGATAAGTTCCTGCTGAACAAGGACGTACGCTGGTAGGGTTAGTCTCAGATAGGGCGCTGGTCTTTGACCAAAAGGGCCGCCGCTTGGCATGATGGACCACTGGTCTGACCCAGCAGCGGCAATTCTTATGTTTCAAAAATAAATTCCTGAACATTTTCTACTGTCTACACCCTCCTTCTGTTCCAACCTTCTGAATCTGGGGGAAAAAGTATTCACACAGTTTAGTAGAATAGGTACACTTTACAGCATTCCATGATTTTACCTGGGTAGCTAAGCAAGAATAACTAAATTTCCCTATTTTCCTAATGACTGTACTAAATTTAAAGGCCTACTAAAAAGCTGGCTGTTTAAGGACGCCTTTAACTGACCCTTTTCATTATCACATTATCTCATTCCCTGGAATTTATCTGGACAAGGAACACTGTTCAGTAGAAATTAAGTGGGTACCGTTCCCCAACCTTTTGTTTCCTTACCCTTCCTTTTTATTTATTTTCAAATTGTATTTAATCCATTTTTCCCCCCTCCTCTTCATCAGTGTTTTTATGTCATAATTGTCTTTAATGTCCTGTTTGTTGGAAATTTTTTATTTTTTCTATTTTTAATTTTGTAAATCGCATTGGATTTGGATACTGCGATTATATCAAATATTTTAAATAAACTTGAAACTTGAAAAATGTCTTTATTTTTAAGCATTCTAATGGGAAATCTCCTTTTTCAGAGTTTGCCAATGCTGAAATATTTGGGACACAGATTGCTATAGAATCTGGCGCTTACTAAACTTGTACTGAAGTTATTTTAGTAAAATGTCTTGTTTCTTGACCAATAGGAAAGGAGTAGTTACATACAAGCACTTGCAAATAGCAGCATCTAAATATTTTACACTTTAAAACCTTATTTAAATTAAAAGTCTGCAAAAGCGTTCAAGAAATCTATCAAAAATCTCTAATTGGCAAAAGTTTCTCTAACAGAACTTTGCTGTAATCTCAGGTGCAGAAGGCGAGTCCTGGATAGACAAAGTTACCTGGCTGTTTAGTTTGAAACATTCATTGATTCCAGCATTCTTCGAAGAAGGAAGGAGTGGCCTAGTGGTAAGAGCTACAGCCTCAGCACCCTGAGGTTCTGGGTTCAATCCTACACTGCTCCTTGTGACCCTGGACATGTCAGTCAATCCTCCATTGCCCCAGGTATATTAGATAGATTGTGAGCCCACCAGGACATATAGGGGAAAATGTTTGAGTATCTGATTGTAAACCACATAGATAATCTTGATAGGTGGTATATACTGTAAATGCCTAAAATAAAATCACAGTTATCTTTTTTAAATAATATAGAGGAAGGTGGGTGAGGAAACTGTATGTAACTGAGTTTTTAATATTACAGTGCTTCATGTCCCTGGATCAGCAGTTTCCTATAAAATAACTCCATTATCACATCCACCAATATCTCTTGTCTCTAAAGACGTTTTTAAAAAAAATCCTGTCCCTTTTGTTTTCTCCCTTTTTTTGGTGTTCTCTTTTAATTTTAATTTAAAAAATTGTAACTTTTCCCCGCTTTCCTTATGTTTCACGTCAGTCTTTTTGAGTCGAAAAATACATGTTTTACCCTGTTAGTCTCCTATTCTTGATTTTATAAACTGTACATCGCTTAGTAAATTTTAATAAGCGATTTATCAAACAAAATAAAAAACTTGAAAACTTGAAACTTGAAACTTTATTGATTTTTAAAGCTTCAATGCTGCAATACAACAATTTCAACTTATAATAATAATAATAACAGTTTATATACCGCAGGACCGTGAAGTTCTATGCGGTTTACAATGATTAGAAATGTTATAGATTGAATAAACAAAGTACAGACTTAGTGATTGATAGTTCTAGCGATCGTTTGTTGAGGACTAAGATTGTATAGGTTGGTTTCCTAATATTTCAGGGACAGATGTGTTTAGGCGTTTCCTGAATTATAATGATACAATAAAAGCACATTTAACTTTCATATGTTCATAAACAACCATTTCCCCCCATCCACCCAATAATCATTCAATAGAACAAAAAAACATATATTACCATAAAACCCTTACCCTATTTTAATTAATGATATCTTCCCACCCCAAGTGTGGATATTCAAAAATCAATTTATGATATAAATAAACCCCACCCATCCTACCCTTGATATGTACCACAATAAACAAAACTGACTCATAGTCAACACTCAATATTATCAATTATAATGAGGTAACAAAAAATGCCCCATATCAATTTATGTATATTACCTTGCCCCAAATTCTCAGCATTTATTCTTTCAAGTCTATAACTAGAGCAAAGACTTGCCCACCAGAACGAAAAATTTAAACGATCACAGTTCTTCCAATTTCGAGTGATCATCTGGATGTCTATCCATTATAAGGAAAAGATGACCTCTATATTGATCTAAAGGGGGGTTTAACATGTAATATTGTACCACAAATGACTGTCTCATATGTTAGAAGAATTGATGATTCCAAAATGTTATTCATTCTATCCCATATTGACCTCCAAAAGTAAAGTATCAAAGGACAATAGAACATCAGATGATCCAGTGTCCCAATGTCTAAATGACAGTACCACCATCTATTAGACTTGGAACTATCTAGCTTATGCAGCCTAACAGAGGTCCAAAAAGATCTATGTAATAGAAAAAACCATGTCTGTCTCATAGATGCTGATGCTGTACATTTCAATCTCCAAGTCCAAATTCGTGGCCATCGAGACGCAGAAATATACTGCTTTATCTCGATGCTCCATATGTCACGAAGACCATTTTTTGGTTTTTTTATTCAAGAACTCTAATATTAATGTATACCACCTGGCAGCCTGATGTCCTAACGAATCTATCTGGAAGAAAATTATAATAATTTTTTAGATTTTCCCAATCAGGGAACCCCTTCTCTAAAGGCTTGGTAAAATGCCTTTGCACTTTACTGAGTCTTGCAGCCATGACAAGCTCTGCTGGCAAACTGTGACATAATTTTCTCTTTCTCTGATGAATGTTGTGAAATCTATTTGCCTCTCCATCTGAGAGGATGCCTCCTCTTCCTCCAATATTAAGATGTTCTGTTAGATATATATAAAAGTCTCAGATATGTTTGAATAACATAATTTAATCTCACAATCTCCCCTCAGATGTTTAATGTTTTAACTACAATAAGTTTAATATGGATAATCTCAGAATTAGTAAATCCTCATGTACATTTTACACGGGTCAACCACCAGCTCTGAGATCTTTTCTGCAGAAAAAACATACCCCTTGTCTGTCCAATAGAGTTTATGGTTAATCCAATCCACCGCAAGGCCTTCAGGCGCATCTAGATCTCCAGAAATCACTTTCTCACGCGCTGAGCCATCCATGTTGGCTCTTTCTATCCACTTCAATGCTGTGTGCGCGAAATAAATCTAGCAAGAAAAAAAGGTACAGCTCTCTTTTATGTGGCAAATAGAATGTTAGGAATCATCAGGAAAAGAATGGAAAACAAAGATGAAAATGTTATAATGCTCTTGTATCGCTCTATGGTACGGCCGCACCTCAAATACTGTGTGAAATTCTGATCACCATATCTCAACAAAATATATAGCGGAATTAGAAAAGGTACATAGAAGGACAACAAAAATGATAAAAGGATGGGGCAACTTCCCTATGAGGAAAGGCTAAAACGACTAGGGCTCTTTAGCTTGGAGAAGAGATGGCTCAGGGGTGATTTTTGTGCCTTTACTATTGTATTGTAGTTCTACCTTTACTTATATTATTTTAACCATTAGTTTCTATATCTAAACTGCATAGATGTTCTTCTATTGCTGTATATCAAATGTCAAATAAACTTGGAAATTTGGATATAATAGAGGTCTATAAAATAATGAGTGGAGTGGAAAGGTAGATGGGAATCGCTTGTTCACTCTTTCCAAAAATACTAGGACTAGGGGACATGAGATGAAGCTGCTAAGTAGTAGATTTCAAACACACAAGAGAAAATATTTATTCACACAACATGTACATGTACTTAAACTCTGGAATTCGTTGCCAGAGAATGTGGTGAGATCAGTTAGCTTAGCAGGGTTTAAAAAAGGTTTGGATAATTTCCTAAAAGAGAAGCCCATAGGCCATTATTTAGATGTCTTGGGGAAATCCACTGCTTATTCCTAGGATAAGTGGCAGAAAATCTGTTTTACTACTTGGGATCTTGCTAGGTTCTTGGGACCTGAGCTGGCCACTGCTGGAAACAGGATACTGGGCTTGATGGACCTTTGGCAACTCTTATGTTCTTATGGTTTGGCATTTTGTAAAATGGATTTCCTTTCATGATCATTAAACAGAAGGTTTCCCAGAACTGACTGAGTTATATGAAAGCAAATTAGCAATTCTCTTAGGCTAATGGACTCTTTCCATGAACAATTCAAGGATAAAATCTGGAGCCAAGTACAGCCAAACCTCGGTTTGCAAGTAACGCGGTTTGCGAGTGTTTTGCAAGACGAGAAAAACATTCGCGCAAATCGTGACTCGCAAACCGATGTAGCGTGCGGTGATTTTCTGTGTTTGCTAAAAACGCTAATGCACCTCAGTAAAATGATCCCTTAGTTTGTGAGCAGAATTCGTTCCGGAAACATTCTTGAAATCCAAAGCACTGGTATATCAAAGCGAATTTCCCCCTAGGAAATAATGGAAGCTCAGACGATTCATTCCACAACCCAAAAACTTTAATACAAAATACAGTACTGTATGTACTTGCATTGCAAGATCTCGTTTGTTCGGAACAGTCACTACACTGCGGGTGAATTGGGTGTGATGCGTTTATTACATTCAGCTGCGCTCAGTGTGTATGTTGTGCACGCTTGAACTGCGGGTGCTTGTATTACGTTCAGCCGTGTTCAGGGGTACGATCAGCTATGCGATGCACGTATATTGTGCGCACCTGATGTGACGCATGTATACGTGCTCGTACTGCAAGACAACGCTCGTTTATCGAGTTAAAGTGTAATAAAATGTTTTGCTAGTCTTACAAAACACTCGCACACCACGTTACTCGCTGTCCAAGATTTGGCTGTGCATTGGCAGCACTTTACAGCATGTGAAACAAACCTGCCTGTTCTTATCATAGGCAAAAAAAAACTCCACTCTCTACATCTCTAATTCTCTCCGCAGTCGCCAATGTGCACTAGCATTTGACTTATCTGGAGTCCCAAGAGGTAGTTATGAACACTGCCAATAATTCCGATCCTTCAAGATCCTCCACGGTATCCTTCCTCCTTTTATCCCTCTATCCTGGAATTCCTCAAATCCAACCTCCACTAGATCCACTCAAAAATTAAAACTATCCTACCCCTCCTTAAAAGGCATCTCCCTTGTTGGTAAACTTGGCTCTTCCCTCCCTTTCAGAATCACTCAGCTCTGGAACAGTCTCCCTTCCCCTCTCCGCAATTTGAGCCCCCTTCTACCATTCCGTAAGCATCTGAAGACCTGGCTCTTCTCCAGAACGTAACCCCGTCCCGCTCCTGGCACTCTCACACCAACCTCTCTTCTCTCATACTTATATAATTCCACTGGAGTTCCGTTCCTTCCCTAACCATGTAAATCGTGTCGAGCTCCATCTGCGGAGATGATGCGGTATATAAACCCAAGATTTAGATTAGATTAGATTAGATTCTCTGGCTCCAAACTGCAGTTGGAATTATTGGCAGTGTTCATAACTACCTCTTGGGACTCCAGATAAGTCAAATGCTTGTGCACATTGGCAGCTGCCATTTCACTTTGAGACTATTAGAGATGTTGATAGTGGAGGTTTTTTGTTTGGTTTTTTTTACCTATGATAAAACAGGCAGCTTTGTTTTACATGCTGTAAAGTGCTGCCAATGTATATTCTTGAGGCTTTTTTTCTCCACTGAATAGCGTGGAGGGGCATAATCGAAAGGGATGTCTTAAGTCCGTTTGCGTCTAAGTCGCAAGTCATCCAAAGTAAAAAAACAGCCTAGGACACATTTTTAAAAAATACGTCAAAAAAATTTTTTCTTTCAAAAATCGGCTAAGTATATGTCCTGCCGATCTGATCGTCCAAGCCGCTAAATCGTCCATCTTTATACCACATTTTCATCCAACTTTTCGTCCAAGTCATAAATGCCTAGAACAAGCCCTATTGGACGTGGGAAGGGTCTGCAAAGTGATGGACTGAAACCCAGACATGGCACCTAAATAGTGAATTTCACAAAAAGGGTGCCATCTCATCATCTCACTACAGCTCCCTTATAGGTCACGGTGAGCCCACCAAACCACCTCCAGAATCCCCTAGACCCACTTATCTACCACCCTAATAGCCCTCATGGCTGCAGGAGCCACTTATATGCCAGTAAAGGGGAGTGCACATGTTTCAGTATCAATGCAGTATCAATGCAGTATCAATACAGGGGCTTATGGGCATGGGTCTTCCTCTCCATGAGTCCCTAACCCACCCTCAAGTCGGCTTAAGCTGCCTCTGTGCTGGATGACTAGACCAGGTGATGATGGTCTGGAGGCTGAATTTTAAAGGTGTGATTAATATTTTTATGGGGATGAGGGGATCAGTGATCACTGGGGTAGTGTATGGGGGCCTGTTTTATGTGTTTGCAGTGCTTATCTGGTGACTTTAGGTGGGTTTTTGTGACTTAAACCATTGTTCTTCAACCGCCGGTCCGTGGACCGGTGCCAGTCCGCAGGAAATTTCTGCCAGTCCGTGCAGGGCCGGCAAGATTAAAGTGACCATAGGTCCGTTTTCAGACTTCCTGTCCTGTTGTCCCCATACACAGCATTGGGACAGCGTCCCGAAGCTGTGCTCGGGGACAACGGGACAGGCGATCATTTCCTGTCCCTCCCTCCTTCTTTTTCCCGGGTCCCTTTCTCTTACCGCCCTGCCGCTGCTGCTAAAGCCGACAGGAAGTCTTCTTTCCGACGTCAGAATTAGCTTTAGCTTTAGCAGCAGCGGCAGGGCGGTAAGAGCAGGGGAAAGGAAGGAGGGAGACTTTTTTTTTTTTTTTTTTGCAGGGCAGGGAGGGAAGGTGGTAGGCAGGCAAGCAGGCTGGCTTTGACCAGGGAGGGAGGGAGGGACACAAAATGAGGAAAAAGGTAAGCTGGAGACAATCCCAATATCAGCTTAAAGCAGATACATGAAAATTTAAATAATACTCTTGCCTCCAACAGCAGCCAATGGAACACATCGTTCAGATTTGTTTTTGTATTAGATATACTTCAGCAGTTTCCGGTGAATTTTTTGTGTGGACCCATTATCTATATCATAAGAAAATAAGAGTGGCCATACTGGGACAGACCCTTCTCATGCTGCTATTTGGATGGGACAGTACGGAGTTTACATGTGTATGTTACTAAAGTGACTGGCATATACAGTATATGCATGTTTAGAAATACCCAATCAGTTCATCCCTCAGATGGTCTCAAAATTTTAAACTACTATACTCGTAAGGTTGCATAAACATTAATTCTCCATCAAACAACTGAGTAACAATATCAAAATATCCAGCTTATCACAATTTTTAGATTTTTAAATTATTATAAAGGCCTCCTCCGCCTTTGATAATTAATTTTATCCAGCGGGAACTACTGTGTCATGGTTCCTCACCGACCTTAACAAATCTCTTTTTATTAAATTAGTTTTTTACATATATTTCATTTTTCATTTTTCTTAAGGTGTAAATAATTTATATTTTTTTCTTTAAAAGATGAATTTTGTACTTAGCTTAAATTCATCCTCTGTTAAATTTGACCTGGGAGCAGTGGATCCAACATGTTTCGCAATAACTTGCTTTTTCAAGGATAAATGTTTCTGAATTGTTTTTTAGGGGGATCCCAATTGGTCTATCCAGTCTGCCCAAACATACATTCTATAATTTAATGAATTAATTTAAATTGTTCTTTTTCTTAGATATTTCTGGGCCAGAAACCCAGAGCTCAGCCCGGTACTGTGCGTAGGTTCCATCTACTGAAGTCTCCGTCAAAGCTCACTCCAGCCTAACTAAAATGGCCATATACGGGGCACAGACCGCACAGGTCTGCCCAGTACTGGCCTTAGTTCTTCAATATATACCATTATTTTCTGATTAGATATCCTCTGTGTTCATCCCACACTTTTTTTAACTCTATCACCGTCTTCCTCTGTCCCACCTCCCTCAAGAGCACATTCCAGGCATCAACCACCCTCTCTATAAAGAAGAATTTCCTAACATTACTCCTGAGTCTACCACTCTTCAACCTCAGATTATGCCCTCTGATTTTACCATTTTCCTTTCTCTGGAAAAGATTTTGTTCTATGTTAATACCTTTCAAGTATGTGAATGTCTGAATCATAACTCCCCTATCCCTCCTTTCCTCTAGGGCAGGGTACCCAAGTCCGGTCCTCGAGATCTACTGGCAGGCCAGGTTTTCTAGATATCCAGAATGAACATGCATGAGAAAGATTTGCATACCAAGAAGGCAGTGCAGGCAAATCTCTCTCATGCATATTCATTGCAAATATCCAGAAAACCTGGCCTGCCAGTAGATCTCGAGGACCAGACTTGGGCAGCCCTGCTCTAGGGTATACATATTCAGGGCTTCCAGTCTCTCCTCATATGTCTTTTGGCGCAAACCTCACTAGTATTTTAGACACTAATGCTTATAAAATGGGTGCTCCCACCACATGTAACCAGCACATACACAACTGTAGTTTTAGCAGATCCTGTCCTAAAATACTCTTGGTACTTGACAAGTCCCAACCTGGCCATCTCAATTTCATTTTGGACATTCTAGCTAGAATATGCCTCCGCTTATACCAGTTGTCCAGTTTATGAGAAATACATGTCACCCAGACAGATCTTTCTCTACTTCTTGCTTCGTTACGGAATGAAATGACATTGGGTAGATTAAAGAGGGAATGAAGATTCATTTAAGAGGGAAGGATGAATTGAGATGTACTGCTATCTGTTGTCTTGTTGCTTTCAAGATGCTTGTTAAGCTTGTTTTGTAATAATAATAATAATAATAATAACTTTATTCTTCTATACCGCCACAATCTTGCGACTTCTAGGCGGTTTACAATCAAGAGTGCTGGACATTCAGTGAAATACAATAAGTAGATATTCAGAGGAAATACAGAGCTCAGAGACCTCAGGAGGCAATAGTATAGAAATACAATTTGCTGAGCGAAAATGTAATATGTACATTTTAGTAGGTAATGTCCAACAGGACCTGTTGGGGATAAATAGCAACGTAAAGTTACGATAAGATGAAGATAACAGATTATATTTTTAACAGTGCTGTAAGTTCAGGTGGAATAGGGAGGGGGGAGGGAGAGGGAGAGCGGGTCAATTGTTTAGGTATTTCTGGAACAGGTATGTTTTTAGGCGTTTCCTGAATTCCCTGTATGTAGTGGGCGAAAGCAGTTGGTCTAGGTCTTTGCCCCATAGGACTGCTTGGTGAGAGAGAAGGTGTTCGTGGTGTTTTTCCATTTTGCAGCCTCTAACTAGAGGGGAAATGAGTTTTGGGTGTGTGTTTCTCTTGAGTTTGTTATTAGAAAATGCGAAAAGGTCCATTATGTACTTGGGGGTCAGGCCGTATAGTACTTTGAAGTAGAGGCAGGCAAATTTAAACCTTACTCGGGCTTCCGTTGGTAGCCAGTGCAGCTGCCGATAGTAGGGTGTCACGTGGTCGAATTTCTTCAGCCCGAAGATAAGTCTGACTGCAGCATTTTGCATTATTTGGAAACGTCTCATATTCTTTTGTGAGATTGCTAGATAGGCAATGTTGCAGTAGTCAAGCTGACTCAGTATGAGGGATTGTACTAGGATTCTGAATGTTGACGTATCGAAGTATGATTTAATGGTTCTGAGTTTCCAGAGAGTAAGGAAACCTTTTCTGAATAGGGAATCCACTTGTTCCTTCATTGTTAGGCATTGGTCTAGAATAACACCTAGTATTTTCATGGTGGACTGAATAGGGTAGTTGAGTTTATTGATGCATAGTGGGGTTTTATTGTCAAGCGGGTGAGGGGAGGCAACGAAGAATTTTGTTTTTTCTGGGTTGAGCTTGAGCTTGAAATCTGTCATCCATTGTTCCATCTCATTTATGGCATCGGATGCCTTGGGAATGGTTTCCGAGATAGAGTTGGCGAATGGGATGATGATCGTAAAGTCATCTGCGTAGTTGAATAGTTTTATTCCTAGTTGGGTTAGTTTCACACCTAATGAGGACATGTAGATATTGAAAAGCAGTGGGGAAAGCGGTGACCCTTGTGGCACTCCGGATGAGTTGCTCCAGGTGTCGGAGTGTTTGTTGTTAAAGTGTACCTGGTAAGAACGGGATGTGAGGAAGCCACGAAACCAGTTTAGTACCTCAGCTCTGATACCAATGGCGTCTAAGCATTGCATCATTTTCTCATGGTCTACCAAGTCAAATGCAGAGCTCATGTCGAATTGCATGATCAGGGCGTTGAGGCCCTTACTAAATAATAGGCGCAGATAGTCTAGGATGGCAGCGATTACTGTCTCTATACTGAATAGGGTTCTAAAACCGGATTGAGTTTCATGCAGGAGAGAGAATTGATTAAGGTAGTCCATTAGTTGGGTGTGTACTAGTCCTTCCATGATTTTTACAATAAATGGGATAGATGCTATTGGTCTGTAGTTTGGCACAAGGTCATTTCAGATAATGTGGTAAATAAACATATATAAATCAATAATTTGAATGAGCTAAAACCACAAGGCTGTAACAAGCTTTATTAGTATAGGAGATATTAAACCATACAATAAATTGTTTGATTTAAGCCTAGAAGAGTCGGAAGTTAGTTACCCTCATGATATTTAAAACCTATTATATTGTTTTACCTTATTTTCAGATGGGTCATAGTCCAGTGCTAAGACACTTCCTATTTGCCTGTTGAGTACAATTTCATAATCTGTTCCATCAAAGTTAATTCGTCGTATATCTTGAAAATTTGAAAATAATAAAAATGGCCTGGGACCTGAAGAAGAAAACACACATGGGGAAAATGCTACAGAATTTGGAGGGTAATTATCAAGCTATCTTTCAGCTATAACGTGCTATTTGCTCATTAATGCAAATTATACCATAATGTACAGAATTTAAAGGTACTGAAAGTTACATGGGAATGAGATGCAAAGAATATAAAACACCTCAGTTCTATAACACATCTTGTGGTCAATATCACAAGTCATGTTATAACTAAAAAAAACAACCCCTGCAAAATGCTGGGGTAATTTTTACATGTGTGCTTGCCACAAGGAGTCCAGCAGAAGACACCCATGAGAACATGTGCAGATTTTTTTTTGGGGGGGGGATTGCTTTTTTAAAAAAAATGTGCTCAGAATCACTTTTTGAGTATATTTTAGAGTCATCTGCCTTGACCTCTTTGAAAAAAAAAAAAAGAATATAAATGATAATTAACATTTTCTCTGCGTACAGTGTGCTTTGTGTTTTTATGTGATTACTATTATGCATTAATAAGATTATGGGCTCCTTTTACTAAGGTGCGTTAGGGCCTTAACGCGCGGAATAGCATACGCTAAATTGCCGCACGCACTAGACCTTAACGCCAGCATTAAGCTGGTGTTATTCTAGAAATATACTGCGTGGTTTAGCACGCAGTAATTTTGTACATGCGCTAAAAATGCTAGCACACCTTAGTAAAAGGAGCCCTATATTGTGTGTATATGAAAAATGGATGGAAGAAATTGCATTACAGTACTATTATTATGGGGATGGAGTCAGGGACGGAGCATGGGTGGGTCTGGGGCGGAGCTTGGGCAGGGGTACTCGGTTGGTGTTTGTTAAGCTTAGGGCAGGGGTGTCCAATGTCGGTCCTCGAGGGCCGCAGTCCAGTCGGGTTTTCAGGATTTCCCCAATGAATATGCATTGAAAGCAGTGCATGCAAATAGATCTCATGCATATTCATTGGGGAAATCCTGAAAACCCGACTGGACTGCGGCCCTCGAGGACCGACATTGGACACCCCTGGCTTAGGGGGTACTTGGCTTGAAAAAGTTGAGAAACACTGTCATAGAGGAAGAAATGGCCAGGCTTTAGGAGAATATCAGTAGGAGTTGCTGAGGAATGTTTGTTAACCCCAGGGTAGAGGAGAGAGAGAACATGTTACAACTGTTAAACTCTGCATGTTGATTAATTAAAGCAGAGGTTTCTAACCCAGTCCTTGGGGCACACCCAGCCAATCAGGGTTTTCAGGATATCCTCAGTGAAATCAAATTTAGACTTAATGAACACACTGATCGATTTGTACTTGAGTAAAAGGGGATGTCAGTAATTAAATTTCACTAAGTACAAACAGTTCAATATTCAGCCACTGCAGTCAGCATTTTTGTTTCTAAATACTGACTGCAGTGTTCAAAAAAATAACTGGATATTTAGTGCCATTATCTAGATCAGGGCTGCCCAAGTCCGGTTCTCGAGATCTACTGGCAGGCCAGGTTGTCTTATTTAGTTTGTCTTTTATTAGTTATTGTATTAGTTGTTATATTTTAAATTGTATTGTACATCGCTTAGGAAATTAAATAGGCGATTTATCAAATATTAATAAAACTTGAAACTTGTTGTTTGGATAGGCCAATATTTACCTAGGAATTATGAATTTGTTTGCTCAGAGAGCAGGGTTGTACATTCTCTAGCTAAAATGCTGCAAAAATGATAGGGGTCCTTTTACTAAGGCGCGCTAGCCGTTTTAGCGCGCCTTAGTAAAAGGACCCAATAAAGAACTAGATTGGTTTTGGGTTTTTTTTTTCCAATGTGTAGAATGTATAGAATCTAAAAATGAGTTTTTTGAACTTTCCTCAGTCTCACAATTCGTAAACTAGGCCTGGGAGTTACAGTCACTGACCTGAGGCAACACAGCGCCTTTTATCCAGATGCAGGTTATATCCAGAAAAGCAATCACATTCCCAGGCCGCTGGACTTAAAAGAACACAGATCTGGCTGCATCCGCCGTTATCTGGAGATGTACAACCTTAAAAGAACAATCAGTCCCGTTAATGAAGAACTACGATAATACGTGGTTATATTCAAAACGGTTCACAGAAATGCCAGGTTTTGGTGCAGGCAGTTTTGTTGAGATAATGGCCCAGGTCCATTTGCTGGATGCATTCTAAAGGGAATCATCTTTTCCAAGAACAGCAGGGTATCCGCTTTCTGCTTTCTAAATGCCAAGCCTAGTCAGCCAGTGCCCAGAGACCGATACATGCAGAGACACCCCCTCATGTGCAAACGCATGCATACCCATTCGATCATACAGTATTTATTTCAAACCATTTATATGTTGTTATCCCACCTCTCCAAAATGGTTTACATAATATAATTTCATAAAACAGATTAGAACAAAATAAAATGGTAGAAAGATGGCATACTGCTCAATATTCAGTGCTATTTGCACAGACAGGAATGGCTCCTAGCAGGCCAAATATATCAAGATCTGAGGATAAGTTGATGGCCAATTGTGTTGCATGACATAGCTGTCACCGTCAATATTTAATGGAGTGGCTGGTCAGCAGTCTAGCGGCTAGATAGACCTGCCTAAAAAGCAGGCCTATTTTTGACCTGTAGCCCTTAGCTGGCTAGCTCTCTATTTTGGCTATCTGGTAACATTTAATTCTATAAGATATAAATACTTTGATCCTACCCAGCTTGAAAGATTACTAATTGAAAAAAGAAGCATCTGTTGAAGGGTAAATGTGAGTGGATATAAAATAAAATTTAGGGCTCCTTTTACAAAGGCACACTAGCAGTTTTAGAGCACGCATAGCGCACGCTAAAATGCCGCACGCGCTAGCCACTACCACCTCCTTTTAAGCAGGGGGTAATTTTTTGACTAGCATGCGCTATAGCGCATGCTAATCCAGTGCGTGCGCTAAAAACGCTAGCGCACCTTTGTAAAAGGAGCCCTTAGAGAATGTTGAAGATGGGGGTGGTGTTTAAATTATAAAAATTAAATTTCATATATAATATTCCAGTAGCTTCTTCCCATTGATGTGGACTAGGATTTCTTTGTATTTCATTTGTGTGAAATATATATATATTATACATACAAATTAAAAATTACAGACCGGTAAGTCTGACTTCAGTACCGGGCAAAATGGTAGAAACAATTATAAAAAATAGAATTGTGGAACACGTAGACAAACAGTTAATATATTGTATGTAGATTTTCAGAGAGCTTTTGACAAAGTTCCTCATGAGAGGCTCCTGAGAAAATTAAAGAGTCATGGGATAGGAGGCTAACTTCAGTTGTGGATTAGGAATTGGTTATCAGATAGAAAACAGAGGGTAGGGTTAAATTGTCATTTTTCTCAATGGAGGAGAGTAAACAGTAGAGTGCCGCAGGGGTCTCTACTGGGATCAGTGCTATTTAACTTATTTATAAATGATCTGGAAATTGGAACGACAAGTGAAGTGATTAAATTTGTAGATGACACTAAACTGTTCAAAGTTGTTAAAATGTATGCGGATTGTGAAACGTTGCTGGCCGACCTTAGGAAATTGGAAGACTGGGCGTCCAAGTGGCAGATGAAATTTAATGTGGACAGATGCAAAGTGAAACAAAAAAAAAACAATGTGGAGAAATGATGTTCCTGAGATGGACTTTATTAATATTAAAGATATTATAATGCCTCTGTATCGTTCCATCACCTTGTTTTGCTATACATTTTTCCTATGACATTATGACATCCCCTCTTACCACTTCTCCCACCTCAACCATTTCCCATGAAAATCCAAAAGTGCGGAAACTTTTTGAAGAGCCCTCATACATTCATAGCAGGAGATGAGACTATACAACACTGGCCACCTGCTTTCCACTATTGCTGTCACAGCACTTCCCTTATCAGTCGAATCAAGGCTAGAGTTTGTTAATGTTAAACATAGTAGACAATCATCAAATTGGCTAAAACACAAGAGAAAATATCCACTGGATGTGAAGGAGAAATACTTAAGGATCTCAAGCGCTCACAGCTAAAGGCCCGATGTATGTTACAAGCCTTAGGGTGAGCTATCATTGGTCCTGTATATTCTCCTATTCTCTCAATTTTATCAAAACCTACTTTTTTATTTTTTATTATAATTATTATTTTTTTTCTTATTTTAATTTTAAAATCTAATTAAATGTTGTGCACAACTTATTTGCTTATTTGCATATTTACTTCATCTGACACCTTGCAAATCATTCCTTAATTTGTTAACGTACTGGTTTTTTCATCTACTGAATGGTGCTTTCCCATTCAAAGATATATGAATTATGAAGTACTTAGCTTCATGACTTGACGACGGAAGATCTCCGTTTCGCTCATATTAAGAGAGCTTCGTCAGGAAAGGCACCAGTGTTCAAACTGTTTGTGCCAGCGAATTATGAAATTTAACAATAGGGAGACTGCATATTACCGCGGCACAGCGTGCCTGCCGTTTTGATCGACGGCGACTGAGAGGGGACATGATACAGACTTATAAAATCATGAAAGGCATAGAGAAGGTGGAGAGGGACAGATTCTTTAAACTAGCAGGGGCAACTAAAACAAGAGGTCACTCAGAAAAACTGAGAGGAGACAGATTCAAAACAAATGCAAGAAAGTTCTTCTTCACTCAACGGGTGGTAGACACCTGGAACGCGCTTCCCGGAGAGGTGATAAGCCAGAGTACAATTCTGGGGTTCAAAAAGGGACTGGATGACTTCCTGGAAGCGAAGGGAATAACGGGGTACAGATAGAGGTTTACCTCACAGGACACTGAGCAAATAGGATATGGACTTTTTAGGTTAAGTAGGGAACATTTTCAGGTCATGGACCTGGAGGGCCGCCACGGGAGCGGACTGCCGGGCGCGATGGACCCCTGGTCTGACCCGGCGGAGGCAATGCTTATGTTCTTATGTTCTTATGAACACTGGTGCCTTTCCTGACGAAGCTCTCTTAATATGAGCGAAACGGAAATCTTCCGTCGTCAAGTCATGAAGCTAAGTACTTCATAATTCATATATCTTTGAATGGGAAAGCACCATTCAGTAGATGAAAAAACCAGTACGTTAACAAATTAAGGAATGATTTGCAAGGTGTCAGATGAAGTAAATATGCAAATAAGCAAATAAGTTGTGTACAACATTTAATTAGATTTTAAAATTAAAATAAGAAAAAAAATAATAATTATAATAAAAAATAAAAAAGTAGGTTTTGATAAAATTGAGAGAATAGGAGAATATACAGGACCAATGATAGCTCACCCTATGGTTACTGGCTTGTAACATACATCGGGCCTTTAGCTGTGAGCGCTTGAGATCCTTAAGTATTTCTCCTTCACATCCAGTGGATATTTTCTCTTGTGTTTTAGCCAATTTGATGATTGTCTAGTGTGTTTCATAAGAATTTTTGAGGTGTATTAATGTTAAACATAGAGCAAATTACTTGCTCACTTTAGGGAAGCTGCAACTTTAAGCCAGCACAAACTGTTAAGGGGAAAAAAAAAGAAGCAGTAGAATAATTTGTTTTTTAAGTAAGCTGCATAATTGTGAACTGTCAAGTGAGAATCTAGGCTACTTTTTGGTGGGAATTTCTATGTCACACTTTTAAACTGGAACACATGATGGCCATACAACAGGGACATTATAGGAAGTTTAAGGATATTTGGGAGCCATTGACAAAATTCTGTAAGGAGTGATTGTTGATTTTGCCCATTGATAATACATGTCCAGGGTGGGTGGGAAGATATATTTTTAATTTGAGTGCAAATTGTTAGATATTTAGTAGGGGGGGTGATATATGTATTTTGTCATTGAATATAATTTTGATTGAATTTAAGTGTTGTTAAAGTATAAAATGACTGTATAACATGTTGCACTTATTTTTGGTTTTAAAATGAATAAAGATTTATTTTTTAAAAAAAGGGAAAGATTGAGGCCAGTGTCACTGGGACAAAGCTGCTCACCTATGCATGTTTTGTTGTCCTCTTTCAGCACCGATCCCTCGGGACAGAAGCAGACTGGCCCCTCTGAGGTCTCAGTGCAGCCATAGCTACATTCTGGATAATTCTGTGTGCAGGGAAGAAGCACTAGGAAGAAAGAAACAAAGAGAATTGGACAGGATCATCCATGGAGGCTAGAACAGACCAGCTGATATTCAAACTATGGCAGGCAGGCCATCTAACTGCCATAGTTGGTGCCGTTTCCGGTAACCAGTTTTGAATGTTCAATTTATTTTTGAATTAGCTTAGAAATACCTTAATCACCACTGTTTAAAATTCTACAGTTCACTATTACTCGGAACCTTCTGATGACAAGTTCCTCAGTGTGCCACACTTATACTGTTATATTCATTGTGAATTTAGTGTAGTAACCATCCTCATCGGAACATTATGAAAATTTTTCTTATTTTTCTTATATAAAAAATCCTTCTTCAGTGTCTTAATTCATTCTAAAGTGTCAGTGCTTGTTCAAGAATTCATAATAAGTTGAAAAACTATATAAAGTGCTACTTAGCTTGGCTTAGAACATAACTGTATCATTCCCCTCCGACGCATTTCGTTCTTCCTCAGGGTCGGGGATGATGTGTACAGTAATGCTCAAAATTTTAGCAACTAGCTAATTCCATCTTGGTCTTGCCAATAAGAGACGGCTGAGGGGAGATATGATTGAAGTCTACAAAATCCTGAGTGGAGTAGAATGGGTACGAGTGGATCAATTTTTCACTCCGTCAGAACTGTAGAATTTTAAACAGTGGTGATTAAGGTATTTCTAAGCTAATTGAAAAAAATTGGAGTTCTGTGCATACTTTAGGACTGTCAATTTATTTTTGGCCACTGTAAACTTAATCAGATAAGTCAATATTCAGGGCTGGCTGCCCTTGTATTTCTTGCTCTGGTTTTTCGTATTTACTCCTCAGTGCCTATTTTTTTTCTTCTCTCTGGGGTCTTTGCTCTCCTTCTTTTTGTCCCAGTTCCTTCTTTATCTCTTCACGGTGGGCCCAATTCTCTATAGGTCACCTAAAATGTTGGCACTGATTAATGTGGTGCTAACCATGATTCTATAAACGTTAGGTGCACTGTATAGAATCACACTCAGCACCGCCCAGGCGGTGTTAGGTATCGCTGGGTATCTTAACTTTAGGTGTTCTATATCTATGCCAGGGTTTTCTTCACTTTAATACCTGCACCTAACTTAGGTACTAATGAAGCCTAATTCAAAAAGAGGCACCTGACTCAATAAAATGTCCATGATTTGCCTGATCACGCCACTTTTAGGAAGGTGCTTTGCACTAGGCACCTCCTTTTTTACAGAATCATGTTTTTAGAGTTAGACGCCTGACTTTCAATTAAGTCCAATTAACAGCAATTATGAAGTGCTAAGTGCCAATTAGAGAGTGACACAGGGACAAAAATTCATCCTCATCCCTGCATTTTAATCCCCATCTCCTGACTGTCCCTGCAGTGAAACACATTTTTCATTCCCATCCTCTCACCGTCCCCTCAGTCTTAATTTTTCTCCCCGCATCTCCATGCTCAAAACAGAAAGATGATTTTATGCAATTTTATGGGCTTAAAGCATTGGAAATAAACATTTTAAGCCTCTAGTGTGCGTGTGTATATGTGTGGGGGGGAGGAAGGGGCATTTCTAACTTGTATTTTGATTGGAAGAATATCAATAAAAGTACAAATTGTGAGACATATTGGGTTCTGCATTGTGCACAGAAAACCAAACATCAGCTCAGTTCAAACATCCACTCTGTCCTATGGTGATTTGAGCCCTGAACTGGAATTGATATTGGTATCAGGGTCTTCATGGAACTAATTCTCTATAATTCTAGGTGATCCACTTTACTACTTCTCAATCCCGGAACTTCAAGTGGCCACTCACCCTATCCCACCCCCACCACTGGGAAAATCATTGTGTCCACCATGATTCTGATCAGTTTAAGGATAACTTTATAGGTCACATGTGCATAAAGAGCATTTTACAGCTAATACAAGCACTTGCAAAATTGCCTGAAGGCACATGCAGAAAACTGAACACCCAGAAAATATACTGGACAAAATTCAAAAGAATTTAAGTAGACAGGATAGGATGCTGCCCCTGTTGCCAGTTTAGCCGCCTCCATCGCCACTCTGACGATTTTCAAAATGGCTGCCGAGACTTTGTGCGGCAGCCTTGCAAGATTTTGTAAAGCCTCATGAGGCTGCCGCACAAAGTCTCAGCAGCCATCTTGGAAATCTTTGCAGCAGCGGTTCCCATTTCTGCAGCACTAATACAGAATACTCTATCGCTACCATGGTAATACTGGGCAAGTTGGTCTTTCCTCCTTGATAGCATGGTAATTACCAGAGTAACAATTACCATGTCACTCTCTAGTTTCAATTATCAGTACTGATTAAGCTTATTAAACAATTAAGTTAGGCTCTTATATCAGCTAGGTTCATCAATGAAGGTGCTTAACTTAGGCGGTGTCATGGGATAGGTGGCAAAGTTCAGCTGTGGATTAGGAATTGGTTATTGGATAGAAAACAGAGGGTAGGGTTAAATGGTCATTTTTCTCAATGGAGGAGAGTAAACAGTGGAGTGCCGCAGAGGTCTATACTAGGACTGGTGCTATTTAACTTATTTATAAATGATCTGGAAATTGGAACGACGAATGAGGTGATTAAATTTGCAGATGATGCTAAACTGTTCGAAGTTGTTAAAAAGCATGTGGATTGTGAAAAATTGCAGGCGGACCTTAAGAAATTGGAAGACTGGGTGTCCAAGTGGCAGATGAAATGTAATGTGGACAAATGCAAAGTGATGCATATTGGGAAAAATAACCTGAATCACTGTTACCAGATGCTAGGGTCCACCATTGGGCATTAATGCCCAAGAAAAGAATTTGGGCGTCTTTGTAGACAATACCATGAAACCTTCCACCCAATGTGCGGCAGCGGCCAAAAACGCAAACAGGATGCTAGGAATTATTTAAAAAGGGATAGTTAAGAAAACTAAGAATGTTATAATGCCCCTGTATCGCTCCATGGTATGACCTCATCTGGAATATTGTGTTCAATTCTGGTCTCCTTATCTCAAGAAAGATATAGTGGTGCTAGAAAAGGTTCACAGAAGAACATCCAAGATGGTAAAGGAGATGGAACTCCTCTCATATGAGGAAAGGCTAAAACGATTACAGCTCTTCAGCTTGCAAAAGAGACGGCTGAGGGGAGACATGATTGAAGTCTACAAAATCCTGAGTGGAGTAGAATGGGTACGAGTGGATCAATTTTTCACTCCGTCAGAAAATACAAAGACTAGGGGACACTCGATGAAGTTACAGGGAAATACTTTTAAAACCAATAGGAGGAAATTTTATTCACTCAGAGAATAGTTAAGCTCTGGAACGCATTGCTAGAGATTGTGGTAAGAATGGATAGCATAGCTGGCTTTAAGAAAGGTTTGGACAAGTTTCTGGAGGAAAAGTCCATAGTTTGTTATTGAGAAAGACATGGGGGAATCCACTGCTTGCCCTGTATCGGTAGCATGGATTATTGCTACTCCTTGGGTTTTGGCCAGGTACTACTGACCTGGATTGGCCACTGTGAGAACGGGCTACTGGGCTTGATGGACCATTGGTCTGACCCAGTAAGTCTATTCTTATGTTCTTATATAGAATTTACCAGTAAATACTTATGGAGTGAAGAATTTATGTGCACAACAGAAGAGTGGGACTTGGGTGTGATTGTTTGTGATGATCTTAATGTGGCCAAACAGGTTGAAAAGGTGACAGCAAAAGCTAGAAGGATGCTAGGGTGCATAGGGAGAGGTATGACCAGTAGGAAAAAGGAGGTATTGATGCCCCTATATAAGACTCTGGTGAGACCTCATTTAGAATATTGTGTACAATTCTGGAAGCTGCACCTTCAAAAAGATATAAAAAGAATGGAGTCGGTCCAGAGGAAGGCTACTAAAATAGTGTGTGGTATTCGTCATAATGCATATGAGAACAGACTTAAAGATCTCAATTTGTATACTTTGGAGGAAAGGGGAGATACGATAGAGATGTTTAAATACCTACGTAATGTAAATGTATGAGTGGAGTCTCTTTCATTTGAAAGGAAACTCTGCAATGAGAGGACTTAGGATGAAGTTAAGAGGTGATAGGCTCCGGAGTAATCTAAGGAAATACTTTTCTACAGAAAGGGTAGTAGATGCATGGAACAGTCTCCCGGAAGAGGTGGTGGAGACAGAGACTGTGCCTGAATTCAAGAAAGCCTGGGATAGGCACGTGACATCTCTTAGAGAGAGAAAGAGATAATGGTTACTGTGGAGGGGCAGACTGGATGGGCCTTTTGGCCTTTATCAGCCATGATGTTTCTACGCTTAATTAAAGTCAATTAAACCTTTTGTATATCAGATGGTTCTTCCTCCAGCTTTTGCATTCTTGAGTTGAAGAGCTTTAATGTTCTCCATCTCTCCCAGGAAGAGTTAATAGAATGTTCCACCACTTTTGTTAATTTAGCAAGGGCCTTAAGCAATGTTGTTAGGCCTTCCCAAACTAAATCAAGAGTAATAGAATCAACCCTTTTCAAGGAGATCACTAAAATCTCTAGATTACTTTTCTGCTGAACAATACCCAATCAGAAAAGATATTCCACAGCAATTTCAACGGCGTGCACACTTAAAGATAACCCCTATCCTACTCAAAGGCTGAACTGGAGCTTCTACCTCACTATGCAATGACCCCCAGCATACCCTCAAGTGACAAGCTTCCCTGTTTCCTCCCCAGTTAAGACGCTGCCATGCGATGTTGCTCCCAACACTCAGAGTTCCTATGAGTGTCGGGAGCAGAAAAGAGCATTCAGCGCGCTAGCCTGCTATCGCAGTTTTGTAAAAAAAAGGAGGGGGGAGATAAATGAAAGGAAATAGAATGACGGAAAGGATAAGAAAAGTCATAGTACCAGTAACATATTACTGGTAACATATCACTGATGTTATATTATTTTCCAAAAGTCTTATAAACAAATCACTAGTTTCATCAGGAAAAAGAAATATGTTAAAGTTACTAGTCTAGGTAAGTTACTGTGTATTACTTGTACAAGTATTTCCAGTAGTATATTACACCCAATTCTGGTGAAAAAGCACTAGATAAACCCAAATTTAAAAATATATGCATTTGAGTAGGAATTGTCCACTTACCACAGTCACTTACCATGGCAAGTTTTCAGATCAGGAAGCAGCACATATCTTTCAGGACAGGTACAGTAATAGGATCCAGGGATATTTGCACAGCCGAGAGTACAGCCATGGCTCCATAAGGCACATTCATTCACATCTAACAAGTGAAAGAAAGGAGTCCAGTTACTGATGGACAGAGGAGCTCTGTGGCCCTCTAAATTCTGCTGGTTCATTACCTTCACAAAATGTCCCAGATTCACTTAGAGCAAAACCGTCTGAACACATGCATTGCTGGTCTTTGGAGTTCTGCTTACATACACTCCAGCAATCTCTTTTATTTAAATGGCATAATTCCTGTTCTTGGAAACAAAAAAAAAACCAAACAAAAAATATATTTAATAATGATAAAAAGTAGAATTATACATATACACACACTGACACCATTATAAGCTGGTCCTGAATATAAGACAACCTCCTTACATTCATATCAGATAACAGAGCGATAAAAGATTCTAAATATTGAATCCCAACATCCATATTACCGTGTCAGAACTAGAAGACATAAGAATCAGTACAATAATCTGTAAGAGGTTATAGAACACAACCATATTAGAAGGTGCATCAGTAAATTGCACCCTCAGAAGAACAATGGAGATGCATCCAAAAACGCCAAAGCTTTGGAGAGTACTTTATGCACTTGTCCATTATTCTTATCGGCTGGTTGGTTTTAGCATTGGATCCCTGATGAAGGCTGTTATATATGCTGAAACATGGACCATGTAGGATCTTCTGTTTCTAATCATCATTTAAGCCCATTCTACTGCTGCACCACCTGTCAGCTGGTTTGATACTTTGGATTTGCTGTCACCATTTTCTATTGCCATTGATTATACAAGTGCATGCTGTTTATGGACAGATGGTCAAGTAAACTGATATATTTTTTGGTATAATCTTGGGACTATCTGCTGCTGTTACTCATCATTCTGATATAGACTTTGTTATACAACTGACAGCTGCAACATATCACTGGTTGTACACTTCTCCCTCCGTATTCGCGGTTTCAGCAATCGCGGTTTTGATTATTCGCAGTTTTTAGCTTGCTGGCTCCTCCCCCAAATTACATCAGCTTGCATAGAGAAATCACTGATTCCAAGCGTTTAGAGAGAAAATCGCTGATTCCCAGCACTTTCTTCACCGTGTTTTGCCTCTCCTTCAGGAAAAGGCCAGGTCTCCCACCGTTTTATTCATGGTTTTACTATATTCACAATGTTTTTTTAATAGAAAACAGCAAATAACATATGAAAAAGTTATTTACGGTTTTTCTGTATTTGCGGGTTTGTTAATCCCCTATCACTGCGAATGCAGAGGGAGAACTGCTTAATAAGTTACTTTCCAAATGTATTATAAAACAAATTGCTAGTTTCATTAGGAAACAGAAATATGTAAAAGTTACTAGTCTAGGTAAAAGTTACTAGTCTGGTATAATAAACTTGGTTACTCCAGTTCATCAACTCCCATTTGCTGGCTCTCGTTTGTGGGTTTTCCTCCCCTTCCAGTGGAGTTTTGAAGTTTTTTTTGATTGTTGCTGTACCTAATTTTAATGGCACATACAGTGGCGTAGCGAGGGTAAGAGGCGCCTGGGGCAGTGGCACCCTTCCCTTGTCCTCTTCTCCGCCCCACCCCCACCCCCTCCTGCCGCATGCGCATGTGCCTTCCCTTCCCTGGACTTCTTTAACGTTCCCGATGTGAGCAACAACCCCCAACCTGCTGTTTGCGCCAGTGTCGGCTCTTTCTCTGACATCACTTCCTAAGCGTGGGTCCAGGAAGTGATGTCACAGGAAGAGCCAATGCTGGCACGAGCAGCAGGTTGGAGTTGCTGCTCGCGCCGCAAACATTAAAGAGATATGAGGGAAGGGGTGCTTGCCCACGGTAGTGAAGGGGATTGGCGAGGAGGACGGGTGTTGGTGCCCCCACCAAGACAGCACTGGGGGCAGATTTCCCGCCCCCCCCCCCGCACATAATTTGCAGGTAGGCATACATATAGGAGGAGTCTGGGAGGGATACTGATAGAACACACACTTAGGTGTGTCATTTATAGAATACTAAAACTTATATACATATCTTCCCAATCTAGTGTAAGCATTTATGTCAGCTCTACTACTACTACTTATCATTTCTATAGTGCTGCTAGATGTACATTTCAGAGACAGTCCCTGCTCAGTAGAGCTCTATGAATGGTTAGAGCACGGTTGCCTAAACACATACATGCGTGTATACCTGGTTATACTAGTGTTCAATAAAGGAAAGAGCTGTGTAATTTTCTGTATAGCGTAGGTTCCAAATGGGCATCTTCTTGGCACCTAAATGTACAGTAGGTGCCCCTTTATAGAATTGTCCCATGTGCCAATGAAGTAAGCAATCTTGTAACAGGCTATTTCTGCCTTAAAGCACTGCTTTACCCGTGGTAGTACTTCACAACTTACGAGAACTCTGTGAATCTGTCCTGCCCCCAGGTTGCTTCAGTGAATGCACTACTTTCACTTCAGCAGGAGGCAGCTGTGACGGAGTCAGGCTCATTTTCACAATCTCTTCCCCTGTATATTTATTGACTCTTTGGACAGTACCAGTTTTCCATTCAGAAAAGTAGGCATGGTCAGCAAACAGAGACAGCCCAATTATGTGGTACCTGAAGAGAAAAAACAAATTGAACAATATTTTTCATTTCTGGCACACTTTTGAAACATCCATTTCTAAAATGAACTGAGGGCCCGATATTCAAAATGATTTAAATGAGCAGAAGAGGCTTCTGGCCATTTAAATCACTTGTCCAGGGCCAACCTCACATTTTCAGTGGCACTTAACAGTCTAGTGCCACTCAAAATGCCCAGTTAGCACCCAAGTTAAAACTGGCTAATTTGAAGTCACTCTAGTGGCAGTTGGCACTTAACTTGTTAAGTGCAATATTCAGCATTTAACCAATTACAGTTAACCACATAAAAGGCAGTCCTGTCTTTATGGGGGTTCTTTATAGCCATTTAAGTACAAACAGCTACAATCTGACTGGTTTTGTATACCCAAAAATTCAATGCTGGAGCCCAGACATGGCCCAGCATTGAATTTCCATGTATAATGCTAGTTGTAGTCAGTCAAACACTGATCACAGCCAGCTGAATATCAGCCCCTTAGTTCTTTTTGTCATCTGTTTTTCTGGAGCTGCTTACAGATATTACAGTTTGATTTGAGTCTTCTATCTCCTAGAGAGGAAGCGACATGCAAGTGAGGCTACCTATGTGAACTTTCTGCACTGGTTGACAGTTTTGGAAAGAAATGTATTTAAAATTCTAATTCTGGATCATGGGGCTTTTTATACAGGAATTCCAACCTATTGACATGCTTATCCATCTAGAACACAATCTAATTTCTTAACAATTGCATTATATAAGAAACTTTAAATCACAGCACACAACTTTTAGATGCATTGCTCTATCTCTTTCGAATTTGCTGCCATTGGACCTTACCCAAGAGGTTTCATATAGGAAATTTAGGTGGGTCTAAAAAGCTGAAGCCCGATATTCAAAGTCATTTAACTGGACAGGAGAGGCTTAATCAAACAGTGCCACTGAATGTCACCACAGACTACTTAGATAAGTCGACTTCTATTATCTTTGCTGCCCATAACAGTTTTATTCGGCCTCTCCAAATCCAGCTTCACAATATCCTCATACCTTTTAGTTTCATGTTCCAGAATTTTAGGTATTGATTTAGACTCAAAATTATTTTTCACCACACAAATCTCTCAAGTTGTCACATGCTCCTTCTTCAAACAACGCTTGAGTCGGTCAGTACAATTCTTACTTTTCCCTTCTGTTCTGAATATCTTGGTACATTCATTAGTCATACAGCAATTAGACTACTATAATTCGCTACATGCAGGAATGAGACTAAAAGACCTTCGCAAACTATAAATTTATTTATTTATATACCACTTATATCCTAAGTGGTTTACATTCAGGTACTTTATCATATTTCCCTATCTGTCCCAGTGGGCTCAAACTCTAATGTACCTGGGGCAATGAGGGGATTAAGTGACTTGCCCAGGGTCACAAGGAGCAGCGAGGGATTTGAATCCACAGCCTCAGGGTGCTGTGCCACACATGCCCACAAATGATTCATAATGCTCATAAATGCAATCACATCTCATTTCCAGGGCCGGATTAAAGGGTAGGCCCAGTAGGCATGGGCCTAGGGCCTGAAATGGTCAGGAGGGCCCGACAGTGCAGTGTTTTAGGGCTTCACCCTTGCTGGATTCGCCGGAAGCAGCAGCGTTATCGCCCCGGCCCCCCTATCTCTCCCTCCCTCCCATGCGAACCCCGCCGACCCTCCCACTGCGAGACAACCAACCGACAAACCTCCCTTTGTCAGCAATGCGGGCCTAAGGCCCCAACCAGGTACATTATGTGATGTACAGGGAGGGGCCTTCCGAGGCGCCTGAGCCAATCAGGGACTTTCTTAGGCTCCTCCCTAAGAAAGTCCCTGATTGGCCACACACTTCTTTAATTTTCCCAGTGTGAGCAGCATCATGAACTTGCTGCTTGCATTGTGTTGACTCTCACTCTAACATCACTTCCTAGGCACAGGACCCAGAAGTGACATCAGAGAGAGCCGATACCGAAGCAGGTAGCAAGTTCGTGATACTGCTCATGCCGGGAATATTATAGAAGAAGAGGGAAGGTAAGGGGCACATGAATGCAGTGGGTGGGGGGAGGGGGTTTGGGAAGGAGTGGGGATAGAAAGGAGGATAGGTACAAGCGCCCACAACAAGATGGCGTCTAGGGCGGACCCCCCCCCACTCCCATTTTACTACACCACTGGCCATTTCAAATGTTACTTAAATAAAATTTAAAAGCGCCAACTGGCCCTATACAAACAGTGCCAGAATCACACCTCTGAAGGCGCCTACTGCCACTAATACCACCATAGGTGTGGTTAACATCGAAAGTCGAGTTAGGCATAGATAGGCACCTCCAGAGGCGCGATTTATGTCAAAGGTAGGCGCCAGAAATATAGGCCTTGAAAATCCTGGCCTACATTTCTGATGCCTATCTTTGCCGGCAGCATGATTCTCTAAACAAGGGGTGTCCAACCTTTTGGCTTCCCTGGGCTGCATTGGCCCAAAAAACACTGCAGCAAGACAGAGGAGGGAGCCGGCAAGATGGTAAACACCCGGGGACAGCAGAGGAAAACACTACATCACCCTCAACCGGGGCCGCACAAAATACTTCACGGGGCTGCAGGTTGGACGCCCCTGCAGTCTAAACGATGTCATTGCGTGATTGACATGCAATCGGCAGCTGCATTTTAGATGGCTGCCGACAACAGCACCATCTAGAGAATCCAGCAGTTAAATAGGCATCATTCCAGCACTTAAATTCATGCGATCTTTAAGGCATCACTCACTTCCCCCCCCCCCCCCGATAGAGAAGGGTGATATCCAGACAAACACCATTTATTCTAAACAAAGAAATGAAATAATATGAATAAATTGCAGCAGAACATTATTTTGTGAGGGTAAAAGGAATTGGAAAAGACATAAGAAGATAAAAAAAACCAACAAATTTTTAGATTGAATCAGGTTGGGCAGACTAGATGGACCATTAGGGTCTTTATCTGCCATCATCTATGTTACTATGTTACATATAAGACTTACTGTCTAGAATACTTCAGCAAATGAGGAGCACTACTGTCATAATTACAAGAACCAATGCTTGAAAAATCTGCAGCATCATACTGGATCCAAAATATTCTCCTTTCCATTAGATCCACTGTCAGAGTCTGTACTTTTGCTGGGACTCTGAAGAGAGCAGTAGGTCTGGCTCCATCCATGGTTGCTTTGTGAATGCCAGAAGGGGTGATACCCGAAGACCAAAATATGAACCTAAATAAAATAAAATGAATTATCAGACATATCTGCCAGAAATTATTCCTAAAACACCTATGGGTATAGTAAACACATTTCCCCCTCAGATACAAACTGCAGGAGATTGTCCATGGTGAACCCAGAAATTCAATACCTGCACCATATCCAGGGGGGAGGTCATTCTGTGCAGGAGGAAGTGGGCATCCCTTCTGCCATTTTTTTCAGGTGGGGGTCTTCGTGGCAGGAGACAGTGAGCATCCCTCCTGCCGTTTGTTTAAGAGTGGGTCGCTGGGTTTGTTGGGGGGAGGGCGTGCAATTGTCAGGGATCATTGGGGTGGGGTGTTATGAGGTGGTTATTTGTGGTACATTTTTGTCATCTAAACCTCCTTTGGAGAAATATAAAAGTAGATTATTTGCCATCATGACTGGGATTGCCATGCAAATGGTTACCAAAAACTGGAATTATTGGGATTGGCTTAATTTCTCCTTTTGGTGTGATTCGTTATGTTTATGCTACAAATATGAGAAAATGAATTCAGAAATTTTGAGTAATAATAAGTTATTTAAATTAACTTGGAGTCTATTGACAAATTTTGTTAAAGTTGATTAGCTGGATTATTTCCAGAAAGATTAAAAAGCGTTCAATAGGCTGTCCATCTTTTAATACCTAAGTACAACACTTAACTGATCGATATGTGATAGATCTGGTGTTGAATCAACGGACAAACTAAAATAACCAGAAGATTTACTTCACCAAAAATGAACGCATGGACCTTTTGAGCCATTACTTGAATAAGTTCCTCGCAGGTGGTTTTTGACAGTTAAGAAGGATTTCCTTTGCTAGAATTTCCATACTTCGAAATGTGGCCCGTTAAAAATGGATCAAACTGGCTTATGAGTTCAAGCAGCCCTAAAAAAATTCCCATTTTTCAATGATCCAAACCTTTTTTCTGCGCCTCGAAAAGCCAAGCCACGTTCAACGTACAAATAACAGCTATGACAAGCCTTAAGACATGTTCCCAGTAATCACACTCTTCCTGAATTTGTTTCTCCAACCATGACTTCAAACCCACACCTTGTTTGTGAGTTGAATATGTTAGCAAAGAGACTCAGTGAGTAGTGCTTTTCTCATGCTTATCAATTGCGATAGTATTTCGCCAGCCACTGACCCCTTCTTTAATAACAAAATTTGAGGAATTTTTAGGAGCACGACGCCATTAGGTGAGTGCGCCAAAATATCTGAGCTCATATCCAAGAAAAGAATTAAACGCATTCAAAATATATAAAACGTACTTATATTTTAATAGATTAAAGAGCCAGAACTGAGTGTGCTATTGGAATAGTCATTAAGCAACGTTGAGGCTGTTGGAGGCTTTGAGACTTTGAAAGCAAGAAGAGGTTATGAATGCACCTGCAATTAACACCAGTGACGGTTGGCAACTAAACTAAGAACTTCTTATGAGCTAGTACCCGTCACTTGCGCTGTTTCAAACGCGTCTAGACTTGTTCAAATTTTGTATAGCTTCCAATCTGCGAGCACAGTGTACTTTATTTTGCAGGATAAACATGATGACACAAGAGAGAATGCTTTATAAACCGAACTTATTCATTTGTCATTAAATTTTGAAAAATGGCTATAAATTTAATAATTTAAATGATAAATTCGGCTATGAAAAATTTCTGTGGTGTCCCCCTTCCCTTGATGCCCTAAGCACGTGCTTACTTTGCTTATAGGGTTAATCCAGCACTGAGCAGGGCGGCAAGCAGGAGAGTCAGGCCCTTAAACAGCAACAGTGTGGGAGAGAGGAGGGATCAGGGTCATATTCATTTAGCCCCAGATATTCAATACTGGTGCCTGGACATTGCACAGCATTAAATATCTGGGCTAAATTTGCCCATAAAAGAAACACTAAGGGATCCTTTTACAAAGCCGCGCTAGTGCCTTAACGCGCGGAATAGAGCACGCTAAATTGCCGCATGCGCTAGCCGCTACCGCCTCCTTTTGAGCAGGCGTTTAGATTTTCGGCTAGTGCGCACTAATCCGGTGCGTGCGCTAAAACTGCTAGCGCCTTTGTAAAAGGAGCCCTAACCACTGTAGGCAGAACATCGGCTGGAAACAGAATTTTTGCAGAATGAGCTTACTGTTCTATTTTATGCCTTGAAAGCTCTATTAAGGCAGCTGACAGAGACAGTAAACCCACCTTTCTACAGGATCAACAGCCAGGCTTGTGGGGTGAGCCAGATGCAGGAGGACTCTGGAATTCTTTCCTTTCATATCAGTTGATTCAATGGTTCCCTTCTGCTCATTGGCCCAAAGAATGATTTTGTTTATCCAGTCTATTGCAAACCCTGAAATGCCCTTTTCAACAAAACTCATCACCTGTGAAATGAAAAAAGAACAATGTCTAAAAAAAATTGTCTTAACGTTCCAGGCACAAAGGGCCTGATTCTATAAACAGCACCGAAATCGGTAGGCGCCTAGGAAAATGGCATCTACAGCCTGTTATCCAAAGTTAGGCGCTGTTTATAAAATCCCATCTTGCAGTGCCTAGACTGAGTTAGTTGCTGCTAGGCTTCTGCAGCTTAGGTGCCAGTATATTAGATCAGGGTTTTCGTGGCCTCCTAACTCATTCTATTCCCAAACTCCACCCCTAACTATGCCCACTTTTCAGGAACACTTAGGATTGGCAAACTTTGATGATACAAATTAATCAAATACTCAATTCATCAACTATATCATGCTGGATCCACCAAAAAATTATTTATATAACACATGTGTTATATAGTGCCCAGAGTTATGCCCCAATATTCAGTGCTGGTGCCTGGACATGGCCCAGCACTGAATATTGTGGCATAATTTAGCTGGCACCACCAACTGAATATTGGGAGGAGTGTGCCTAGATCGCAACTGTAAAGGGGCCTAGATGTGGGCGGAGCACTGATGTGTCATGAGTGTGTTGCCAATTATAGAATACTATCAGTTGCGTGCGTACCTAGACACATCCACTCAAACCAGCCATTGATCTGTCATACGTAAGTGTGCCTAACCTATAATAGCTTAGGCACACCCTTAAATCATTACAGAATTGGTGCTATGTACTTCCCTTAGTGGAGGTCTGGGTGGGTCAGTGTGGAGGTCATATCTTCAGGGGGGTTCTGGCAGGATGGACTGGGCATCCCTCCTGTCGGTGATCTTCGGGGGAAGGGGGTGCGGCAGGAGGGAGTAGGAATCCCTCCTGCTGGTGATCTTCAGGGGGAGTGTGGGGGTTTCCGGCAGGAGGGATTGGGCATCCCTCCTGCCATGGATGTTGCGAGGGATGCCGGTTGGAGGGATTGGGCATCCCTCCTGCTGGGGATTGTTTCTGGGGTGCCGGCAGGAGGGAGTGGGCATCCTTCCTGCCACGGACATTGGGGGGGATTTGGGGGTGATGGTGGGAGGGAGTGGGCATCCCTCCTGCTGGCCGACTTGGGGTGGGGTTCGGGGGTTCCCTGCCACAGCTGCTCAGCTGATTGTAGCAGAGAGACTTCCTTCCCATAATCAGTTTAGCGGCTGTGTCTATTTGAAATGTAGGCCAACATTTTGATAGCCTACATTTCAGGCACTTATCATAGCCCTAGGGCCACTTAAGCTCACCTAAGGCCTCTTAAGGGTGAAACCACACCCATGCCCAGCCTTGGGCGACCTTAAGCATCCCTAGGCACCTTCCTGACCTACGACAGATGCCTACAGTGTTGGCGGCCTGCCTTGGGTTGTTTTATTTTAGAAAACATGCATCACGATTGGCTAGTTAGACAGTGGTAGGACTCCTACCGCCGCCTACAATCAGGACACCATTTATAGAATATGCCCCTAAATGCTAAGATGCCCATAGGAATATAATGCGCATGGGCTAAATCATTTAATGTCCTTTGATGAATTCCTCCCTTAGTTGTGATCAGGTTCTAGATCTGTGGGTGTTGTGAGTACTTGAGCACCCCTAATACCGAGCAAACTACTTGACTATGTCCAGGGAAGAATCATTTCTATTGTGTTTAGCACCAACAATTATTTTGGAAAGTGGGCTCCTTTGACTTGAACAGTGCTTCAGAGCCACTGTTTACAAAAATTGTATCTGTTGGACAGATATAGACAAGTTAGTAATAGATACAGTCTCTTATATTCTCCTCTCTAATTCTTTATTCTTAATGATAAATCTTAAAGTAAAGCTGGCTTTCCTAAGAGGGTTATTTGGTGTTGGAGGATTTATCTTGGCCGATCTTCTGTAACTCTCCCTAGTCTCGGCTTTCTGCTTCTCAGGCTTGATTGTGAAACATCTCTTTTCCTTTAACATTTTGTCACTCAGGTTTTCAGAATATCCACAATGAATATGCATGACAGAGATTTGCATATAATGAAGGCAGTGCATGCAAATCAATATTATTTGTGAATATCCTGGAAACTTGACGGGCAAGGGGGGGTACTCCAGAACTGATTTAGGAAACATTGCTTCACTCCTCTCCATAGAAGGTAGCAGTGCACTGGCACTCCATTCCAACAATAGCCACTTCATCAAGTGAGTGTCAAAAGAAAGCTACTTTACCTCTCGTTTGGTGCCGTTCAGGAATACTCTCTGTAGGATTCCCTTCTCAGAGTCCACCCAATAGACTGTTTCTTCTTCATAATGGAAATCCAGCATCACTGACTTGCCAGCACTCGACACCAGCTTTCGGTGATTGGTCCCATCTCTGTCAATTCTAAAAATGGCATCTTTATGGCTGAATATCAAAAAGGGTTCAGGAGCTGAAAGACACCATAAACCTTTAACTATTTGTGGACACCTCAGAAGGCCTTTTGTGTTGTTTACACCTTACTGGTCTATACCTTTTCTTCCACAGAAATCTAGCACTGAACATATGCAAATATCAACAGCACTTAAAAGAAATTGGAGAAGGACATCATGTTTGGGAAAATCAAAGGAACCAGGCGAAGAGGGAAACCTGCAATCAGATGGCTAGACATGATGAAAACAACCACGGAGATAATGTTGGAGGACCATACCAGACTAGCACAAAAAAACTGATCTTTTTTTAGATCAAGTCACTAGGACTCGAGCATGAGTCAATGGCACCTGACTAACTAGAAGAAATCCAGAATAAAAGAGCCAATAGAGTTCATAAGCACTTGACAAAATAGTTCTCCCTTGCATGTTAATCAAGCTTGCAATTAAATATAAATATATATATATATATATATATATATTAGTTTACTATCCAAATACCTAACACTGCATGTACTTCCTGGTTTTCACTAGACCGGTGGTCTCAAACTCGCGGCCCGGGGACCACATGCAGCCCGCCAGGTACTATTTTGAGGCCCTCAGTATGTTTATCATAATCACAAAAGTAAAATAAAACAGTTTCTTGATCATAGGTCTCTTTAGCTATAAATTACAATATTATTATTAAGACTTAGCCAAAAGGAAAGATTTATAAACTACTAGCTGATGCCCCGGCATTGCACGGGTATTTAATTATAGCAATAACACTGTAAATGGATTCAAATAAAGATACTTTATAGTGGTGAATGAAAATATTTTTTTACAGCTTTATAAAAAGTACAATATTCAAATTATAATGTGAAATATTTGACAAAATGAATACAATACAACTAACACAAAACTTGATTATAAACAACATTTTTAGTTTCACCTCCAGGAGCAAGAACATATACATTCTTGGGTGAACCCACCCTTCCCACGTGTGCAGGTGGGCCGCGAGACCCCCAGAACATATCACCCCAGGTAGTGAGGGATCTGCATACCAATTTACGTTCAAAGCGGTCCCACAGCTTTTTACATTTTTTCCATTGACTTGAATGGGTGAAATCTGATTTTCTGTTTGTAGCTCCGCCCACGTGTGCAGGTGGGCCGCGAGACCCCCAGAACATATCACCCCAGGTAGTGAGGGATCTGCATACCAATTTACGTTCAAAGCGGTCCCACAGCTTTTTACATTTTTTCCATTGACTTGAATGGGTGAAATCTGATTTTCTGTTTGTAGCTCCGCCCATGTGTGCAGGTGGGCCGCGAGACCACCAGAACATATCACCCCAGGTAGTGAGGGATCTGCATACCAAGTTTCGTTCAAATCGGTCCCACAGCTTTTTACATTTTTTCCATTGACTTGAATGGGTGAAATCTGATTTTCTGTTTGTAGCTCCGCCCACGTGTGCAGGTGGGCCACGAGACCCCCAGAACATATCACCCCAGGTAGTGAGGGATCTGCATACCAAGTTTCGTTCAAATCGGTCAAGCCGTTTTTGAATTACTGTGAGAATGGCAGCTTTTTACATTTTTTCCATTGACATGAATGGGTGAAATCTGATTTTCTGTTTGTAGCTACGCCCACGTGTGCAGGTGGGCCGCGAGACCCCCAGAACATATCACCCCAGGTAGTGAGGGAGCTGCATACCAAGTTTCGTTCAAATCGGTCAAGACATTTTTGCGTGATCGCAGCACATACACACATACACACATACATACCTCCGATTTTATATATATATATAAAGTTTTACCTCATGCAAAATTGTTATTTCTTTAATAAGACATTAGCTATTTTTTTTCTGAGGCCCTCCAAGTATCTACAAATCCAAAATGTGGCCCTGCAAAAGGTTTGAGTTTGAGACCACTGCACTAGACTGGGCAGGATGGACCACTGGTCTGACCTAGCAGTGGCAATTCTTATGTTCTTATGTACTCAATATTCAGCCAGTGGTGGTTAATATTTCTTTAAATGCTGACTACCATTGGTTAAATTAGAACTGAACAGTGAGTGCCAAGCCCTCTTTGGGTAAGAGCACAGAATATCTGGGTCTTTGGCAGCACCTGGAATCTTGCTGGGTACAGTCGATATTCAGTGCCAAACCTGTTCAACTAACTCGGGATAATTAGGACTGTTTTTCATGTGGTCCAACTTGCATCACTGGTACTGAATATACCTGATGCCCGCATAACTCTTGGCTCCATCCCAGCTCCACCCCCGGATTGCTCCAGCATTTACTGTAGAGTGCCACAATGGTCAGTTCAAAATTCAGCAGCGCTGTCCAGTTAAGTGGTGCTGAATATCAGCTCCTGACCATCCAATATGATTTATGCAGTGGACCCTCTCCTGCCCAATTAAACACTTTGAATTTTGACTCCATCATTTCTACAGCACTACTAGGAATTTGCACCACTGTACAGTAGACAGGTATATTGCACGGAGTTATCCTGTCCAAACTGGAGGAAATTCTATAAACTGGGTGCCAACATTTAGGCACCAAATATATGCTGTTCTATATAAAGGGCTGGTGGCACTTACTCTTAAATCACAGACTTGAATAAGGGCAAGATTCAAAACACCATGCACAAATGCTTGATGTAATCATGCATTCATTCTGCTCCTTATTACTATATAACCAGTCCCTCAGCAGTGCCACAACACACTCAAATATATCTCATAGTATGTGGCTTTATGCTTGATATAAAATTGATCCAGTGATGAGTAGGAGCATAAAGCCACATACAGTGCGATATACTTGAGTGTGTGGTGGCACCGCTGAGGGACTGGTTATATAGTAATAAGGAGCAGAATGAATGCATGATTACATTACATCAAGCATTTGTACTATATATAGGGAGTCGAATCTGTTATGGAATGAATATTCAGCATCTTACACTGGATGGATTCATAGTAGATGGGTTTGAACATGATCTTGAACAAGTGACTGTTGCACTTGCACTTTGTTGTCTGCACAAATCAGGACTTGGTCACACATAGACTTTTGAACATTTATATTCTTCAGATGGTTAAGGACCTACATGTTGCTTTTCAACGTCTCCTTGGACTTTAAAGTGTAGAAGTCTGTACAAGGCTCTGACTGTTTTCAAAGATAAGTGAACTATTTATTAATTAATTATCTACTTGTAAGTGTCTTAATGGAGATTTGCAAATGTTATGAAATTTCTCTGATCCTTCCTCTGAGTTTTTTTACTGTCTAATATTATGATATTACCAATGTATTAAATTATTGCTTGAATGAATTGATATGACTATATTTGAATAGTGGATTCTCTTGATTTATTATGTTCTATATAAAGGAGCATAAACACAATGTCACATAGTTTCAAGGTCAGAAAAGAGAGGCTGTCAATGAGATAGCTGTATTGTATATACAAAAGAGCTATTTATTTAAAAAAAATTTCTATCCCGCCTACAACCTAGGTGGGATAGAAAATCAAACAGAACAAGACAATAAAACAAAACCTTCCACATAACAATTTGCTTCTCACCTTCTCCTCCCCAAGAGAATTGTTATAGTATTTATCCCTAAAAAAGAGATCCTCCATCTCATAAAAAGACAGATATTTTTAAAATGCCTGAGCAAACAGATAAGTTTTTGACAATTTGCAAAACTGAACAGTGCTCTTACATAGGCACAAATAGCAATTTCAAGGACTCAACATGGACCATGCTTTGGCAATAGCATCTGTGTCACGAGTCCAAAGTTCTGATATTCAGCCCACAGTGGTCCATGGGTCTAAAGCCACTGATAGACATGGGCAGAATTAAGCCTGGATATTCAATGACAGACCTTGCCTCAAAGTTATGCAGGTACTGGTCAATATTTACTGCTGTCACACACATAGCTAAGTGGGCAAAAACAGGACCAAACAATAAAAGTTGTGATGCGCTAAAAATTATCTCCAATATCCAAAACTTTTAAAGGCTTTTCTGCATCAGGAAGCCTTTAACTTGTAGAATTGTGCTCTAGAAATAATGAATAATAGTGGTAGTAAAAGTAGAATCGCAATGTAACTTTTGCAGGATTAATATACTAGGTAAAGACGTAGTCCACAATATACTGCTGATATGAGTTGTGCTGTGATTTGTATTTGTTACTGTAATTTTATTGTGAATGTTTTCAATTGTTCATCACCTAGATAGTCTGGTACACAAACTGTATAGATAAATAAAAGGCAACACTAAATATGGCTGGTGTCTACATAACTGCCAGCTCCTCCCTGACTCCACCCATGGACCACTCCCTCACTAACCGAACATAAGAATAGTCTTACTGGGTCAGAGCAATGGTCCATCAAGCCCAGTAGCCCGTTTTCACGGTGGCCAATCTAGGTCCCTAGTACCAGGGCAAAACCCAAGGAGTAGCAATATTCCATGCTACCGATCCAGGGCAAGCAGTGGCTTCCCCCATGTATTTCTCAATAACAGACTATGGACTTTTCCTCCAGGAATTTGTCCAAACCTTTCTTAAAACCAGCTACGCTATCCACTCATACCACAACCTCTGGCAACGCGTTACAGAGATTAACTATTCTCTGAGTGAAAAAAAATATTTCCTCCTATTGGTTTTAAAAGTATTTCCCTATAACTTCATTGAGTGTCCCCTAGTCCTTGTCATTTTTGACAGAATGAAAAATCGATCCACTTGTACCCGTTCTATTCCACTCAGAATTTTGTAGACGCCAATCATATCAGACAGCGCTGCTAAAGGTCATAGCTGTTATTCAGCTGCATTGCCCAGTTGAGTGCTGTTGAATATTGGTGGCTGCGGAACTGAGTGTGGTTTAAACAGATGAGAACATCTCTTTCAATGGATCCTTTATGTTTCAATCTAGTAAAATTTGGAATAATATACCTGTTCAGATAAGAGTGTTACCTACCCATCTGCTTTTTCATAAGGCTCTGAAAGTTTACTTATTTCATAAATATTTTAATATTTGAAGAGAATAGATAGAATAAACCACACTGGTTTTAAGAAAGGTTTGGACAAGTTCCTGGATAAAAAGTTCATAGTTTGTTATTGAGATCGACATAGGGGAAGCCACTGGTTGCCCTGGATCAGTAGCATGGAATGTTGCTACTATTTGGGTTTCTGCCAGGTACTGGGACCTGGATTGGCCACTGTTGGAAACAGGAAACTGGGATAGATGGACCATTGGTCTATGTTCTTATGTTCTTATCGACCTCAGTGAAGTCAAACACGATGCAAAAGATTTGCAAGACTGATGTTATATAATAATAATAATCAGTTTATATGCCGCAAGGCTGTAAAGTTCTATGCGGTTTACAATAGTTAAAATTTAAAAAAAAACAATAAAAGAAGTTAAATAGAACTAAAAAAGTTAAAAGCCAATAATTAGAGACACTAAAATGATCAAAATAGTGCATAATAAAATTATTATGTTATGTTATACAAGGCCTTGTTTTCTGCTTATACCTTAGCAGTTCCAGGATGGATTACATAGGACATGAGCTAGACCACTACATCTGGGAATTATAATCTAATCAGCAGATCACATTAGTTACTGAGATGGAAGATTAATCCCCCCTTTTACGATGCCGCGTTAGGCTTTTTTTATCACCAGCAAAGGTGGTATTAGCTCTAACACTCATACGAATTCAAAGAGCGGCAGAGCTAATACCACCGTGGTCAGTAAGAAAAAAGCCATTGAGGCTTCATAAAAGGGGGGTGGGTGGTAAATTTGTGGACAAGGAAAGTTTTCAGATTCCTTCCAAAGAAGAAATATAAGCCACAGGATCTTAAAAATAGAAGCTGATTCCACAGCTCGGACATCTGATACTGAATGGAAGTAAAGAGTTGTCTAATTGATTTTCATTTCTTAAACATTGGAAACTATAACAAAAAAAGGTTTTTATTGTATATCTCATAGTTGATGCATGCAATAGGGTCACAAGGTCTAATGTGTAAAGAGAAGCTTCTCCATTTAGAATTTTTAAAACTGAGACACATAATATAAACTATATTCAAGCAGCAATGGGAAGCCAGTGGAGCTTAGAATAAAAGTTATAAGTGTCTCATATTTAGATAAGCCAAAAATTAATCTAATGGCTGCATTCTGAACTAAATCCAAATGGTTAATGTGTGATTTAAGGCAGATAATTAACACACACACACACACCTCTTTTACAAAACCGTAGTGCCGGCCACAGCGATAACAGCTCCCATGCTCATAGAATTCCTATGGTCATCGGACCTGTTACCACCGTGGCCGGCACTAAAAACTGTGCTATGGTTTTGTAAAAAGGGGGGGGGGGGGAAAATAAGATTGCAATAGTCATGTCTGGATAGTATTAAAGACTGCATAAATGAAGGTTTCTTGAAAATAAATATGAGGCTGATGAGCAATGAAGCAATTCTGTAAATTAATCTGTGTGGTCATCAAAAGTACATCCAGTATTTACAATATATCACTAGCAGCTGGCCTCAGTTCAAAGGTCATGGATTTGATACGCCACCTGCCTATGGTCCAACCAAAGTGGTTTACATTTATGCTATGCATATACTTTCACTGTCCCGAGCATACCCAATCAAAGTTTTTGTCTCCAACGCGCAGCCCCAGGGCCACATGTAGCCCTCAAAGTTTTCCACGATGGCCCCCAAAGAGTTGGCTGTAATGTTCTTCATATTCTGTAAATGCATTAATTTCAGTCTTGCTCACATAATAAGGTAACTGTAAGCAATCTCTTAAGTGTGTTACTCAGGTGTCTCATCTAAGGAATTTGCTATTGTTGATAATCCAAAATGAGTTTTTTAAATATATTCTTGAAGTGCTGTAGAATCAATATTAGTATTACTTTCTAATGTTTACTACCCAGTCTGAACAAGGAGGTCAAGAGGGTTTAAAAATTAGTAGTATGTGAAAACTTGAAATCTTTTGGTTACCCTCAGAGCTTTCTCATATCCACAATGCAGCCCTCGTACATGAAAAAGGTTGGAGACCACTGACCTAGGGCAGGGGTAGGCTATTCCAGTCCTCGAGAGCTAGAGCCAGGTCAGGTTTTCAGGATATCCACAATAAATATGCATGAGATAGATTTGCATCTCAAGGAGGCAGTGCATGCAGATCCATCTCAGACATATTCCGTGTGGATATCCTGAAAACCCGGCATGGCTCTGGCTCTCAAGGACCGGAATTGCCTACCTCTGATCTAGGGCAATGGAGGTTTAAGTGACTTTCCCAGTTGTGTCAATGTAGGCAGGTTCATAAAGAGTTCTAAGCAAGATATGAGTAGAGAATGACACGGTGACAAAATTCATCACCGTTCCCGTCCCCGCGGATAACCGCGGGAAATAATCCCATGTCATTTTCTAGTGTCTATTTCAACCTCAGTCCTTCTACACCAGCATTCTTCAAAGCAAAGCTTGTGGGTCAGTGATTGTGGCCATTCATACTCTGATTCTTCCCTCTCTCTTTAAAGAATGACATGAAGATGGTTTCCCGCGGTTATCCGCAGGGACGGGAACGGTGATGAATTTTGTCACCATGTCATTCTCTAGATATGAGAAAAGATACCATGTTAAAAAAACACATTTTTAATAGCAGCTCAGGTGGACAGCTTGATATCCTATAGCCATGGAGAACTCTTCTTTAATAAGTTAAAATCTAACTAAAATGCTTCAAAAGTGCTATCAAATTAACACTTGATTTTACTATATGGCATTTAATAAAAGGAGTTCTAAGTCTTTTTATTGGTTTTTATTTGTGTAAACTGCTATGGTCTACAGACCAGTAATGGTGATATATCAAGATATACCAGATGGTTCCCATATTGGCATCAAAATGTAAAAAAGACGTATTGAAAATAGTGTTTTAGCAGTAGGGAATCATTCATACCACATTAACAACAACTCTTGACATCACACCATCAATATCATAAAGTATAAAACAACGGAGAAAAATAAACCTCAATTGCGAGAGGCCGGGACTACACAAGTACCCGAGCCAACTCACATCATCATTGATTTATAAAAAAACTCCGTGTACATTTAAATAAATGATTTCATTCATGCGCAGTTAGTATTTTTCAATGATTTTTTCTTTTCCAAAAGATTTTTTTTTTTTTTTTTTTAAATTGGTGTGAGCAATATAAGCAGAGTCCAATAATTTAGAACTTATTTATAGCATAAACAGGATCCCAAACTAACTAAAAACTAGACGAGGGCTACTGCTCAACTTTATAGGGAAAAGCAATTGTTGAAGCAAGGAGTTTGGAACAAAAATAAGAGAAAAACATCCACTCATCTGAAGATGCGACGTGACTCAAAAGATTCTCAGTTCCTTATCCCGACAGAAAAGTCTTTCTGTTTCGCCAAGAAGGCTACTTCAGGGGAAAATTCAATGTCCAAATATCTCACGCTTCTTCCAACGCCACAATTGTAAAGCTGGCTCCCTATAAAGTTGAGCTGTAGCCCTCGTCTAGTTTTTAGTTAGTTTGGGATCCTGTTTATGCTATAAATAAGTTCTAAATTATTGGACTCTGCTTATATTGCTCACATCAATTTAAAAAAAAAAAAAAAAATTCTTTTGAAAAAGAAAAAATCATTGAAAAATACTAACTGCGCATGAATGAAATCATTTATTTAAATGTACACGGAGTTTTTTTTATAAATCAATGATGATGTGAGTTGGCTCGGGTACTTGTGTAGTCCCGGCCTCTCGCAATTGAGGTTTATTTTTCTCCGTTGTTTTATACTTTATGATATTGATGGTGTGATGTCAAGAGTTGTTGTTAATGTGGTATGAATGATTCCCTACTGCTAAAACACTATTTTCAATACGTCTTTTTTACATTTTGATATATACGATTGAATTCCCTTATACATTTAGTCCCATATCGGCATAACAGGTAGTCAAGCCATCCCCTGCCGCAGCATTCAAAACATGATCATGACAGGAGGTTGCCTGACAGCTGGTTTTAAATAAGCTTTATGACTTTTTTATACATATTTTGAAACATGAAGAATGAAGATGCTTATTTAAATTATCACAAAATAGAAAATATGGACCTATGAAGAGCTATAATGCTGAATGCTTTTAAAGTTGTTGGCTGGATGCACATTTTGAGGACCTGATAAAAAATAAATTAAAAATAGGAGAAGCATTGTCTGGGCTTGATTGGGTGTTTGATTTAAAAAAAACAATTTGTGATATTCCTGTGTAGCTCTTGAAAAATATGGGTGCATCCAAATCTCGTGTCCCAAGAATAAAATCAGGGGAATTTCGAAAGTACAGATGCATATTCAGATCTTGTTAAAAAACCAGTATAACCACCAAAGTGGCTCTCCCTTGCACAGTGGAATCTGAAAAGCTGTTAAATTGGAGTCAAAAAGGTGTCAACGTCCCCCATCTCACTACCAGGTTACCAGAACCTCCTTCATTCTATAAAGGTAGACTTGCAGATTTGGCAAAAGATTATATAACGCATGTTAAAAGAGGAACTCTAGGAGAATCTGGTTTTATTGACCTTTTACTTCTCTTTGTTTAAGCCTTCTTATCAAATTTTCACAATGCCTCTAGAAAGTTAGTGGCTATTTATCTGATGTTGACACTGAGCAATTCAGTGTGAGAATATTTAAAATATTTAGCCTGGGTTTACGTAAATGAATGTTGCTTTGTCTCAAGAATCTGTCAGCTATCCTACATTTTTCTTGCTCATTATTCTGTTTCATCAAGGTTTTTGTGAATGATTCTATATAGAAAGAATCACTCCTATCTTCCTATTGAAAGAATATTTTCCAATAGCCATATTCAGCCTTCACAAAAAATATAAATATAGCTCAGAAAAAGGCAACTGGAAGTAGAGTGTCCAACTCTTTGAACCTACCTTTTGCTCTCCTCCAGCATTTTTCTTCTTTTCCTCTCTGTGTTGGGATTCTCAGCTGGATATCTCACTCCTCCACTTCTCTCCATGAAAAGCTGAATAAAAAACCCAACAACATGCAAACTGCAAAAGCCTGGTACCCTCATTAGGCACCATCACTGTATACTGAGACTGCACAACAACTGGTATCTTTTCAGAAAAGGCAGTCATATAGGTACATAGTCATGAAGGCAGATAAAGACTCTAATGGCTCTTCTCAACTATATATTCAGAGAAGACAATAGCAGAAGGATGACATTTCTTGCTTTGCCTCTTGCTTTTGGCTTTATATACTGTAGACTTCTGTATTTTTTTTGTGGGGGGGGGGTTGAGGAAGGGGGGAATACAGGTTGTCTTATTTTAAGAACTACACCTTTGCCCACAAATATGTTTAGTGGGTTCACCTTAATGTGCCCTCTATTTACACAGAAGAGAACATTCTAGAGTCTTTACTCCTAATCTGACCTGTCAAAGTCATGGAACATAGTAAATGAAAGCAAATAAAGACCTGAACAGTGCATCCAATCTACCCAATAGTAACACACATTATAAATTCATGATTAAGTTAAATTGTCTTTTATCTTTGATATTTCTAATCCATAGATCATAAAGTCCGCGCACGACTATTCTTAGGTTCCAACTACTGCAGTTACCATCAAAGCTCACTCCAACCTATCCAAACCATCTCGTCATTTGAAGAATACAGACCTAGAGTTTGCCCAGCTCCATTCATTTTCTAATTAGAGATCTTCTGTGTTCATCCCATGTTTTTTTGAATCCCATCACCATTTTCCTCTCAGCTACCTTCTTCAGGAGGGCATTCCAGGCATCAACCATCTTTTCCATGAAAAAGAATTTCCTAACATTACTCCTGAATCTCAATATATTCCCTCTAGTTGTACCATTTTTTCTTCTCAGGAAAAGGTTTGGTTCTATATTAATACCTTTCTAGAATTTAAACATTTGTATCGTATCTCCTCTGTCCCTCCTTTCCTCCAGAGTAAACATATTCAGGTCTTCCAGTTTCTTCATATACGTCTTTTGGCACAAACACCCTACCATTTTCTTTACTTTCCTCTGGTCTGCTTCAAGTCTTCTTATATGCTTCACCAGATATGGTCTCCAAAACTGAACACAATACTCTGTGTGGCCTCACCAATGACCTGTAGAGGGGCATCAGCACTTCCTTTTTTCTGTTGGTTACACCTCTCTCTATACAGCCTAGCTTCCTTCTAGCTATAGTTACTGCCTTGCCATACTGTTTATGTCTTCTTCAGATCCTTGAACACTATCACCCCAAGGTCCCTCTCCCCATCTGTGCATATTAGTCTCTCACATCCCAGTACATACATCTCCCTTGGATTTCTACTCATCAAATGCATCACTTTGCACTTCTTTGAATTTTAGTTGCCAGATGTTAGACCATTCTTCTAACTTTTGCAGATCCTTTTTCATGTTTTCGACTCCCTCTGGGGTGTCCACTCTTACAAATCTTGGTATCATCTTCAAAAAGGCAAACCTTATTTTCTAACCCTTTAGTAATGTCATTTACAAAATTATTGAACAGAATTGTCTCCAGCACTAATCCTTGAGGCACTCCATTACTCACCTTTCCTTTCTCCAAGCAAATTCCATTAACCATCACTCTGGCGTCTAGCCATCAACCAGATTCCAATCCAGTTCACCACTTTGGATCCTAACTTCAGCCTGTCAATTTTTTTCAAGAGCTTCTATGTGGAACCATGTCAAAAATTTTGCTGAAATCTAAGTAAATTACATTTAGCGCAAATCCTCAATCCAATTGTCTCATTGCCCAGTCAAAGAATTCAATCAGATTTGTTTGGCAAGATTTACCTTTAGTAAAACTATGTTACCTCAGATCTTGTTACCCATTAGATTTTAGGAAATTCACTATCCTTTCCTTCAGCAATGCTTCCATTATTTTTCCAATACCTGAAGTAAGGTTTACTGGTCTGTAGTTTCCCACTTCATCTCTGTGATCACTTTTGTGAAGAGGGAGCATATTCATTCTTCTCCAGTAACAACAGAACCTCTCCCATCTCCAAAGATTTATTGAACCAATCTTTAAGAGGACCTGCCAGAAATTCACTTCTCTGAGTTCCCTCAATATCCTGGGATGGGTCCAATCCAGTCCCATGGTTTTGTCCACCTTCAATTTTTTAAGTTGTACTTTCTTCCGGAAACAGCATGGTATCTATTCCATTCTCATGTGTAACTTTGACAGTCAATAGCAGGATTTTCTTCTGTGAACACAGAAGTATTTGTTTAGCTCGTTTGCTTTTTCCTCATCACTCTCCTTTTAGCAGTTCATAGCTTCTTTCAGTCTCACAATTCAATTTTTTGTCTTCCTCCTTTCACTAATATACCTGAAAAAATTGTTGTCTCCCTTTTATATTTCTAGACATTTGCTCTTCTGCTTGCACTTCTTTTAGTTTCATCTGGTATTCCTTTCTGTACTCCTCTTCTTGAGGTTTTTTTTATATAGAAAGAACTCCAACTGTTTTGCCTTTATTTTCTCCTGCACTAATTGGAGAACCATATCGATTTCCTTTTTTTCTGGTTTTAATTTATTTTCCTCACATAAAGGTCAATTGCCATTTTTATTGCTCCTTTCAGCTTGGACCACTGTTTTTCCACTTTTCTTATGTCCTCCCATTCTATCACTTCTTTCTTCAGGTACTCCCTAATTTTACTAAAATCTGCACATTTGAAATCCAGGACTTAGAGTTTTGTATGACTGCCCTTCACTTTAGCTGTTATATCAAACCAAACTGTTTGATTGCTAATTCCCAGGCGGGCCAGCCTGCCAGACATGGACAGGGGATGTCTCCTATGATTTTGGAGAGAAGAATAAATACATGTAGTTCTGCAAGCAGGGACAGAGCATCTTCTTTCCTTGAAAGGAGTTTGAGAAAGAATGAGAAGCTATAGAAACCCAACAGAGGATCAGGCACAACCTGGGCTACTGTCCTCTAGATCAGTGGTTCCCAACCCTGTCCTGGAGGAACACCAGGCCAATTGGGTTTTCAGGCTAGCCCTAATGAATATGCATGAAGCAAATTTGCATGCCTATCACTTCCATCATATGCAAATCTCTCTCATGCATATTCATTAGGGCTAGCCTGAAAACCCGATTGGCCTGGTGTTCCTCCAGGACAGGGTTGGGAATCACTGCTCTAGATCAGTGGTTCCCAACCCTGTCCTGGAGGAACACCAGGCCAATTGGGTTTTCAGGCTAGCCCTAATGAATATGCATGAAGCAAATTTGCATGCCTATCACTTCCATCATATGCAAATCTCTCTCATGCATATTCATTAGGGCTAGCCTGAAAACCCGATTGGCCTGGTGTTCCTCCAGGACAGGGTTGGGAATCACTGCTCTAGATGGCTGGCTTGCTTACCAGACTTTGAGTTAATTTTCCAGAATAGACCACCCCTTCATTAGATTTGACTGGGACTGATCTGGAGCAGGGACCCAGGGATACGAAGACACATTGTGGAGCTCTGTTAACAGGTACAAATAAATGAGTCAAGGCTTATCAAATCCTCCACAGATAATCCAGTAATTATATGTAGGCAGATAATTTGTTCCACAAGAATGGAATTGCACATGATAAAGCAAAATCTTTGGTCCTGGATAACCTAACCAATAACTTTAGGAAACTATTAAAGACTCACTTATTTAGAAAGATTTAGTAATGTAAAGACTAATTTGCTAAGATTATTTTTGTAATTCGTTGTTAATGTCCTAGTTTTCCTTAAATTGTTAACTGCATGGATCTGAAAGGTTTTGCGGTATATAAATGCTATGTTATGTTATTTTATAACCCTTCATCCTGAAATTGCCAGGCCATATAGGTGCATACTATAATTATGTAATTTATAAGGGGCAGATATTCAGACTGCAGGAGGCAGCCTAGCTAAGTCCTGCAATCAGTAGTGATCCCTTGGATGTTCAGCAAATAAAAGTTGTTAATCTAAATCCCAACAAAATCGCAGATTGGATTACAATCATCTAACACTTAATCCCCCCAAATCTAAAGCGCTCCTCTTTTCAAATACAGGCACAGAAGGGGCTTCTTTTACAAAGGTGCACTAGTGTTTTTAGCGCACCCATGGGATTAGCGCGTGCTAGCCAAAAAACTACCGCCTGCTCAAGAGGAGGCGGTAACGGCTAGTGCGCATGGCATTTTAGTGCATGCTATTCCGTGTGTTAAGGCCCTAATGCACCTTTGTAAAAGGAGCCCAAGATCTTGCCCTGCCAGTACATCTCTTTAATACAATTATTCCCCTATTTCCAACAGTAAAACTGCTAGGTGTTTCTAAACTAACCTTTCAACCCATGAGCGCCGGAAAGAAGGAGGGGGCACAGGGGCCGTGGCCTCCCCCAAAATTTGATCCCTGGTGGTCTGGGGGAACAGCAGGCAGGAGCGAGCTTTCCACGTATCTGCCACGATTGGCGGTGGCTGGTTACGTCTGCCGCTGAGCTGCAACAAGCAGGAGCGTGCTTTGGCATTCCTGCTCGGTGGCTTCTTTGACTGGCTCCCGCGAATTCTCACCAGTCAAAGAAGCCGTTGAGCACTGAGCAGGAACGCCAAAGCGCGCTCCTGCTGGTTGCAGCTCAGCGGCAGAAGAAACCAGCCGCCACCGACCGGGAGGAGGTAGGGATGGGGCAGGGTGGGGCACCTTGGAGACCTATGAAGGAGATATACTGAATTGTGGAGTGATTGGGATGAGAGACTGAGATATCATGGCCCCAGGATGGAAACCGCATAGTTGTATGCAGTATATATATATATATATTTAAATAAATAAATCTGATCTCCTATTTGGGATTTTTGTCACTTAGGGCATGAAAAGCACTTTCAAGTTATTACAATGAATATTCATTACTGTTGTGAGGTCTTGTATAAGGGGCAGGGTTGAATTAAGGATATCAGTTACAGGGAAGGGGGGTTGATAGTTTGGAAATTGGCTATCAAGTTGACAGGCTCTGGGAAAGTGTAAGAACCTCCCAGAGACCATTCTTTGGGGGGAGGGAGATTAAAATGTGATTGCATTGATACTTTGAGTTGTGTGTTCTAGTTTTAGAAAACTTGCTCATCCCTTTTGACAGCCTCAATAATTTGTATCAGAATGACTGATTATTCAATTAATATATTATTTTTAAAAAACACAAAATTTTATGACATTTGGGCTGTTATTTTTACATGGCTTTTTATATTATATATTGTAACAGACTCTTTTGCCTTTTTTTTTTTTTTTTTTTTGCAACATTGATCAGCAACACAGTACAGCTATTTTGCTAAAGAAATAAACATTCTGACCAATGCCATGGGCCCGTTGTGTTAACACCGAAATATCTTCTTTCTTTGTATATACAGTATACTGTCAATTTTTTTAAAAAAAGACAGAATTAGGACTCACTTAGATGTGGCCTACTAGTCCAAAGTCATAATAAAAAATATATATTAAAGACCAAATCAGAACTTATCATAGTCACAGTATCTCCAAACAGAGTTGCTCACTTTTGGATACTGGGCTCATTCTCAAGAATAGCTAGCATGGATGAGAAGCTTAAAGGCTGTAGACAGCTGTGTGTGACACATTAAAATAGTTTCCCATAGCTATCTGAAGTCTCATTGTTTATTTCACTGGTCACTTCTGAAATCTTGTAAATGGGTCTGGTACCCAACCATGAGTAAATTCAATTGCAGGAAATGTTAATGTCTTACCTTAACACTATGTCTTGTTTTGGACTATTGCTAGCCACCCAGTGACTTAGCAACAAAGCAGCCCTTCAAGCTCAGATTCCCTGCAACCTGTCAAGCATGTTAATGTCCCATCTCTCAGGCCTCAATAGAAAGAGGAATGGACATGTGTGCTGATGTGCTATGGCATTCAGAACTGCCAGCACCTCAACATGAATCATCACTGTCGCGGACTCCCCAAAGTATTATCTCCTAAGCCTGCACAAAGGAGCTTTTCACCAGCAGCACCAAGAACTCCATTCAGAAGGGCTGGTCACATGGCCGCACACTACCCTTTGTACTTCTTAAACCAATGTCATTCACAGGACGGGTTTCATTAGGGGAAGCTGTTGCTGGGATATGTGAGATAGCCAAAGCAATGCAGTGGCTGTGCTTCGCTTTTGTACCTCTCAGCTTTTGGAAGGAAAACAGTCTGGAGGATAATTCAATGAGTAGCTGTTAGTGAAAGAACATTGTCAGACTAGTGAGAGGGAATTTAAGAGGAAAGGGCAGTTATTGACATAATTTCCACTTGCCCTAAAATAAATGGCTTACAGTAAATGATTCTAAAATTGGGTTGGGTCTCCAAACACGATTACATCAACAGCAGTAGGAGGGGATCACAGAAGTAGGGCTGTACCCCTCTTTCTAGACTTCCACTGTGACCTGTGTTTACTGGCACTCCGCATGGGGCCTGGGAGTCAGTGAATGTTCACAGGTTCTGCCCCATCCTCCTTCATGGGTTTCCTGTTAGATTATGAACCCATGCAGAGTACTGGGCACACACTGACACTCTGAGCCCTGTGCTGCCCTGTTGCCTTCAAGCTATGGATAAGTGGAATAAGAGGGGAATGGAAGTCTGCTATTCTTTTTTCATTATCATCCGGGGGAATTTTTTGAGTGAGGTGGGTGTCCCGCTCACATCTAATATAACTTGATTTTTTAAAGTTTTCTCTTCTGTGAGGCACCTCTGCTGGCCCAGTTGAGAAACCCCTAGCCTACCTGAACTGACTCCCTTCCTCCACCTCCAAGGATCACATGACAAGGTGATTTACACTTAGGACTGGTTCTTTTGAGTGTGGTGGGGACGTTGGCAGAAAATTTCTTGCTCCTCATCTCAATCTTGCTGCTTCTTTATGACACTGACATACTACTCTCGTATGTGACCCCTCTGCTCTCTAGACTAGCCTACTACCAGGTATGTTCCCGGTTCCCCTCTCTCCTTCCACTGCTATGACTCCCCTACTCTCGTCCCTCTCCTGCTGATATTAACTTTTCCCGATGTATCCCCTTTCCCCAAGTCACTGAATCCCTTAACACCACACCACTCACTCTTTAAATCCATTGCTTCTCCCTCCCTCTTATCCACTACCATCTTCTCCGCTGTAAAGATCCAACACTTTCACCCTCTCATTCTGTCCTTGCAAGCACCTCCCCCACGTTGCAACAACAGGTTCCCCCCCCATACCTCCCCTACCCTCACCCATATCTTTTTCCTCATTTTCTTGCTCTCTGCTGAGGACATCAACCCCAACCCCAGTCCTCCCAACCAACTCTCACCCTACTCTTACAGGCCATCTTATACTTGCAGGCCAAACCACAATATCACCAATGTTATTTCTATTCCCCTCCTCCCTGCCCTTCTCTTGTGCCCTATGGAATGCTTGCTCAATTCCCAACAAGTTTGCCTACATCAACCACCTCTTCACCTCTCAATCTCTCCACCTGCTCGCACTAACTGAGACCTGGATCTGCCCTGATGACTCTACTTCAGCTGCTGCCCTGTGTCATGGAGGATACCTCTTCTCCTACATGCCTCATTGGTTGGGCTGTTATTCTCATCCTCCTACAGATTTCAACCCTATCTCCAATCTCAGTCTCAATGCTCTCCCTCCTTTGAAATCCATTTTGTCCATTCGCTCCCCTACCTCTCTAGTAACAATCATCTACCATCCCCCCAACACGTCCCACTCTTCCTTCATCACCGACTTTAACTCCTGGCTCTCTTTCTTTCTCAAGCCCTCATCCCATTCACTCATCCTTGGAACACTAGTAAATATACTGAAACCTGTAACTGTTTCCAACAGGAAGCAATGGGGATTTGGGGGATAGTTTCTAGTTTTTGAACTAATTTCTGAAACAGTTGCATTTTCCTCTTGTATAAGTCTTTCCAAAAATCCTTTAAATTCATGTCATTTTCAAAATTAAATTTAGAATACACATCTGAAAAAAATACCCACATTTTCAATCATTTCCTCTTACCCCAGTCCAATAGACCATTAAAGGAGACCCACAAAGAGTATACTAATACAAGCTTGACAATGGGTACTTAACTCACTATAACACTGAGTAATTTATACGGTGGAGCAAAAAGCATCAGTGATCTGTCTTGAGAAACTTTTTTGTCCAGAACAATACCAGACTTACATATTGCCCAGCAACGAGATCATGTATCAGTCAGAAAATCTTCCACACATATTTACATTACTAACTTTCTCATTTCATTGCATTAGTTTGGTTGTTGAAAACACTTATCTGAGCAGTCCCACAGTCACTCTTGACTCACTAGTACTGTTTGGTCAACAGCAATATGATAATTGCTATTATGAGAACCAAAAGTGAAGCAGGAGTGACTGTGGATAACTACTGACATGTGAAGATCCACTAGAGTAATAGGATGGATGGGGTTCCAGGATACTGGCCTATACCCAGGAGAAGTTTCATAAAAATGATTAGATGACAAGTTTGGATTTATTAAGTTTGATTAACCGCTCATGGACATACAAGCAAAGTACAATAAGACAGAAAAGAACACCATAAAATAGACAGGAACAGGTATTGCTTGTCAACCATGCGCCCCTCTCTCCAACTCTTTTTGATGAGTTGGAGTCAAAGCCCGACATGTTTCTTGTTTTCTGTTGATTTTTCCATGCAGTTTGTTGATTTCTATTTTCAGAAAATGAAATTAAAAAAAAAAAACAAAGCCAAAAAAATAAATAGATAAACAAAAGTAATCAGTGCAAAGCCCTACAAACTACCCCCTCTTTTATCAAGCTGCACTAGAGGCTTTTAGCACTGGCTGGCGAGGTATGTGCTCTTAGGAATTCTATGAGCTTTGGAGCATTTACTGCACCGGCCCACAATAAAAACCTTGATAAAAGCCGGCTTACATCTGATAGAAAAGATACAAGGGTGTATACTATAGAATAAACAGGAATGATAATGTCAACATGTGTTATCTTTTATATTGTTTCAGTATCATGAAATACTCTTGAACGAAATGTAACAACAACTGTGAATGGCAAATAAATTAAAAACCACAGTATTGAGGAACAGCAAATAAATAAATAATATGTATGCAATATTTTGCTCTCTTCTGAAGAAAAATATTAACAACCACTCATATAGAGGAAAAAAATGACCTCAGACTACTATCCCAGTAGGTAAGAAATTTCTTTCATCAGGCTTCAAAATCTTCATCATAAAACTATTACAGATATCAACATCTTCATTTCATTTCACATCCTAAATCTTCTTCAAGTTGTTTCAAAGTCAAAATAATATTATTCAATAGTGATTACGTATAAGCTACTTACAGTAGCTTTTGTGATGAGGAACCCTTCCCTAAGCAAGGGAAGTGAACAGTATGGTAGAAAGCTACCTGGATCCGGGGATATTAGCCAGAAGCCCTAGGAGGATGGGTTAGAAAACCCAGCATGGAGTATGAGGAAGGGGGAGATCCATTTTCCCCATTAATATAGAGGTAAACTTCCTTCTTCTCACCAGGGGAGGGGAGAGAGCGAGACAAGGCTTGGATTCATAAACAATATATCATGCCTCCCCAGGAAAGGGGGAGAAAGGAGACAGCACCAGAGCCCTGCCCCTTGGCCTCTGGGGAATTAGCAGAGATTTCCTCACTTGGGGGTGGGAAGAGAACTGGAAATGGCTGATGAGCATATGGAGTAGGTTCAGTGGAGTAGCGAGGGTGAATGGCACCCCTCCCCTGCCCCTTTCTCTGCCCCCCTGTTCCTCCTCCCCCACCGCATGCACGCCCACCCCCTTCCCTTCCCCTGTACCTCTTTAATTTTCCCAGCATGCTCAGCATTACAAACTTGTTGCCTGTGTCGTGTCAGCTCTGGAGCAGACAGCTGGTGACTGCACCCATGTTTATGAGGGTTCATCGTAAAAAAAAATGACTGCAATTTGCACAGGAGTACCAGCATTGGAATTGTACCAACTGGCAGAGGGTTGTCTTCTCTGATGAGTCATGTTTTGAGCTCCATTGAATGGATGGACATTGGTGTGTCAGCTGTGAAACCGCTGAGAACAAACACCCAGCAACCATTGTTAGACGTGCACAATCTGGTGACGGTAGTGTTATGGTCTGGGGAATATTTTCTTGGAATGGTCTGGGTCCCTTGAAACCTCTGGAAGTCAGTCTCAACCAATATGGGCATTTCTCTATCCTTGCCGATCAAGTACACCCGTACATATTGATGGTGCTACTTCCCTGGTCTCTGAATTCCCCAGACCTTAATCCAATTGAGCACATTTTGGACCACCTCAATTTGATTTCAAATATTTTTATTAAATTTGCAATAACAAAGGTAGAACCAAATAAGAAACAAAAACAGCAATGATCATATGAACACCTCAATTGACATGTTTGACAACTGGATCCACCAGCATGCACCCATCAACAACTCTCAGACACACTACAGTCTGCATGGTTCCAGATACCTCCAGCAACCACCCAGCATCTTATTGAGTCACTCCCAATTCATCTGGCTGCCATCTATAGTAACATTCCATGCTACCGATCCAGGGCGAGCAGTGGCTTCCCCCATGTTTGTCTCAATAACAGATTATGGACTTTTCCTCCAGGAAATTGTCCACACCTTTCTTAAAACCAGCCAGGCTATCCACTCTTGCCAAAGCCTCTAGCAATGTGTTCCAGAGCTTAATTCTATGAGTGAAAAAATATTTCCTCCTATTGGTTTTAAAAGTATTTCCCTGTAACTTCATTGAGTGTCCCCTAGTCTTTGTAATTTTTGACGGAGTGCAAAGATCAATCCACTTGTATTGATTCTGCTCCACTCAGACTTTCAAATATTGAATTAATTTCAGAGGCCATATTTACCAAAGACTAGAATTAACCATTCCTCTAACTTTTGCAGATCCTTTTTCATATTTTCCACTCCCTCTTCGGTGTCTACTCTGTTACAAATCTTGGTATCATCTGCAAAAAGGCACACTTTTCCTTCTAACCCTTCAGCAATGTCACTTACATACATATTGAACAGGATTGGCCCCAGCACCGAACCCTGAGGGACTCCACTAGTCACCTTTCCTTCCTTCGAGCGACTTCCATTAACCACCACCCTCTGGCGTCTGTCCGACAGCCAGTTTCTGACCCAGTTCACCACTTTGGGTCCTAACTTCAGCCCTTCAAGTTTGTTCAACAGCCTCCTATGAGGAACTGTATCAAAGGCTTTGCTGAAATCCAAGTAAATTACATCTAGCATATGTCCTCGATCCAGCTCTCTGGTCACCCAATCAAAAAATTCAATCAGGTTCGTTTGGCACGATTTACCTTTTGTAAAGCCATGTTGCCTCGGATCCTGTAACCCATTAGATTCAAGGAAATACACTATCCTTTCTTTCAGCAACACTTCCATTATTTTTCCAACAACTGAAGTGAGGCTCACCGGCCTGTAGTTTCCTGCTTCATCCCTGTGACCACTTTTATGAATAGGGACCACATCCACTCTCCTCCAATCCCCAGGTATCACTCCCGTCTCCAGAGATTTGTTGAACAAGTCTTTAATAGGACTCGCCAGAACCTCTCTGAGTTCCCTTAGTATCCTGGGATGGATCCCGTCTGGTCCCATCGCTTTGTCCACCTTCAGTTTTTCAAGTTGCTCATAAACACCCTCCTCCGTGAACGGCGCAGAATCTACTCCATTTTCTCGTGTAACTTTGCCAGACAATCTTGGTCCTTCTCCAGGATTTTCTTCTGTGAACACAGAACAGAAGTATTTGTTTAGCACATTTGCTTTCTCCTCATCACTCTCCACATATTTGTTCCCAGCATCTTTTAGCCTAGCAATTCCATTTTTTATCTTCCTCCTTTCACTAATATATCTGAAAAAATTTTTATCTCCCTTTTTTACATTTTTAGCCATTTGTTCTTCCGCCTGTGCCTTCGCCAAACGTATCTCTCTCTTGGCTTCTTTCAGTTTCACCCTGTAGTCCTTTCTGCTCTCCTCTCCTTGGGTTTTTTTATATTTCATGAACGCCAACTCTTTCGCCTTTATTTTCTCAGCCACTAGGTTGGAGAACCATATCGGCTTCCTTTTTCTCTTGTTTTTATTGATTTTCTTCACATAAAGGTCCGTAGCCATTTTTATCGCTCCTTTCAGCTTAGACAACTGTCTTTCCACTTCTCTTATGTCCTCCCATCCTAACAGCTCTTTCTTCAGGTACTTTCCCATTGCATTAAAGTCCGTACGTTTGAAATCTAGGACTTTAAGTATCGTGCGGCCGCTCTCCACTTTAGCCGTTATATCAAACCAAACCGTTTGATGATCGCTACTACCCAGGTGAGCACCCACTCGAACATTAGAGATACTCTCTCCATTTGTGAGGACCAGATCCAATATCGCTTTTTCCCTTGTGGGTTCCGTCACCATTTGTCTGAGCAGAGCTTCTTGAAAGGCATCCACAATCTCCCTACTTCTTTCCGATTCCGCAGACGGAACATTCCAGTCCGCATCCGGCAGGTTGAAATCTCCCAACAGCAGAACCTCCTCTTTCCTTCCAAACTTTTGGATATCCACAATCAGATCCTTATCAATTTGCTGCGATTGAGTCGGAGGTCTGTAGACTACACCCACATAGATAGAAGTTCTATCTTCTCTTTTCAGAGCAATCCATATCGCTTCTTCCTCTCCCCAGGTCCCTTGCATTTCGGTCGCTTGGATATTGATCTTTACATAGAGAGCTACTCCTCCACCTTTATGACCATCTCTGTCCTTCCTAAAAAGATTATATCCCGGTATGTTTGCATCCCATCCATGTGATTCACTGAACCATGTCTCTGTGATAGCAACAATATCTAGATCTGCCTCTAATATCAGGGCTTGCAGATCATGAACTTTGTTGCTTAGACTGCGAGCATTTGTGGTCATCGCTTTCCAGCTATTTTTCAGCGATAATCTCCTTTTTCGTATGGATTTTTGTGTCGTTTCACTTTCCGTTGCAATACTAAGAAATGAGTTGCTGATATTGCTTATGTTGCAGCCTTTACTACTATCACATCTTTTCTTTTTGCCGGGGGTGGTCTCTATAATTGTCCTTCGTACATACACCACCCCCACCTTCTAGTTTAAATGCCTAGAAAAATATTGTCTAAATTTCTCTGCAAGGTTTCTTTTTCCTGCTGTAGTAATATGTAGCCCATCAGTGCAATATAGCTTCTTGTCCTTCCATGTATTTCCCCATCCTCCTATGTACCTGAAGCCTTCTTGATGACACCAGGCTCTGAGCCATCTATTAAAGTCCTCTGTGTTTTTCATTCTTTGCTCTCCTTTTCCATATGCAGGCAGTATTTCAGAAAAAGCTAAAGTCTTTACAAAAGGTTTCATGCCCTCACCAAGCTCCCGAAAATCTTTCTGTGCTGCAAGTGTGGAGTTGTTGGCCAGGTCATTTGTTCCCAGATGGATAACAACATCAGTGTTAAAATCCTTAGTTTCTTCCTTAATTATAGTCAGTATTTGCCTGGAACTCCTGGTAGCTGAGGATCCTGGAAGACATTTCACTATTTTGGTCTCCTCGCCCTGTGTTCCAAGGTTAATGCCTCTGATGATGGAATCCCCCAACATAATAGTTTTCTGTTTTTGGCTTTTTTATTTGTACTTAGGGTGCTCTTGTTCTCTTGAGTTTCCTTCATTGGTTCAAGTCCCACCTCCCTTCTGTTTTCCTGAGTATCGCAGTGCATTAGTGGAGCGAAGGTATTCTGTAGAGGTAATATTAGTGAAGGTGGATGTTTCTGTGTTACATGTCTTCCTGAGCCTACTGTGACCCATTTATTCCTGGGCTGTTTTATTCTTTGAGGTAGAGGTGGTAAGTTGGTATGATTTTGTGGAGTGATGGAAGCTGCTTTAATTGTATTCAATTCCTGTTTAAGTTTGCAGAGCTCCTCCTTAATACTGGCAAGTTGAAGACAGATGGGGCAAGCCTTAAGCCTCCAAATAGTATGTCTTGGAATTAAAGCACCACAGTGATTGCATAGAATAAAGGTCATCTTGATTGGTTGTGAAGTCCTGATTATATGGGTCTCTATATATGAATAGTGGTCCCTGGGGTTGGTGGGACTATAAGTAAGACTACTAGTAAGGCAGAAATATAGGCTCTATACCACCTAAAACACAGTATTTTAAACAAAACTGCAGGTTCTATCAGTGCTACCCTAAAACACAGGATTTATAACAGGATTTTCCCTACTTTAGTCACCCTGAGCCACAGGCACCAGAAATATAGGCTCTATACCACCTAAAACACAGTATTTTAAACAAAACTGCAGGTTCTATCAGTGCTACCCCAAAACACAGGTATGTAAGTGACATTGCTGAAGGGTTAGAAGGAAAAGTGTGCCTTTTTGCAGATGATACCAAGATTTGTAACAGAGTAGACACCGAAGAGGGAGTGGAAAATATGAAAAAGGATCTGCAAAAGTTAGAGGAATGGTCTAATGCCTGGCAACTAAAATTCAATGCAAAGAAATGCAGAGTAATGCATTTGGGGATTAATAATAGGAAGGAACCGTATATGCTGGGAGGAGAGAAGCTGATATGCACGGACGGGGAGAGGGACCTTGGGGTGATAGTGTCCGAAGATCTAAAGGCGAAAAAACAGTGTGACAAGGCAGTGGCTGCTGCCAGAAGGATTCTGGGCTGTATAAAGAGAGGCGTAGTCAGTAGAAGGAAGAAGGTGTTGATGCCCCTGTACAGGTCATTGGTGAGGCCCCACTTGGAGTATTGTGTTCAGTTTTGGAGACCGTATCTGGCGAAAGACGTAAGAAGACTTGAGGCGGTCCAGAGGAGGGCGACGAAAATGATAGGAGGCTTGCGCCAGAAGACGTATGAGGAGAGACTGGAAGCCCTGAATATGTATACCCTAGAGGAAAGGAGAGACAGGGTAGATATGATTCAGACGTTCAAATACTTAAAGGGTATTAACGTAGAACAAAATCTTTTCCAGAGAAAGGAAAATGGTAAAACCAGAGGACATAATTTGAGGTTGAGGGGTGGTAGATTCAGGGGCAATGTTAGGAAATTCTACTTTACGGAGAGGGTGGTGGATGCCTGGAATGCGCTCCCGAGAGAGGTGGTGGAGAGTAAAACTGTGACTGAGTTCAAAGAAGCGTGGGATGAACACAGAAGATTTAGAATCAGAAAATAATATTAAAGATTGAACTAGGCCAGTTACTGGGCAGACTTGTACGGTCTGTGTCTGTGCATGACCGTTTGGAGGAGGATGGGCAGGGGAGGACTTCAATGGCTGGGAGGGTGTAGATGGGCTGGAGTAAGTCTTAACAGAGATTTCGGCAGTTGGAACCCAAGCACAGTACTGGGTAAAGCTTTGGATTCTCGCCCAGAAATAGCTAAGAAAAAAAAAAAAAAAATTTAAATTGAATCAGATTGGGCAGACTGGATGGACCATTCGGGTCTTTATCTGCCGTCATCTACTATGTTACTATGTTACTCCCCCTTAAATTACAACATTGATACTGTGACTCTACCTGCCCTTGAACTGAAGAACTGGTATGCAGCCCTGGAAGTGGAGGAAATGAAAGCATCCCAGGGAGAGGAAGGACAAAAGTTCAAAATCCCCAAAGTTGCTGGATCAGTGACCAATAGGAGGTGTGAGATAGTGGTGGTTGGTGATTGCCTTCAAGAGGTACAGAGGCATCTATCTGCAGACCAGACATGATGTCCCAAGAGGTATGATGTCTGCCTGGTGCCAAGATGTTTTGGAGAGGTTTCCAAAACTCATCAAGCCTAATGACTATTATCTGATGCTGTTCATCCAGGTTAGCACTAATGATACTGCTAGGTACCCCTCCAAACATATTAAAAGTGACTTTGTGGCTCTGGTAGAGAAGGTGAAGCGGTCAGGTGGTATTCTCATCGATCCTCCCTGGCGAGGGACAAGGCAAAAAGCTTGCATCCTGGAGATGAATGTGTGATTGAATGGATGGTGTCATCGAGAGCCTTTTGGCTTCCTGGACCATGTGATGATTTTCCAAGGACTGCTGAGCAGGGATGGAAGTGAAGTGAAGGGAAGTGTCTTCAGCAGCAGAGTGGCTAACCTACTGAAGAGGGCTTTAAACTAGAATTGTTGGGGGAAAGTTGATCAAAGCCCCTAGGTGAGTATAAGCCCTCAGGTAAATGAACCCCTCAGGTAAATACCTCTACTCAAATGGAAAAGAGGGCAATGTCTGGAAAGTATGGGACACTAGGTTCTGGATCTAGAGGCTGTGATGGAAGAGAATGAGTTGGATTTAGTGGCGATCACAGAGATGTGGTTCTCTGAGAACCATAACTAGGATATAGTTATACCGGGCTATAATCTATTCAGGAAAGACAGGATAGGAAGAAAAGGAGGGGGAGTGGCATTATATTTAAAGCCAAACAATTATAGGGTCTGAACGGTAAGGAAGAGGCACTGTGGATTGATCTGGAAATGTATTTACATTGGTGTGATATACAGGCCTCCTTCACAGACAGATGAAGTAGACGGAGATTTAATAGTAGACATTCAGAATATAGCTGTAAAAGAGGAAGTATTACTAAAAAAATGATTTTAACTGTCAGATGTTGTTTGGGATATCCCTATTGCAGGGTCTTCTAGAAGTAGGGAGATTCTACAGTTGGTAATGGAACCCACACGGGATGGGGGCATACTGGACTTAGTGCTTACAAAAAGGGAAAGTGTTTCTGATGTTACAGTAGGTGATCGAGGCTTGTGCAGATGAGGACAGAGCTTGCAGGGACAGGGACAGAACTCGCAAAGACGGTATGGGGATGGATATAGATCCCGTGGGGATGAGGACAAATTTGCCCCAGTGTTTATTCTCTACTGCCAATGACAGTTATGTTGGCTGGACCTTAGATTACATCAGCCAGGGCTACTTACAATTTGCTACCAGTCTTATGGCTCCTTTTACTAAGGTGCACTAGCGGTTTTAGCATGTACTTAGCGCGTGCTACAATGCCACACGTGCTAAACGCTAACGCCTCCATAGAGCTTGCGTTAGTATTTTTTGTTTAGCGTGTGGTTTGCGCACGCTAAAAACGCTAGTGCACCTTAGTAAAAGGAGCCCTTAATGTCCTCTATTATTTCCCTGTGCCTTAATTCCTGTCATGTTTTCCTTCTGTATTCATTATCAACCAAGCAAGCCCAAGTAGTGTATTGAATGCAAAGCATGAAAGGTTAACAGTTGTATTGAGGCTTTGCCTAAAACACTTTTGGCATCAAATGAGCTCAGTGTAGACGTTTCAAATGACAGCTCCCAGCAGCTTCTGTCACCTCACAGAAACAGTTTGTAAAATGCAGTGCATATTAATCTGCATTTGAAAAACTTAAATGGATTCAATTTGTATACTCTCAGCTTCAGAAATGATCCTGGAGCATGGATGTTGTTTGACAAGAAGGAGGAACTAGAAGTGACTGAGCTTGGAGAGCACTTCTGCAGTCAAGAAGAAATGCAAACATTAAAATACCTTAAAAGGGGCATAATCGAAAGGGACATCTAAGTCCGTTTACGTCCATCTCGCAAATTGTCCAAAGTTAAAAAGAGCCTAAGACACATTTTTGAAAGATACGTCCAACTTTTTTTTACTTTCGAAAATCGTCTAATTATACGTCCTGCTGATCTGATCGTCCAAGCCGCTAAATTGTCCATCTTTATACCACATTTCCGTCCAACTTTCCGTCCAAGTCCAAAATGCCTAGAACAAGCCCTGTTGGACGTGGGAGAGGTCTGCAAAGTGATGGACTGCACACCCAGACATGCCACCTAAATAGTGGGGTATCTTACAGGGCACTGCTGTGAACTTCACAAAAAGGGTGCCATGGCTTCTCCTCACTACAGCTCCCTTATAGGTGACAGTGAGCCCTCCAAATCACCTCCAGAATCCCCTAGACCCACATATCTATCACCCCAATAGCCCTTATGGCTGCAGGAGCCACTTATATGCCAGTAAAAAAGGGTTTTGGGGGTGTATAGGGCAGTGCACATGTTTCAGTATCAATGTAGTGATTACAGGGGCTTATGGGCATGGGTCCTCCTCTCTATGGGTCCCTAACACACCCCCAAGATGACTTAAGCTGCTTCTAGGCTGGACGACTAGGCTTTCCTATGCCAGGCAGCCAGATGATGATGGTCTGGAGGCTGAAATGTAAAGTTGTGAATAACATTTTTATGGGGGTGGGGGGGGTTGGTGATCACTGGGGTAGTGTGTGGGGGTCTGTGTTATGTGTTTGCAGTGCTTATCTGGTGAGTTTAGGTGGGTTTTTGTGACTTATACCATGTTTTACATGGTCTAAGTCACAATGTCCAAGTTCTGTCTAAGCTCTGTTGTAAAACTTTTGGTTTTATATGCTGTACGACTAAGTCTAAGCCGGCCTACATCCCGCCCAACTCCCTCCCTCAACACGCCTCCCAAAACGCCCCGTTTAGCTTTGGACATTGAGCAGCACTATGAAGGCCTAGGTTGTTTTTAAATACGTCCAAAACCGGGTTTTATTATCGGCGCTTGGATGTTTTTGAGAAATGTTCATCCAAGTGCCAACTTAGGCCGGTTTTTGACGTTTTTCTCTTTCGATTATGAGCACCTAAGTGTTTTGACAAATTCAACAAGATTTTAGAATGTGAGACTTAGAGGAGCTAAGCATTTTCTGTCTAATGTAGATTAGATTAGATGTAGATTGGAGGAGTGTGTGGCGCAGTGGTTGGATCTACAGCCTCAGCACCCTGGGGTTGTGGGTTCAAACCCCGCGCTGCTCCTTGTGACCCTGGGCAAGTCACTCAGTCCTCCATAGCCCCAGGTACATTAGCTAGATTGTGAGCCCACCGGGACAGAGAGGGAAAATGCTTGAGTACCTGATTGTAAAACCGCTTAGATAACCTTGATAGGCGGTATATAAAATCCTAATTAGTAGTTTTAGAAAAATATACACATTGTAAAGCATGATAGGCAGGGTGTTGTGCTTTAGAAAGGCTGGAAATACAAACACCAGGGTCTTATGCAATGAAATCTTGGATGACTGTCCTGTTCCTCTGCTATAAACACCAAACCACAATCTCCAATCATCTCAAGCAGACTTTCTTTCTCTTCCACCCCCTTCTTGTCTCTGCTTAGATATCTCTAGAGACTCCACCTTCTGCTATCCCAATCCTCATTTGTGGAACTTTCTCCTCCCTTATAAAGGGTAATAGATAAAGGGTCATGGATTTGATATACAAGGTTTGTTCAAAAAGTTCCAGGACAGTTTGAATTGTGCACCAACAGAAGTTCTTTTGAGATGCGCTAGGCGGCATTGAGTAGCTTGAAACCTCACAAGTAACCTCCCTTTTTCTGTTTGTTGGTATCTGTTTTCGTCTCCGAGCTACATCAGTGAAAGTGTGTTTTCATGATCGGCTGTTTTTTATCATGTGCAACCTCAATGAGCAGCGCAACAGCGTGAAGTTCTGTTTTACATTGGGTAAGACTGCTACAGAAACTTATGAAATGTTGAAAGTGGCTTATGAGGAACATTTCATGAGTTGTGGAAGGTGTTTTGAATGGTATTCATGCTTCAAAAGTGGTTGGGAATCATTGGAAAACTATTCGTGAACTGGAAGACTATCAATGTCAACTGATGATGATCATGTTGATTAAGTGAGGGTCCTTGTACACACTAATCAGCAGTTAAGAACTGGCAGAGGAATGCAACTTCTCCTTTGGTTCATGCCACATCATTCTAACAGAGAAGTTGAAGATGTCTTACATTGTGGCAAAGTATGTTCCATGGTTGCTGACCAACGACCAGAACAACTGCAAAAAATGTGATGACAGTTCATCCCCAGCCATCTTACTCGCCTAATTTGACCCCTGCTGACTTCTTATTGTATCCTAAACTTAAATTCATGCTGAAAGGAAAGCAATTCAACACCATTGAAGACATAAAACAAAATTTGATGCAGCGACTTTTGGCGATTCCTGAAGATGTGTTTAAGGACTGTTTCCAGAAGTGGAGACGACGTTGGGAAAAGTGTACACATAGGGAATGGGAGTACTTTGAAGAGGACCCAATGAAATAAGTTGTAAGATTGTTTAATAAAGTTTTATAAAATCAGTCCTGGAACTCTTTGAACAGACCTCATACTGCCTTTCTGTGGTACAACCAATGTGGTTTATACAGTATTTATTATATGCAGGTACTTTCTCTGTCCCTAGTGAACATAAGAATAGCCAGACTGGGTCAGACCAATGGTCCATCTAGCCCAGTATCATGTTTCCACAGTGGCCAATCCAAGTACCTGGCAAAACAGTAGCAACATTCCATTGGACTTTTCCTCCAGGAACTTGTCCAAACCTTTTATAAACTCATCTACATTTACCACTGTTACCACATTCTCTGGCAACTGGTTCCAGAGCTTAACTATTCTTTGAATGAAAAAATATTTCATCCTATTTGTTTTAAAAGTATTTCCATGTAATTTTATTGAATGTCCCCTGGATTTTGTAATTTTTGAAAGAGTGAAAAATTGATTCACTCTTACCCATTCTACATCACTCAGGAGTTTGCAGACCTCAATCATATCCCCCTCAGCCATCTCTTTTCCAAGTTGAAGTGCCCCAACCTCTTTAGTCTTTCCTCATATGAATGGAGTTCCATCCCCTTTATCATTTTGGTCACTCTTCTTTGAACCTTTTCTAATTCCACAGTCTAAGTTCACAATCTGTTATGAATAGGCTTGTGAAGGGTCAAATTCCTTATTTGTAAGAGATTTGAAATGGTCATTTGATTAAAAAACAGTAACACCATAGCTGGCTTATGCAGACCAATAACCTAAGTTGATTTCTTCTTGCAATGAGTGAAATCATTTGTGACAAGAGAAACAATAGCACCTCCCCATTTTGCTTAAGCTGATAAAGTCACATCATTACAAACTGTGGCAAGGAGAGGTGTCATTTTTGGTGGGGGAAGGAAGGATGTTCAAAATCTACAGCAAAGATTGCAAGCATATGGTATAAAGGAGGGACTGCTCTAAACAGGGGAAGGACTGACTCAGTTTCATAGCTAAGTTTGAAGATTTGTTTCTGAATACACTTTTATTCTTGCTCTTAATTGGCATGTTGGGAAATGTTTAAAAATATCCATTGAACAAACTAATAGATCTGACCACCACTAGATGGAGGGAATTTTGAAGGTCACTATTTATTGGAAAATATATCAAAAGCTAGATTTTTTTTAGAAAAGAGTGACAAGGCTTTCACAAACCGGGGGTTCAAAGAACTAGTAGAATTTGAAGACATTAGGGAATAGGTTTGAAGAAATCAGAATCGTTTGTGATTTAGCTTAAATCCCTAAGGGGCTTATAATCGAAACAGAAATATGTCTAAAATCCCGCCCAAATCAGCACTTGGACAACCTTAATGACAGGTATTGAGGGAGAAAAGCTCCAGCCAGAAAAATGTAGTTAATAATTCTTAGGTAGAGAAAGTCTAGGTTTAGAGGTCAGGAAAAAGAAAAAAGTGTTAAGAATCATTTAAACTCATTAAGTTGTAGAATCTTCTTCCAAACTGGCCAGATTTGGGGAAAAGCGCATGAGCTAATTGGAAAAGTTAAACAATCCTTTGCCTATTTCAGCAGGTGCCACAACATTCATCCTTTACTCCAACTGAAGACAATATTCAACTGAGGGTGGATTGCAAGAAATACTACCGCATTTCCCCAAAAACACACTAAGGTTTATTTTCAGGTATGTCTTATTTTTTTCATGTACAACAATCATCTATCTCTCCCTTTATCTCCTCTACCCAAATTCTTCCTCTTTTCTTTCTCCCCCCCCCTGCCCCCCATGTGCAGCATCATTCCTCCTCTCTCACCCATCCCCTTGTGCAGCAGAACCCCATCGACCCTCCCACCATGAGACTGACATACCTCTACTCCAAGGCCTCCTAAAGCAGCATGGGTGGGAGTTGCTGAATCGACGAGACCATTTTTTTTTCATCAAATCAAGCAGTATTAGTGTCAGGAATGGAGTCAGGGAGTATCGGGGACATTTGGGGGGGGGGATCCCTTCGGGGGTCGATCTTAACTAAGGCTTATTTTCGGGATAGGTCTTATTTTCAGGGAAACAGAGAATACTCCAGCAACTATGATTAAAGAATTTTAGATACCAATGCCTTACTTAATGTAGAGATAAGAGCTCATTTAGGAACATTCTGAAACACAATTATTTGTAGATGCATTTCTCTGAGAAATTTATTTTAAGTAAGGATTGAATCTGTTTGCTTTGTTCTAACCTTGTTCTGAATTTTATAATATTTTATGTATGTAACTATTTGTAAATCGTTTTGGAATAAAACTGTATATAAATTTAAAAAATAAACAAAATATTGTGGTGAAAAGTCACATTCAATTGTTCCTTACTCTCCCTCAAATGCCATCTTGAGCAATGGTACACCAGATCCTAGAATTCCAGCAGTGGATTTGAATCTTCCTATTTATGGACAAGTGGTTCTGGGTCCCATTGAAGATATGGCAGTGATAGGTCTGTTCTTCCAAGCCCAATGCTAACAGTTACATGGGTAGGTCACATAGGACAGTCTGCACTGAGACTTCAAGAACCAGTTATAAAATTTAGTTGATATAGTACTGTACTTCACTTTGGAATTGTCTGAGGAGTTTATAAATCAAGGCTACTGTTTTTTACAATATAATCTAAAAACTAACAATATAAAACCACAAAACTTTGCAAACAAATCAAAATAATCCACAGATAAGTATTAAAATATGCAATCCCCTTATAAGCTTCTAGAAAAAAAAAAGGAGATAAGATGATTGACAGAGTTTCTTTCCTATCACCAGGTAGCTAGGGTTGTACAAATTAAAAATAAAAAATAATCTGAGACATACCGGTAAGAGAAAACCCCAAAACAAATTACAGGTCTATATTTAAGTAATCAACAAATACCCATGACTTCTCCCCTCTTCAAACCTTTTATTGGTACCTTGTCATATAACCAAAGATCAAAACTGGTCCATAACCCATTACCACAACTTACTGGGATTCTCTGACAAGGAAAAAATGGAAGAATCAAATACAGCCATGAAAAGGCCTTCCTGAAATATGTTTTGAGGCTGGCCTTGAATTTTTTAAATGCTGATTCTTACCTTAGTCCAAAAGGAAGCTCTTTCCAAAATTGTGGAGTAGCGACTGAAAGAATAATTTGTCTAGCTGCTTCTCAGTATATTATCACCATAAAATAGTTAGGTATCATAAGTGTATTTTGTGTCTGAGAGCACAATAAAAGAAACAAGGTGGAAGGGATTAACAGATTAGCTACTGTAAATAAATTGGTAATCCAGTATAGAATGTTCTGTGACTTGATCTATAGAAACTGTTTGAAATGTGACTGCTTGTTTGCACAAAGTGAAAAACTAAGAACAATGCTATGCTCACTACTTTATAAATTGTATTGCTTGACTATAGTGTTCTTAGAAAGGGGAAGATATTTATAGAGAATTAAATTGGAAGTGTATGTCGTGCTGCTAGTAAATGCTCAGAGAAAGAAAGTACGGAATTACGGGGAGAAGTTTGAAGAGCAAGGCTTTACTTGTATGGCAAGAGTCACACATATCAAACATGACCCCTTTATTGCAGGCATAGAAAGCACACTTCTCCCCCTCCCAGAGGCCTGCCTTGTCCTCCTTGCTGCTCCTCTTGGCCCTCAGCCAATTGCTGTCATCCTCTGCCTTTGAAGTAACCTGCACAGGCCTAACTAACTTTAGGGTGGGCTCAAGTGCAGACCAAGGTTGTTTCAGTTTTATGGCCTGCTGAGGTCATGATGTCAAATGTGGGTTTTGCAACCCTATTTGGGGTTACAACCCACAGTTTGGAAAGCCCTGCACTAGAGCTAACTTGGATGCTGGGCTTGATGGACCTTCGTTCTGTCCCGATATGGCAATTCTTATATTCTTATGTACTTATCCTAGTGTCTTTAGTGAGGAGAATGATTTATGCCTATTGACAATTTGAATGTTGGGAAGAAACTAAGGATCAAAACATATGAGGAATCTTCAAAAAGTTTCTGCACTTTCATTTTTTTTAAACATTATTTATTAAATATCTGAAAAGCAAATTACATTACTACCTGCAAGGTGAGCCTGCTTGCCTGACTGACTAGGCACATGACATTCTATGACACGCCCTCTTATCACTTTTCTCGCCCCAACCTTTTCCCGTGAAAATATAAACGTGTGGGAATTTTTGAATAACTCTTGTATACAGTATACTTTGAAGAAGAGAAGGAAGAGTGAAGAGCATATAAAGACATTCAGATTCACTGTAGACCCAAATAATGTTGATGGTGGGGGGGGGGTCTAAGATATTTAATCACATTATAAATGAATCACTGTTACCAGAGGTGTAGCTACCATTTAATGAGCTCGACAAAATATCTAGGTCTGCCCAGCAGTGGGGGCTGGCTAGGGTTACCATATTTAAGTCTGGAAAACCCCAGACACATGACCCCACCCAATTCCACCCCCAACCCTGCCCAGTTCCACCTACAGCCCCACTCTATTCCACCCCCAACCCTGCCCAGTTCCACCTACAGCCCCACTCTATTCCACACCCCCAGCCCCGCCCAGTTCCACCTACAGCCCGCCCTATTCTGCCCCAGACCCACCCAATTCCACCTACAGCCCCACCCAGTTCCAACCCCAGCCCCGCCCAGTTCCACCCCAGCCCCGCCCTATTCTACCCCCCAGCCCTGCCCAGTTCCACCTGCAGCCCTGTCCTATTCCACCCCCAGCCCCGCCCTATTCTGCCTCAGCCCCACCCAATTCCTACAGCCCCGTCCTATTACACCCCAGCCCTGCCCAGTTCCACCTACAGCCCCGCCCTATTCCACCCCAGTCCTGCCCTATTGGTGCCGCCATTGGAAAGTAGGTTAAAAGTAACAATAATACGTGCTGCCATGACATTTTATCAATAGTCAGAAATGTTTATGGCAGAACTTTGTAGGGCACCATGAGACAGAAGAGACTCCTGCGGTATGGGGTGCTTTTGAATTTCAGAAAAGAATGATGCGCCAGGCAGCGAGGCAAAAAAATCCCGCTGAGGTTTCCCTACTGACTTCTGAACTATTAGGATGTAAAAGCGATCCTACTACAGTGCCAATGCTGTGGAAGCTCTGAGCCTGCGTTTTGGGCAGACCCTGCTGTTAGATTGTGCAAATTAAATGGACACCATGAGAACAAGTAGAGCATTGCACAGGCTCTGTCTTTGCTCTTGCTGATAAGGGCTGGTGTGAAAAATGCAATTTTCACTAATATCTTTGCAAATATACCATGTTGTATGGCTATATTTGCCAGCCCTAGGGTTACCACACTTCTGAGAGAACCCAGACATGCCCTCTTTTTAGAATCCTGGATGGACTTTCCAAAACCTGGAAGTTTGGGTTTTGGAAAGTTCCGCATCTGGAGGGCTTCTGAGCATGCGCGGATAATGTCACACACATCCGCGCATGCTCCAGCCCTCCAAACGTGGCCAGAGTTAGAACATAAGAACATAAGCAGTGCCTCCGCCGGGTCAGACCATAGGTCCATCCCGCCCAGCAGTCCGCTCCCGCTCATCGGGAAGAGAGGCTACTAGGACTGGCCATAGGATCTGACGCCATCATGTAGGTAGGTATGTACTGTTTCATTTACATCTTTGGGGGTTGGGAGTAGAGAGTTGCGCGGGGACAGAAATCCCACCCATCCCCGCCAAAGTCCCACCCGTCCCCGCGAGGAATCCCACCTGTCCCCACCCGTCCCCGTGAGGAATCCCTCCGTCCCCACCCGTCCCCGTGAGGAATCCCCTCCGTCCCCACCCGTCTCCGCGAGGAATCCCCTCCGTCCCCGCCCGTCCCTATAAACTTCAGAAATACGGTAGTTATTTCATTTAATTATGCTACTGAATTAAAGGCTCTGATAGAAACCCATTTACAAATAAGCAAAAAGACTTTATTAATTTGAAAATATTAATTGGGAAGAATACATACTTTGTAAACGGGTTTCTACCAGAGCCTCTAATGTTTATAAATTTTTATCAACACAACTAATATACTACTTTATCCTGAAGCAAAAAAAAAAAAAAAAAGAAATAGAATTCTTTTCCTACCTTTGTTGCCTGGTTTCTGCTTTCCTCATGTTCTCATTCAATTCCTTCCATCCACTGTCTCTCTTCCTTCTGCATCTTCCATTTGCTCTGTTACTGTGCCTCTCCCTTTCTTCCCCCTTCCAAATTGGTCTGGCACCCATCTTCTTCTCTCCGCTCCCCCCATAGTCTGGCATCTGTCTTCTTCCCTGCCAGCGTCTTCTCCCTACTCTCTCTTCCTCATTTCCTTTCAATGTCCTTCTCCCCCTCATCTTCCCCATGTCCTTTCAGCGTCCTTCTCCCTCTCTGTCTTCCCCATGGCCTTTCAGCGTCCTTCTCCACCCCTTTGTCTTCCCCATGTGCTTTCAGCATCCTTCTCCCCCCTCTGTCTTCCACAAGTGCTTTCAGAGTCCTTCCCCCCCCCGCCCTTCCCATGGCCTTTCAGCGTCCTTCTCCACCCCTTTGTATTCCCCCATGTGCTTTCAGCGTCCTTCTCCCTCCTCTGTCTTCAAGTGCTTTCAGAGTCCTTCCCCCCCCTCCTGTCTTCACCAAGGCCTTTCAGCGTCCTTCTCCCCCCCCCTCCTTCTCTACCGCCCCGGGTGCAGCACAGCCAGCCAGGTCCCCTTACTTTTGTGGCACTTCCCCGACCGACCGACAACAGCCCGGGTCCGACAAACCTCCCTGCCCTTAACCGCAAATCTAAATTACCTTCTTACAGCTGCTGTAAGAAGGTAATTTAGATTCGCGGCTACAGGACCGCTACCCCTCTCTTGGTAGCCACTCGAACCGCGAGGCTACTTTCCTTCTCCTTACCTGCCCTCCCTGCAGCACAGAGCCGAACGGAAGTCTTCCCGACGTCAGCGCTGACGTCGGAGGGAGGGAGGGCTTTGTTTAAGCTTTGTTTAAGCCCTCCCTCCCCTCCGACGTCAGCGCTGACGTCGGGAAGACTTCCGTTCGGCTCTGTGCTGCAAGCAGAGAAGGTAGGGAGAAGAAGAGCCGCGCGACTGAGTACATCCAGCCCCGCAGGAGCCGCGCGACACTCGGAGGCGGCCCCATGGGATCCCCGCGACCCTAGGGGGCGTCCCCACGGGATCCCCGCGACCCTAGGGGCGTCCCCACGGGATCCCCGTGACCCGAAGGGGGAACCCGCGAGATGCCCGCGGGTCCCGCGGGATTCCCGTCGTCCCCGTTCCCGTGCAGCTCTCTAGTTGGGAGTTGTTCAGTAACCACTGGAAGAGTATGGGGGATCATATTTACATCCTTCCAGTGGTCGTCTGGTCAGTTTGGGTATCCTTTTGGCACATATTCATTATTAAAAGAGGTCTAGCCCAGATGTACAAATTGTACCCTGGCCATATTCTTAAATTTTTCATTATGGCAGAAAACATCCTAAGTCATAAGCCCACTCTAGTCCCGCCCACACCATGCTTTTAACACTCCCCCACTTTATGCCACTTTGTGGATGTTTTTTTTTTTTTTTTTTGAAAATGAGCCCCAAAGCGTATGTCTAGTTTTTAAACAAACTGTGCATAGGCTTTCTAGAGGCTTCATCGGGCAGAGTGGAGGTGAAATTGCAATGGACAGTACACACATTTTTTAATACATAGACACATGGAGCAGGTGTAAATTTCTGTATTGGCATTTGCAGTTTCCATGGCACTTCCCAGGAACTTATTTTAAAAAAGGTATATCGGTGTATATCTTAGCTTTATAAAACATATGTCTTCTTGCGCTTTTCACCTAGGTGTCTTGTTATACCATCAAGCTCATACTGACCAAACCGCAAGATAATACAATCAATATTTCCAAAATTACTGGTAAGGCGAAATAGGTGGCTTTGTACACCCAAGGAGAGCACTGAAGCAATGTAAAACTGTGTTTTTGTAGAAAGGAACACAAAACAACGAGAGCTAACAGAGATCAGCTTTGTCAATGACATCACGATTCTCCTTAGCAAAACCAAACCCAGGACAACAAAATAATGTGATAAAACAAGAACTGCATCTTTACCTAATACCAGTACTTTAGGAAAGTGAGTAAAGGTTAGTAATCTGCTGTGTGCAATTCCCTTCTTATATCTATAGACCAGTGGTTTCAAAATCAAACCCTTTGCAGGGCCACATTTTGGATTTGTAGGTACATGGAGGGCCTCAGAAAAAAAAAAAAATTAATGTCTTATTAAAGAAATGACAATTTTGCATGAGGTAAAACTCTTTATCTATATATATAAAATCGGAGGTATGTATGTGTGTATGTATGTATGTGTGTGTGTGTGTGTATGTGCCGCGATCACGCAAAAACGGCTTGACCGATTTGAACGAAACTTGGTATGCAGATCCCTCACTACCTGGGGTGATATGTTCTGGGGGTCTCGCGGCCCACCTGCACACGTGGGCGGAGCTACAAACAGAACATCAGATTTCACCCATTCATGTCAATGGAAAAAATGTAAAAAGCTGCCATTCTCACTGTAATTCAAAAATGGTTTGACCGATTTGAACGAAACTTTGTATGCAGATCCCTCACTACCTGGGCTGATATGTTCTGGGGGTCTCGCGGCCCACTGCACACGTGGGCGGAGCTACAAACAGAAAATCTGATTTCACCCATTCATGTCAATGGAAAAAATGTAAACAGCTGCTATTCTCACAGTAAATCAAAAACGGCTTGATCGATTTGAACGAAACTTGGTTTGCAGATCCCTCACTGCCTGGGGTGTTATGTTCTGGGGATCTCTTCACCCAAGAATTTATATGTTCTTGCTCCTGGAGGTGAAACTAAAAATGTTGTTTATAATCAAGTTTTGTGTTAGTTGTATTGTATTCATTTTGTCAAATATTTCACATTATAATTTGAATATTGTACTTTTTATAAAGCTGTAAAAAAATAATTTCATTCACCACTATAAAGTATCTTTATTTGAATCCATTTACAGTGTTATTGCTATAATTAAATACCCGTGCAATGCCGGGGCATCAGCTAGTAGTTTATAAATCTTTCCTTTTGGCTAAGTCTTAATAATAATATTGTAATTTATAGCTAAAGAAGCATATGATGAAGAAACTTATATTTTACTTTTGTGTTTATGATAAACATACCGAGGGCCTCAAAATAGTACCGGGCAGGCCGCATGTAGCCTCTGGGCCACAGATTTCAGGCCACTGCCATAGATAGTCTTTGTGCTGTTGAATTTGTATGAGACAAACACCAGAATCTGACAGCTCTTTAGAGATGTACCCCCTGTTGTTTAAATCAAGGTTAATTCTGAAAGGAAACTGACCGCTGCAGAAATCAAGGATGCAAAAGAAAATCAAACACAACACTGATGATATGTTTTTGTGTTGCAGAGAATAAGAGTTTAGGAAAAGTTTTGCCTCGGTTTATCAATGAAACACACAGGTACACACCAGGAATAATTTCTGTACTGGAAGACACTTTTGATAAATCTCTCAGTATCCTGTGAGAAGCCAGAAATGTGAGTTACTTAGGGCTCCTTTTACAAAGGTGCATTAGGGCCTTAACGCGCGGAATAGCGCGTGCTAAATTGCCACACACGCTAACCGCTACCGCCTCCTCTTGAGCTAAAACACTAGCGCACCTTTGTAAAAGGAGCCCTTAGTACATCTTGCACTGTATTGAAAGTATTTTGCATTTGTGCTGTCTGTGAACTATTGTGAATGTTTCATTAGTTAACCGCTTAGTCATAGGTGGTCTAGAAATTTTAGAAATTAATAAATATATATATATATTTTTTTTTTTTTAAATAATTTTTATTAGAAGCAGTTGCAACACAGATGACACAGATAACCAGCAGTACAATTCACTTATTTATACTTTACGACAAGAATAGACAACTAATTTTTGAAATCCACTATACAATGTTCCCTTACAGAATAAATGAGTACACAATAACTAGTAAGAAGGGACACAGCCAGGCAGCTTCCCTTTACAAATGAACAGACTTGTTTTTTTACTTACAAGGACAAGTTGTATTTTCATTCCGTATACTGTAGACGTCTGGGCAGTTCCGGCGCTGTAAAGCTAAGAGGCTCAGCAGACCAGGGTTAAAAAGAACTGGCAAAAGCACAGCTAGGAAGAGAGTCATCTTCAGCTTTCGTGATCACCAGTGGAGAGCAACTCACTTGTGTTCAGTTATAGACAGGGGAGAGAGCGCACACATACTGCTGGTGCATCTGCGACAGCCTTCGCCAATGCTAATTCATTCCCCCCCCCCCCTCTTGTTGCCTTTTTTGCTCATTCTTCACCCACTAAAGGCTTTGGCTGCCACAGCCTTTGAATTGGCGCTCATGCGGGCTTTCTCCCTTTTTTTTCTTCTTCTTTTTCTTGGAAGCAAAGTATGAAATGTCTGATGCCCTTGCGAGAAATTTAACACGTCTTAGAAATTAAGCTCCCCAGATTTCATTGTGACTCTCGAAGCTGGGAGGCAAAGGTCAGAGGAGGAGAAACCTTGGCAGTCTCGCCACTGCACCCCTGCATTTTGGCAACAGTGTAACATAGATGCTTGCTTCTCTTTACAGAAATATTCTGTGGCTTCCCTCTCACAGGCTGCTAAACCCTCCCCCCCCCCCCTTTCTTTTTGTGCCAGTTGACTGAAGTCTGTGTTTGCAAATACTTATCTGGGGAATTCAGTGCTACTGAAGTCAGCCAGAGAGCAGGTATGACAAATACTGCCTGTGACCAAGGCTGGCATCTATGAGCTACCTGTGAAATGCAAGCTATGCTAGACTCCAGCCAATCTCATGTAGCGCTATGGTGCAAAAGTCTTCAGTTCATTGCGCTTCAGCACAAACAGATTGCACTCGTGCTGTTCGCTCCCCTCCCCCCCCCCAAACAAGCTATCCCACTACTAGGGCTTAGAAAATGAGTTTCAGGGGTCTGTTTACTAAGTTATGCTAAAAGCCAGATGCATAACAGGGGGGTCATAGAGGCCAGTTCAAAATCTGCATCCCTCTGATATTCATCAATTGTCCCTACCTTCAGTTCATTTGGCAAGACTGACTTCCATGCATAATTCTGCCTTTTTTTGCTTCTGAACCCTATCTATGGATTTCTCTTCCATTAGAGCTACATAGTGAACCTTCTTTTATTAAATTTAGAAGTCTATTAAAAAGTTTCGTTTTATTTATCAGTTCAGGATGTAGGGAGGGGGGTATTTTATTATTACATCTATCTATATATATAAAATCGGAGGTATGTATGTGTGTATGTATGTATGTATGTATGTGTGTGTGTGTGTGTATGTGCCGCGATCACGCAAAAACGGCTTGACCGATTTGAACGAAACTTGGTATGCAGATCCCTCACTACCTGGGGTGATATGTTCTGGGGGTCTCGCGGCCCACCTGCACACGTGGGCGGAGCTACAAACAGAACATCAGATTTCACCCATTCATGTCAATGGAAAAAATGTAAAAAGCTGCCATTCTCACAGTAATTCAAAAACGGCTTGACCGATTTGAACGAACCTTGGTATGCAGATCCCTCACTACCTGGTGTGCAACAGAAGAACTGTTTAGAAATCCTCTCAAACTTTGAGTTCTGACGCATTTCACAAAATTGCTGCCTCAGAGAACCCATTTAAAAATGGGAGCAAGTGAAAAGTGAAGCATGTGGGAAAGATGAGCCAAACTATAGCTGCATGGTGCAGGGTCCCACATTAGTAGTCACTACCCAGGAAAAGGATCTAGGTGCCATCATTGATGATACATTCGAACTCTCAGCTCAGTGTGCAGTGGCAGCTAAGAAAGCAAATAGAATGTTAGGAATTATCAGGAAAGGAATGAAAAACATGAGAACATTATGATACCAGTCTCTGAACCTCAAAAAATATATAAAGGAATTAGAAAATGAACAAAGAGTAACAAGATGATAAAAGGGATGGGATGACTTCCTTATGAGGAAAGGCTAAAGTGGTTAGGGCTTTTCAGCCTGGAGAAAAGATGGCTCAGGGGAAATATGATAGGTGGGTCTATAAAATACTGAGTGGAATGAAACGGGTAGAAGTGAATTGCTTGTTTACTCTTTCCAAAAATACTAGGACAAGGTAATTAAACTTAGGAATTCATTGCTGGAGAATGTGGGGAAAGCAGTTAGCTTGGCAGGGTTTAAAAAAAGGTTTGGATAATTCCCTAAAACAAAGGTTCATAAGCCATTATTAAGATGTACTTGTGGAAATCCACTGCTTATTCCTAGGATAATAAGCATATAATATGTTTTACTCTTTGGGAATTTGCCAGGTACTTGTGTCCTGGGTTGGCCACTACTGGAAACAGGATACCGGAATTGATGGACATTCAGTTTTTCCCACTGTGGCAACTCTTATGTTCTTATTACAAATGAATGGTATAGACCTATGAGGTATGGAGGAGTTTTGTGATCTGTGGGTGTAATATTACATCAGAGAATGGGGTTGCATCCTCACATCAACAGAACTGTTAGAACAGTGTTTTATAAAATGTGATTCATATGCTGGTTGTGCCCATTACCATCCCGCTGCGGAACCTGAGCTCCCTCCATTTTTTTTTTTTTTTAGAAATGTAATTGGAAATTTATTATAATACAGTTAAAGAATTATTACAGTAACTAATGTTTGAAGCATTAACAAAATATGTTGCAAATAATGAGGGTATTGATCTTTTTCTTCTATTTTTTTGTTTTAAATCTATTTTATTAAGCAATAGTAAATACAATAGTAATAACAACCATGGTATGCATTTTCATCAGAACCCGCGGAGGACTGGACTCTTATGCCCTCCCCGGACCCACCTCACCCCCACCCCACAGCAAAGAATCCCCAACCCCCCACCCTCCCCTCCCCATCCCCCCACAGATACAGAAAACTTCTGCAAGCAACTAAAAACCTGGCTCTTCTCTAACATGTAATTTCTTTTTTCCCTTACTTTTCCACTCAACTTATAAACTTATGTAAACCTTTTCCTATCCTTTCTCATTTTTAAGTTCTTGTAAACCGTGCCGAGCTCTACTTCCGTGGAGATGATGCGGTATGTAAACTTAAGGTTTAGTTTAGTTTAGTATAATGATTTCAAGACAGTATTCCCTGATAAACCTGTGTTAAGTGTACTCTGTGAATTTCCATGGGTTACTGTTAAAACCATGATAGCTTATCCAGAATGCAACTATGAAAATTATATTAAATGCATCCAAATTTGATTATATGTGAGAAAAGTAGACTATAGTCTCCAATCCAAAATGTTGAGCATGGCTGATTTTTATGTCATGGATCCATAAGTAGTCTGAATAAGTTACGGTACATGTTTGAACTTCTGTGACTTTTTTGTTTCTTCACAGAAAATGATGGGGGTCTGGACTGTTGTATTACAAATTGTTTGCTTTAACAGAATTCATTATAACCTCAATTTTTGTTTCTGGTGACTTTAATCACTTTTCCCCCCAGAGATAGTCACATATACTATAACTCCTATGTTGGTACAACTTTTATTATCCATCTGTAGAATATTCCATCTGTCATCTGAGTACATGGTTTTGCTTATACATGCAAACTGTATATATCAGAGCACCCAATCAAAATGGGCTCTCCAGATATGCATGTAGTTATCTCTTTACAAACAGGCAGGACTCAGTGTAACTACTTTTCATCTTAAGTGACATGCAACCTGTACAAATTTTTATTTTTGAATCCTGTCAAATATTTCAGTTGAGTGATTTTCTTCAAAAAGGCAGTAAATAAATCCTAATAAATAAATTGCAGTGGTTGTCTTCCTGTTATTAATTTTGGTATAAATATTATGCAATGTCACAATGTGAAGGTGCAGTATTTTGATTCACCACTGGGAGGCCCCCAATGCCCATTTTCACCAGCTCTGAATAAAGCAGTGAAGTTACCATGTTAGTTCATTTGATCCATACAAAAACAGATATGAGATTATACCATTTTACTAGATCCCCTTAATATATCTCTTGACTAACTTTTTGGAGTTAACACTCCCTTTCTGTGAGTCAAACAAAACAAGTAACTTGGAACAGTTGCCATAAAAGCTGCAGGCTTTCTCATTCTCCCCCCTCTCTTTTTTACAAAACCATAGCGCGGGTTTTAGTGCCAGCCATGGCGATAACAGCTCTGACACTCATAGAATTCCTATGAGCATAGGAGCTGTTACCGCTACGGTTTTGTAAAAATGTGTGTGTGTGGGGGGGGGGGGGGGGTGAGAGAGGTATCTATACACTTAAATTATGAAAACTGGTTCTGAATGAGCTATGAGTAATGTCTGACATAAGCGTATTTCAACAGAGTCCAAAAGCTTGTTTACTTGTGTATTATGTGTAATGCTTCACAACTCTGGGAAGTATGAGATCAGGGAATGCTTGGCTGTAATAGGCCAGTGGTTCCAAAACTGATCTGGAAGCATCCCAGCCAGTCAGGATTTCAGGATACCCATAATAAATGTTCATGAGCGACATTTGCATGCAGGGGAGGCGGTGCATGCAAATATATCTCATGAATATTCATTCTTGAAATCCTGACAGGCAGGGGAGCCTCTAAGATCAGGTTTAGGAACCAATCTATTGGGCTATCATCCTGTGGGATTATACTTATGTATATGTGATGTTAGTGAGTCATAGATCAGATAAACAAATAAATAAGAAAACTGAAAGGGAGAACAAAAATCAACCAAGACTGTCAAGTTGTTGTTGTTGTTTTTACATTAAACAATTTAATTGCACATTTTACTATATAAAATTTGGCATCTGCCTATGAAGCAACTGAAATCTAGGTGTAAAATACTGATGTGCCACAGAATTTGAAAAACTGCACTGCTGCAACAAATCCAGAGAGCACAGAGGAGGCACAAAATGTCTCAATTGATCTAAGCTGTATTTAGTGGAATGTGGGTGTCCTTGCAACATATCTCCTTGGTCGTCTACAAGGGATGCCATCACCGCAATGCGCTTGTTGTTCTTCTCTAAGCATTTTTTCACAGAGTCATCATCTGTTGGATTAATTTGATAGTCCCAGTATTAATTCAAATGCTGAAAAGAAACAGAACGGAAAGAGAATTGTTTCTACTTCTACAGTTAAAAGTAGAACAAAAATTAACTGCAATTCCATAAGCTCTTCTTTCAATGCAGCATTTTCTAAAGGACGTTTAGGGGAAAGGGGTTATGGATTTGATATATCACATTTTTTTGCTACTTCAGCTTGTCTGTGGTGTTCTTTGCTCACATGTTTAAAGACAATAGACTGTTTTCAGTCTAATTCTTTATATGTGAGTTTGCAAATCATTGGGCCTCTAAGGAAGGCGTGTGTTCACCAAAACACGGACCGTGTAGGGTCCGGTTAGATTTTTATCACAGTATTTTTTATCATTCTACTTTTTTTAATTGAATTTTCATGGTTTTATGTGTCAGTGTTTAATAAATTATTTCCAGAACATCTGTATCCACAGTTTTTGTTTTTGTTTACATATAAGATATGCAGGTACTTTTTCTGTCCTTAGTGGGCCCACAATCTAAGTTCTGTACCTGGGACACAGGAGGGTCAGGCGATTTGCCCAGGGTCACAAGGAGCTGCAGTGGAGTTGAACCCAGTTCCCCATGGTCACAGTCCATTACACTAACAAATAGGCTGCTCCTCCTCTCCACTTCTCCACTACAAATGCTTTTACTAAAGTTTAGTGTGTGCTAAGTGCCCATAGGTTTAAAATAGGATGCTCAGCATTTAGGCATCATGGTTGGTGGCTGCCTTAAAAGCAGATGCCAATCACATGTCAATCACGCAATGGCGCTGTTTAGAGAATGACGCCTCTGGCCTACATTTCCGGCATTTACCTTTGATGTGAATCATGCCTCTGTAGGCACTTTACGGCGCCTAATACCACTTGCAGCGTTAGCCGTGCCTACAGTGGCGATAAGCACTATTAAGCGCCTATGCAGGTGTGATTTTGGCAAGTTTTTTTTAGGTGCCAGTAGGCGCCTTGAAAATCAGTTTAAAAAATTATTTAAATGGAAACTACTTTCCCAGGTTATCTGTTGGATGCACCAACCATTGGGCTACAACTCTGACCAATCACAAGCAGCAGAAGTGGAGCCATAACCTATGCTGAGACTACACGTGCCAAAACTTCACAACCTCATAAACTATGAAAGTAGCTTAGCGTAGCTGCCTGAGAGCCTGGGTTCAAGACCAGGTTGAACCAACAAAAATTAATTTTCCTGCCCCAGCACTGTAGACTTTATCTTTGGTTAAATTTTACCTCACGGAACCTCCCGTTTATTCCCATCAGAAGTAAAGCATTCGGGACTTTTGTTGAGAATACATGCCAAAAATTTGAAGCTTGATTGATCAGAACTGTAGCTTAATGGTGCATCCAACCAGATAAACCACTTCCCCAGATAACCTGGGGAAGTGGTTTGCATTCCAGAGAATACCGGGGGGAGGGAGAGGGGGAGGGGGGAGAGCGCATTGAGGTCCATCAAAGTAGATCCATGGGGTTTGCAGAGGGGAGCTATTGAGGTTGTCAGACAAATCAAAATGAGAAACCACAGCTGTCAAAAATTGGAGAAGCAGATTTGCAGGGAGAAACATTGAGGTCTGTCAAAGTAGATCTGTGGGGTTGGGGGGGGGGGGAGTTAAAGGGTAATGAGAAACAGCAGCTGTCAAAACCAAGGGAAGCAAATTTTTAAGGAAGTGCAGTTGAGATCTTGCACCTGCACTTTTCTTCAGAATAGGTAAAATCATCTGAAATGAGTGAGCTGCTCTTTACATTAGGGATTTTCTTTGGACCATTTATTTACAGATAGAAGCAGAGGTAGGTTATAGAAATGGTCAGGAATCACTTCACAGGTCATAGACTTGATGGGCCGCTGCGGGAGCGGACCGCTGGGCGTGATGGACCTCTGGTCTGACCCAGTGGAGGCAACTTCTTATGTTCTTATCCTCCTAAGCAGCAGAAGTGATGTAGCCATAACCTATGCTGAGACTAAAAGTGTCAGAACTTTACAATTTCATAAGTTAAGGAAGTGGTTTATTTTTATTTATTTGAAAAATTCTTACTGGCTACATCCTGTAGTTCTGTGGGAGTTACAAACATACACACATAATTACAATACATACTACAATAGAACAATGACATATTAGACAAACACTACATAAACACATAATCAATCTCTGGGTTCAAGACCATCTTAAACCTATGGAAACAAGTTTTCCTACCCCAGCACTGGGGTAAAACGCGGACCTCCCTGAGCTGAAGTGTTTCCCGAAATGAATTATTATTAAGACTATCAGCACAGATCCGTGGGGTCAGAAACCGCAGCAACTGCAGCGGACATGAAATCAGAAACCGCAGCTTTCAAATAAATCAAAGGAAGCAGATTTTTAAGGACGTGCGGTTGAGATCCGTGAGCTCCGCGTTTTACCCCCTTCCCGTCACAACATAACATGATCATCTTAACTCTATTATCATTAGAGTACGGACTCCCTTTTTAGTTCAGCACGGTATTGCTTTAGCAACATACGTAAATCCTCATACCAATAATCTTATCTGAATGCAAACCATTCGTTCGTCCCCCTAAGCGCCCTCTTCCACCGATTCAGCGGTGCTGAACGCGTGAGGGGAGGCGGGGTCGGGGAGCATCTTCGCCCCGCCCCCTACCCCTGGCGAGCTGTCAGAGACGAGGCGGTCAGAGTGCAACACGGCGATTGGACGGTCCCAGGAGGAAGTCTAGGCATGGAGAACCTCACTGGAGAGTAAGAGAGAGGGGGGGGGGGAGGAGAACAAAGAGCTTCCTCTTCCGGGACAGAGAGCGTGAGGGAAGTGGAGCCGGCCCAGCCGCAGCACAGTGTCAGTGTCAGTCCCGGAGGAAGGGGGGCGCTCTTCCACAGCTGCACCATGGAAAAGGCAAAAAAAGGCAGTGCATGTTGGAGGAGCTGTCTGCCCAGGTAGGAGAGAAGCAACAAGTCTGGGAGAGATATTCTCCACGGAGATATTGCACATGTGATGGGTATGTCTTGTTAAGGTAAGATAAACTACAGCTAATAGTCTGTTTTAAAATTGTTTAAAGAGTGTGGATTGCTTGATTTGTTTTATCTGTAATCCGTTTAGGGGTAAACGGAATTTTTTTAAAAAAATTAAATAAAATATTCTCTGTCTCCTGTCATCCCTCCGGTATAAGCAAGGCGTGTCTTTATGTTGGTTTGTTTTTGCTGGTGAAGTCGTAGCTTAAAAAGTGAGTAGCCGAATCTCGCATTACCTGCTGGGTTTAGAGAGTGTCGTAGCAGAGAAGGTAATTGTTAAAGAGGCGACTGTGACGCCCAGACTAGACGCTGCAGTCTGTGCAGATATTAAATGGCCCTGGTTAAAAATTGCTTTGGATTGTGGCACCTATGCTTACCGTGTAAACTCTTGGGCAGTAGCAGATCAGGTTGCAAGTAAAAATGAGAACTGCTGTTTGTTTTCTGCAGGATAAACGTGACTACTAGGCTCGGGATGTCTTTTGTGAGCCGACAGGATAAGAACTGTCTACTGATGTCAGTGCAGGAACTAGCTTTATACGTTCTCATTTTTGCCTGCTAATGGAGTGTATGCGGCAATAGTTACTATGGCATTTATACATGGAACATAATTTGTGTGTGTGTATGTTTGTAGCTTAGTGCAAAATAAAAATGTAGGCATAAGCGGACTGAATGGACCAATGGTCTTTTATTGATGACATCTGTGTTTCTGGGATTGGCAGTGCTATCTGTGACTTTGCCTCCTCCCTGCTGGTCCAATCAGTAAAGCCTGCAGGCATCAGAAACAAGCAGGCTTCTCTGCTTCCCTTAGACCTAAAGAGGAGAGAAAAACCAGGGCCAAATGAATGCATTCTCTTTGCTTGACTGCTGAAGCAGGGAGGAATTGGGCATGACTGGGTTTGCCTTCCCCCTTGTCATCGTTGACCATGTAATGAAGCAGAGAGCTGGCGCTGAACAGGATTGTCTGCCTCTAACTTTGCTCCTTCCAAGTAAATAGGAAAATATTGTAGCGCTGACCCAGTGGCAGTTACTATCTATTCATTCAGTCGGTTTTCTGTACCATTCTCCCAGGGGAGCTCAGAACAGTTTAATTTATTCAGGTACAGAAACATAATTCCCCCTCTGTCCTGCTGGGCTCACAATCTGTCTAATGTACCTGGGGCAGTGGGAGAGCTGGTGATTTGTCCAGGATCATAAGGAACAGCATGGGCCTGCTGAAGCTGCAGCTCCAACCATGGTGCTGCATTCTCAGACATAGTATAGTAAAAGATATCATGGCAAAACATAGCTAATAAAGCATGGTTAAAAAAAACCACATGATATGGTGAGTATAGTTTGGCAAAACATAGCATGGCAAACATAGTATTACAAAGCATGGTTAATATAGTATGACATGACTACTACTAGTCATTTCTATAGTGCTACTAGACATACGCAGCGCTGTACAACAAAACACAGAAGTGACAGTCCCTGCTCAGAAGAGCTTACAATCTTGTCAAGACAGACAAACTGGATAAGAAGGTGCATAGAGTGGCGCAGTGAGGGTGAGAGGTGCACGGGGCAGTGGTGCCCCTTCCCTGCTACGTGCACCATTTCCCTGCCCCATACCTCTTTAACATTCCCGGCATGAGCAGCAACCCCCCAACTTGCTGCTCACGCCAACGTTAGCTCGTCCTCTGATGTCACTTCTTAGGCTTAGGTCCAGGAAATGACATCAGAGGAAGAGCCGACGCTGGCGCAAGCAACAGGTTGGGGTTGCTTGTGCTGGGAACATTAAAGAGGGCTGGGGGAAGGGAAGGGGGTGCGCGGTAGTGGGGGCAGTAATGGAGAGGAGGACAGCTGCTGGTGCCCCCACAAAGAAGGCGCCCGGGGTGGACTGCACCCCTTTACTACGCCACTGGCTGCATCAATACACTATGCCCAGATATTGGTGCTTAGGAGGTGGATTGCAGTTTGGAATTGAAAGCGTCTTCAAAGCAGTGGGATTTGAATTCTGCCAGTAATGGAGCTTGATGTATCAAGTCAGACAGAGGAGTTTGAACTGTATGTGGAAACAGAGAGCCAATGAAGTGACTTGAGGAGAGGGTAAGGTGGGTATAGCAACACTAACGGAATATGAGGTGTGCAGCAGAATTCTGAACAGACTAAAGTGGAGAGAGATGGTTTAGCAGAAGGCCAGTGAGAAGTAGGTTGCAGTAGTCTAGGCAAGGGGTGATGAAGGTCTTGGCAGTGTGCTCAGAAAGGAAGGGTCTGATTTTAGCGATATTATAGAGACACGGCAAGTTTTGGCAGTCTGTTGGGTATGTGAAGAGAAGGACAGAGATGAATCAAAGATTACCTCAAGGTTGCGAGTTGACAAGACAGGGAGGATGAGGGCGGTATTCTTAGAATAGAGAACGTTTGGTTAATTGTTCCCCCCAACCATGTCTATTTTATTAACTTGACTGTTTTTATTGATTGATGTACCCTGCCTAGAAGCCTGATTAGGCGGTATAATAAACTTGAAGATAAGGAGCTCAGTCTTGGACATGTTTAATTTTTAGATGTGGCGAGCCTTCTAGGTAGCAATGTCAAACAAGCTGGTTGAAACCTGGGACTGAATGTCTGTCAATTTTAGGTGTGTTGTCACACCTTCTATTCTGGCGTGTCCCCTATAAACAGGGGAATCTTCAGGACTTTTATTTGGCCCTAGGTAACTACCTAGGCCTGGGAGAAAACAAGGTAAGTACTGGTTTCAAGTTACCACAACCCAGACCAAGTTCTTCAAGAAAGAATTGTGTATTTATTCTGACCTTAGAAGTCAAAAAGGTATAACACCAGGGCAAATATCTGTAGCAAAAATCACATACAGATAGTCTTGCCTGAAATTCTTACATTCTGCTTCAGCAATGGCGCAACAGAGAAATACAGGTAGGCAAGGGGGCCAGGGAGAGACACAGACAGAATGAATGACAGACAGCGTCCAAGGAGAGAGAGACAAAGAAAAAAACCCAGACATCTGCTCTAGCGCCCGTTAATGTAACGGGCTTAAAGACTAGTTCTATAATATACTGCCATGTACTGTGAAAGAGAAACATAGTTATCCACAGTGCTGGTTAGTACTAGCTACAGTAACCCTAGCTACTGTAATTAGTTATGTTATAGGTAACTATCAATGTAACTGGTTACTTTTTGATAAGATCAACTAAATCAGGGGTCTCAAAGTCCCTCCTTGAGGATTGCAATCCAGTCAGGTTTTCAGGATTTCCCCCAATGAATATGCATGAGATCTATGTGCATGCACTGCTTTCAATGCATATTCATTGGGGAAATCCTGAAAACCCGACTGGATTGCGGCCCTCACAGAGGGACTTTGAGATCCTTGAACTAAATTGAGTAACTAATTACTTTATTTTGGTAACTACTACCGGTAACAAAATTTACAAGGTACTTTTGCATTACTGTTTATGAAGCATGCAGAGCAATTGATGACGAATTTCCATTTGTGCTATTTTACTAATTAAGCCTCCAATTCAACTCATTTCTCTTACCTTGCCAGATGTATCAGACTCCCTACCAAAGAAACAGCAAACTTTGGCTTCTTTGTGGAACAGTAACAGGGGCATCATTGTATCACAGAAAAGGGTCAATGATTTCGTCACAAATTTTGTTAGTGGGGTCATGCAAGCCTTCTCAGTGGTCGAGTCACCAGAATTCATTCAGTTGGTCAGTTGGCAAAACCATGGACTCGCAAGGCTCTTACTGGACAAGTTGAGGACCAGTATTGTAAGATGACCTTCAGAATAAGCTGTCTGTGACTGAAGTCTTGTGACTTGTGACTGAAGTCTGCACAAAACTGACATATGGACCTCCCACAACAGAAGCTTTTTTGGAGTTACCATACACTGGATCGAGATCAGCACATTGAATGAAAGTCTGCAACATTGGCTTGTTCACGTTTGCAAGGACGATATACTTTCAACCTGATTGCATCCACACTCGAAAAGATCCACTCCAAATTTTGTATCACTGGCAAAGTTCTCTGCACAGTTACTGACAACGGATCAAACTTTAAGGCATTCTCAGAGTTAGAAACCAAAAGTTATAGAACCAACACAAGTTGTGCCCTCACAAACTGACAATGGAGTGATGACCTTCACAACCATTGCAGACATCCTAGACAACCAAAAAACGCAGAAGCAACCGAGTATGCACTTCCATCTCACCATCACTTTAGTACCCACACAATGAACTTGATTGCTGTGTCTGATTCAGAAGGGGCCAATGAAGATATTAAGCCATAGAATGTTGACAAAATTCAGTGCCCTCTGGAACAAGTGTAGTAAAAGTCCACAGGCAGCTGAAATAGTGTATGAAACTTTGGAAACCACACTTGCTGTAACAGTAGTTAATAGATGGAATTATGCTGTTTTACCCTACAAGATGGTCTTCATCAGGGCTGGTATAAGTGCAGATTCCAGATTTCCAACATAAACTTCCCATGAGCTCCTCTGCAGTTATGATTACATCACCCTTTCTGTGAAAAAAGCATTTTCTGAGGTTACTTCTGAGTCTATACTCTTTCATCATCATCTTATGCCCACTTATTCCAGAGTTTCCTTTCCATTTCCAACTCACCTCATTCACATTTATGCCACGCAAGTATTTATATGTTTCTATTGTATCTGATTGGTTTCCAATAAAATGTGGTGTCGGGCAAGGATGCATCTTGTCACCTTACCTGTTCAACCTTTACGGCAAAACCATGTTCAGAAAAAGCAAAATTTGGAAGAAAAGAGCGTTGGTTACAAAGTTGGTGGTCAAAATATAAACAACCTGCACTATCAGATGATACAACACTCGTCACCAGCAGCAAAGAAGACTTGCTGTATCTACTGAGAAAAGGCAAAGATGAAAGTCATAACATGGGATTAGAACTGAGCATAAACAAGATGAAGATCATGAACACAGAAAATGATGAAGATTTTTGAGCTTGAAGGTGATAGAATAGAAGTTGTAAAGGATTTAAATCTCATTTTCTCAGTGGTCAGTTACAGATGTGAAAGCTGGACACTACGGAAACAAGACAGAAAGAAGATGACTCAGTTGAGCTTTGGTGCTGGAGAAAGATTTTGGGTGTGCCATGGACTAACTAACAAATCGATTCTGGAAGAGATCATACTGGCTTTGACACTTGAAGCCCAAATAATGAAGTTACAAATTCTTATTTTGGTCACACCACCAGAAGAGAGAGATCACTGGAGAAGGACACTTGAATTTCAAAACAAACAAACCATACCCTTACAAAATTATCACATGGTAATTGCAAAGCCTCCATAATAACTAAGGAACATTCTAGCACCTTCCTGAACATGTGAAAGGCAATTTTATAGGCTAGTGGCCAGGTTAAAGAATAATAGCACTTATGCACAGTGGCGTAGTAAGGGTGAGAGGCACTCGGGGCGATGGCGTCTGTTCCCCATACCTTTTTAACTTTTCAGGTGCGAGTAGCATGCCCACATTGGTGTTAGCTCGCTCTTTGATGTCACTTCCTAGGTGCGGGTGCTGAAAGTGACGTCAGAGAGAGCGCCAATGCTGACGTGGGCAGCAAACTGGCGCTAGGGTAATCAAGGAAACTGAAAGGGGCTATCTTTGTTGACTGGACACTATTTTATCCATTATGTTGGTTCTAGTTTCTCTTTTCTGCTTTCCTGTTATCTGCTAATTCTCCATTAAGCGGCTGCTATCCATTTTTCTTTTCTCCTCTTTCCTGTCTATTCCCTCACTACACATGCCTCCAACATATTGATATTCCTCTTTAGTTATTGTCTGTCTCTTTCTTTCCCTTCTCCTACTTTTTTCACTTTTCAGTTACCTATCAAATTTTCATCTTCTCTCCTAGTCCCCATCTCATTCCTTTCTCAGCCTTCTATTCCCTTTCATTTCAATCCTCATTACCATATTCCTGTCTCAGTAATATCTATCCTCCTTATCCATTTCCTTGCCACTCCTCCACCTCAGTGTCTTCCTTCCGCATCCTTATAGGCCCAGCATCTGCTCCCTTTTCCTTCCCTCCTCAGTCTCATAGCCTATCTCCCTCTCTCTTCCCTCCTGCACTCTCCCTATGGTCCAGCATTTCTCTCACTCTCTTCCCTTACTTCCATTGCCAGGCATTTCTCCCATCACTGCATTCTGCTTCTGGATCCAACATCTCCCTCTTTCTCCCCCTCCACTCCTGTGTATTTCTTCCTCCCTTGCATTCCTTCCCCCATGTAGCATTCTCTCCCTTCCTCCCTTCCTCATATCCAACATTTTTCTGTTTCTTTCCCACTGCCTACTATCTCTCTTTTCCCCCTAACTTGTGCCCTGGGTCAAACTTCTCTATCCCCCTCCATTCACCATCATTCCCTTCCTCTCCTTCATTATCATGTACAATATTTCACCCTCTCATCATGCATATCTCCCTCCCCTCTCCCAGTGCCAACATCTTTCTTTCCTCTCAACCCTCCCCTTCCGTGCCATCACCTTTCCTTCCTCTCAACCCTCCCCTTCCGTGCCATCACCTTTCCTTCCTCTCACCCCTTCCCTTCCCCATGCGCTGGCTCCCTAAGTAAGGCTTGCTTTAGCAGGTCATGGCTTCGGCAGCGATTCTCACACACTGCCTGTCACTAAACCAGAAGCCTCTCCTCTGCTGCAGAAGGGCTTCTAGGTTAGTGGCAGGCAGCATATGGGAATCTCTGATGATACCACAACCAGATGAATCTGATACAGTCGATGAAGGAGATTCTGTGCAGGAAAAGGGGAATTCTGTGTGACTGCAATTCTGCAAAAATTCTGTGTTGTGCAGTCCATGCGGAGTTCCGCCATGGAGTAGTATATATGTCCAGAATATTTGTAGGTTATCACATTCATATATTAGATGAACAAGGTTCTGGCGAGTCCTATTAAAGACTTAATTCAACAAATCTCTGGAGACGGGAGTAGTTCCTGGGGATTGGAGAAGAGCGGATGTGGTCCCTATTCACAAAAGTGGTCACAGGGATGAAGCAGGAAACTACAGGCCGATGAGTCTCACTTCAGTTGTTGGAAAAATAATGGAAGTGTTGCTGAAAGAAAGGATAGTGTATTCCTTGAATCTAATGGTTACAGGATCCGAGGCAACATGGCTTTACAAAAGGTAAATTATGCCAAACAAAACCTGATAGAATTTTTTGATTGAGTGACCAGAGAACTGGATCGAGGACATATGCTAGATGTAATTTACTTAGATTTCAGCAAAGCCTTAGGAGGCTGTTTGAACAAACTTGAATGGGCTGAAGTTAGGACCCAAAGTGGTGAACCTGGGTTAGAAACTGGCTGTCGGACAGACGCCAGAGGGTGGTGGTTAAATGGAAGTCGCTCGGAGGAAGGAAAGGTGAGTAGTGGAGACCCTCAGGGTTCTGTGCTGGGGCCGATCCTGTTCAATATGTTTGTGAGTGACATTGCTGAAGGGTTAGAAGGAAAAGTGTGCCTTTTTACAGATGATACCAAGATTTGTAACAGAGACACCGAAGAGGGAGTGGAAAATATGAAAAAGGATCTGCAAAAGTTAGAGGAATGGTCTAATGCCTGGCAACTAAAATTCAAATGCAAAGAAATGCAGAGTAATGCATTTGGGGATTAATAATTAGAAGGAACCGTATATGCTGGAAGGTGAGAAGCTGATATGCAAGGACGGGGAGAGGGGACCTTGGGGTGATTAGTGTCCGAAGATCTAAAGGCAAAAATCAGTGTGACAAGGCGGTGTGGCTGCCTGCCAGAAGGATGCTGGGCTGTATAAAGAGAGGCGTAGCCAGTAGAAGGAAGAAGGTGTTGATGCTCCTGTATAGGTCATTGGTAAGGCCCCCACTTGGAGTATTGTGTTCCGTTTTGGAGGACCGTATCTGGCGAAAGATGTAAGAAGACTTGAGGCGGTCCAGAGGAGGGGTGACGAAAATGATAGGAGGCTTGCGCCAGAAGACATATGAGGAGAGACTGGAAACCCTGAAATATGTATACCCTAGAGCAGCGATGGCGAAACCTATGGCACGCGAAGGCCTTGCAGCTGGCACGCGCAGGGCTGCCATCAGGGCAGTACTACCAGGTGGGTGCACAGGAGAGAGAGCTGAACGGGGACGATGGGGGACCCGCGGGGTTAAATATAACTCGAGCCCGCGAGGCTTGCTTCTACTCCGATTGCCCTGCGCTCACACAGCCCGATCGGAAATCTTCCCCGACGTCAGCGCTGAAGTCGGGGAAGATTTCCGATCGGCTATGTGTGCGCGGACGGGACTAGGCAGGAAAATAGAAGACAAGCCTACGCGGCTTGAGCTACATTTTGCTGAGAAAGTTGCTAAGATGGGCTGGGAGACAAACGGGGAACACAAAAGGAGAAGGGAGTGCGTTTTGGACACAAGGCATGAACTTGTGAGAAAGGAAGGGAGGGAAATAGATGCTGAGGCGGGGGAGGGAATGGGTTTTTGGACACAGAAGGCATGATAACTTGGGAGAGAGGAAGGGAGGGAAAGAGATGCTGATGTGGGGGAGGGAATGGGTTTTTGGACACAGAAGGCATGAACTTGGGAGAGAGGAAGGGAGGGAAAGAGATGCTGAGGTGGGGGAGGGAATGGGTTTTTGGACACAGAAGGCATGGACTTGGAGAGAGGAAGGGGGGGAAAGAGATGCTGAGGTGGGGGAGGGAATGGGTTTTTGGGCACAGAAGGCATGAACTTGGGAGAGAGGAAGGGAGGGAAAGAGATGCTGAGGTGGGGGAGGGAAATGGGTGTTGGGCACAGAAGGCATGAACTTGGGAGAGAGGAAGGGAGGGAAAGAGATGCTGAGGTGGGGGATGGAATGGGTTTTTGGACATAGAAAAGCATGAACTTTGGAGAGAGGAAAGGAGGGAAATAGATGCTGAGGTGGGGGAGGGAATGGGTTTTTTGCACACAGAAGGCATGGACTTGGGAGAGAGGAAGGGAGGGAAATAGATGCTGAGGTGGGGGAGGGAATGGGTTTTTGCACACAGAAGGCATGGACTTGGGAGAGAGGAAGGGAGGGAAAGAGATGCTGAGGTGGGGGAAGGAATGGGTTTTTGGACACAGAAGGGCATGGACTTGGGAGAGAGGAAGGGAGGGAAAATAGATGCTGAGGTGGGGAGGGGAATGTGTTTTTGGACACAGAAGGCATGGACTTGGGGAGAGGAAGGGAGGGAAATAGAGGCTGAGGTGGGGGAGGGAAGGGGTTTTTGGACACAGAAGGCATGGACTTGGGAGAGGGGAAGGGAGGGAAAGAGATGCTGAGGTGGGGGAGGGAATGGGTTTTTGGACACAGAAGGCATGGACTTGGGAGAGAGGAAGGGAGGGAAAGAGATAGCTGAGGTTGGGGGAGGGAATGGGTTTTTGGACACAGAAGGCATGAACTTGGGAGAGAGGAAGGGAGGGAAAGAGATGCTGAGGTGGGGGATGGAATGGGTATTTTGGACATAGAAAGCATGAACTTTGGAGAGAGGAAAGGAGGGAAATAGATGCTGAGGTGGGGGAGGGAATGGGTTTTTGCACACAGAAGGCATGGACTTGGGGAGAGAGGAAGGGAGGGAAAAGAGATGCTGAGGTGGGGGAGGGAATGGGTTTTTGGACACAGAAGGCATGAACTTGGGAGAGAGGAAGGGAGGGAAAGAGATGCTGAGGTGGGGGAGGGAATAGGGTTTTTGGACCACAGAAGGCATGGACTTGGGAGAGAGGAAGGGAGGGAAATATATCGCTGAGGTGGGGGAGGGAATGGGTTTTTGGACACAGAAGGCATGGACTTGGGAGAGAGGAAGGGAGGGAAAGAGATGCTGAGGTGGGGGAGGGAATGGGTTTTTGGACACAGAAGGCATGGACTTGGGAGAGAGGAAGGGAGGGAAAGAGATGCTGAGGTGGGGGAGGGAATGGGTTTATTTGGACACAGAAGGCATGGACTTGGGAGAGAGGAAGGGAGGGAAAGAGATGCTGAGGTGGGGGTAGGGAATGTGTTTTTTGGACACAGAAGGCAAGGACTTGGGAGAGAGGAAGGGAGGGAAAGAGATGGTTGTGTACACGGGGAATAGAAGAAAGGAGAATTTTTGGTCATAGGGAGGGAGTGAGGTACAGACAGTGGCATACCAAGGTGGAGGTGGGGGCGGTCTGCCCCGGTTTTACGCCCCAAGGGGTGCACAGCTGGCCACCCTCCAGTGTTCTCCTAGGCTGGAAAACTGTGTCTCTTTAGCCACTTGAGTGCCACCGCCGCCATTGGGAACAGGCCGGTGCCAAGTTCTCCCTGCTTTTCCCTGTGGGGCCGACCAACTCTCGCCACCCGCGTCAATTCTGATGTCGGAGAGGACGTTCTGGGCCAGCCAATTGCTGCCTGGCTGGCCAGAACGTCCTCTCCATGTTAGAATTGACGTCGAGTGGCGAGAGTTGGTCGGCCCCGGGGGAAGAGAAGCAGGGCGAACTCGGCGCCGGCCTGTTCCCGATAGCGGCAGTGGCAGCCTATTCCCCAGTGGCGGTGGCAGCATTTCCCCAATGGTGGTGGCTAGGGGAGGGCAAGAGAAAGAAAGAAAGGGGGGACAGGGAGCCAAAAAAAAAAAGAAAGAAAGAGGGCTGGGTGAAACAAAGAAAAATGGGCACGGAGAGAGAGAGAAAGACAGACATACAGAATGAAAGGGGGTATGGAGAGAGAGAAAAAGAAATAAGGGGGCAGGGTGAAACAAAGAAAAAGTTTGGGGAGGGAATGAGGTCTGGAGGAGAGGAAGCATACAGGAGCTGAAAAAAGGGAAGAAATATTGATGCACAGTCAGAAGAATAAAGTGCAACCAGAGACTGATGAAATTACCAAAGGTAGGAAAATGATTTTATTTTCAGTTTAGTGATCAAAATGTGTCCGTTTTGAGAATTTATATAATGCTGTCTATATTTTGCACTATGGCCCCCTTTTACTAAACCGCAATAGCGTTTTTTTAGCGCAGGGAGCCTATGAGCTTCAAGAGCAGCGTGGGGCATATCAGCGCAGGTCCCTGCGCTAAAAACCGCTATCGCGGTTTAGTAAAAAGGGAGGGGGAATATTTGTCTATTTTTGTATAGTTGTTACTGAGGTGACAATTGCATAAAGTCATCTGCCTTGACCTCTTTGAAAACCCGCGGAATATAAATGATAATTAACATACTTTTCTCTGCGTACAGCGTGCTTTGTGTTTTTAAAATTTTATTGTTGGTAGATCATTTTGACTTGGCCACAAAGGTAAGGGGGAGGGAGGGGAGCTGCTGAAAGAGTCTACCTTGACGTGGTTGCAGGCTTACAAATCTTTTGGTCAAAGAGTGCGGCGACAGAGAAAAGTATGTGTGTATTCGGCCCATGAATGAAATCATTAAAACATTATAAATTGCCAATAAATTGAAATGAAAACCAAAGGATTGTGAATCAAATTGATTCTTTGACAATACAAAGATTCCAACCTTTAAAAATGATGTTACATAGTTTCAGGCAACTTTATAAAGAGTTTTTAGATACTAAAATCTTGTTATTAAGGTTTAATTGACGTGCTGGCACTTTGAGGAAATTTCTTTGGTTTTGTGCGGCAGTTTGGGCACTCGGGACTCAAAAAGGTTAGCCCATCACTGCCCTAGAGGAAAGGAGACAGGGAAGATATGATTCAGACGTTCAATACTTGAAGGATATTAACGTAGAACAAAATCTTTTCCAGAGAAAGGAAAATGGTAAAACCAGAGGACATAATTTGAGGTTGAGGGGTGGTAGATTCAAGAGCAATGTTAGGAAATTCTACTTTACAGAGAGGGTGGTGGATGCCTGGAATGCGCTCCTGAGAGAGGTGGTGGAGAGGAGTTCAAAGAAGCGTGGGATGAACACAGAGGATCTAGAATCAGAAAATAATATTAAATATTGAATATTGACTTGCCGTCTATGTCTATATATGGCCATTTGGCGGAGGATGGGCTGGAGAGGGCTTCAATGGCTGGGAGGGTTTAGATGGGATGGAGTAGGTTTTAACAGAGATTTCGGCAGTTGGAACCCAAGCACAGTACTGGGTAGAGCTTTAGATTCTTGCCCACAAATAGCTAAGAAGAAGAAAAAAAATTAAAAAATTTAAATTGAATCAGGTTGGACAGACTGGATGGACCATTCGGGTCTTTATCTGCCGTCATCTACTATGTTACTATATTAATCTTACTGCAAGACCAACATGAATGAGGGGATGATGAATCACTGAGCGTGGATTTCCTTTGTGTCCACTGTGCTCGATGTTGTAAAAGGTACATAGATTGAGTTATGGAAGATGACAGAGAGGCCCTGGGACCAGACATCCAGAAAATTTGCCAGGACAAGCTACAGAAAATATTTATTTTGTGAGAATATTAATGTAAAGCATATTTGGAAATCATTATCATTATAGTCTCATCTTTCATCTGCAAATAAGGTTTTATTTGACTTTCTCATTACTGTAGCTTTGAAATTGGTGATCAATCATTGGAAAGATAACTCGTCTTTCTTCATGTATGTGATGGAATTGAATCCTGTTGTACAAAAAATGCAAAACCATTACTTTTTATAATTTTACACCATATTCCTTCTTTCCCCATAAATGGAAAACTTTCGATGCTTAAAAGTTGAAGATTTAGCTGTATTATTGACTCTTCTTATTTTCTGTGATTTACCATTTGCTTACAGCTCAAATGATACTAGTTCTTAAGTTTTTGTCTGTATTCCTTATTTACTATTTTTTTTTCAGTTATTGTGGCTTTTAAGCATTTTGTACTCTTTGAAATTCATAATAGTAAATATTTTTGATAAAAAAGTATGCTGAGCATAATGTAATGGATAATGTCTTACTTTTCACTTTATTTTCTTTTTTAAAAATTAAATACTGTAATCATCTTCCACTGTTATTGCAGTTCCTAGCTCTTCATGCTCATGGGTTAATGTGCATAAATTCATGCTCTTTGTTAGGGTTTTATTTTTATTTTGTGTACTTGTATAGAACATATGTTTTTGTTTTCAAATATGTCTTTGATGTAGTCTGATGCTTTTTTAAAAATCTGTTTAAGTAACAGTTCCATTCCAAAAGGATATGCAATTCAGTTATTTATATGTATCTCAGAATAAACACCAGAATTAATTGATGAGAACTCAGTATTGTGAAACTGATCAACTAGGAGTGATACTGGTGTCTGTCAGTGTAGAAATCACCATTCAATTATATTTCCCCAGCTGTGCCAATCTACATAAGTTTCTGGTTATCAAAAGAATCCGAAGAAGAATTTGTGCTAAAAGGAGAAAGGACATCCACTTGTGTGTGTGTGTGGAGGGGAGTTGGCAGTGCTCCATGCACTTTGGCACTCAGGCTGTTGTATATACCACATTTTTGTTAAGGGTGGAATTGTAACCCCACACCCCAAAAACTACTGAAAAGATGGTGCTAAGTGTGTACTATCTTTTTTTAGGTGCCTCATTCATCTGATGATACTGCAGCCTGGTCTCTGAAGCGGAGTAGAAATTTCTAGAAGACACTTTGGAAAGAAACAATGAAGGAAAATGATAAAATGGAAAGGCCACCTGGTAAGGACTATATTTAAATTTTATGTCCTTAAAATTTCATCTTACCTTGTCCTCATAGCCTGTTAAGTCCTTCTGTCTTCAGTAGAGAAGGTGTGGCTCACTGGTAGAGATGCTGTCTCTGTACCCTTGTGATCCTGGGCAAGTCACTTAATCCTCCAGTGCCCACCGCTTTGAATGTCAGCTTTGAATGCTAAAGCCACAAAAAGGCAGTGTACAAGTCCCCGTTCTCTTCCCCTGAGCTGCATTACCTAGACTCATAGGGCCTGATTCTCCAAAGTGCATCACGATTTTAGGCAGCTGTAGGTGTCCTACAGCTGTCTAATCAGCCAATCGGGATGCACGTTTTTTTTTAAAAAATGCTCCCCAGGCAGGCCTGAAGGCGCCTCCGGGAGCCTAGGGAGACCCGCAAGATGCCTAAGCTCACCTAAGGGCCTTAGGCGAACCTAGGCGGCCCTACGCGTCTCCCTAGTAGAGGAGAAAAGCTAAAATGTAGGCCAGCAAAATGCTGGTCTACATTGTAAGTAGACGCGGCCGCCATACTTATTGCGGCAAGGGATCTCTCTGCCGCTATAAGTATAGCGGGCCGCGGCCCCCTGACCGATCGCTGGCAGGAGGGTGCACAATCCCTCCTGCCCGAAGACGCACCCTCCCCCCCCCCCACAATATCGATCGCTGGCAGGAGGGTGCCCAATCCCTCCTGCCCGAAGACGCACCCCCCCTGGCGCTAACAACCCCCAAACCTCCACCCCACCAAACTAACCTTTTTTAAGGCCAGACGGTTCTTGCCCGTCCAGCCGTCAGGCCTGCCTCGTCGAAATGAGGCGGGCCCGCCCCTTCCCGGCCCATCCCGCCGAAGCCTAAGGCCTGATTGGCCCAGGCTCTAGAAGCCTGGACCAATCAGGCCTTAGGCATAGCGGGTCCGCCCATCCCCACTAAGGCCTTAGATTAAGTGGGGATGGGCGGACCCGCTATGCCTAAGGCCTGATTGGTCCAGGCTTCTAGAGCCTGGGCCAATCAGGCCTTAGGCTTTGGCGGGATGGGCCGGGAAGGGGCGGGCCCGCCTCATTTCGACGAGGCAGGCCTGATGGCTGGACGGGCAAGAACCGTCTGGCCTTAAAAAAGGTTAGTTTGGTGGGGTGGAGGTTTGGGGGTTGTTAGCGCCGGGGGGGGAGGGTGCGTCTTCGGGCAGGAGGGATTGGGCACCCTCCTGCCAGCGATCGGTAGTGTCGGGGTGGGAGGGAGATCGGTAATGTCGGGGGGGGGGTTGGTAGTGTCGGGGGGGGCATCTTCTGGCAGGAGGGTTTGGGCACCCTCCTGCCAGCGATCGGTCAGGGGGCCGCGGCCCGCTATACTTATAGCGGCAGAGAGATCCCTTGCCGCGATAAGTGTAGCGGGCCGTGTCTAATCTAACCCGATTCTCTAACCAGCGTCTGTAACATGGACGCCGGTTACAGAATCGGGGTTTAGTGTAGGCCGATTCTAAATAGGATGCCTCTCCCGGGCGTCCTATACAGAATCAGGGCCTAGGTGTCTTGCGGGCCTCGCCTTCAATATAGGCGGCCTGCCTGGGGAACATTTTTTTTTAAAAAGTGCATCCCGATTGGCTGATTAGACAGCTGTAGGATGCCTACAGCTGTCTAAAATCGGGACGCACTTTTGGAGAATCAGGGCCATAATGCTTTGTAAACTATGGGTATTGGCCAGTAAAGAGTGCCCCCCTCTCTCCCACCCTCCAGTGGTCATTGGCAAAACAGCGTTGCACCCAGTGATGCCACTTGCAAGGACCATACCCCAGGGAATTAAGTAGCAAGAAAATCCAGAATTATACAAATGTAAATTCTCTTATTGTTCACACAATTAATAAGAACATAAGAATTGCCGCTGCTGGGTCAGAGTAGTGGTCCATCGTGCCCAGCAGTCTGCTCCCGTGGCGGCCCCCAGGTCAAAGACCAGTGCCCTAACTGAGACCAGCCCTACCTGCTTACGCTCCAGTTCAGCAGGAACTTCTCTAACTTTGTCTTGAATCCCTGGAGGATGTCTTCCCCTATAACAGCCTCCGGAAGAGCGTTCCAGTTTTCCACCCTGGGTGAAGATGAACTTCCTTACATTTTTTTGGAATCTATCCCCTTTTATCTTTAGAGAGTGCCCTCTCGTTCTCTCTACTTTGGAAAGGGTGAACAGCCTGTCTTTATCTACTAAGTCTATTCCCTTCAGTATCTTAAATGTTTCTATCATGTCCCCTCTCAGTCTCCTCTTTTCAAGGGAAAAAGAGACCCAGTTTCTCTAATCTCTCGCTGTACAGCAACTCCTCCAGCCCCTTTACCATTTTAATTGCTCTTCTCTGGACCCTTTCGAGTAGTACCGTGTCCTTCATGTACGGTGACCAGTGCTGGACGCAGTATTCCAGGTGAGGGCATACCATGGCCCAGTACAGTGGCATGATAACCTTCTCAGATTTGTTTGTGATCCCCTTCTTAATCATTCATAGCATTCTATTTGCCTTTTTCGCCGCCGCCACACATTGCACGGACAGCTTCATTGACTTGTCAGCCAGTACTCCCAAGTCTCTTGTCCTAGGGGCCTCTCCAAGTACTGCCCCGAACATCCTGTATTCGTGTATAAGATTTTTGTTACCAACATGCATCACCGGCTTACACTTATCCACGTTGAACCTCATTTGCTATGTCACGGCCCATTTCTTGAGCGTGTTTATGTCACGTTGCAGATCTTTGTAGTCCTCCTGCGTCTTCACTACTCTGGATAACTTTGTATTGTCCGCAAATTTAATCACCCCACTTGTCATACCAATTTCCAGATCGTTTATAAATATGTTGAAGAGCACGGGTCCAAGAATCGAACCCTGTGGCACTCCACTGGTGATGCTTTTCCAGTCCAAGTATTGCCCATTTACCCCCATTCTCTGTTTCCTATCTGCCAGCCAATTTTTAATCCACGTAAGTACTTCACCCTTGATTCCATGGCTCGCAATTTTTCGAAGTAGTCGTTCGTGCAGAACCTTGTCGAACGCCTTCTGAAAGTCCAGATATATAATGTCGACTGGGTCACCCTTGCTATCCGCCTGTTTATTCCCTCGAAGAAGTGCAGCAAGTATGTGTTTGAAAGTGAACAACTGGGTCTGGAATGTTTGAGAGGGTGGAGGAATATTTTCAAACTTTGTAATAGCAGAATATAAGAGCTTGCCCATGCCTGAAGGGGGGAGGGTGTAGGTGGATTGCATGGGTGCAGGATATATGGAGATGTCTACAAATGTGCAGTGTGACACACTTATCCCTTGCTCTAACCAGCAGAGGGACTAAGTGTGTTGAGTTCTGGCCTGTCGGCGTGGCCTCCTCAGGTTGGAGGAAGGCTTTTCAGGTAGAACAGACCTAGGCGCCTGCCTAGTCTGCCAGGCCACACTGAGAGTAACTTATAAAGAGAAGACCACACAGGTAAGTCTTGTTACAAAAGAATGTTCTTGAGCTTTATTGAACCCGGGGGTCTGAATACCATCAGCCCCCCATATGTCATGGCAAAAATTATAAATTACAAAATAACTTGCAGTTGTCAGAATGGCTTGCCTATAAATGCCACAAACTGTTCAATACCCTGGACTTTTCAGTTTAAATACAGTCCTCTTCACCAGGGAAAAAGGCAAATGAAAATTATCAGGAAAATAAAACTTTCAAACTTTGCACACCTTGTGACTACAGCCAGAGTAATTACGGCTTCAAAACCTAGCACTGAATTTCTTAAACGTTTCAGCTTACCTAGCTGAGACACGGACAGGTTTGCAGAGCAGGCTTCACAGCTCGTTATTATCAGCTGGGCTTCCTGGCCGAAGGAACACAGCAAGGCATTATATAAGCTGTGAACTTTACTTGGGTTTTTCCCACGGAGCTTTCACACCCCTGCAGCTAAAGTTCTTTGAACAAACAAAGCTCTCGGGCAATCATACAGAGTAGCGGAGAGGTTTTTCCTGCTCTTCGCCTAATCTCTGTCAGCTGAGCTTGGGTTACGGGAGACAGCACAATCACAGCCTTGCTTCCTTCCCCTTAACAACTAACCTCCATGTCAGTGGGGAAATGGCTAGCTTCCAGCAATGGCTCAGCTATGTCCATAGCCTCTGCCTGCTCAGCAGCCTCTGGGGTGGAGTTGAGGTAGTCCTCTGTCATCTCCACGTCCTCACTGCTACGGGCTGGAGGAGAGAGACTTCTCCCCTCATCTGCCTCCAAGCTCTGCTGTCTCTCCTGCCGCTGCCTGAGCTCGTTAGCCCCAGCTCCGTCCCGGCTTTCCCTGCTCCCCTTACTGAGATTCCATACTCTGTTTTTATGTTGGTTAAAGCCCCACCCCTCTCTCCTCAGAGCAGCTGTGTTAGGCAGTAAATCCCTAGGGAAATAACTCAGGTTTCTCCTAGGCTGGTAATGAGCATACCTTCCAGCCCTAGGACTCCACTTCTCAATAAGAGTCCTCTCAGGCTTTCTAGGGTACCTGTCCTGAGATGGCGCTCTCTGCTGGATGTACTTATGTTCCTGCCTCTCCTGCTCTACCTCACTGTCTGAGGGGTAGTCAGCCAAAACCAAACTTTTACTTTTAACCTGGTCAGCCCTTCTGACCAGGGACCATGTTTTGCTTTTATCCCTTACAGGGACAAAGCTGGCCACAGGTTTGTCACAGCAGTTTGGGTCCATGTCTCTTAGCGTTTTCTAAATAAGTGAATGGGTGTGTTTGTGCGACAGTATGAATTAAGATATATACTGTATGTATGTAACTAAAGGCTGCATGTGGTGTTGTGGGGGGAAAGATCCTCCATTTCTTTGCAACTGCTCTCTCTTTCCCTCTCACTCTACTGCTGGCTCCTTGCTGCTACCTTGCTACCCTGGAGCTCTTGATCAGTCACTGGTCCCCTAAGACCATTCGCCAGTGTTACTGGCTTTTCAAACCCCTCTCCCTCACCATCAAGCATCTCGCACCATGTAGGTTAGCCCATCTACTTTCTTCTCAAAGGTTCTCCAGTGCAACTCTGATTGCTTCTCCATTGACTTCAGACAGTAAAATCATGGTTGCGCAGCCAGTCCAGACCCATTCTACTGCTTTCCCTTTTCCATGCTCTGTAGGTCTACTGCAACTATCATGTACTGATCCTTCTTGCAGCAGGCTGATTGGCTGAGGTTGACGGCTAGTTATATCTATCTGCTCTAACTGTGCTTCCTAGTTCCCCAAGTGGTGTCCATCTGGCTTCATCTCATTGGGCCTACTGCCTGCCACAGAATTGATATAATTTTATAAAGTTCTATTGCACTCAATTATGCATGTGCTTAATTGTGTAATTTCCTTGTTTGGTGCCATCGACTCGTGTTTAAGTCCTAGCGACTTGATGAATTAACAAATTAAAAAGAAATTAGTTTTGTGCTAGTTTGGTAAGGTCCTCCAGCATAATCCCCATGGTTGTTTTCAACGTATCCAGCCAAATGATTGCATGTTGCCCTCTTCACTTGGTTCCTTCGATTATTCCCAAACATGATGTCCTTCTCCAGTGATGTCTCTCTTGTGACGGTGTGACCAAAATAAGACAGTTGTAACTTCATCATTTGGGCTTCAAGTGACATAGCCAGTTTGATTTGTTAGTTCTTCTGGCAGTCCACAGCATGCATCAAATCCTTCTCCAGCACCAAAGCTCAAATGAGTCAAATCTTCTTTCTCTTTTGTTTCTGTAGTGTCCAGCTTTCGCATCCATAATTGACCACTGAAAAATTGAGTGCAGGGACAAGTCTGAATCTTCTTTTGGAATGTTATTTCCTTGCCTTCTTTGAGGAGCGACCATATTATGACTTTCGGCTTTGACTTTTCTCAGTAGAAACAGCATGTGTTCTTTGCTGCTGGTGATGATCATTGAATCATCTGCATAGTGCAGGTTGTTTATATTTTGACCACCAACTTTGAAACCAATGCTCTTTTCTTCCAAATTTGTTTTTCTGAAGATGGTTTTGCCGTAAAGGTTGAACAGGTAAAGTGACAAGATGCATTCATGTCTGATGCCATGTTTTATTGGGAACTAATCATTGTTGATGTATTCAGTTCTCACTGCAGATTCTTGATTTTCATAGAGCCTCTTTATCAGCTGAGTTATGTTTGGGAATTCCCATTTGCACTAAAGTTCTCCATAGTTTATTGTGATCCACATAGTCAAAAGCTTTGCTGAAGTCGATGAAGCAAAAGTATAGGGGCTTTTGGTATTCTTTGTCTTCTCCAATATCCATCTAACATTGGCAATAATGTCTCTTGTTCCTAAAACTTTCTGAAACCAGCCTGAACTTTGGGTAGTTCTTGCTCAACATATGATTGTAACCTTCATTGTATTATTTTCAGCAATATTTTGCTGGCATATGGAATTAATACAGTTGTTACAGTCCTTGGCTTCATCTTTCTTCAGTATAGGTAATAATAATAGCAGTTTTTATATCGCAGGACCGTGAAGTTCTATGCGGTTTACAGTGATTAAAAAGAATGCTACAATTGAGTAGAACATATATAGTTGGAGGTTAGTGACTAACAGAATATGAGAGCGGTTGTTGTAGGAGAGATTGTGCGGATCAGCTACCTAGGTAATTCAAGAACAGATATGTTTTTAGGTGTTTCCTAAATTCACCATAATTGTTTGAATGCCTAAGTAGTTTTTCCAGGTCTTTGCCCCATGATGCTGCTTGATATGCGAGGAGATGTTGATGGTGTCTTTTAAATTTACATCCTCTAACCGGTGGGGAGACGAACTTCGGGTGTGAGCTTCTCTTATGATTGTTGGTTGAGAAGGAGAAGAGGTCAGTTATATATTTAGAGGCTAAACCATATAGTGCCTTAAAGCTGAAACATCCCAGCTTAAACTTCATACGTGCCTCCATTGGCAACCAGTGCAGGAGTCAGTAGTAAGGGGTTATGTGATCGGACTTCTTCAACCCAAAAATCAGCCTAACCGCTGCGTTCTGCACCAGTTGTAGTCTCTGCAAGTTCTTCTGGGAGATTGCCGGTTGGGCGATATTACAGTAGTCCAGATGGCTTAGTATAAGGGATTGTATCAGAATTCTGAATGATGAAGCGTCAAAGTATGCTTTGATGGACCGAAGCTTCCAGAGAGTAAAGAAGCGCATTCTAACCAATGAGTCCACTTGGTCTTTCATGGTTAGGCCTTGTCAAGTATTACTCTTAGAACCTTCATTGTAGGTTGAATAGGGTAGTGTTTTTCAACCGCTGTTCCGCGGCACACTAGTGTGCCGCGAGATGTTGCCTGGTGTGCCGCAGGGCCGCCATCAGAGCAGTACTACCAGTCCTGCATTCAGGGACCTGGAGCTGACAGGGGGCCCGAGGCAGGGGCGCCAGTAGCTCGCCAGGGCAAAGTGAGTCGATCACCCAGGACTCACTTTGTCTTGGCGATCTAATCTATTGAGCCGATAAGTCTTCTCCCCGACGTCAATTCTGCAGTCGGAGAGGAAGTTCAGGCCAGCCAATCGCTGCCTGGCTGGGCGGAACTTCCTCTCCGATTGCAGAATTGACGTCAGGGAGAGCATGCGTCGGCGTCGGCTTTGAGGCCTGTTATCCATTGGTGGGTCCTGTTCCCCGATGGCAGCGGCAGTGGCTTGGGGAACGGCAGGGAGAAAGAAAGAAAGGGGGCAGGCAGGGAAACAGAAGGAAAGAAGAGAAACAGAAAAAAAGAAAGAAAGGTCAGGGAGAGAGGAAGAAAAAGTTGGGGGAGGGAATGAGGTGTGGAGGAGAGAAAGCATACAGGCTGATAGAAGGGAAGAAAGATTGGATGCACAGTCAGAAGAAGAAAGTGCAACCAGAAATCACCAGACAAGGTAGGAAAAATGATTTTATTTTAAATTTAGCAAAGTGGAGGCAGTATTACCACAGTTTTCAAAGGAATTTGCCCAAATAACTTAATAGTTAACTGGGTAAATTCCCAGAGATGAAAACTTCCCTTCACTTACTATGCACAGTTCTGAATTTATATCTGCTGTCTATATTTTACAATATGGTCACCTTTTTCTAAACCGCAATAGTGGTTTTTAGCGCAGGGAGCCTATGAGCGTCAAGAGCAGCGCTGGGCATTCAGCGCAGCTCCCTGCGCTAAAAACTGCTATTGTGGTTTAATAAAAAGGATGGAGGGTATATTTGTCTATTTTTGTATGCTATAAAAACCAAATACAGAGAGAGACTGAGAGCTGTTGACGAAGAGCTATGTGTGTGTCTTTCTTCGATTCCAGCCAGAATATCAGCTTTGTGTTCAGCCAAACAGGCCCAGGTTTCGCACTGAATAAAGTATTTTATAATTTTTCACTATTCTGTTTACTTAATATTTCATAATAAAGTAATTATAAAATACTTTCTTTGTGTTTATTTGATTCCTATTCAAGAGAATTACTTTATATATAGTCAATATAGGCACAGAGTTAAATTTTTTAACATTTTCTAATGGTGGTGTGCCTCTTGATTTTTTTCATGAAACAAGTGTGCCTTTGCCCAAAAAAGGTTGAAAAACACTGGAATAGGGTAACTGAGTTTATTGATGCATAGTGATGTTTCAGTGACGAGAGGGTGTGGCGAGGCTACAAAGAATTTTGTTTTTTCTGAATTGAGCTTCAATCTAAATTCAGTCATCCATTGTTTCATCAAGTTTAGTACTTCTGTTGCCATGGGGGTAGCTTCAGAGAGAGAAGTGGCGAATGGGATAATGATTGTAAAGTCGTCTAAGTAACTAAATAATTTTATTCCTCACTGGGCCAGTTGTGCACCTAATGATGACATGTAAATGTTAAAGAGCAGTGGGGATAGTGGTGACCCCTGAGGAACTCCAGATGGGTTGCTCCAGGTATTAGAGAGCTTGTAATTGAAACGTGCTTGATAGGTGCGGGATATATGGAAACCTCGGAACCAGTTCAATACCTCTCCTCTGATGCCAATTGTATCCAAGCATTGTAACAATTTCTCGTGATCCACCAAATCGAAGGCCGAACAGAGATCTTCTCCATTTGGTTGGCCATGTTTTTTCCTTCCAAATCTGTTGATACAGTTGAGTGAGGGCCATGATAGCACCTTCTGAGCCTTTGTTTAATTCAATTGGAATATGTTGATACCAGGTGACTTGTTATTCGATAAAGCTTTAATTGTTGCTATGACTTCTGTTAAAATATTTGGTTCTTCTTGGGCATCAGCTTCCAGTGCAATTTCCCCAATGTTATCCTCATTGCCTTTTTTGTATAAATTTTCCAAATATTCTTTCTATCTCTTTTTAATGCTTTCTGGATCATTCAATATCATTCCATTGGTATCTTTAAGCACCCTCAATCAAGGTTGGAACTTCTGCTGCAATCTCTTAACATCCTGATAAGAGGTTGCGACACAAATTCTAACCTCGATTGGGGATACTTAAAGACTTTTATACATGTACTGATTCCATTTTCTGACAAATATCCTTGAGTTATCATTCTTTATCTTGCCAAACTTGACGTTAAAACACTCAGTTCATTTGTGATACTTTTTCTCTATCACCAGAACATTTTGCTTGTCTTTTTGTTCTGCTACTTTTCTGGTTTCTTCTGAGATACAAGGCAATTTCTTGGCTTTCTTTCTCTTCTGGAGTGATTTTTTTTTTTTTTTGTTTTGTTTTAATAGCTTCATCACTAATTACAGTTTTGATGTTATGCCATAACTCTTCAAGCTCTCTATCTCCTGTCTCAAGATAGGCAAATCTGTTGTCTAGTTTTATCAAATAGTCTGATGGATTATTTTCAATGTTGTATTTTGGGAGATCTCTAATGATCTTCTTGTGAAACTTTACCTTGATCTTGCATGTCAAAAGCTTGTAGTCGCCTCCACAATCAGTTCTGGTTTAATCCTTGCAGTCAAAACTGCAAATTTCTATCTCTGTCCTATGCAGATATAGTCAATTTGATTTTGATACATGCCATTTGGAGTGGTCCATGTGTACTGGCAATGTTTGTAGTGTTGGAAATGTATATCCATGATTGATGGTTCACTTTGCAAAACTGTACTAAGTTATCACCAGCTTCATTTCTTTCTCCTATGCCGTGTTTTCCAACCACTGCATCTTCAGGTGTACTTCCTACTTTTGCATTGAATTTCCCTATATTGATCAGTGTACCTTTCCTTTTCAGAAGATTCAGTATCCATCTGTGCAGTTTCCCTTTTTTCTTTCTAAGGTAGTTTTTGCCATACCATGTTAACCAGGAAGTTGGTTCACCCTCCTTTCTGGAGAAGGATTTTGATCTTTCGGTTCAGAGACTACATAAGTTAGATGTCCAGAGGATGTTGCTTCACCACTTGGAGCAGACAAATTTAATTTTGCCTTTTCCAACTCTTTTTGTTCTGTTCCATGGCCCTCATGGAGGCCAAGCAACCTTCAAGGCCACTATTGAGCATTGGATTAAGGCCTGTGTTTAAAGAAGTTAGCTGGTTCTTCTGAGATTGAAAGCCTGCTTGAGGAGATCTGTAGGGTAACAATACAGTCATTGCTCTATTCTTTTGTGAAATACTCAAAAGTAATCAATGGAAACAAGTCACTTAAATCAAATAAATCACTATAACCAAGACTTGCGTGTAAAGAACAATCAGGTGCTTAACTGACTCTCAGATGCCTGCTCGGGTGAATCAATAAAGATTTATTTTCCCGGTTAGCAGGAGAGGTATCATTCATTGAGTACAGTCTAAGCAGAAGCAAATAGTGCTCAAAGAAACTTAAATTAAATAAATTAAATGTGCCAGTGAAACTCAAAAATCACACTTATCTTGACTTTAGAGTGAAAGCATTGCAGTTTGCTGTAAACTCTACGGGGACCCATTTCGCCAATAGCGGCTTCATCGGGGGTCAAAATCTGCAATGAAAAATCATAATACACAGTGCATTAATAGAAAAAAACCAAATAAGAAATATAATACCTTAAAAATGTCTTAAAATAGTATTAACTCTATCGCACTCGGGTGAAACACTTACTGTGCCGGTTCACTCTGTTAAAGAGGCAAAATGGCGCTGGCATTCGGCAAATGCCGGCACATGCGCTTTTAAACAGTTGTCAAACTCAAAGCTCATTAAGTAACGCATGCGCGGAGCCACTACTCTAAAAAATCAAAGAGCTTAAAGCAAAGGTTCATTCAAAATGATTCATTATACATGATTCAAAAATGTTTCAAAAATGTTTTCTACAAAAACGAAGTCCACTCCACAGAGGCATTCAGTCCTATCGGTTGTAAAGTGTTTAATTTAAAAATCCAACGTGTCTCTCTTTGTAAAAGTCTTCGTTTTCTGTCACCTCCTCTAATGTTCTGTTTTTCTCTATCGATGATAAAACATTTTAAATCTTCGAATTTGTGTTGTAACGATATGCAATGGTCCACTAAAGGTGCATTGATCTTTTTGTTATTGATGTTAGATCTGTGTTCAATCATCCTAGTCCTGAACATTCTGGTAGACATACCCACGTATAATTTCTCACACGGGCAAGAAATGACATACACGATGAAATCTGTAGAACATATGAAAAATTCTTTAATCTGATACTTCTTGCCATCATGAGGATTAACAAATTGTTGCTGTGATTTAGTCATATTACAAATACTACATTTGCCACATTTATAAAATCCAGAGGGCAAAAGTGTGTTCCTGTTTTTGTGGGAGTCACTTATAGTTGGAGTCAATATTTCTTTCAAATTTCTTTCCCTTGAAAATGCAATTCTTAAGTCCACATTTTCAAAGATTTTGTTGGTTTTAACAATCCTCCAGTTGTTCTTTAAAATTGAGGCTACTTCATTGCCTTTACTGGAATATTTTAAAACACAGGTCATTTTCTCATCATACAGATCATCCATTTTCTTCAAATCCGAATTATCTGTCATGAGCCATTCTCTGTGATAGTACTTGGCTCTTTTGTTCGCTTCTTCAAGATGTTCTAATCTAGACATAAGTTGTTTCGATTGTCGCACAAAATCTTTATTGTCAGAACAATTCCTTTTGGACGTAACATTTGAGAAAAAGGAAGATTCCTCTTTAAACCAGATGGATGACAACTTGTATAGTTTAAAAAAGTGTTCTTATCAGTGGCTTTCCTGAAGACGTCAAAATCAAAATGATCAACCTTCTGCATAATTTTCAAATCCAAAAATTCAATCTGCCGAACAGAGTGTTTCATGGTAAAATTGATATTTAAATCACAACTATTTAACCACTCAAGAAAGCCCGTGAGCACATCTTCTGGTCCACTCCATAACATTAAGATGTCATCTATATATCTATACCATTTAAAGATATAGGGCTCAAAAGGAGAATGGTCTATCCAGTTACGTTCAAATTCAGCCATGTATAAATTGGCGATTGATGGGGCAAAAACTGCTCCCATCGCAACTCCAGTAAGTTGTTTGTAATATTGTTGATTGTATAGAAAATAATTTTCTTTCATGGCAATCCTAGCAAGAGTTAATAGAAACTCACTAGGTATTAGTTGAGGGCTAGCTCTTCTCTGTAAAACCTCTCTAATGGTGTCAAGGGCTTCATCTTGGGGTATTGAAGTGTACAGGGAGGTCACGTCTAGGGTTACCAGTAAGAATGGAAAAGGCCCATTACCGACGTCTTCTAACTTGTTCATAATGTCACGAGTATCCTTAATGTAAGACTTAATTAAAGGTATTTCATTTTTTAAGAACTCATCAACAAATCTAGACAGAGGTTCCAACAAGGATCCTTTAGAGGACATAATGGGGCGACCAGGCGGATTGATCAGTGTCTTGTGTATTTTTGGCAAGATATAAAAATTAGGAGTGATCGGATTAGAAGGATTTAAAAATTTATAATCCTTTTGAGTGAGAAAACCTTTCACACGCCCCATATCCGTTACAGACTTAATGGCTTTTTGCAACCTTCTGGTGGGGTTTAATGGTAATCTTTTGTATGTTGCCGAATCATCCAGCTTTCTCATAATTTCCTGATCATAACTTTCAGCATCAAGGATCACCACCGCTCCACCCTTGTCCGCTTTCGTGATCCGAATGGATTTATTGTTCTTCAATGCTTTTAAAGCCTCGAGGCATTTTGAATGAACCTTTGCTTTAAGCTCTTTGATTTTTAGAGTAGTGGCTCCGCGCATGCGTTACTTAATGAGCTTTGAGTTTGACAACTGTTTAAAAGCGCATGCGCCGGCGTTTGCCGAATGCCAGCGCCATTTTGCCTCTTTAACAGAGTGAACCGGCACAGTAAGTTTTTCACCGGGAGTGCGATATAGTTAATACTATTTTAAGACATTTTTAAGGTGTTATATTTCTTATTTGGTTTTTTTCTATTAATGCACTGTGTATTATGATTTTTCATTGCTGATTTTGACCCCCGATGAAGCCGCTATTGGCAAAACGGGTCCCCGTAGGGTTTACAGCAAACTGCAATGCTTTCACTCTAAAGTCAAGATAAGTGTGATTTTTGAGTTTCACTGGCACATTTAATTTATTTAATTTAAGTTTCTTTGAGCACTATTTGCTTCTGCTTAGACTGTACTCAATGAATGATACCTCTCCTGCTAACCGGGAAAAGAAATCTTTGATGATTCACCCGAGCAGGCATCTGAGAGTCAGTTAAGCACCTGATTGTTCTTTACACACAAGTCTTGGTTATAATGATGTATTCTTTTGTGAAACATTACAGATTGGAGATGTTCACTAGGATTTGCTCAGACTGGCAGATCTATCTTCATGAGAGATTTGTCTTCCCCCACCAGTAGTTATGCTGGGTACATCCCATATGTTTAGAACAGTGCAGTCAATTGACAAGGAAGGTAAAACTATGTCTTACCTGATAATTTATTTTTCTTTAGTTAGCTGTACTGTTCTGAAACCCGTCCTGAATAGATTAAGGCCGGGGCTTTCAGAGTGCTCTCCTCTTTCCCTTACAATTAAAAAAAAAAATGAAAGGAGGAAACAATGAGGCAATCCTTGGATGTACAGGGTAGTGAGAACTACTCTGTGGTGTTATGCTCACTTGGTGATTATTGCAGCTTAAGTGGTTGAGGGGGAATGGGTGTGCATTACAAAGGAACCTTCTGCTGCTTGAGATTTCCCTGAACACCAGCAGGTTGTACCGGTGAGTTCACTGGAAAAGACCAGTGTTTTCCTCTCCCTCCATCTGCTGATAGAAGGGGGTAATACCTGGTGATTCAGAACAGTGCATCTGACCAAAGGAAAATAAATTATCAAGTGAGACATAAGACTGCCAGGAAAGTGCAAGGGAGATGCATCGCTGATGTTTGAGCTGTACTTAAATTTTTGAGCTGAAATATTTGGTAGTTTGTACTGATATATCACCTATGATTTCTGTTTCAGCATTGGGGGAAGTATGAGAGTAGCTTAAACGTCTTTGTGAGTCGCCTGGATGGAAGCCTGAAGAATGGCTTCAACATTCCACTGTCCATGCTAAGACAGGTGGATAAAGCAGAATCTTTGGTGTCCTAGTGCTGTAAAATCTGGCACTTCTCACTAGCATTGTTCATTTTTGGAGAGAAGAAAGTGCAAGAAGAAAATGTGAATATAACCTTTAGCAAAATGTATATTATTTCCTTCCAGGTTTAGAGTACACAACTGCTGAGGCCTGAGATCAGGGGAAGGTTTGAAAAGGAGGAACCTTTCAGGAAGCGAGTGGGGTTTGGAGGAAAGGACAAAATCTGAAAACCCTCACAAAGGTGAGCTGAGAGTTCAGGAAACCTGCAAGGAACAAAACTTAGGTATGCAAACTTACACCAGTCATTGATATGTCTTAAAGTGGCATGCCTGACTGTCGGCACTCCCAACATGGCTTTGTTCTAGTATTCTATAATGGCTTAGGCACATCTAAGTGCCCTTATAGAATTGGAGCTAAGCATGCTTCATTGTGCACCTGCATCTTGGCACCAAGTCAGTGTAAATTGGTGGGATATGCAGATAACTTTGGAAGTTTTTGATTTTGTTTTTTTGATCCTGAGTTAGCACTCATTGCTAGGGGATGTGGTAAAAGCACTTAGCATGTCTGCGTTTAAAAAAAAGTTTAGGCAAGTTCCTGGAGGTAAAGCCACTACTATATCCCTGGGTTGCTAGCATGGAATGTGGTTGTTTTGGTATTCTGCCAGGTACTTGTGGCCTGACTTAGCTACTGGAGACTGGGCTAAATGGACTTCTGTCTGACCCAAGATGGCATTTCTTATGTTTGTTCTAAGTATGTTCCCTGGGTTATGTCTAAAATGCTTTTCCATGCAGATAGATAAGAAATTTGGTAAATTTCTATAGCAGAGTAAGAACTTATGAATTGCACTTAAGGCCACTAAGGAAAGGAGGAAGAGAAGATTCCCTGAGTTTATTTAATATCGTGAGGTATTTTATCACAATATGCTGATGACAGACAGCATGCAAAAATGCCATCCTCCCTGGCTAAGAGTTGAAACGGCGGTAGTGATGCCTGTCCCATGTATAATATAATGACTCAATCTGCTTGGGTTCAAGACTTGTCACCTCTCTCAGCATTAATACTGCTTGATAGGTGCCCTGATGCTACATAGATAAACACACTATTGGCTTCATGCTGGCATAATCCAAGATTGAAAATAGGTCATAAGGTGGCAGCTTGGTCAATATGGCAAAAGAAGAATATTTATGTTGAGATATGTAATCCAATGACGGAGCATGTTTCTTATTTGTACACTTAAAATTACATTATATTACTACCAAGTCACAGTATTCTAGATAGCTGTGGTTAAAAACATTTGTACTGAACACAGCCTCCTATCTTTAATTAAAGATCCTCTGTATTACAGTTTTGTAAGATTGCTTTAGTTGAAGGACATTTAGAGGGGCATAATCAAAAGAAACGTCTAAGTCCATTTTGGGCCTAAGTCGCTCAAAGTCGGACACGGGGAAAAAGTCCTTTTTCGAAAAATACGTACAACATATTTTTTTTCTGAAAATCGTCCAACTTACGTCCTGCCATCTGATCGTCCAGACTGCTAAATCATCTATCTTTATACCCCAATTTTTGTCCAAAAATTTGTCCAAATCACAAACATCTAGAAAAAGACCTTTTGGGAGAGGGGAGGGGCCAGAAAAGTGATGGCCTGGACCCCCAGATGTGGCACCAGAGTAGTGGGGTACCTTTCAGGGTACTGCTGTGAACTTCACAAAAAGGGTGCTACATAAACATCTCACTGTAGCTCCCTTATAGGTCATGGTGAGCCCCCCAAAACACCCCCAGAACTTACTAGACCCACCTATCTACCACCTTAATAGCCCTTATGGCTGCAGGAGCCACTTATATGGCAGTACAAAAGGGTTTTTTGGGGATGCACATTTTTTTTTACCATGAATGCAGTGATTAGAATGGCTTATGGGCCTGGGTTTCTCCTCTCCATGGTTCACTAACCCACCCCCAAGACCACTTAAGCCACCTCCTGTGCAGCTCTACTAGGCTTTCCTATGCAGGGCCAGATGCTGATGTTCTGGAGGCAGATATGTAAAGTATGTCATTATGATTTTTATGGGTGGGGGGGTCAGTGATCACTGGGGCAGTATGTGGGGGGGTCTGTACATTGTGTCTGCAGTGCTTATTTTGGTCACTTTGGATACCGTCTGTGGACTTAGACCTGGTTTTAGATGGCCTAAGTCACAAACGTCCAAGGTTCCGTCTTTGGCAGTGTTGTAAAAACTTTTGGTTATACATGCAGTACGACTAATGTCTAGGACAGCTCACGTCATTCCCAAAATTCCGCCCTCGACACTCCGCCTGAAACACTCCTTTTAGGGCGCTGGTCATTCAGCAGCACTGTGAAGGCCTAGGTCGTTTTTAAAATACTCTAAAAATCCGGTTTGATTATCAGCACCTTGGACGACTTGTGTTACTGATTGTCAAGGTACCGATTTTTAGGACGTTTTTCTGTTTCGATTATGAGCCCCATAGCCTCCAGGGCCTATAAGGTGCTCAATGCCAAATATTATGTAGCAGCCAAAAAGCCTGGAGGAAGTCTGGCAGAAAGATGGGAGTCGAAGGTAGACAACTATTATAGTAGATTGGGCCTGATTCTGGTCCAAAGTGAACCACCCATTGCAATCTGCCAGTGTCATATGGAGCCTCTGGAAAATGCAGAGAGCTGATTGTGCAACCCACTATAAATACTGACATTGTAGGAAGGAGTCAGGTATTCTGGTGCATATGATATCTAAGTGTTCCAGTCTTCATCCCTTTTTGGAGTGCAATATGGAAAAAATATTTGAGAGATTTTTCATAGTGATTTAGAATTCAGCCTTATTTTTAGTTCCCTCAGCATAGCGGGTATACAGAACAAAATAGTTCAGTCTATGTTCAGTCAGACTGTGTGGGTGTGTAATTTTGGGGTTTTTTGGCGGGGGGTTCTTTTTTTTAAACACTGACTATCACTGGCTAAATTAGCTCCTGATATTTCAGTGCCAGGCCATATCCATGTCCAGGTTTGCCGGACCTTTCCTAACCGCCAGAACTTTTGCAGGTTTGCACATAAGTGCAGTGCACAGTTTCTCCCTCGTTTACCCCCCTCCCCCCCAGCCTACCTGAAGAGGCCTGATGGTCAATGCAAGAGCAAAACCATTCATTCCCGCCCCTCGTAGCTCCTGTAAAAAATGGCTTTGGCCATCTGTATTGGTAGTTTCATGGTACTACAGCTAGGGGTCAGCCTCTAGCAGCAGTACCATTAGAGGTCATGACAGCCATTTTTAACTGGAGCTGCGAGGGGCAGGAGTGAGTAGAATTTACTCCTGCCTTGCCCATCACTAGATCCTCCAGGCTTCTTTAAGTAGGCCTGGAGAAGCCTGCTACAACTTGGGGTAGGGGCAGGAGGGCAGGGTGAGGAAGCTATGCTCAGGAAAGGAGGAGCGTGAGAGAGAGCAGAGCAGCTTTAGTCTGCACCCTGGTAGTTATTGCCAACATCCGCATGAATATCATCTGGCACCCACAGAACTTCCCGCTTTGCTCCATGTAACCAACCTTCACCTGCCTACTTTGAACATTGCTGGTGAGTGCCCTTATTCAGGTGTACTCTTCAGCTAAGTTCTACTAAATATCTACGTTAGGTAGGCACAGGTGATTTAAACAGGCCAAATCCTCTCCTGCCTATTTAAATAGCGTTGAATAAAGACCCGAGTATAGTTTGTTTGATTTGCTAATTGCTCTGTAAATGGTTTGTACCAGTTGGGAAAAACATTTTGCTCTTATCTTGCCAATTGAAGAGGTAAGTTCCAAAACTTCATAAGTGCGGAAAGCTGTTCTCTGGATAAATGCAAGATTTTTTTTTTTTTTTTTTTTTCAGAATTCTATCCAGCATGAGAAATTTTTTCTCTGATTTTTTTATATGCCTTAGAAACAAACACCTTTTAGTGCTAATTTCACTTATCTTGTGGCTGTCTGTAAAAGCAGTCTGTTTCCAGTATGACAGGCCTGCACAACTTCCGGTCCTCGAGGGCTGAATCCAGTCGGGTTTTCGGGATTTCCCCAATGAATAGGCATTGAAAAGCAGTGCATGCAAATAGATCTCATGCATATTGTGACAGGGAAGCTCCTGCCACAGTGAAAACTACTGCTAAAACTCCCCAGAATGCAGCACAGGGCTCTGTAAAACCCGGCATGGAGCCAGGACAGCTGGCTCAGCCAAAAGAATACAAGCCAAGGCAGGTCCCAGCACAGCTGAAGAGCCAATTAGGGAAGACTCTGCAAACCACTAATTGCCCCTATCACTCCTTTCCAGAGGTCAGGGAGAAACCTGAGACCAATTTAGAGAGGGGTGGAGTCAGACCCGGGAGTTTGCCTTATAGGCAAAGTAAGTTGGCAGACTTAGGAGGAGGAGGAGGAGGGAGAAGGAGAGAGCGAGAGAAGGAGGACACAGCTGTCTCTGATGAGAGAAGCCAAATCACTCAAGGAGATTTCCAGGTCACAGAGGGTGCCTAAATCCCAGCATGAGCGTATGGCAGGAAGCCAGCACCTAAGGAAAGGTGGTACGGCACTTGGGAGGTACAGTGACTGGCAGCTTAAACCCCAGAGAGAAAGGCTGGGAAATTATCCCCAGGGAAAGGCTGCAGGTATTTTGGCAGACTTGCAGAGAGGGGGATGGGAAGCACAGCCTGGGAGAAATGAGGAAACGTTAAGCCAGAGTTCCCATGAGGGTGAATGGGAAATGTGCAGTGTCCCGAGTGATGATATAAGTGAAGACGACATGGACCTGGGGGAATACAGTATTTGAAAGTCCTCAGCTACTCTCACGAAGAACGTTCTCCCATTGTTTACTTGTTTCACACGGAAGCCAGAGCAGGGCTGGCAAAGCTAATAAGGTGATAAAAATGTGTTAAGAAGATAAAGAGAGCTGAGAGGGGAAAGGCTTGACGCAAGCTGTGCTCAGCTAGAAAAGCCAGAAGGTGTTAAAGAGAGATCAATAAATCCCAGTGGGGGATACAAGCCAAGGAAGGCATTGAATTGATATAATATTTGGATGTTATAGTATTTTTGCTTTTGATAAGGAGGTGCAATCCAACTCCTCAGTAAAACACCTGGACTGTAATATAATAGTGTGCAGGAGGCACCCAAAGGACTATAACCAACCAAGACACTAATAAACCTGGTACTGTTTTTCAAGGAATCCGGTATCCGGGTCTTCCTTTCACCACCATATAAAAGGCGTACTAAAATTCTTGCTTGTGGTCCGGGCCGGTGTTTCCCACCTACTCGGGGACGGGCCCGGCCACAAGAAGTTGGTGGCAGTGGTGGGATCGCGCCGCCCACAGGTTAGTGGAGGAAGTACGCCCAAAGACTTGGGGGGAAAAAAAAAAAAAACCCCACGAACTTGGTTTATACCTATGAGCCATGTAGCATTAAGCAGCACTAATGGACATTAGCTTATGCTAAGCTTTAGTAAAAGGGCCCCCAAAACTCTGATACTTGCCCAGAAAAATGTCACCTCTTTCACTGATTTTCTGACATTAAAAGATGGTACATTCCTTGGGAAAATGAAAAAAACAATGGTTCCTATCAAATACTTTGATAGTTAAGAGAGCCTGTCTAGCAGGTGTACTGGATTTATGAGCGAGTTAAAATGTGGTTTGATGCGACCTCAGCAAACATCAGAGAATTCACACAGGGGAACTGCCATACAAATGTAATGAGTGTGATAAAACCTCAGTTATGATTCGGCATCAGAGCATACATACAGAAGAATGACCCTAGCAGTGCAACGTATGTCAGGACAGAGTGCAGGAAATTTGTGCAATGGGTGTCTACTAACTCTTATTCATTAGTACCAGATTCCCTAACATTAAGGAATGCCTGTGATGTGTTCTCTGTAAAAGATAAACAAGGATCCATTTGTCTAAAGGGTGGTCTAATGCATGTCATGGTGATATCTGCTTACCTTTTGTCACTTGACCAGATTCTGTAGCAGATGACCCCGAGATTTTATCGAGGCTGGAAGAGGAGCTGGTCCAGAATCTTGAAAGCTCGGAGGAATTAGAAATTATTGAAGTTGTCCTTAAAGGTAAGGAATAATGATTGAAGAGGTCGTCAAAGCTGGATGTACAGGAGCCAAACTTTTCCCTTTTTCTTTCTGTAATGCTGATCATGCGGCCTTCTGTCCAGATGTCAAGATTTTCATCTTCACTCATGGCTGCATGTGAAATGTTTTGCAAAATATCTAGGACCATCTGCTCAGAAAGAGAGCAGTCCCATAAGCAGTGCTGTCTTCTGCATTCGATAGCACTAGAGCAGTGTCTCTCAAACGTTTTTTTTAGCTCCGGCACACTAAATGGAGCAAAAGGTTTTTGCGGCACATTGTAATTGAAATTATAAAATTGTAAAACCACCAAAAAATGAAATTTGAGAGTTATTTATTTAAAGTTTTTAAAGTTATGGATGGATAATTGTAACAATGGTGAAATTAAAGTAGATAAAATAGAATTGCTAATCTGTGCAATGGATGCGCTTGTTTTTGAGTGCAAATTAACTCAAAACACAGCTCGATAGTCAAGAAGCAGACACGCATTTCATCATCTACCATCTGCAGTCGTTCTTTATTTTTCCAATTTAGTTTCTGTCAGAGCTGAAAATCCAAGTTCGCAAAGATAAGATCCAAACGATAACAAAGCCTTGATTGCTTTGTTGCTCAATAAAAATAAAATGATCGCGTCAAAGAATGATGCTTGTCTGGGCAGTTATATCCTTACGCATGCAGACGCTCATAACACTGACAGACTCTTGGGTACCCAACATACATGTCATCCATTCTAGTGTATACTTATGAAGGGAATTTTTAAAAATAAAGTGAAATTCTGGAATCTCTCATGACACACCTGGAAACTCTTCGAGGCACCCCACTGTGCCCTGGCACACAGTTTGAGAGCCACTGCACTAGAGGAAGAAAAGGAAGGCAGTATTTGGTCTTGGGGATACCCATGCTAATTCCGCGCCCCTGCCTACCTTTGAATGTCTTAACTCAATGCATGTAAATTTAGGCATGCTGTAGAACAACCTGCAGCCCTTTAGGCACTTAGGGGGAGGCATTCTGGGGTAGGGGGGTGAGTTTGGGGAGGGGCGGGGAAATTACATCAGAGTTTCCAGTCAGTTGCTCAGCCTACCTCAAACAATGTTTTGCTCACATAAATTGCTTTGAATATGTAGAACTTCTGTAGGCAGCAGAATAGGGGTAAAAAACAAAAGCACATCATATGCATATGATGTACATGCATTGTTTACTTCTGATCTGGGCTATTATAGGACTCTACTACTACATTATTTGGGGAAAGAGAAACTTAAACAATGCAAGTCCTATACACTAAATAGAAATAGTTCCCTCTTTCAGGAATAGAACATGTTTTTACTAACAGCAATATAGGATGAAAAAGCCTCAAATAGCTTCAAGCCATGATGGTCTTAAGAAGCTGAACTCTTTATCACTGGTGTAAAAAAAAACAACCCCAAAAACCTTTCCATCTGCAAATATACATTTTTAACAATATTTGAATTTACTTTTTCACTTTTTTAAATGGTCAGCGTTTCACTCAGATTCATCAGGACCCATGGACACAGCTGAAGGCCCCATTTACTCTATAGAGATTTGCATCATTTCATCTGCCTAAAGTACAAGTGGCCTCCATTGCATGCAAATTGCTCACAATTATTCATTGTGGATATCCTGAAAACCTTATTGACTTGGTTGCCTCCGGACCAGGTTTGGGAACCACTGCCCTGGATGGTAATTTTATGCGGTCTAGAGGGAGAAGTATGAGGAAATATTTTTCCACCAATAAAAAAGTGGTTGATACCTAAAACAGCCTCCTTATACAGTATCGGATTTCTAGAAACATAGAGGTAAATGTAGAGGTTATGGGCTTGAGCTTAGGTAAGCTTTGTGGTATAGCATCAGGAATGGGTATTCTTAAATTAACTTTTTCCATGTTCCCATGCCATCATGTAAATTAATAAACACTTTCTTGAACCCAACAGGTGATGAAGTTGTTAGAAGAAAGTGGCCGCAACACAAGAGACATCCTGAAAAACAAAATGTACATGTAGCACTGCCAGGAAGTCTTAAAAAAAAAGTTCCCTGCTGGTCACAGGAGGGAAATAGGCACAAAAGAAAGAAGGAATCGCAGAGGGAACAAACAAATCTCACAGACAGCAGAGCAGACGAGCCTTCTCAGAGGCAAAGAGGTGACTGCAATACATACTCCAGTGACAAAGATCTAAAACAAGAACTAGAGATGCTTTATGTATGCACTATTTGTGGAAAACATTTCACTGACCCATCATATCTCTTCAAACACCAGAAAGCCCATCTAAAAGGGAGACCCTATAAATGTATGTATTGTGAAAAAGCCTTCACCCAGAACTCTAATCTTATAAAACACCAGCGCATCCATACTGGAGAGAAGCCTTTTTCATGTACACATTGTGGGAAAAGCTTCAATAATAAACCCAGCCTCATTAGACATCAGAGAATCCATACGGGAGAGAGACCCTATAAATGTCCTGAGTGTGAAAAGAGCTTCATTCAAAGTTCAGATCTCAGCAAACATCAGAGAATTCACACAGGGGAACGGCCATATAAATGTAGTGAGTGTGATAAAACTTTTAGACAGGGCTCAATTCTGATTCAGCATCAGAGAATACATACAGAAGAACGACCCTACCAGTGCAGTGTATGCCAGAAACGCTTTAATAACAAACCAAGCCTAAATAGACACCTGAGGACACATACGGGAGAGAAACCATATCATTGTACAGACTGTGAGAAAAGCTTTAACCAAAAATCAAATCTTCTCAAACATCAGAGAATTCATGCAGGAGAAAACGCAACTGTACTTGTTGAATGGGAGCAAAGATTTACAGAGAACTGTGGCTTCAGCAGCTATCACCGAAGGTTCAATGTGAGAGAGAGACCCTTCAAATGTATTGAATGTGGAAAAACTTTCTGTGACAGCTCCAGCCTCAGTAAACATCAGAGAATCCACACAGGGGAGAGACCATATAAATGTTCTGAATGTGATAAAAACTTTATTCAAAGTTCTGATCTCAGTAAACACATGCGGACACACACTGGAGAGAGACCTTATGCATGTACGGAATGTGATAAAAGCTTCAGTCAGGCTTCAGTCCTTATTCAGCATCAGATAATCCACACTCAAGAGAGACCATACAGGTGTCTTGAATGTGAAAAGAGCTTCAATCAGAAATCAAATTTAATTAAGCATCAGCGGATCCACACAGGGGAGAGGCCATATAAATGTAGTGAATGTGGGAAAACATTCAGTTATCAATCAGTTCTTATTAGGCACCATAGTACTCACACTGGAGAAAAGCCGTATAAATGTTCTGAGTGTGGAAAAAACTTCAGTCAGAACTCGCATCTTGTTAGTCATAAAAGAATGCATACTGGGGAAAGACCATTTGCGTGCAGTGAGTGTGGAAAGAGCTTCAATAACAAGCCAATTCTTGTAAGACATCTTCGAAGTCACATGGATGAGAGACCCTTTAAGTGTACAGAATGTGAAAAGAGCTTCATTCAGAGCTCAGACCTGTGCATTCATTTGAGGTCGCATACAGGAGAAAAACCTTACAAATGTACTGAATGTGATAAATGTTTTAGCTATCAGTCAGGTCTCATTAAACATCAGAAACTTCATGTCCAACTTGGAGACTCTAACAAAAATGAGTACTTTATATGTACTCAATGTGGGATGAGCTTTACTCACCATTCTGTTCTTATCGAACACTATAATACCCACCTGTTAGCCTCTCATGCTCTGCCTCAAGCATGAGGTTTAGTTACATTGCAATTGCATACACTAAATGTAATCCCAGGATTCATTTATTAGTCTGGTGAAATCTTATGATCTTTTATCTTACATAATGCCCAGAAATCCCAAATGGACTTTCCAGTTATGTGCCCTAAAATGAGATATGTAAAAATTAGAAGGAAGATATTTTTTTTGAATGTATGAAAAAACAGAGCTGATGAAGTAAATTTGAGTGTGAAATGATTGAAGCCCAGTGTGAGTCAAGAGAGGAGGGAACAGAAGATTAGGTTCTTTCCTCAGTAATTTTCTTTCTGGTAGATGTGTTTAGGAGTCCTGACTATAGGTAATATCCTCCAAATCCCATACTGTGTTGCAGAATAATGAAATTTACATTCATCAACTCCACCTCCTCCAGTGACTCAAGTGTCCCCTTCAGTTTGTACCAAAGCAATCGATCAGCACTATGACATAAGAAATAGGAAGGAAGGGTACGGGGATCATCCCCAATAATATATTTCTGTTCTGCTCTGTAAGACAAAATTCAACCAAGTTAATCAGTCCATCAATGGGAACTCTACTAACTTGGAACATGAGAATGTTACTGGCCAGACTTTATGGTAGATATCTTGCAAACAGGATGGTTGGATAGGCTGGAGTGAGCTTGGATGGCAACTTAAGCATTTGGAACCTAGGACAATACCAGGTGGTCTTTAGTCTATGACCCAGAAATATCAATGAAGAGACAAGTTAATTTATTTATGCATTTTTAATGGGTATAAGTAATGGCCAGACTGGCTGGACCGTTCAGGTCTTTTATCTGCTGTCATTTACTATGTTTATAACATAAAGCCAAGTGGAACAAACAACCCACTTATCAAAGTGCAACCAGTACTAACACTTATGGAGCTCTGAGAGACTCGCCCTTTTTTTTAAACATTCAATATTTTACTCTTCATAACAGACTAGCAGGAGAAGATCTCTAGTTGTGGGCATCAAAGGCAGAAAGCAAGCAAATTCTAACTGACAGGGTGGGGCACCAGGATTCCTAGATACATCTACCAGAAACATTATTGAGGTAAGAACCTAATCTTCCATTCTGGTGCAATAGGTCTAGGAGACTTGAGTAAAGGTGATGTACCTAAGCAGACTCCTGAGTATAGAGCGGGACAGATGAGCCTGCCCTTAAAACTGAGGACCCAAAGGCTGTATCCTCTTGTGCTGCCACATCCACTCTGTAAAACTTTGTAAATGTATGGAGAGTGGAACATGTAGCTGCCCTACAAATCTGCTCAGGATGGATAGCCTGAGACGTCACCCACGAAGAAGCCACACCTCTAGTGGAGTGTGAACTCAAGGAAATCGGCAACTGTTTCCCTCAGCCAATGTTATACACTGACAAGATCGCCTTACGAATCCATCTGGAAATGGTTACCTAGGATACTGGCTTACCCAGCCTAGCAGCATTGGTGAGGACAAAAAGCTGATCTGAGAGATTAAATTTATTCATTATTTTGAGATAATGGAGAAGAACTCTGCACATCTAGCAATCCCAACACTTTGTTTCTCTTCTTGGAACCCATAGATTGGAACGCTGGTAACCTGACCACCTGATTAATATGGAAGGCTGACACCATCTTCCGCAAAAAAACAAAGGGACTGTTTGAAGGAAGACTCCTGCTTCTGTAAGTCTGAGAAACAACTCTGCATGATAGTAACTGAATCGACTCTTCTAGTTGAGACGATGGCTACCAGGAACACTATCTTCGATGCCAGATTCAGTAGTGATGCTTCCTCCAAAAACTCAATTGGAGTCTTACTGAGCCCCTTCAAAATGAAGTTAAGATTCCATGATGGTAAAGCTGTCTTATGTGAGGCTGTATCCTGAGCGCTCCCTTCAAAAACCTGGCTATGTCAGGATGTGAGGTCAGAGGAGCCCTTTTCCATTTGGGCTCTGAAACATGAAAGACATGCTGCCTACACTTCGAGAGATCACACTGCCAGACTTGTATCCAGACCAGCTTGCAGAAACCCCAAAACCACTGACACCGGGGCTTTTAACAGCTCCACCTTGTCTTTTTGCACACCAGTGTTGAAATAAATTCCAGGCCTTTGCATAGGCCACAATCATTGTTGGTTTCTTGACTCTAAGGAGTGTCACTATGACCACTGCTGAGTAGCCTTTCCACGCTAGAGCTGCACACTCAAAAGCCATGCCGTAAGACTAAAGCATTCCGGAAGCTCCATGGGAACTGGACCTTGCGACCAGAGATTCAAATGCACCGGCGATTTGAGATCTCTGTCGTTTTGAAGGTGCACCTGGTCAGCTGACACAGCCAATCTGGTGCCACTAGGATTACCAACCATGGATGGCTCGCTATCTGCTGTATGACCCAGCCTATTATGGGCCACAAAGGAAACATACAACAGCCCTTGCTCTGGCCATGGTTGAACCAGGGCATCAAAGCCAGCACTTCCCAGCTTGAACCTGTGGTTGAAGAACTGATCCACTTTCTTGTTTTCTGCTAATGCCAAGAGATTGAGCATCGGCCACCCTAATTGATGCACTGTGCAGTCGAATGCTTTGTGGAATAGACCCACTCCCCCAGGTCCAAGGTCTGTCTGCTGAGATAGTCGACTTGCACATTGTGTACTCCTGCTATGTGTGCTGCCGAGAGATCTGCAGATAAGAGTTCTGCCCAGTGGAACAACTTGGCCTCCAGGTGAAGCTGAGTACTTCTGGTGCCTCTCTTTCAATTGACATAAGCCACTGCTTTGGCATTGTTTGAGTAAACCCTGACCGCTTTGCCTTCCAGGGATTTTTCCAGCATTTGCAGGTGAGCCGAATGGCTCCATTCGATTTATGGGCTACTTCCTTTGAACTGGGTGACTAAGGCAATATTCTGTGGCTTGAATAAGAGCTTTTATACTGTTGCTCAGACTCTGACCACCTTCTCCAGCTATCCAGCCAAAGAATCCACAAAGTAATCCCCTAGGGGGAGCTGAATTCATTTGTATCCTCATATTATCTCCAGCACCTAGCACTCTGAGCTGATCTGTGCCCACACCTCCCAATAGGTTGTTAATCTCCCTCCTGTCTGCGGAGGCACAGCTACTGACCTTGCATTATTGAGATTATTTGGAGGCTGCAGGGGTGCATGGTCCAGAGGACTGAGTACGCCTTGAGTTTCTGTACTTCTGCTGAGAACCCTGATATATTCTCTGGGTAACAAGCCCTCTGGAGTACTGGCAAAAGCGCCTTGAGCCATGAAAATTACCCCGACTAGACCCTCTAGGGGCAGAAGGTCTGCTTTCTTTAAGCATCTTAGGTCAACAGTCTGCCACATTGGACATAAGGTCATCCAGATTGAACAGCATCTGTTCCTTAAAGGATAGCCTGCTTAGTGACTTTCAAAGCCAAATCTCCCACTCATTGCCTAATCGAAAGCATTCTGTGGTTAATGAGTGAGCTGAAGGAAGCTATTAGAGCTAAAAGAGTGAAAGAAGGATCTAACTGAAAATAATTGTAAACAACACAAGGAATGTCAAGTCAAAAGAGAAGTCCATAAGCCATTATTGAGATGGTTTGGGGAAATCCACTGCTTGTTCTTAGGATGAGTAGCATAGAATCTATTTTGCTTCTTGGGATCTATCCAGGTGCTTAAGACCTGGGTTGACTACTGTTGGAAACAGGATACTGGGCGAGGGTCTCAAAATAGTACCTGGCGGGCCGCGTGTTTGAGACCACTGCCTTATAGTGTATGCTGGTGCTAGACTGCTTCTGCTGTCACAGGAGCTGGAATTTGAAGAATGCACTGCCTCAGCCAAATCAAATCCATGTGCTGCGATCTTCGAGCTGCCAGTCAGACCAAAGTCGGACTGAGACCTAAACCCCCAGGATCCGCACGACAAGAGGGGAAGGAAAAAGCAGCTGGCACCTGCCAAAGCCTGGCTGGACTGCCATGGGGACAAACAGCCTGCGCTCATGCATATGATAAATCATTCCCCTGAGCTCCACAAGGGTTACTGCAGGCTGGCCAGAGAGAGATCCCAAGGGTTTCCCTGCTATCTGCAGACTTCTTTCCCAGAATTTATGTCCTCTCCCAGGCAGAGCTGACCCAGGGCTACCTTGAGCACTGCAAAACCTCCGGATCTGGATAAAAAACCCCAAAATGATCAGAACACCACCTCCTCAATTCACTTGCTGTAGGAAAAACTGAAGAGGGCATTACAGCCACTGGAAAAAGAGGCAGAGTTGAAGAATGCAAATTTCATCCTTCTACAACACAATTCACAATTTGGGGGATATTATCTATATTCAGGACTCCTAGACACATTGCACCAGAACATGTAATGAAGGTACTAAACAGAGCCTCAAGAGCTGAGCAGTTCAGAAATTGGACAGGGTCCCCTGCTGTGTTCAACCAAGGGACTTCAGTGCACTATAAGGAGCCCTGGACTCATCATAGTGCACTGAATGCGGTCATGGAGTGTCAAGTCCTAAATTGCTATAGTTCAACCAAGGCCAGTAAGTTGCTCCTATTACTTTGACAAGTAGTTAAAGGGATTCCTAGTGCTTTGACAGATGAAATTAACAACACTGATTAACTGAAGCAGGAGGCAGATTTTATGTTATAACAAAGAGAGGACTGGGTCAGGAACTGGTTGAGTGGAAGATGACAGAGGGTAGTGGTCAATTGAGATTGCTCTGAGGAAAGGGATGTTACCAGTGGTATGCCTCAAGGTTCTGTTTTTGGGCCTGTATTTTTATGTTTAAATCTGTTAAGGATTTTGCTGGAAATACAGAAAGTACTACAAGGAAGCTTTGGAATGAGAAGGCATAGGATGAAGTTAAGAGGTGATAGGCTCAGGAATAATCTAAGGAAATACTTTTTTACAGAAAGGGTGGTAGATCTGTGGAACAGTCTTCCGGAGGAAATAGTGGAGACAGAGACTGTCTGAATTCACAAAGGCATGGTATAGGCACATGGGATCTCTTAGAGAGAGGAAGAGATAATGGTTAAGGTGGATGGGTAGACGAGATGGCCATTTGGCCTTTTATCTGCCATCATGTTTCTATAATACAATGGATACAAAGATTAATACAGACCACATGATATCCCTACCTTCCCAAACCACTAACCCTTCCACCCCCTCCCATCCCAACTGTGAAAAAACTTTCCATTTTATCTGAATTCCAGTATGTGTTAAGCAAGTGACTACATGCCAAGTGTGTTAAGGTCAGCCAAAAGGGCTCCCAGAATGTTCACCCCAAAGAGAGGTGTTCCTTTGATGCCTGCTGTATCATCAGGGAGCGCCAGTGAGAGAGTGGGGGAAATCTATTGTGATCCAACAGTGCAAAATGGCTTTCTTTTCCATTAGAATAGCACGTTCCAGGAAGCCCCGAAATCCCTTCAAAGAGGGACGTTGAAGGTCCTGAAGAGTAAATAACAAATTAGATTGCAAGGCATAAGTCGAGTTCCACATGAAGGTGATACGAGCATGCAACTGAGTCCAAAATATCTGAACCAAGGGACAAAACCAGAATTGGTGTCCCAGAGTTACGGGAGAGTGATGACATTTGAGGCATTGATCAGTTGGACTGCATTTAATTCGGTAAAAATAGGCAGAAGATCTATAAAGGTTGAGTAGAAATTTATAGTTCATTTCAAAGTGGGTCACGTGAGGAGACAAACAACTATGAAACAAGCTTTTTTTAATTGCCTCGCTATACCTTTGCATTGTAAATCGGCTGACCATTTAATTGTGTAGATCTCCTATGGTAAGTCTCCCAAGCATTCCTGAAGGTGATGATGGTGAAACATCAATGGTATTTGAGCCTGTGCAAAGAGACACAATGCTTCTGACAGGGTTTCTTGCCAGGTGTCCTTTATCTGCCATCATGTTTCTCTTTTGAAGCTCTTAGTATAAAAACATAGCTGATGATGGCAGGCAGAGAGAGAGAGACCATAGGCCCATCTCTTCTTCCCATCCCCTCCCTACTTTAGTACTGCATATTCTCTCAGATTCTCTGCTTTAGTCTCACTTTCCCATTGCCAAGAATTTTAAAAATGTTTTGTCCCTATTTTATTTGAATGTTCTTCTCATTTTGTGCCCATTTGCCTTTGTGTATGTGTGTATGTGCTGTTTCGTGCATCCAGTATTTTTTGTGTGAAGAGGTACATCTTTACTTTTTTTGTGTGTTGCTTTTCAGATGTGAAACAGGCACATGTATTGTGAATTTATATTGCAGCTGAATTCATACTTGTATGCTGGTTACAAATGAAAATTAAACAATTGATGCACTTAAGAATAAAGGTAAATAATTTGTAAGGAAAGGATGGAGAGCCTAAATTAAGCAGGATCCTTAAATAGGTTCTAATGTTCCCTGTAATCAGTAATCCATATTTTTATAGGAAGGAAAAAAGTACAGTATTTTTTTGTCTTTCATTCATGTGCTATACAACCCTTAAATATATATGTACATAGTCCATTACCAAGATCCTGAATCCTATTCCTGAAACTGTTTCCATAACTTAGAGATATTCTGTGTCTGCTCTGAAAGGCATTTCCGGTGCATTTGGGAAACACCTGAATTTTTCATGCTCAATTTCTCATACTGTTCTTTTTTCCCCAGAGAAAGTTCATATTTTTATCATAAATATCTAAGAAACATCTAAATAAAACTTGCAGGGATGGCTATTGTGAGAGAGAAAATTGCAACCTCAAATACTTGATCGAGCAGCCATGAGCTTATGGGCTGTTAAAGGTAACTAGTATAATCTCTTAAAACATGATGGTATATCCAGATCTAGGCATGCTAGCAGAAGTACATGCTCCTTGGCCCAGAATGTAATATGGCCTGCAGAGAGTAGAAGAGAGACCCTCTTTATTGTGATTTGCAATGGGCTGAAACAAAACAGATGATTCCATACAGGAATACAATCCCAAGGACTTCATTTCACAGTGGTGCAAACTAGTGCTGCCTGATTCAGGGGAAAAAAAATCGATTCGATTCAGCCTATTGAATCGATTTTACGATTCGATTTTCCTACCCAAGTGGATGTTTTTTCAAATATCCTGGTGGGTTTATTTTATAGTCTCTTCATCCCCTTTTATAGCCTCTTCACCCACTTTGCCCTCTCCTATCCCCATAGAAAAAGAATCAACGGCTGCAGAAAGAACCTGTTCCTATTTCCCTACTGTATAATGGTCCGACCTTAACAAATTCTACAGAAAATACAGTCATACATCATGTGACCTCAACCACTGCCCACCAAATCTCTTAAAAACCTCCAGCACAAAATTCTGTTCCCTTCTCCTACAATTGATACAAACCATGCGCACAGATGGCCTTTTTCCAACTGACCTCAGCAAAATCATCATCACACCGATCCTAAAAGACGCTAAAGGAGCAATGGATCAATCATCCAATTACAGATCCATTGCCTCAATACCTCTCTACGTCAAACTAACAGAAGGGCTAGTAGCCAAACTCCTCACCAACTATCTGGAAGACCACAACATACTCCACCCCACGTAATCTGACTTCAGAACCAGCTTCAGGACAGAGACACTACTAGGCTCCCTTGTTGACACAGCTAAACAACACCTCAGCACAGGCAAAAAAATGCTGCTCATACAATTGGATCTGACAGCAGCATTTGACCTGGTAGACCATAACATCCTACTGCAAATTTTGGACACAATAGGTATCACTGATAAGGTATACTCATGGTTTGAAGGATTCCTAAAATCCAGAACCTACAGAGTAAAGTTGAACAAAGAAAAATCGGAACCTTGGTCAAACCCCTGTGGCGTATCCCAAGGATCCCCACTGTCCCCTACTCTCTTCAATCTCTATACTGCCTCCTTCGGCGCCTGCCTGGACAAACTAGGCCTAACCTCATATAGCTATGCAGACGACATCACCATTTTCATACTTTTTGATCAACCCAAGCCTTCTATGACAAATACACTACACCGAACACTAGAAACAGTAATAACATGGATGAAAGATCATAAACTGAAGCTGAACCCAGACAAAACAAAATTCATTCTCCTCAAAAATAACAAAGTCCCAACCATAACCAATATAGAAATTAACTCAATCAATTACCTCATACAACCCACCCTAAAACTACTAGGAATGATGATAGATAGATGCTGCACCATGCAACCACAAATCAATAAAACAATACAGAAATCATTTGCAGTTATGAGAAACTTAAGACAAGTTCGAAAATTCTTCGATAGAACACAATTCCAGCTCTTAGTACAATCCCTAGTCCTAGGTCTTTTAGACTATTGTAACATTCTCTACCTCACATGCCCAGCAACTATGATAAAACAACTACAAACAATGCAAAACACAGCACTGAGACTCATCTTTTCATTGAGGAAACATGACCACATCACAGAGGAATACCTCAACTCACACTGGCTTCCAATTCTGGCAAGAATACTAATCAAATTCTACTGCCTACTATTTGAAACCATAAATGGTGACTGCCCAACCTACCTTAACAACCGCCTAATCCAAACTACATCAACTAGACATAGGAAAACCCACACTCCATTCACGCACCCTCCTATCAAAGAAGTCAAACGGAAAAAAACTATATGATGGCCTCCTAGCCACACAAGCAGGAAAACTCGACAACCAAATCTTCAATCTACTGATTATGACCCCAGACTACAAAACATTCAGAAAAGAAATAAAGACCCTACTTTTCAAGAAATTCCTGCAAACGACTTAATACCGCTAGCTCCTTCTCACTCCCAATACCACTTCCCAATTCCCCAAAGCAACTTCATCCACTTTTTATCTCCTCCAGAAATTACCAGATATCTTCCTCTTGTAATACATTTTTTTGTAATTCTTTTGTAATCCGCCTTGAACCGCAAGGCAGTGGTGGAATAGAAATCTCTAATGTAATGTAATGAAAGCCACTAGAAACAAATTAGATCCATCCACTGCCATTTCTGTAACCATTGAGGCATTACTGCCATCTGAGACTGAAAACCCCAAATAAAATATGTACTTGCCTTAATGCCAGGGACCTATGTGGAGTAGTCAAAAGTCTGAGGAACAGGCTGAGAACTAGGGTTCCGATTCTTCTGCCACTCCTCATTATCTCCAGAGGAGATCTACTGGCAGGGAGTAGAGAAAAATGATCCAAATTGAGCTCCCCTTGCTGTGCAGGCTGAGAGCTATGCTCAGAAACCGCCGCCACTAAAGATGAAGAGAAACAGCTGACTGCCGGCAAGCTTTGCTGAACCGATGGCATGCACTGAAGCGGAACGAGAGCTGCCGCTAGTGAAGAAGAGTTGGACCACGTTTCTACTGGGCTTGCAACATCCGACTCGTTAAGCGCTAAAGCAAAGTCTTCCCCTGCAGCGTCTGAGCAAGCTACCGAACAAAGGCCTGATGGTGTTTGCTGCTTTCCACAACAAAGGCCTGATGGTGTTTGCTGCTTTTAACTATTTCTGCCGCCATTTCTTAAACTCTGTCAGGCAACAGAAAAACTGGCAATGAAAATAACTTAGTCAGCAAAGTGAATAAAATCCGCAGCTTCCCTAACAAACACCGGAACAAACTACTAAAAGAATTTAGCTAGCAAAACTAATAAACCCGCGGCTCCAACAAAATTAAGATAAAGAAATTTCTCTCACCCGACCTGAAGAGTGGAACGCTGTTAAGCCTGGTAGTTGTAGCCTGCAAAGTGACAATAAAGTACAGTGCAGCTACAGCACTTGTTCTTTTTTTTTTAACTGGAAAAAAAGAAAATAGAGAATAGCCCCTCAATCCACTGGAGGGGAGGGTGGAGCAGGGACCTGGGGGGGGGGCGGCCCAGGTGTAACTCCCAAAGCTGGCACCGCTCAGCCAGACACCCCTATCTACCTGAAGAGAAAAATTCTCAACAGCAGAAAAATAGTATTCTAGTCAGCCAGAATTCAGGAGCTAGATGAATAGCGACTGTCCACCTGCTGGAGATAGAGCATACTGAAGATTCAGGGAGCGTGCCAACCAATAGGACCACCTGTTAATCAGTTTCTCTATCTCCTCCTGCTGGTAGATGTGTGCTATCCCCACTAATCTCTGGAATCGTCTGCTGCTGTTGCTAAGGAAGGAGACCCTGGCAAGTGAGTTGTCAGGAGACAACCAGAGCCTGGGACCACATGATTCGAAAAATTACCAGACAACAAAAGGTTGAAAAAATAATTTTATTTTCTGTTTTGTGATTACAATGTGTCAGATTTGAAATGTGTATCCTGCCAAAGCTGGTGTTAGATCGCGAACATGAGCTAGGATTTAACAAAGAGAGGAAAAATATTTTTTGCTTATTTTGTTTACACCACAGCTCCAGTGTGGGTAGGAGAGAGTAAAGGAGGTGAAGAGGCTTTAAAATAAACCCATCAGGATGTTTGGGAAAAAAAAAAAAACAACAACACCCAATTGGGCAAGAAAATCGAATAGAAAAATCGATTCAATAGGCTGAATTGAATTGAAATTTTTTTCCCTGAATCGGGCAGCACCAGTAGGGAGGATGAACCTCTGTGGCAGAAAGAAGAGTGATGCTCAGGTGCCATCTAAACATCACACTTTTCTTTCTGCCACCAGGCTAGAAGTCCAATGTGGACTGTGCCCTAGGCATGTGCTTAGTTTGTCTATGCCTTAATCCTGCCCCGAGTGTCACTTAAAGTAGTTTTAGTTCACAATAAACTTAACTCCCAGTATGGCATACTTTTCAGGACCTTTGACACACATGCAGAAAGATCTGACAGAAGCAATGCTTTTTTAACCAATAAAAAGGTGCCCAACTACACACATGCAGTCACTAGAATATGTGTTGGACTACTGCAGATATCTGCACTGGCATTTCATGCTCAATACCTTAGTCACATGCAAAATATGGTTAGAGTCTTAGAAACTACAACACAAGTAACCATGAATTAGAAATAAGAAATGTGCATATATAAATACTGACCTGTGCAAACTCCAAGAAAGTGGACTCTGTCTGCGTTACAGTGCTAGAGAAAGAGAATTAGAAATACAGTACAGTTCTTCCTGTACCATGCAAAATATGAAAATATTGAAGAGGCTGTAGGTGAAATTTTTTTTTTAAATCCTACTTTTTGAGGTGCGTGTCATTTTCAGAATTTATATATAAAGTAACTTATTCAGAGTAAAAGTTAATGTAAGGGATGTTTTTTGTAGCCCAGTGATTGAGAGAAGGAAGGTATTTGTGACATGTTTGAATCTTTCTGACTGAGGAGGGACAGCTTTAAATGAGTAAAGCAGCAAGGAATGAAGCTTCTCAAAAGTCTAAGTAGGAAAGAGTCCATAAAATGGGTAGGTGTACTCTGTAGATCCTTAAAAAATTCTGAGTCCACAAGCTGACAGCCAGACTGATCAGCACTGCAAACTAGCAATAGATTTGTTACTGGTTGCTGGTAGTAGAATTCAAATCCCAGCCCTGTTTATTGAGACTCATAGAGTGGTAGTTGGTCAGATAGTGGCCTGTGCTCAAGGTACATTTTCTTTCACTGGACAGGGAACCCTGGAAAAGATCAAACCAGCTATGTCACCCAAAGCCCAAATGATGAAGTTATCTTATTTTGGTCACACCATCAGAAAAGAGAGATAACTGGCAAAGAACATCATGTTTGGGAAGATCGAAGGAAGAGGGTGACCTGCAATCAGATGGTTGGACACATTGAAAACAACCATGGAGATGGTGCTAGAGGATCTTTCCTGACTAGCATAAAACCGATTTCTTTTTAGATCCACAATTCATCAAGTCATTAGGACTCGAGCACGAGTTGATGGTACCTAACAATATGTGCAGACAAAATAAAATTAGATTTATCTAAGTGCAGATAACTTCCATTTCTTGTGAACCTGCAACATGAATGTGAGTTTTTCCTTTTGTTCCAATGCAAGTGTAGGGATGTCTTTGACAATTGCAACACAAGAGGATTCCACAGTAAAAGTTCAGACAAGCCCTACCACAGCATTGCACTAGCACACAAAGATCCACTTTTGTAATGATGACAGTGAGATAAATGATATTTCCGTATGATGTTTCAATAATCCTCCCAGTGGTTCAATGGAAAAGACAGACTATAAGCCTAGTAGCAAAGTAATTTATTTATTCCATTGAAAAAAGCATGTTTTCCCTGGCTTATGCACAAAAAAATAGCAAGGAACAAACATAATATGCTATGAGGCTTCCCATTTATAACCACTAGATGTCACTGCTGACAGCACCATCTCTTAAAGACATAGAAAACAGAAAAATTAAGGCAGATAAAGCTCTTATTGCCTATGTAGTCTGCCTAATTATGACATCTATTATCCCCTCTCCCTTAGAGATCCAATGTAGTTGTCTCAGGCTTTCTTGAATTCAGATGCACTCAAGAAAGCTTGGGACAAGTATGCTCGATACATACTCATTCAATTCCCTTCTTGTTAGACATCATTAACCGATATAAGTGAGGGTTAATGATTATGTCTGGGGACCAAGGTCTCAGTTTCTGCAAATCTAAACAATTCACTAAATCCAAGTGATCATCGGGGAGGGGGGAAGGACTCCAGCAGGAGGGGTTGGGCACCCTCCTGCCGGCGATCATTGGAGGGGGGTTAGGGGAGTCCGGCAGGAGGGGTTGAGCACCCTCCTGCTGGTGATCATCAGAGGGAGGTTGGGGGGCCTACCGGCAGGAGGGATTCAGCATCCCTCCTGTCTCGTTTGTTCAGGGGGAGTGGGGAGACTGGCAGCCGCGACCGCTATACTAATCATAGAAGGGAGATCCTTTGCTGTGATAAGTGAAGGGGCCGCGTCTAACCCGGTTCTGTAATCGTCGTCTGTAATATGGACGTCGGTTACAGAATCGGGTTTTGTTTGGGTGGGTGTAAGCCCGATTCTGTATAGGACGCCCGTTTCAGGCGTCCTATACAGAATCTGGGCCTTTGTGAATACTCTGGGAGTGGACTTGAAGCCACACAACAGACTGCGTTACTTGGAGTGGATTTTGATTAGAGAAACTCCAAGATACCTTCAGCAACTGGGACATACCTCTATTTAGTTGTAAGCATCCTTAAAGTCCAGAGAGTAGTCAGTCGTTTGCTTGAATCATGGGAGAAACCATTTTAAACTTCTTTGACCCTAAACATTTGTTCAGAGCCCTTAGGTATAGGATTGGATGAAATCCCCCTTCCCCCCCCCCCCCCTAGCTTTCTGAGCACATGAAAGTACTTGGAATAGAATCCCTTCACTTCTAGTGGAGCGAGTTTCACCGCATAGGCCTTTAGAAAGGAGAAGAGTTCCTCTGCAAACACTTCCTGCTCCTAAGAGCTGAACTTTGAGGTGCTCAGTGGCAGTAGCAAAGCTGGACAGCCAATTTTGTGCAGGTCTGAGCCCAAAGTAGGCGTCCCCGCCCTGGAAGAGTGTGACTGCGTGAGCATGCTATGGAGCCCTGCCTGTCCCCACTTCCAGAGCTGGGGCCGACTCATCCTCAGAAGTGGCACCCTGGGCTGCATGCACAGCATCGCTGCGAGTGGTACCGGCACTGCAGCCTGGCCCTGGTGCCACCACATGTTTGCACCATGAGAGACTGGACAGGCCTGAGCTGAGATTGGCCGCCCATAGCTGCACCCCTGCTCAGTGGGCAATTTGGAAGAGGATGTCAATTGAGGGTGTAGCTACATGACACAGGAAAAAAATTGGTCCCCATCACCACTCCATCCCTGCAAATCATCTGATCCCATCCACACAAGCCTCAAATAGTTATAATTTTATACAGAACTTATTTTATTAAAGTATAAAAAGAAACAATATTCTGTATAATTGTCATTTTATAAACGCAAATAATACAAAGCAAGGATCAACAAAATCCCTCTCTTCCCCTCCCCCTCACAAATATCCCCTCCATTATCAAGAAAACTGAAAAAGCCAAATTACTGTAGAATGCTACATAGAAAAATCAAGCTAACAGAATACTTGTCACACATGATAGGGAACAGTGTTAGGGGAGTGCACTTATAGTAATTTGGGCATGATTAGTGCCAAAGAATTTAAGTTTTTTTGTATAACAAGCAACGTACCTTACATTTATTTTGTGCCCAAAATCCATAAAAGTACTACAAACCCTCCGGCCCACCCCATTGTTTCTTGCAGGAGTTCTTTAACTGAACCTTTGTCTTAATATGTAGATTCGTTCCTATCTCCAAAAATTTGTCAGCAAAGCAGCTTCATATGTTCGTGACTCTCAATAGTATTTAGAGACATTAACAACATTACGAATCCCGCAGGATTACTCCTATAGTTATGGTAACAATGGATATAATGTTGTTATATACCAATATCCGCAGACAGGCCATTCAAGAATCTGAATACTATTTGGGCCAGCTTTGCATTTCAGGTAAAAAATTGTTAAATCTCCTTGTGACAGTAGTGCACTTAAAATTATTTTGTATTTGAACAGGAATACTTTTTGCAGGTGAAGGGAGTGGCTATGAGTGCCACAGTGGCACCCTCCGTCACATGCTTATATATGACGCAGTTTGAGGAGAAATATGTATATGGATATCCATTTATGTCCCAGATATTGTCCTGGAAATGGTATATAGATAATGTTATTATGATCTGGGCAGGGACCATTGAAGAACTTCAGAGATTCTTGGATTATATTAATCATGTGGACCCGAACATTACATTTCAGTCTCATTGGCATCCGTCCGGTATACAATTTTTGGACATCCAGATCCAATACACTCTCAACACTGGTTTTTCTACTAGTTTACACAGGAAAACCACGGATTGGAATACACTTCTCCATTATTCTAGCTATCACCCTAAACATCTTCAGGACAATATACCCTTGGGCCAGTATTTGCGTGTCCGGCAGCTGTGTTCCGACACCACTGCCTTTAAACATCATGCAGCCTCTTTGTAAGACAGGTTTTTGCAGAGGGGCTATCGCACTAGAGTTATTAGACAAGCGTATAAGCAGGCCCTTAATACACATAGAGAGTGGGCACTTGTTTGTACCACTTCCAATGAGGAACGAGACGGGGGCTTGGCCCCTATGGTATGTGTCCTCCCATATTCGGCTCGCATTCATAACATTAGAACTGGCATACTTACGGTAATTACTGTCATGTTCTTAGCACCAATGAGGCATTTGTTAAACACCCTAAATTTGCTTACACCAGGGGCAGAAATTTAACAGAGTTATTGAGTTAAAAGTCTGGGCACCAACAAGAGTCCAATCCGGGTCATCACAAATGCAGTAGGTGTTCTGTTTGTCAGCATGCTTTGGAGGTGTCTAGTATCAAAAAGCCTTATAGTTCCCAATTGCTTCAGTTGCGGTTATGTACTGATTGTGAATCCAAAGCTGTCATTTACTGCATAGTTTGCTCGTGCGATAAGATGTATATTAGTCACACTCAGCGACACATTAAGACGCGTATTGTTGAACATCTCAGCACAATTCGCACCCGTAAAGTTGAGGCTCCGCTCAATGCCCATTGGTTAAAAGAACATCATACATTACAAGATCTGAAATTCGCGGTATTACTTATGATGTCCGGTCAAAAATCGAGCCAACATTGGTAACATTCTTTTATACAAGGAACAAAAGTTCATTTATGAATGGGGCACTGTGGTTCCGGGGGTTTTAAACAACAAAATTGAATGGCCAATAATATGACTTGTTTTCCAGTCATGTCATTACGCTGTGGATGCCCGCCCCCCTGGTCTCCTTTTGATAATGGAGTATCAACTGATTTTCATCAAATAAGGGAGCAGTTCGTGTTCTACTGGTCGCTGAAATGAGTGCTGCCTAGTGAGAAGTTTATAATATTTTTCATTGGATTATGTATTTTTTAATAATAGTTAGTCACTATAATGGTGTGCAGTTTTGGGTTCTTCTTTCATTTCTAGATTCAGTTGGAGTTTTGCAGCATCTTTTTATTTTGTTTTCTTATGTTTTCAGAGCTACGAAGCTGAGGTCGGCGATATTTTTTCAGCTGAACCCGGCGTTTTTTGAATCATATCATTCCTCCTGAAGAAGAGATTCAAAACTTGACCGGAGTTGAGGGGTGAACTGAGTTTTATTCAACGTTTTTGTTTAGTTTTTTTTGTATTGTTTGAAGATTATGTTTTGGACCTGGTAATTGACAACGGATGATACGCTTTTATGATTATTTGGGATGTATATGTCACACTTTGGGTGTTTGGGACACTTCTTTGGACATTTTGGCAGAAACAATTGCAGCATTTGAGACCTTAAGACGTTTACATCAAACGATCCTGCAAGCCTATTCTCATACAAATAAGTGGTGATTTATTTTTATTGCATCAAATGCATATTTGTATTGATATAGAAAATTTGAGTAAGGTAATGATGGTCCTCTGTTCCATTGGTCTTAGACCAAATGACCTGTGTGAGTGGAGGTACTGAGCACATTCGTTGAGCACTATAACACTTATTAGGGTTATATTATTTTATTTATTTACCATTATATACAGGCATTATAGTTTTTTCTGTCAAGTATTTTGAATGCCGATTTATTAATTTAATCCCCAAGACATATTATTCAGCTTTTAAATTTCACAGATATAGTCAAAGAATGTTACTGCTTGTACCCACCCTCTGTGATCCTTTTCCATTATGAAGTTAGTTCTGCACAGATAATCCATAAGAATAGTAAACCCATAAATTAGTCCATGCTTTCATAGTTAACCCATAAGAATAGGATATACACAGTCAAAAGTTTTTTAAAAAACCACTGCTATTGCTTTCCTCCTGTTAGTGAAAGAGGAATGTCCCTGAAGAGATAAGAACATAAGAACATAAGCATTGCCTCTGCTGGGTCAGACCAGGGGTCCATCGTGCCTGGCAGTCCGCTCCCGCGGCGGCCCCCCAGGTCCATGACCTGGAAGTGTTCCCTACCTAACCTAAAATATCCATACCCCATTCGCTCAATGTCCTGTAAGGTAACTCTATCTGTACCCTGTAATCCCCTTCGCTTCCAGGAAGTCATCCAGTCCCTTTTTGAACCCCAGAATTGTACTCTGTCCTATCACCTCTCCGGGAAGCGCGTTCCAGGTGTCCACCACCCTCTGAGTGAAGAAGAACCTCCTTGCATTCGTTATGAATCTGTCTCCTCTCAGTTTTTCTGAATGACCTCTTGTTTTAGTTGCCCCTGCTAGTCTAAAGAATCTGTCCCTCTCCACCTTCTCTATGCCTTTCATGATTTTATAAGTTTCTATCATGTCCCCTCTCAGTCTCCGCTTCTCCAGGGTAAAGAGCCCCAGCCTGTCCAACCGTTCGGCATATGAAAGGTTCTCCATACCCTTTATCATCCTCGTTGCCCTCCTCTGGACCCTCTCGAGTATTGCTATGTTCTTATGTTCTTATGTTCTTAAAGGTGTGTTGATTTTAAGATAGATCATTAGGAATTACATTCTAAAAAACATTTAGATGTCGTAGTTTTTAAAATTTTACAGAAAGCCTAAAAAAAAATACATGATCATATCTGAACAGGAAAGTCATTCCATAGTGCAGTCAATAGGAAGGAAAAAGGTTGAGCATTTTTGCCGTTTAATCGAGAACCTTTGACCGAAGGAAAAGATAACTTATGTATATGAATAGTTCTATAACCCAAAATGTTTGAAGAGTTTAAGGTTAAGGGTATCAGAGAGTCAAACAAACTATGAATAATTTTATAAATACAAGCACATTTAAACTGAATTCTTTAACAAAATGGGAGCATTTAGGCCCGATTCTATATAGGTTGCCTAAAAATTAGGGATTGACTAGTGCGGCACTAAGTGCGATTCTATAAATGTTAGGTACACTGTATAGAATCACGTTTAACACTGCTAAACATCCTAACTTTTAGGTGAACTGTATTTATGCCAGGGTTTTCTTGGCCTAAATGGTTTGCGCCTAAGTCAAAAACAGGCACCTAAACCCATAACACTCACTTTTAAGTAGGCGCTTTGAACTAAGCGCATACCAAGTTAAGTGCCTAACTTCCAATTAACTCCAATTAAACTCAATTATAAGATATCAATTGCCAATTATCAGCATCGGTTTAACTAGACGTGCCGATGCAGGCACCTAACTTTAAGCGCACTATACAGAATTTGGAGATGAGTACATAAAAAGCATGTACATGAGCATGGTTAAGATGAAAGGCTTGGCTGCACTTTTCGATTGCCTGACTTGCATGATAGGTTCCAGGCACAACTGTGCACATTCCTTAATGACTGTTGAGCAACTGGAAGATTCAGGCTTACTCAAAGCATGAATTAGCAGAGAGGATATTAATTCATACATGAATAGTAGTAGTGATTATGGCTCCTCCCATCTTTAGTTTTTATTTTTAGGGTAATTCCAGTCAAAATGTGGCCACAATAGGTTTATAATTAAAAAAAAGAATGTATTTCCTCACTAAACACTTGTTCCTTTGAAGGTGAGAATTTGTGCTGACTCTGAAAATGTTAATTTCTTTGATTTTCAGTACCTGTATGAGTAAATTGAAGTTTATGAGATTGAACCCCACACTTGCACTTTCTTAATAAGTGTTGCAAATATGTTAATGAGCTCTTGGCCCTTTTAAGAGAGTGTGGTGTAGTGGTTAGAGCTACAGCCTCAGCACCCTGAGGTGGTGGGTTCAAACCCCACACTGCTCCTTGTGACCGTGGGCAAGTCATTTAATCCTCTACTGCCCCAGGTACATTAGACAGATTGTGAGCCCACCAGGACAGATAGAGAAAATGTTTGAAGTATCTGTATGTAAACTGCTTTGAGTGTGGTTGTAAAAACTACAAAAAAGGTGGTATACAAGTCCCAATCCAATTCCCCAAGACATAAAGAACATTTTAAAGTGACAAGTCCTGTTTTGAACAGTTTCAGGAAAATCTTTTTAGGATATTGTATTTTGCAGGTTGCTAGAAAATCTTTCTAATTATAATATATTCAGCACTGTTAAAGGCGAATGTCTACCCAAAACATGTAGAAACCAGCGCAACGGCCTTTTGCTGTGCAAGGGTAAAATTGTGGAACTCGCTTGAGGGGCAGATACGAAAATGCTGTAATAGAGTTGCATTTAGGAAACTACTCAAAACAAAACACAATTTTTTGTAAAAAGCCTTTTTGTAGGCATTGATTTTTCCTGATTGCTGATTTTCTGAGGATCTGATTTTTTAATGTTGTTTTTATATGTATATACTGTGAATATTTGTAATTTTGTTACCAATTTACCTCCCCCAAAACATACACCTTTTTATTTTATTATATTTTTTTAGAATGGGCCAGCAAGGTAAGTGCTCTAACGCTCATAGGAATCCTATGAGCATTTACCATGCTGGCTTGCACTAAAAACCTCTAGCACAGCTTGATAAAAGGGGCTCTTAATAAAGTTAACTTCTGCAGACTAGACACTTCATGACTAAAAGAATATCAGATCTTCTAGCAGTAACTATGGCTATTTTGTGATACAAAAGCTCTTTGCAATGTTTTTGATTTAAGTCTTAATTTCATTGGGTTTGGAATTACACTTTTAGTAACAGAATGATAGAGATAAATGTAAATTTTTGTGCTGTGAAGCTATATAATTTCTATAGCATAATTTCTAGGTTTTGATCTAGTGATGTTGTAACCACTTCCTGTCTCATGTTTCTTGTCATTCTTTTTTTTAATTTTTAAGCATCCATACTGCCCAATCAATTATGTTATCTAGGCTTAATCATGTAGTTTACTTTTTAAATATTTAAATACTACATTTTACTTTGAACAAAATTTTGACTTTTGAATATAAATTGGTAAATGATCAATTTTTTTAAGTTTGTAGTTCTTTTGAAATTTATCAAATTATTTGTAATCACAAGGAGTGAGTTTTATTTTGGTCAATGAGCATCCTTCCTGAATACAGTATATAATTTCTGTTCTCACCATTACCAAACAAGCATTTATATTCAGCATTATTCACTTTTATGACAACTGATACACTTTTGACATTTTCTAGCAAGTTCCCAAATACGTTTATTCCTCTCACAGTTCTTTCAACATTTCTATTAAATTCTTTTACTGTCAAGTGCCATCTTCAAACTAGCAATATTAGAATTTTCAGACTGTCTGCACTTAGGTCTCATGGAAGCCATGAAGCACCTTGTACTAGCGCAAACCCTTTTGTTACTCTGTTGCTTCTCCAATCCCAGTACTTGCCACGGCTCTGTTGCTTCTTCCTCCCACTTCTCTATCACTGTACTGCTCTCCACAGCACAGCTCTCTGCTTGGAAGCTTTCCAGGACTGTGTTTACAATCCAGTGCATATGCATTCCCAACACATGCACCTTTAGATTTGGCAGGATCCAACCTTATGGGGCAAGTGAGGCATGGCACAGAGCACCAGTGATGAACGACGCCAAAATCCCCATCCATTCTACCTTCAAGCTTCCAGAGGGATAGATGCTGGATTGGGATTTTAGTACCCTTTATTATATCAGTGCCCTGAGCTAGTATCTCACCTGGTCTAGTTGAAGGGGAAGACGTGAGAGAAAGCAGAAGGTACCAGATCACAGGTGGAGAGAAGAGAAAGATACCAGAGTGCAGAGTTAGGGATGCCAATGCAAAGGTTGGCTCAGGGAACCACAGTCTCTTGAGTCAGCCCTGGCAGGACCTCAACACTGCTCTTAGATTTTGGGGAAGTCTTCCCAGTCTCTCCCCATCCTGCTTGCCATCCAGCACTCTGGGGCTGATAAAGCCCATATCAGCCTCCCTCTCCATGAGTCAAACTGTTTGAGCTCCAGTGGTACTTGCCAGCATTGTGATTCTGCTCTCGACTGCCCCTCTGGACCCAGTTGTGACCTGAGCACTTCCAAATCCATGGGTGTTAAAGCTCCACCCCTCCTATCTGCCAGTACCCTGCCAGCAACAGAGCCCAGAAGCCTAGAATCAATAAAACACAGTAATGAATAAATGTTTCTCTTGTCATTATTTTAAAAATACGTTTTGTACATATTCAAGATTTTTTTAAAACAGTAAAAAGATGCTTGTTGCTGACTTCTCTTCTTAAATTTGCTTCAATTTTGATTTAGACAATGCCAATGATAGCTAAAGAGAAGATATAGAGCTTATGTGAAGAAAAGAAGGAACTGGTAAAGAAAAAGGATAGGAAAAGGAAGAGCATTAAAAGAGAAAGTATGACAAATAGAGACTTGAAAAAAAGAACACAAACTAAATCAATAGCAGGTAAAGGCCCATTCTGAAACAAGAAGAGTCAGGATAGAATTTCTCTTGGTTATAGAATCAGCTGCACCATTCTGCACAAGGAGAAATTAGGTCTTACCCGCTAATTTTCTTTTAGTCTCTCCAGACCAGCACAGATGGATGGTTTACCGTATTTTCGCGGATATAACGCGCACCTGTGTAAAACGCGCACAGGGGTATAGCGCGCAGAAATCACGATGATATGTACCAAAACTTTTCTATACCGCGCTCAGGCATATAACGCGCATGATGCCCGACGCTCCTTTCGCCCGCCCTGACTTTCCGTGCGCTGTCCCGACTCTCCGTTCACCCCCCCTGACTTCCGTGCACTGTCCCCCCTTGAAGTCCTGTCCCCCCTTGAAGGTCTGTCCCCATCCTGAAAGCCTGATGCCCCCCCCCGACGTCCGATACATCCCCCCCCCCGGCAGGACCACTCGCACCCTCACCCCGAAGGACCGCCGACTCCCCAACAATATCGGGCCAGGAGGGAGCCCAAACCCTCCTGGCCACGGCGACCCCCTAACCCCACCCCGCACTACATTACGGGCAGGAGGGATCCCAGGCCCTCCTGCCCTCGACGCAAACCCCCCTCCCCCCCCAACGACCGCCCCCCCCAAGAACCTCCGCCCGTCCCCCAGCCGACCCGCGAACCCCCTGGCCGACCCCCCCCCCCCCCCCCCCTTCCCCGTACCTTTGGAAGTTGGCCGGACAGACGGGAGCCAAACCCGCCTGTCCGGCAGGCAGCCAACGAAGGAATGAGGCCGGATTGGCCCATCCGTCCTAAAGCTCCGCCTACTGGTGGGGCCTAAGGCGCGTGGGCCAATCAGAATAGGCCCTGGAGCCTTAGGTCCCACCTGGGGGCGCGGCCTGAGGCACATGGGCCAAACCCGACCATGTGTCTCAGGCCGCGCCCCCAGGTGGGACCTAAGGCTCCAGGGCCTATTCTGATTGGCCCACGCGCCTTAGGCCCCACCAGTAGGCGGAGCTTTAGGACGGATGGGCCAATCCGGCCTCACTCCTTCGTTGGCTGCCTGCCGGACAGGCGGGGTTGGCTCCCGTCTGTCCGGCCCACTTCCCCCGGTACGGGGAAGGGGGGTGGGGGGGTCGTGGGGGTCGGCCAGGGGGGTCGCGGGTCGGCTGGGGGGGCGGTCGGAGGTTCTTGGGGGGGGCGGTCGTTGGAGGGAGGGGGGTTTGCGTCGAGGGCAGGAGAGCCTGGGATCCCTCCTGCCCGTAATGTAGTGCGGGGTGGGGGTAGGGGGTCGCCGTGGCCAGGAGGGTTTGGGCTCCCTCCTGGCCCGATATTGTCGGGAAGTCGGCGGTCCTTCGGGGGGGGGGGATGTATCGGACGTCGGGGAGTCGGCCGGGCAAGAGGGCTTGGGCTCCCTCTTGCTCCAATCGTGGATGCGGGTGCGGGTGGGAGCGCGTGCGAGCGGTCGTTCGGGGTGGGGGTGCGAGCGGTCCTGCTGGGGGGGTGAATCGGGCGTCAGGCGGGGTGGGAACTATGTTTAAAAACTTTTCTATACCGCGCTCAGGCATATAACGCGCGAGGGGTATGCGCGGTAGGTAAAATCGCGTATAACGTGCGCGTTATATCCGCGAAAATACGGTACTCTCCTCTCCCAGCAGGTGGAGGCCGAGAACATACTGAATTCTATCAGCAGTGCAAGTGGACTGTGCAGTTCCTGTTAAAATCAGTCTGACAAATAGCCAAGCAGGAACTCTATTAACTTATCAACTGGAAGAATAGGAACTGAAACCTTTTTTTTTTTTTCTGTAGAACACAGTATGCCAGTTAAACCAGACAAATCAAATGCTGATGCTCTGCAGTAAATACTTAGGGACTCATAATAATAATTTTTTTTTAAAAAGTCTAAAAAACAGCCTAAATCAGCACTTGAACAATCTAAAAGACAAATCGTCCAAGTGCCGATAATCAAAATGGGTTTTAGATGTACCTAAAAACAACTTAGGCCTTTTCAATGCTGCTGTATGACCAGAGCTAAAAGGGGTGTTTTAGGAGGAGTGGTGAGAGCGGGACGTGGGCTGATCTAAACTTAGTCGTATTGCAAGCATAACCAAAAGTTTAATGAGGTTGCCTGGACAGAAGTTGAACGTTGTAACTTTAGGCCATGTAAAACCAGGTCTAAGTGGCAAAAAGGTATCCAAAGTGACCAGATAAGCACTGCAGACAAAAAGTACCAACTCCACTGCCCCAGTGATCACTGACCCCTCACAACATCATAAAAATCGGAATAAAAATGTACATACCTGCCTCCAGAACATCAGCACCTGGCATAGCAAAGCCTAGTAGAGCAGCACAGAGGTGGCTTAAGTAGTGTGGAGGGTGGGCTAGTTAACCATTGAGAGGAGGACCAAGGCCCATAAGTCACTGTAACCATTGCATTTATGGTGGAACATGTGCGCCTCCCCCCAAACCCTATTCTACTGCCATACAGATGCCACCTGCAGCTGTTGGGGTTGTAGACAGGTGGGTGTATATGGTACCTTGGAGTTATGCTGAGATGTGTATATGGTACCTTTTTTGTGAAATTCGCAACAGTGCCCTATAAGGTGCTCTACTACTGTATTGCCATGTCTTGGTGTCCAGTCCATCACTTTGCTGGCCCCTCCCACATTCAAAAGGTGGTGTTCTACCCGTTTCTGACTTAGACGAATTTTTGGACAAGAATGGGGTATAAAGATAGATGATTTAGCGGTCTGGGCAATCAAAAGGCTGGATGTACAGTTAGACGATTCTAAAAAAAAATTGGATGTATTTTTTGAGAAGACTTTAGGAATTGCCGACTTTGGGCGACTAGCAACTTAGGCCCAAAACAGACTTAGATGAAAGGTAAAAGAAAAAGCAACATTCAGCAATCCCGCAAAAATATCCAACTCTTCGTATCTGTAAGAAAAAACACTGGCCGCAGGGAGCTGACAGAACAAGATGGTGGTGGTGTTAGCAGTCAGAGCCAGAGCTCCATCTTACCTTGCTGTTTTCTGCTAGAAATATATTCGAAAGGATTTTGAATATTGTGACAAACCTACAGCAATCCCAAGGTTTATCACAGAGAAGTATAGGAAATCATACAAACACTGGTGCAGAAGGGCAGACCAGGTCAGAGCCCAGGACAGTAATTTAGCTGACTACCCTATGTGCAGTGAAGATGAGACTGAGACAGAACAGAAAAGGTTGGCCTTACCTGAGGCAGTGCCAAAGCAAAGCAGGAAATCTCTGCCCTACTATTATCCAGTTCCTGTAAGGCAGAAAGTAGGAAGATGGGTTTCACACAGAGAAACGTCCCCTTCCCCCCCACTGAAGCCAAGGATGTGTGTTTTTTTTCCTCAACTTAAAGTGAAGTTTTCAGTAAAATGTGGGGGGTTACAACCCCCCAAACCCCCCACAACGCCCCCACAACGCGGCACGATCTGTATAAAGTAAAGTGGGGGGTTCCCCCACACACACCCCCGTCGAAGCCCCTAAAAACAGTCATTTTCTTCGGCGTGCGCCTCCACGCTGCGCTCAGTGTCTGCGTGCGCCTTTGTCCCGGCGCGCTTTTGACCTGACACCGCTTTTACGCAAAGGAAGAGCCAGTCCTTCGCCTAAAAGTTGGATTCTGTAACCAGTGTCTGTCAAAAACAACACCGGTTACAGAATCCACCCCTCCCCCCTACAACGATTGAGCCAGGAGAGAGCCTGACTACGATCGGGGCAAGAGGGAGCCCAAGCCCTCTTGCCCCGGTGACAGCCCGACCTTCCCCGACATGATCGGAGCAAGAGGGGGCCCAGGCCCTCTTGCACCGGTGGCATCCTCCTGCCGATAACGAATGGGCAAGAGGGAGCCCAACCCAACCGGCCCATGTGCCTAAGGCCACGCCCACAGGAGGGGCCTAATGCTACTGGGCCTATTCCGGTTGGCCCAGGCGCCTCAGGCCCCACCTGTGGACGGGGTTTGAACCACCTGGGCCAATCAGGCCCTAAGGCCAGCCATTCAACAGATGGCTGGCCTGCCGGCCGGCCGGGCTTGGCACTCGTCTGTCCATCCAACTAATTTAAGGTACGGGGAGGGGGATTGGGGTGGGGGTTTGAGGGGTTGGCGGGGTCTCACGGGTCAGCAGAAGGGGGCCGATCGTGGGTTCGGGGGCATTCGTGGGAGGGGGTGCGTCGAGGGCAGGAGGGCCTGGGATCCCTCCTGCCCATATCTTAGTGGGAGTGGGGGGCAGGGGGTTCGCCTGGGCAGGAGGGCTTGGGCTCCCTCCTGCCCAATCATTATTGGCAGGGGGGGTGCCGCCGGGCAAGAGGGCTTGGGCTCCCAATTGCCCAAACATTATCGGTGGGGGTGCTGCTAGGCAAGAGGGCTTGGGCTCCCTTTTGCCCAATCATTATCAGCAGGAAGTGGGTGCCGCCGGGCAAGAGGGCTTGGGCTCTCTCTTGCCCAGATCAAGTCGCAGGGGAAGGCTGATCGCTGCAGAAGAGATAGCTCATCTCGCTGGTGATCGCCCATCCCCCTCTGGACCGTGGCACTTCAGGGTGAGGATCACCGGCAGGGGATATGCCCTGCCGCAATGCTCACCCCGAAGTGCCGCGGCTTGGAAGGGGGTGGGCGATCACCATCGCGGCAGGAGAGATGAGCCATATCTCCTGCAGTGATAGTTTCAGTAGGAGGTAGGCAGGTTGCTGGGGCCACTGACCTGCAGCGATCAGCTCAGTGACCCCTTTTTCGGCACTTATACCTGTTTTGACTTGGTCTAAGTCAAAACGTATAAGTGCTGACTAGACAACCTGCCTAAACTGTTGGTTATAACTGCTGTATGCCTAGGTGTAGGTCGGCCCACCTCCCGCCCTTTCCCCTCCTCTAAAAACACCTCTTTTCGCTCTATGCGTTTAGAGGCAGGGGAAAGGCCTAAGCTGGTTTTAGATACGTCTAAAACCAGCTTTGATTATGGGTACTTGGACGATCAGGCTTTTTAATCATCCAAGTACCCATTTAGGCCACTTTTTAGACATTTGTTTTTTTGATTATGAGCCCTATACTGCATATTTTGCCTAAAGATTGTATTATTTATTTGTTTAATGCTTATTATGCAATATATGTATTTTGTTTCTTCATATTTATTTTTCTGATTTTCCATAACAAGAGGATTTTTGTGTTTGTATTTGAATAAAAGCATAAATAAGAAAAAAAAAAAACCACTGAGTGGGTTCTATGCTAGTCTGGAGGGACTAAAAGAAAGAAAATTAGAAGGTAAGACCTAATTTTTCCTTCTTTAGCATCCCTCCAGACCAGCACAGATGGATGGAATGTACCAAAGCAGTACCCATCACAGGTGAGACCCCCGAAGGGCCACCACAAGAACTTGCTCACCAAAAACAGCATCCAGATGCAACAGAATGTCAACCCAGTAATGTCGCACAAAAGAATGTAGAAAAGACCAAACCACTGCCCCACAGATATCCACCAGGGAAACATGAGAATTCTTAGCCCAGGATGCTGCCTGGTCTCTGGTAGAATGAGCCTTAAGAAAATCAGGAACTGATTTCTTCTAAAGAAGATACACTGACATGATAGCTTCCTTGATCCAGTGCACAATTGAAGCTTTAGAAGCACTTTCTCCCCTATGACTGCCTATGAGAAGGACAAAAGATGATCCAACTTTAGAAGCTTCTGAGTTCATTTTAAATAGGCTCCGAGAACTCTGTGAATATCCAACTTTGTGAAGCTGTGGATGCTCAGAAGAACCCTCTCAAGCACCTAAGACCAGAAGAGAAACTGCCTGATGCACATGAAAAGAGGAAACGACTTTAGGAAGAAAGGATGAAACAGGCCACAGTACCATATGTTCCCTAGAGAACTCCAAGAAGGGAGCCCGATAAGAAAAGGTCTGCAACTTTGACATGCGTCTTGCTGATATAATAGCCACAAGAAACACTGTCTTCAAGGTAAGATCTTTCAATGTGTAGGAACTCAGAGGCTCCAAAGGGGGGCCAAGCCAGCACCAAGAGGATCAGATTGAGATCCCAGGCCAGAACCGAAGGCCACAGCGGCACCCACATTAAATTTGCCACCTGCAAGAAACAGATCACATCAGGATGATAACAGTTGGCAACTGCACAACAGACCCCGAAAGGATGCCAAGACCGCAACCTGAACTTATAAAGAGGACCAGGTCAGGCCCTTCTCGTGGCCCTCTTGCAAAAAGTCCAGTATGCAAAGTAAAGATGAGCAAAAGGGAACCACCTCTCTCGTGGAACACCACTCCTCAAAATGATACCATATGCGTTCATAAGCAAGGGAAGTCAAGAACTTCCTAGAACCCAAAAGAGTAGAGATCACTTTATCTGAATAACCTTTCTTGCTTAAGCACTCCCTTTCAAAAGCCAAGCCATAAAACGAAAGGGACCTGGATTGAACATCAGAATGGGACCCTGAGTCAGAAGGTTGTCCAACGCTAATAAATGTAAGGTCATGCATCTCGGCAGCGGAAATCCATGCAGAACATACTCCTTGTATGGAGAAACGCTAGCTAGGACTTCAGAGGAACGGGACTTGGGGGTAATCATCAATGCAGACATGAAAGCTGCTAAACAAGTAGAGAAGGCCTCATCTAAGGTAAGGCAAATGATGGGATGTATCAATCGAAGCTTCGTCAGCCGCAAACCTGAAGTCATAATGCCACTCTACAGAACCATGGTGAGACCTCATCTGGAATACTGTGTGCAATTCTGGAGGCCACATTACCGGAAAGATGTGCTTCGAGCTGAATCGGTCCAGCGGATGGCCACCAGGATGGTCGCCGGACTCAAGGGTCTCTCATACGAAGAAAGACTGGGCAAACTGCAGCTCTATACCCTGGAGGAGCGCAGAGAACGGGGTGACATGATTGAGACATTTAAGTACGTCACTGGTCGTGTTGAGATGGAAAACGATATATTCTTCCCCAAGGGACCCTCGGTCACAAGGGGGCACCCCCTCAAACTCAGAGGGGGGAAATTTAGTGGTGACACGAGGAAGTATTTCTTCACGGAAAGGGTGGTAGATCACTGGAACAAACTTCCGGTGCAGGTGATCAAGGCCACCAGCGTGCTCGATTTTAAGAATAAATGGGACATCCACGTGGGATCCCTACGAGGGTCAAGTTAAGGAACTAGGTCACTAGCACTCAATGGAGTGGGTCAATAGAGTGGGCAGACTTGATGGGCTGTGGCCCTTTTCTGCCGTCGTCTTTCTATGTTTCTATGTAACAGGGGCAGAGGAAGGGGCTCTGCAACCAGGAGTTGAATGAAATCCCTGTACCACCGATACCTTGGCTAATCTGTAACCACCAGAACCACTTGGCCTGGATGACACACAATACGAAGAAGAACTCTGACATCCAGAGGCCATGGAGGAAAGACATTATAGCAGCCTGTCCATCAGCCAACACTGCACCAGAGCATCTAGCCCCTCGGGTTGAGAATCTCTGCATGAACTGAAGAACCTTCACACCTTGGTGTTGAAATGCATGGACATGAGATCCATCATCATCCAACCCACAACTGAACTATCAGATCAAAGGCCTCCATCCCCAGACACCACTCGCTGGGGTCTAGCACATGATGACTCAGATCCACCTGCACATTGTCCATTCCAGCTATGTGGGATGCTGAGATGTCGAGAAGGTGGGGCTTCTGTCCATTCTATGAGAAGCGCTATCTCCTGTGCCACCAGACTCTTTCCCCCCCCCCTGCTGATTGATGGCCACTGCCATGGCATTGTCAAAGAGAACCCGAATGGTCCTGCACGCGAGGAAGGACTAGAAGGCCACTAGCAACAAATGAATGGCTCTGGTCTCCAGAACATTGATCAACCACGAGACCTCCACCGGTGATCAGCTGTCCTGAGCTGAGTGACTGAGACACTGGGCTTTCCAGCTGAGAAGGCTGGCATCCATGAGAAGAACTGTCCACTGGGGCTGATCTAGACACTCCCTGGATCAGACTGTGAGACTGAAGCCACCAACACAGACTGCAGTGAGCTAGGCCACGAAAATGAATCGGCATGACCAAATTGTGTGACTGCGGGGACCATGTCCCAAGAAGAGCATACTGAAGGGGATGCAAGTGAGCACACGCCCACTAAACCACCTCCAACGAAGCTGTCATCAAGCCCAAGACCTGAAGAAATTATTGCACCTGGGAACAGCAAGTGCCCATAAGAGAACAAATTTGCAACTGAAACTTGTGTACACATGCCTCGGGAAGGAACACCCTCCCCAGACCAGTGTCAAAAAGAGGACTCCGAGATACTCCAAGTATTGAGACTGGGTCAACTAACTCTTGCAGCTATAATACCAAGAAATTTACTCCATTAAGCAAGAATAATAGCAAATTTTAAGAAAAATAGAACTTTATGTAATCAGTGGTTTTGAGCGATCCCAGGATGGCCTTTAAAAATTTTTTTAAAGTTATTTTCTGATCAGGCACAATTCAATGCATGGGGAAAACTTAAATTCATACAGTTTTTCCAACTTTAGATTTTTCTGGACAACCCTATTGTGCTTCCAAAAAATCAAAACATCATTGTCTGCATTACTCAAACATAAATAATTGTTCAATTCATTAACAATAGATTTCAAAGGAGGCATTGTTCCATAAAAGTCACTCAGAAAACTATCATCCATGTTTATTCTTTTGGAGAAGCTTGTCCATAGATGTATTGCTTTCTGGGTATGTGGATTGTGGAGATTCCTGCTACTACCATGTTTCCCTGAAAATAAGACAGTCTTATATTCATTTGGGGCCCAAAAAAGGCACTAGGTCTTATTTTCAGGTAGGGCTTATTTTTTTCATGTACATGATCATCTCTCCCTTCCTCTCCTTCACCCCAATTCTTCCTCTTTCCTTTCCCCCACATGTGCAACATCTTTCCTGCCCTCTCACCCATCCCCTTGTGCCTTCCCTCTGCAGTATCTTTCTATCCCTCTATCCCTCCATCTCTCCCATCCCCCTGTGCAGCAGAACCCGTGCCCAGCTTCCATCATTTCCTCCCTCCCCTCCCTCCCTCGTGCAGAACCCTTGAGCACCCGCCGTCGCACATCCAAACTGCCGAACCCCCGCTGACTCTCCATTCTTCTCTCCCAACTGATCCCTACCGACCGCAACCATAAATACCTTCTGGCAGAGAAGCATCAGGCTGGCAGCATAACTCACAGGTTGCTTCGTGGCCTTTTCGCTGGGGCCTTCTGTGTGCCGCGTTACTGATGATGTCATCAGTACACAGAAGGGGTCTCGAGGAACTGAAGCCAAGCCAAGCAAACACAAACTTTAAGCGAAAAAATTTAAGAAAAAGCAGAGCAACTGCAAAGACTTCTGCATGGATTGCTTGCAGAAATTGTAATTGGATATGCTTGCTAGCTCTCAGGCTAATGGGGTAGAGCATGTGCTCAGAAAAGTTTGTGGATTTCTGCAACTCCCGGATTGCGGGTTGGGAATGAACACCTAGAGCAGGGGTGTCAAACTCAAACACATAAGGGACCGAAATCTAAAACACAGGCTAAGTCGTGGGCCGAATTTTTTTATTAAGATACTTAGTCTTAGTAGAAATATAGATCCTTCCTCACCCTGAGACACAATATCACACGCCATAGATGTTACCATAATTAACCCCAACTTTATTCAAATAGTCATTCTTTATTTAACTGTATATTTTAACTCCAACTTATCCTACCTACTGTTGATACCTTACTGTGAAAGATTGTCTCTCACCGTACTTTTTAGACTTCAGTCACACAGAGGACTCTCCAGACACAGAAATAGGAAAGACCATTTAGTTCAGAGAACAAGTTTTATAGAAACTTAAGTACAAATTCCATTTAAAAAATGCCCCTCAGTCTACCCCCCCCCCCCCCCAATTGTTACACCGAGCCACTTTAAATCAGAAGTGATGCTATATTACTACTTCCTCTCCCGGCTTACCTCCAACCCTAAGGTGCGCAGCATCTCCCACTTCTCCTTGTCTCTGGGCCCAATGTGCCTTTCGGAAAAGTTATCGTGCTTTCGAGGCAAGCCATTTGATTTGCCTAAAGCCGTCTGTCCCGGCCCCACACCCACACTGCAGCTTCTGACTGCCGTCCACCACCAGGGATGAAGCAGGAAACTACAGGCCGGTGAGCCTCACTTCAGTTGTTGGAAAAATAATGGAAGTGTTGCTGAAAGAAAGGATAGTGTATTTCCTTGAATCTAATGGGTTACAGGATCCGAGGCAACATGGCTTTACAAAAGGTAAATCGTGCCAAACAAACCCGATTGAATTTTTTGATTGGGTGACCAGAGAGCTGGATCGAGGACATATGCTAGATGTAATTTACTTGGATTTCAGCAAAGCCTTTGATACAGTTCCTCATAGGAGGCTGTTGAACAAACTTGAAGGGCTGAAGTTAGGACCCAAAGTGGTGAACTGGGTCAGAAACTGGCTGTCGGACAGATGCCAGAGGGTGGTGGTTAATGGAAGTCGCTCGAAGGAAGGAAAGGTGACTAGTGGAGTCCCTCAGGGTTCGGTGCTGGGGCCAATCCTGTTCAATATGTATGTAAGTGACATTGCTGAAGGGTTAGAAGGAAAAGTGTGTCTTTTTGCAGATGATACCAAGATTTGTAACAGAATAGACACCAAAGAGGGAGTGGAAAATATGAAAAAGGATCTGCAAAAGTTAGAGAAATGGTCTAATGCCTGGCAACTAAAATTCAATGCAAAGAAATGCAGAGTAATGCATTTGGGGATTAATAATAGGAAGGAACCGTATATGCTGGGAGGAGAGAAGCTGATATGCACGGACGGGGAGAGGGACCTTGGGGTGATAGTGTCCGAAGATCTAAAGGCGAAAAAACAGTGTGACAAGGCAGTGGCTGCTGCCAGAAGGATTCTGGGCTGTATAAAGAGAGGCATAGTCAGTAGAAGGAAGAAGGTGTTGATGCCCCTGTACAGGTCATTGGTGAGGCCCCACTTGGAGTATTGTGTTCAGTTTTGGAGACCGTATCTGGCGAAAGACGTAAGAAGACTTGAGGAGGGCGACGAAAATGATAGGAGGCTTGCGCCAGAAGACGTATGAGGAGAGACTGGAAGCCCTGAATATGTATACCCTAGAGGAAAGGAGAGACAGGGGAGATATGATTCAGACGTTCAAATACTTAAAGGGTATTAACGTAGAACAAAATCTTTTCCAGAGAAAGGAAAATGGTAAAACCAGAGGACATAATTTGAGGTTGAGGGGTGGTAGATTCAGGGGCAATGTTAGGAAATTCTACTTTACGGAGAGGGTGGTGGATGCCTGGAATGCGCTCCCGAGAGAGGTGGTGGAGAGTAAAACTGTGACTGAGTTCAAAGAAGCGTGGGATGAACACAGAAGATTTAGAATCAGAAAATAATATTAAAAATTGAACTAGGCCAGTTACTGGGCAGACTTGTACGGTCTGCGTCTATGTATGGCCGTTTGGAGGAGGATGGGCAGGGGAGGGCTTCAATGGCTGGGAGGGTGTAGATGGGCTGGAGTAAGTCTTAACAGAGATTTCGGCAGTTGGAACCCAAGCACAGTACCGGGTAAAGCTTTGGATTCTCGCCCAGAAATAGCTAAGAAGAAAAAAAAAAAAAAATTTAAATTGAATCAGGTTGGGCAGACTGGATGGACCATTCGGGTCTTTATCTGCCGTCATCTACTATGTTACTATGTAGCTCCTGCAGAAACCCTGGATGCCCCCATCCCCTAGCAGTTTGCCTACGCAGGGCAGTTGGTGCCATGCTCTGCAAGCAGTGATCCCCCAGGACTTGGTATAGCATTGCATAATGTGATGCACACGGTTCCTAGGTAGCAGCGCTCACTCTCTCTCCCTCACTCGCAGAAAGTTCCTCAATCAGAACTTGTAGATCTAACGTTTCTCAAAATTAAGCCTATTGCACCCGCCACCTTCTCCTTATAAATGACCCAACCAATGGAATCAGCAGAGAGCGATGATGTACCCGGAAAGCCCCCATGAGGCAGCCAATGGAGAACTGGTATTGGTCTCCCCACACCCAGCTTGCAACAGGCTCTGTAGCAGGCAAGCACGCAAACTTTTTCTTGACTGGGGCTGCTGAATAAAATGGCCAGGCGGGCCACATTCGGCCCGCAGGCCTTGTGTTTGACATGTGTGACCTAGTGTATGGAATCCAGAAGGGATGTGACAGAAATGGCAGATTCCTTTTCAACTGGGTTTGATGAAAACTAGTATAATGTAAAAAAGTATTCTTGTCCGTTGGTTTGCTATAAACAGTTGTGACAAATCAGTACTCATCCTTTTTGATCAATATATCCAGAAATAAGATTTGATTGAAGTCATATGCCATCTTAAACATTAACACCCCCCCCCCCCACACACACACACACCTTTTTACAAATCCACACTAGCATTTTTTTGCGCTGGCCGCAGCAGTAACAGCTCCAACGTTCATAGGAATTCTATGTATATTGGAGCTGTTACCACTGCGACTACGGATAAAAAATGCTAGTGTGGGATTTTTGTATTTTGTGTAGTATTTAAATAGTGGACAAAACTGGATGATCTACTGTTAGAAATGATTTTTCTTTTTGAGTCAGAAAACCCATATTTGATGCATAGTATACCAATTGTTTTATATCTTTTTGGAGTGTCTCTGTGGGATCAGAATCTAGAGTGGCATAGGTCTGTGTATCAGTAATTTGTCTGTAGATTTCATCTATGTACTGATCACGATCCATAATTACAATTCCGCCACCTTTATCAGCAGGTTTAATCACAATGTCTTGATAAGACGTCAACTCCTTTATAGCTATAATTTATTTCTTGTCCAAATTGTGCATCCTGGTATACTTTTTCTGTCTTTCCAATTCTCAATATCATGTAATACGCAATCATTAAATATGGAAATGAGTGGATCTGCTGGCCATGGTGGTGTCCATTTGAATTGTCTTTTCAAAATAAATTGATCTATATACAGTAATCATTCTCTTGGGTTGAAATATACGGGCAAATTTGCACTTAAATTTATATAACTCTACTTGAGTTTAGAAAGCTTCAGAAGTCATGGTGGACTTATGATGCTTTTCTGTAATAATGATATTTGAGAAGTTGTCAATGTATGCGATAACAGATTGAAAATAGGAGTATCCTCTATTGTCGATGATGCTGATGTTCTTGAACATATGGGCTCATGGGTACTTGATATGATTTCTCTCTTCCGCTTCCTCTGTACCAATCCCTGTTGTTGTTCCACGAGACCAATAGTATTGATTAGAATCCACAGTCTGATTGCGTATTACAAATGCTTCTTGATGCCAAAGTTGTCCTAAAAAATCTTGACAGCCTTGGTTATTGGGTATATCATCCATAACTGTGGGAAATGTCGTTGGACTGGTCAATGGTGAAATAAATTCATCATCAGATGTACTTATTTGTTTTCATCCCCACTCTTCATTCTAACTTGGAGGCAGTGGTGGAGGCGAAATAAGGGATGGACCTGGGGGTACATTGCATGATTGGGACCTTTTGGAAAAAGAATATGTTGTGATCCTATATTGGCGCACGTTTTCAGGCTTTAGCCCATGGATATACACTATCTTTTTGGTAATCTAAAGCATCCCTTTTATATTTTTCCATTTATTTTGTTTTGGACTCGCCAATGGAGAGAAGGAGCACAGGGTAAGTTTCCAAGTTTTATTAGAGCTTGATAAATCGCTTATTAAATATCTAAGCGATGTACAATTCAATTAAAATAGACATACAAATACACTGACTTTTAAATAAAAAACATACTGGATTAACACACATGAAACATGAGGGTAGAGGGGAAAAATTACAATAAATTTGAAGAAGAAAATATACATTAAAGGGAGAAATAACTCAGGGAAGGGAAAAAAGCAAAATTATGGGATATTAAACCTAGGGTTAAAAAATTTGTAAATCTAAGAGTCATATATTAAAAGCATCCTTGAAAAAATAGGTTTTTAAAGCTCTTTTAAAAGAAATGAGGTCCTTTATGTCTCTAATGTACTGAGGTATAGAGTTCCATAAGGTAGGGGCGATAACTGAAAACATGTCTTGTCTTCTAGTACCAATAATTTTTAAAGATGGAACTGTTAACAGATTGTTTGAAGCTGAACGGAGAGTTCATGAAACGTTGTATGGAATGAGTAGTCTAGTGATGAACTGGGGTTCATTATAGATCATAGATTTAAAAACTAGCAGTTTATGGAAGAGAAATAGAGAGAGGGCAGATGCTAAATGGAAAGGAGCGAGAGGATAGATGCTGGATGGAACAAAGACAGTGAAGATGATTAAAGCAGAAATGACAAAAGGTAGGAAATTTATTTTTTTTTTCTTTAGAATAAAGTAGTATTGTAGCTGCATTGATAAATGTTTATAAATAGAAAATGGACATAAGGTAACTTTTATTATTGGACTAATTTTTTTACTAACCTTTGGAGACCAAAACTCTCTTCCTCGCGTCAGAACAGAATACCGTAACTGCAGTATCCTGTGCTGACCTGAAGGAGAAGATTTTGAACTCTGAAAGATAATTGAAATATGGATTAGTCTAATACAGTGGCGTACCAAGGGGGGGGTGTCTGTCACATGTGCAGATCTTAAAGGAAGGAGACAGATGCCAGACCATTGGGAAGGGAGAGAGGGATCGAAAGGAAGGAGAGATACCAGAGCATGGAGGGAGAGATGGAAGGGAATGAGAGCGATGCCAGGGCAAGGGGGGGGGGGGAAAGGAAGGAGCATTGAGGTGCCAGGCCATCGGGAAAGGAGATGCCAGAGCATGGAGGGAGAGGGAGAGATGGAAGGAGAAGAGAAGAGAGAGATCCCAAGGCATAGGGGTAGGGAAACAGATGCCAGACCATGGGATGAGTTGAGGTGGGAAGAAGGGAAGGAAAGGAGAACAGAGAGATGCCAGAGCATGGGGGAGTGGAGACAGAAAGAGAAAAATGGAAGGGACAAAGAGGGCAGATGCTGGATGGAATGGAGAGTGAAGAGAAGATGAGGAAAGCAGAAACCAGAGATGACAAAAGGTAGAAAAAAGTTTTGTTTTGTTGCTTTAGAACAGGGGTGTCCAACCTTTTGGCTTCCCTGGGCTGCATTGGATTAAAAAAATGTTTTTGGGGCCGCACAAACGCTGCAGCAAAACAGAGGAGGGAGTTGGCAAGACAGTAAACACCCAGGGGCAGCACAGGAAAACACTGCATCGCCCTTGACCGGGGCCGCACAAAGTACTTCACAGTGCTGCATGCGGCCCTCGGACCGCAGGTTAGACACCCCTGCTTTAGAATAAAGTAGTAATGTAGCTGTATTGATAAACATTTATAAATAGAAAATGGAATTAAGGTAATCTTTTTATTGGACTAATTTTAATACATTTTTACTAATTTTTGGAGACCCAAATCCTCTTCTTCAGGCAGTGGCATACCAAGGGGGGAGGGTGTGGGAGTGATCCATCTCAGGTGTAGCTCCTAGGGCATGCTCTTGATTCCTTTTTATAAGGGGGGTGTTAGAAATGATTGGCCCCATACCCTAGGTACACCACCTGCAAGAAGGAAGGCTGTTTCCCCTAAGCTACTGCTCCTGCCTCTCCCTACAGCCTATTGCTGGATAAGGAATGTCTGACAAATGGGTTGCAGGAGAAAGAAGAAAGGAAGGTTAGTGTTTCCTAAGCTACTGGTCCTTCCTCTCCTACAGCTTTATTGGCTGGTTAAGGAATATCTGACCCATGGATTAATAGCAGGAAGCAGCAATGTAGAACAGACATGTTTTCTGCCTTTGGTCAGTCATTAGAGAGAAGTGCTGAGGCAGGTAGAGAAAGATAATAAGAAATGTTCAGAGGATCAAAACCCTTTTCCACACCCTTATTACCTCTCACCTAGAGTACTGCAATTTGCTTCTCACAGGTCTTCCACGTAACCAAAAGACTAATGCAGTATATAAATGAACATTTATGTTATGTTTATAACTATCTCTTTTCCCTTCAATTCACTTAAAATTCTGCTGCACGACTTATATGCCACCAGAGTCGCTAAGCTCCCATCACCCCTCTCAAGTCACTTCATTGGTGCCCTATCCATTTCTACATACAGTTCAAACTCCTCTTATTGACTTACAAATGCATTCTCTCTGCAGTGCAGAGAGAATGCATTTGTAAGTCAATCTCTCCACTCTTAGATCTCCATATACTCCTTCCCGGAAACTCTTTTCATTGGGCAAGCCTCTCTTTATCTGTACCCTTCTCCTCTACTGCCAACACCAGAATACGTTCCTTCTCTATTGCTGCACCATAAGCCTGGAACAGACTACCTGAGTCAGTATGTCAAGCTCTGTCTTTCTCAAATCCTATGCATATGTATATTGGAAAGTATTCAAATCCAGGCAAAAAACCCCACATTTATGAGATTGCTTTTAACTCCTAACCCCCTCTTGGTTGCAAAGCACCCATGCCTGAGAAACTCCATAACTCCCTAACCCCCTACTTGTCCTGTTTGTCTGTTTGATTAGATTGTAAGCTTTACCGATCAGGGACTGTCTTTCACTTTGGGTTCTGCATCCCCAACCCTATATGTTGTATCTGTCTGTCCAAGTTAGATTGTAAGCTCTTCTGAGCAGTGACTGTCTATAAATGTAAAAATGAACAACGCTGCATATGCCTTTCAGCACTATATAAGTGATTAGTAGTAATCTCTTGAATGTTTGCTGCTAACATCTAGCAGCACTATAGAAATAAGTAGTAATAGAAGTAGTAGTTATGGAAATCACACATTATTTAAGATATGCTGCAAAGTTTTGTATTTGAGATAGGTTTCCAGTTGTCTGTCTTCCAATGCTGACAAAATAAAACACTCTCACATATTGCTATGATGACTGGTTATTGATGGATGGGAATCTAGAGACCTTGAACTGGACTGTTTTGGGTTGTCCATAGAAACATAAATGCATTCTTGCTCCGGTAAGGCTCGGTCTTTCTGTCTAGTCATTTCAATGCCTCTGAATATCTCTTTTTTTTTTCCACCTGTTAATGCATAGGCAATCTGGCATTATGGAAGCTTTGACTGAATAACTTGGCCAAATACTTTTGCTAGCATTTTTGATATTTCTTTTTTTTATTTATCATATTTTTATCATACAATTTTTAACAAAAAGTAAAGGATAAAGATAAACATCAAGAAAATGAAAAAGGATATAAACAATATCTAATACAAATCTTTCTAGCCTACATTAATTTGGAGGAATCACCTTAGATTCAAATATGATTAAGGAAAATGAAATATTAAACCTGGGAAAAGATTCAATTACAATTAAAGAATATAAAATAAAACTTAAGAAAATAAGAAGCCTTCCCCACCCCCCAATCTAGTGTTTTTTCTCTTATCATTTAATTCCTTTCAAAGATTAGTTCCCAAACTATTTCACATTATCTTTCCCTTGTTCACGAAAACTTAAAAATTGCTGAAGCTGTGTGGGGTCCCAAAAAATAAATTCCTTCTCTTGAATTTTAATTATACACTTACAAGAGAATTTTTTTTTTTAAATTGCTGCTAGAGCTATAACCCTCGGTTTTAACTGAAGAAATTCCTTCCTTCGCATATGAGTTGCTCTAGCAACATTGGGAAATATGAAAACATTATCCCCACAGAATTTTGGGGTCCTTTTATCAAGCTGCGGTAGGGGTTTAACGCGTATTAAATCGCCTGCTGCGTTAGCCGCTATTGCCTGCATTGAGCAGGCGTTAGTTGTTTAGCCGGCCGTGGGCATGATGAAATGTCCGACGCTCTAACCCCACTAGTGCGGCTGGATAAAAGGATCCCTTAGTTGTTTTATTTTTAAAATATAATTTAATCAATAAATTTTTATCTAACTCACTTAAACAAGTCATCAAAAGAGTTGCCATAGTACATCTTGGGAATCTTCTAGGAAATGAGTTAAATCAAATTCAGTAGAAACCAAAAGATCTGTTCCATGATCTGATGTTACTTTTTTTTCCCTATGGTATATAGTAACAGTTTTGCATAGAAAAGGTTTCTGCATTTGTTAAGCCTAATATCTCTTTCAAATATTTTCATAATAAAATCTCTGGAGATATCAAATGAGTGACTGGGAAATTAACAAATTGGAGATTTTTTGAATGTGAGAAGTTCAGGTTTATTTAAAATTTGATATACATAGTATATATTAAAAAAACCAAGAAATTATTAAAACATTCATTAGAAACACAGGCATTCTTAACCGCAGAAGTCGAAACTTGCTGCAGCATTGATGTCTGAGCTTCAACCAATGTTAATCTTTTATCTACTAGGTCTAAATTGGAATCCACACTCTCAAACTTCTTTACAACTTCAACTGAAAAGTCTGAAGATTGTTTAACAACTGATTTTAATAACCCTTCCACACTCTTGTTTAGCGACCATAAATCTTTCAAGGTACACACTAGAATCCAATAAAGTTAATGCTTTAGGTAATGAAACATGTTGTAATTTGGATATAGCGATTGATTTTTGGATTTCCTCAGAAGTATCAATAGGGGCTAACATAGGCTCCCTATCTTCGGATAATGGTGGAAGGGGTGGCAGGGCCGCCATCAGAAATTTCTGGGCCCCTTACTGAGCAATCCTATTGGCCCCCCCCCCCCACGCACCCCTTCCCCCCCTTTTTGTCTGGGGGGGTGCTATCAGGAAATCGGCAGGGGACAAAAAAAAAGTATGACAGCAGTGTTTATTGTTTATTGTTGTGCTCAGCAGAAACATAAAGCATAATTTGTGCTATGGTGGCCTAGGACCAATGTTTCCTCTAAGGATTGATGAGGTGTGTGCAAAAAAAAATATGCATGAGCGACAAGTTACATACTCCACAAATTTATGAGCAGGCGCAGAGGACGCATTTTTAAACAAATGTAGTTTATCCTTGTACTCCTTATGTAATTTTAATCATCTATAGATATGTTTGTATGTTTATTGTTCAAATGGTTTTATTTATTTCCCCAAATTTATTTTTGTTATACGCATTGAAAATATTTGATATTGCGTTTAAATCAAAATCTCAATAAACTTGAAACGAGTGCCCGTGAGATTGTGGGAGGGTTAAATACTCAAAACTTAGAAGAATAACAATTTACTTAAAGTTTTTGCTACACCAGCTTTCTGGTATCTTTACATACAGTGGCGTACCTAGCATATGTAACACCCGGGGCCCATCATTTTTTGGCAGCCCCCCCATCTGTAAGAAAAACATGATTTTTAGTAACAAACCACACGTCACACATGAGTACCTAAGAAAAGGCAGCATCTTACATATTGCAGTGAGCAGTACATCAATACACCCATTGTAAAACTAAACAAGCCAGACCAGCACAGATCAATCCTACATCGTCAATCCTAACAGAAAACCATGTCTTTCAAACACAAAGCACACAGAAAACACCTTCGCCTAGTATGGAATATGTCATCACAAACGAACCCCTCCCCCTTTTACAAAACTGTAGTGTGGATTTTAGCCACGGTGGTAACAGCCCTGACGCTCATAGAATTCTGAGCATCAGAGCTGCTACCACCACGGCTGGCGCTAAAAAACACTCCACAGTTTTGTAAAAGGGGGGATAGAATAGAAATATACAGTTTCAACGCTCTAGCTCAGAGATGCCCAAACTTTTTGGGCTTGCGAGCTACTTTAAAATGACCAAGTCAAAATGATCTACCAAAAATAAAATTAAAAAACACAAAGCACACTATACGCTGAGAAAATGTTAATTATCATTCCTATTCTGGGTTTTTTCAAAGAGGTCAAGGCAGATGACTCTATGCATTGTCACCTCAGTAACAACCATACAAAAATAGACAAATATACCCCCCATCCTTTTTATTAAACCACAATAGCAGTTTTTAGCGCAGGGAACTGCGCTAAATGCCCAGCGCTGCTCTCGACGCTCATAGGCTCCCTTCACTAAAAAACACTATTGCGATTTAGTAAAAGGGGGCCATAGTGCAAAATATAGACAGCATATATAAATTCAGATACATTTTGATCACTAAATTGAAAATAAAATCATTTTCCTACCTTTGTTTGGTAATTTCATCTGGTTGTACTTTATTCTTCTGACTGTGCATCCAATATTTCTTCCCTTCTTTCAGCCTCCTGTATGCTTCCTCTCCTCCAGACCTCATTCCCTCCCCCAACTTTTTCTTTCTTTCTTTCTCTACGTCTGTCTTTCTCTGATTCTGTGCCCCATTTTTTTGCTTTGTTTCTGGTTCCCTGTCCCCCCCCTCCTTCTTTCTTTCTTTCTTCCTTCCTTCCTCCGTGCCCCATTTTTTGCTTTTTTTTCTGGCTCCCTGTCCCCCCTCCCCCCAACACACACACCTTCTTTCTTTCTTCCTTCCTGCCTCCCCCATGCCACCACCGCCGCGGAATAGGCTGCTGCCGCTGCCGCGATCGGGAACAGGCCGAAGCTTCTCTTCTGCACTGGGCCGATCAACTCTCGCCGCCCGACGTCAATTCTAATGTCGGAAAGGACGTTCCGGGCAGCCAGACAGCGATTGGCTAGTCAGAACGTCCTCTCGACGTCAGAATTGACGTCGGGCCACCGCGAGAGTTGGTCGGCCCAGTAGGGAAGAGAAGCAGGGAGATCAAAGACACGGTGCCGGCCTGATCCCCGATGGCAGCAGTGAGAAGGGAAGGGAAGCAGTTTGGGCACCACTGCTCTAGACGAGCCGCGAGCCGCACGCTAAGGAGAACAGTTGACCGCCCCCCCTTGGTACGCCACTGGAGCAGCAGCGTGTCTGGCTGGCTCATTAGTTCAAAGCCGCGGGTGGCGGCTTCTTGCGAGATCCGCGCCTGCGTCTGAAGCCTCTCTGATGGTGTGACATCAGAGAGGCTTCCGATGCAGGAGTGGATAGCGCAAGGAGCCGCCAACCCGCGGCTTTGAACGAACGAGCCAGCTGCTGCTCCAAAAGGAAGAGCATGATCGCCTCCAGACCGCGGGCCACAAATAAAACCTGGAGAGCCACAGGCAGGCCGCGTGTTTGAGACCACTGCCTTAGAGGGAACACTGCCTAGGACCCTGGGGGAGCCTGGGCCCCCTGTCACCTCCGGGCCCCTGAATGCAGGACTGGTAGTACTGCCCTGATGGCGGCCCTGAGGGGTGGAGTCCTCTCAAGGGGACGGATGCACCCAAAATGGAAGCATACTCTTGATTTGCTTGTGAAGGGGGTCACTGGAATTAAATGGCGGGCCATAGGGCCAGCAGCAGTAGGGATGGAATTTTGGGGTTTAGCTTTCCTTTTACTCATTGGTATATATAAAGAATATAACTTACCCAAAGATGGTAAACCCTCTCAACACCTCCTGACTCCTCGTAGCTCCCAAAGGGCAGGGTGTGCCCTTTAGACCACGCCTCTTAGACCACACCCTGCGGCTGCACCTAGCAGCGGCAGCGCTTTTTCTTACGGAGGAGATGAACCTCGATGACATCACTGGCCGTCTCCTCCGATGCCTGCCCGATTCGGCACCGGTCCCGCAGGCAGGAGAAAGTTGAAGGAAACAAGTAAAAGTTTGTTGCAGCTGTTTAGTGTAGGCAAAAAGTCTCCTCTCTCTCCAAGCACCCTCCGGTAGCTCCTCCTTGATATTTCTATTTCACAGCTGGGAATATTTGTTTTAATCTCAGTATTTTACTCTGGGTGGGTTTGGGGATATTCAGTCATTCAATTAATTAATTAATTGACTGATTAATTTTTAGCCTAATTATTTTTGTAGCCTGTCCTCCCAAAAGAGCCTAGAAAGGGTTACAATTTGACATACCTAATATAGATCAACAATAAGAAAGTACAGACACATATTATTACACAAAACTGAATTTAGTTTCCACAGTTATAGAATATTTAAAGACCCATTCAAATATCAGATTGAAAGCAAAAGCTGCATTTTCTGGCCTCTTCTTTTCTGTCTGAAGGATTCTCAAACCCCTTTGAGTGATGCCCTTCCAGATCTGTCCGTTTACTAGCCGCATGTGGTAGGAAGGAGGAGAAACTGGCAGGACCTTAGCTTTTGATCTGGCCACATAAAGGATGAGAGGAAAATTGCTGTGAGCTATGAGTTCGGTGCCTCCAATCATTTTCAAAATTGGCTGCTATGCATATATCGGAAATCCCAGTCATGCAAAGTGATTTCATGTTTACTCATTGTAGATATCCTGAAATCCCAACTAGCTTTAGGATTTCTAGGACAGGTTTGGGAAGTCAAGGTCTATGGAGGAGAAATGTGTAGACTAAACTCGCTGAATAATCTTTAACTCTTCTATTCTGTGTATTTCCACATGTCTTTGCTTATAGCATAGCTGTGCTTTCAGACGGTATTCTTCAACTTCAGTTGTAAGTCCTCTGGTGCCGCTGTCATGAACTAATTTTCTCTCTTTCCTATAGTATTCCCATTAAAAGGTCTTGTGCTAATTTCAGGCAGTGGGAATTTAAAAAAACCCTTTTAAGCTCTGTAAAAACTTTTGTATATCTAGTTCCACAATCGATGAATGCAGGAGTAAAAATATGATTAGTAAAACTGGCATTTGTGTAACTGCAAGTCATGCAGTTAGCTGATAATTAAAGGAAGGTCAAATGCCAATAAAATTTCCCTCACCCACTCAAAAAGTTTTGTTCCTTAAATGAGTGTTTCCAAACCATATTTCATTAAAAAAGGAAAACTTTTACTTTTTTGCACCTTGCTTCTCTGGTTCTTAGTTTGTAAGAGGTTCAGAGCATTGGGTTGCACAGAAATTGGAAGTGGATGACAATGCGGAGCCTATTTGAAAAAACAGAAAAACCGTACTGCTTGAGGCCATTGCTTGCTACTTCACAGATACTATAAAATCTTGAAAGAGGGTTACACTAGAACAGCGGTCTCAAACTCAAACCCTTTGCAGGGCCACATTTTGGATTTGTAGGTACTTGGAGGGACGCAGGAAAAAAAAGTCGTCTTATTAAAGAAATGACAACTTTGCATGAGGTTAAAACTCGTTATAGTTTATAAATCTTTCCTTAATTGCTTCTGATAGTGAAGTTCAGATAGTTTTTCACTTTCTGCATGTTGCACTGCTTTCAGCTGTGTGTAGCTGAAATTATCAGAAGCAATTAAGGAAATATTTATAAACTATAATGAGTTTTACCTCATGCAAAATTGTGATTTAAATTCTAATCTAAAGTATCAACTGCAAGAGACAAGATTTTGGTGCAGTCCTCTAGGCTTTTTTATAGAGGGGAGGATCAACATATGACTTGTGCCTAGAAAACTTGTGCCTTAGGTGTCTGGTGGTCGCGTCCGCAACCACCTTCAGCTCTCACCTCCTCCAGCACCGGACACAACCGCCATCTTACATCAAGCAGTCACCGCCAGCAGAGGTGCCGTATTTCACGAGATTATGTATACATGAACAAGCTGCACTGCCTCCAATGGTTACCTTACGTTCTGGAACATTGCCCACCTCACTGCTGTAACCTCATGCAAGCGCTGTCCTGTGTCTGTATGCAATTGTCCTCTTCACTCCACCTCACAATCGCATATAGACGTAGGAAAGCACTTGTGTGAGGTTACAGCAGTGAGGCAGGCAATGTTTCAGAACAATGGTATCATACCGAGGGCCTCAAAATAGTACCTGGCGGGCTGTGAATTTGAGACCACTGCACTAGAATAATGTGGACAAATTTATGACCAAAACTGTGAATAAAATTAACAAGCTAGCCAGTCTAAGAACTGAACATAAAATTATAAACTGGGAGAGAAATTGAACAGCTAGATACGAAGTAATCCTCAATGGGGCTCTCTCTGGTGAAGGGAATGTTTCACAAATGCTGCATTCATCTTTAGCAGTGAGACTGGGGAAGAGTTAATAGGGGAATTATGCATGAAAATTTGCAACAAAAGGGAGAAAAAGTAGACAAATGAAAGTGACTTTGAAACCTTGGCAAGACAGCCAACGTTTATAGCAAATATGTTTTAGTTTGAATTTTTTATATAAACAGAATTGTTTATTTGGAATGAGCCAGCTAACAGTCAAATATTTGGAGGTGAAAAATTAGCTATCAACAGAAAAAATGGGAGAGGGGGCTCATCTGCTCCGATGACTTCAAGAATAAGAAAAGTGAATATTTCCTTGGTGACAGCCCATCTTGAGAAGTAGATTGAGGTCTGATGACATCTACAAAAGGACAAGATCAAGGCAGTTGAAAGGATGGCTACCCTAAATAGTGCATGGATTTTCTCCACATTCCCTAGCTCTTTCTTAAACCCCATCCCCATCCACTTTCCGACTCAGATTCCCCTGTTACATCTCCAGCTCTCTCCCTTACCTACAGCACTGATTGGCATAAGAGGAAGAGGAATAGAGTGCATCCTTCTCTGCCACCAAGAATCAACTGCTGAATTTGAACCATGGGCCTGTATTTTTTTTATTTATTAGGATTTATTTACTACTGACATGAGATCCAGAACAGGCCTCCGGTCCTCCAATCGTACTTTGGCATTATGAATCATAAAGAGTATCTGCCAAAGCCTGATTCATGTTCTCGAATGTCAAAGATATGCTGCAAAGTGGTGCAGACCTTTGACTCCTTTTCTGGCCGACCTGCTGAAGAGTCCAGAAACAAATCCGGAGGCAGGCAAAATAAATCTTTCCTGTGCCCCCTCTCCCCCCACCGCATCTATTTATCCGAGGACATGCGAGTCCACTCCTAGTAAAACTGAGCTAGACGGCCCTCTGAAGAGCCGCCCGGGATTAGCCACCCAGGATTTGTATGTCGGAGGATGGCTGGAATGGGAAGTATTGTCAGAGGGACTGTATCCCTGGGAATATCCCTGGAAAAGCCCAAGGATGTCTGACAAAAACAGCAGGAGGGACGAAAATTAGTATCATCCCCTCCCAAAGTTCAGCAAGACTTGTTCGTAGTTTGGCGAACAGAAACACCAACCAGAGGTCATCCAGACCTGTCCCAAAAAGAGACTGACTCTTGAAAGGAAGTCTGCTTAATGTGGCCATGGAGGCAGCATCCCCACCCCCAACCATGAGCTCTGCAGGGCCCTGCTGAGGCACTCGTATCATGCCAAAAGAGTCCCCAGACTCAGAACGAAGGCGTTTGGTGCTAAACTTCAGAAAGGCCTCTGGGTGAGATATTTCTCTGAAATCGCGGACGCAGGCCGGCTTTCCAGCCCTGGGGGACAAGAAGAAGGTGCACCCCAAAGCTCCCGCCCCCTCTCCAGCGTACTGCGGCACGTGGTATACAGTCACAGATCAGGCAACAATCCAAGGTACACATTTGACAAATTAGGGGCTGCGGACTCTAGCCCAAATAATTTTTAATCTAATCGAGGGGTTTAGAGGCAGAAATAAAACTTTGAAAAAAAGACTGTTTAAAATACAAGATGGTCGCTGTCAGCAAATTCACGCCAAAAACAAACAAAAACCGAAAATAAAAAATTGCAATTTGGGGTCAGGGGAGGTGGGGGACCTGAACCCTACCCTCAGAAACTGTGAAAAATGACTTTTAAAACATTTACTAAGCTGCCACTGAAGGTCCTATAGGAAATAATGGAGGGATACTCATAGTCACTGAAGTGCCTTTCCTGTCAGCTCTTTCACACAGCAGCTGCATGGAAAAAGTGATTTTCTGCCTGCCTTAGAATAGCTGCAAATGGACTAAACTTGAAGATCTTCGGACTGCCAGTCAGCTGGACATCAACTGTAACCTCCACCCCCACGGATCCTTGCCATGTGATCGGGGGTGGGAAATACAGCCTGTACCCTGAAACCCAGAGGGGTGGTAACTCTGGGTGCAAACTTCTAGGGGAATGGACCCTGAGTCCAAGAAAGGTGGCACATAGCAGGCTGGCTCCACAGACCACAAAGTTTCTCTGTGAAGCAGCAGTCTGGTTCCATGGAACTGTATCCTTTCCTCTGACAGGGGACCACTGGAAAGGGGTCTCAAGGCACTGAAAAAGATGAATTTTAAGTGAAAAAATAAGAAAAAGAAGCAGAGCAATTCAAAAGACCCTGAGTCCAAGAAGGGTGGCACATAGCAGACTGGCTCCACAGATCCACCAAAGTTTCTCTGTGAAGTAGCAGTCCGGTTCTATGGAACTGCGTCCTTTCCTCTAACAGGGGACTACTGGAAAGGGATCTCAAGGCACTGAAGCCACTGAAAAAGATGAATTTTAAGTGAAAAAATAAGAAAAAGAAGCAGAGCAATTCAAAAGACTTCTGCACGGGTTGCTAGCAGAAACTGAAACTGGATATGGCTATAACTCAGTCTTAAGGGGGAGGAGCATGTGTTCAGAAACTCTAATCTAATCTTCCATAGGTGACTTACATAGAGAGGTTAGAAGGGATCATAGGGAGCTTAAGGAGGGGGACCTTGAAAAAGTGAAGGGGAGAAGAGGGGAGCGAAGATGGACTCAGTTGTCAGAAGGGGTGTCATCCATGTCCATAATAAGAAGAGGATAGGATCATTCCTGAGAGAGGCGTGTTGGATCAGCTGTCAGAGAGTAGGGCTTTCAGCTTCTTTCGGAATGATGTGTGGTTGGATTCTTTTCTGACTGGTAGGTCATTCCAGACCTTTATTTCTATGAAGGTAAGCATGGAGTGGAGCATGCGTCTGTAGTGGAGATTCTTTGTAGAAGGCAGATTTAGTTGTATCCTGTTTATGATTCTCACAGAGGTGGACCAGTTCTCTGAGAATAATTGGATGAGGGGTTGGCTGAGTTTCCATGGATAATATGGTGTAGGATGCAGGATATTTTGAAGAGTATCCGCGATGAGACAGGTAGCCAGTGTAATTGTTTGAAGAAGGCTGAGATAGTCGTATTTCTTTAGGTTGAAGATTAGTCTAATAGCTGTGTTCTGGATGAGCTGCAGTTTGCGAGTTTGAGTGGTGTTGATTCCCATGTAGGCAGGTTGCAGTAGTCTAGCTGAGGTAGTACAAGTGGTGCAAAATGCGGTGGTCAGGTTAATTTTCAGGATAAAGAAATACAATCATGTAACATCTTCTTATCAAGTGCTGTACTGGTTGCCGATGGAGGCATGTGTGAAGTTTAAGTTTGGTTGTTTTTGTTTTAAGGTTTTATTTAGTTTAGCTCCTAAATACATAATTGAGCTTTTCTCTTTTGCAACCAACAGACATAAGAAAATTTTGTTTTTCCACCGGATAGAGGATGTAAACTTAAAAAACATCATCAATATCTTTTTTCATATCAGGCAGCTTTATGGGGCAAAGATCTAGAACAATTGCTTCTGCTTATTGATACTTATGGGGAATTTAGGAGACATCTAAAAACATATCTGTTTTTGAAGTACTGTACTTAGGTAGCCGATTTGTATAATTTTATCATGCAATAATTAGATCTTTTTAGGGTTTTGTAGTTATTGGCTTTTACCTTTTTAGTTTCATTCAATTTGTTGTATTTTTAACTATTAAACCGCATAGAACTTTACGGCCTTGCGGTATATAAACTGTTGTTATTATTATTAGCTGGCGCATGATAAAGATGGTCTTTTTCCTGAGTCTGGAGATTTGAGGTTCCATCGTGAGTGCGTCATTGAGGATGCAGCCAAGCACTTTAGAGGATTTCTCCACAAAATACCAGATACCAGAATGAAGGTTGATGCTAGGCGGGGTGTTCTGCTGAGTTGTGTGGAAGCAGATAGCTTTGGAGGCGTTTAGTTTAAGTTTGTTTGTAGTTGCCCAGGTGTGGATTATTGCTATGTTGTTTGAGATTTTCCTCTGCGTTTGGCTGGTTGTTTGTAATGGTGGGGGGGAAAGTATTTGATTTCTGCAACTCCAGGATTGCGGATTGGGATTAAACACCTAGGCCCTGATTCTCTAAAAGTGCGTCCCGATTTTAGGCAGCTGTAGACGTCCTACAGCTGTCTAATCAGCCAATCGGGATGCACGTTTTTTTTAAAAAAATGCTCCCCAGGCAGGCCTGAAGGCGCCTCCGGGAGCCTAGGGAGACCCGCAAGATGCCTAAGCTCGTCAAAGGGCCTTAGGCGGGCCTTAGGCTGAGCCTAGGCGGCCCTACGCGTCTCCCTAGTAGATGAGAAGCTTAAAAATGTAGGCCAGCAAAATGCTGGTCTACATTGTAAGTAGACGCGGCCGCTATACTTATCGCGGCAAGGGATCTCTCTGCCGCTATAAGTATAGCGGGCCGTGGCCCCCTGACCGATCACTGGCAGGAGGGTTCCCAAACCCTCCTGCCCGAAGACGCACCCCCTCCCCGACACTACCGACCGCCCCCCCCGACACTACCGACCGCCCCCCCCCCCCGACATTACCGATCCCTCCCCCGACAATATCGGTCGCTGGCAGGAGGGTGCCCAATCCCTCCTGCCCGAAGACGCACCCCCCCCGGCGCTAACAACCCCCACTCCACCAAACCTGTTCTTACAGATGGGTCTTGCACGTCGAGCAAGCAGGCACGCCTCGTCGAAATGAGGCGGGCCCGCCCCTTCCCGGCCCATCCCGCCGAAGCCTAAGGCCTGATTGGCCCAGGCTCTAGAAGCCTGGACCAATCAGGCCTTAGGAATAGCGGGTCCGCCCATCCCCACTTAATCTAAGGCCTGATTGGCCAATCAGACCTTAGACTTAGTAGGGATGGGCGGACCCGCTATTCCTAAGGCCTGATTGGTCCAGGCTTCTAGAGCCTGGGCCAATCAGGCCTTAGGCTTTGGCGGGATGGGCCGGGAAGGGGCGGGCCCGCCTCATTTCGACGAGGCGTGCCTGCTTGCTCGACGTGCAAGACCCATCTGTAAGAACAGGTTTGGTGGAGTGGGGATTGTTAGCGCCGGGGGGGTGTGCGTCTTCGGGCAGGAGGGATTGGGCACCCTCCTGCCAGCAACCGATATTGTCGGGGGGGGAGATCGGTAATGTCGGGGGGGGGGGGGCGGTCGGTAGTGTCGGGGAGGGGGGTGCGTCTTTGGGCAGGAGGGTTTGGGCACCCTCCTGCCAGTGATCAGTCAGGGGGCCACGGCCCGCTATACTTATAGCGGCAGAGAGATCCCTTGCCGCGATAAGTGTAGCGGGCCGTGTCTAATCTAACCCGATTCTCTAACCCGCGTCTGTAACATGGACGCCGGTTACAGAATCGGGGTTTAGTTTAGGCCGATTCTGAATAGGACGCCTCTCCCGGGCGTCCTATACAGAATCAGGGCCTAGGTGTCTTGCGGGCCTCGCCTTCAATATAGGCGGCCTGCCTGGGGAGCATTTTTTTTTTTTAAAACGTGCATCCCGATTGGCTGATTAGACAGCTGTAGGACGCCTACAGCTGCCTAAAATCAGGACGCACTTTTAGAGAATCAGGGCCCTAGTGTATGGAATCCGGAAGGAATGTAACATAATTCCTGATTGTGGGACCAGGATGTAACATCAGACGTGAACTAAGGCTGGCATGAGCAACAGGTGCAAGCTGCTGCTTATGCTGGCCAACATTTAAAGATGTGGGGGAAGGGGGCACTCAAGTGGCGGGAAGAGTAGGGAAGCACACAGTATGGCAAGACCGAGCGCCAACTGTATATAGTAACAGTTTTGCATAGAAAAGGTTTCTGCATTTGTTAAGCCTAATATCTCTTTCAAATATTTTCATAATAAAATCTCTGGAGATATCAAATGAGTGACTGGGAAATTAGCAAATCAGAGATTTTTTGAATGTGACAAGTTCAGGTTTTTATAATTCTTTATTCATTTTTTCATCTTACATCAAGTGTATAAATAATAAAACATTTGAAATTGAATAAATCACTTGAATTTCTTTCTATTATAACATTCAATACATAAAGTTTACTCCCTTCCCTCCCACCCATCCCTTAACTAAATCAATCAAAAATATCATATAAATATAAATATTCTTTTCTATTGATCTAGAGACATTTAATAAAATATATAACCCCCCCCCTCCCTACATTTGCAATTGTACTTATAATGGAAAAATGGTATCTATTCATTGCAATAATTTGTCAATAGCCCCCAGATCTTTTTAAAATTTATTATATATCCCTTTTTGTATAGCAATTGCTCCTTCCATTTTATAAATGTGACACAACGGATTCCACCAGAAATTATAACTGAGTCTACTGCAAAACAAAACAAAACGCTTAGAAACCATTAGGTCCGAAGCAGACGGTGTAATGTAAAGTACAAACAAATCCCGCGTCTTTTCAGGCGCCAAAGAGCATGCGCGATAAAAGTGACCGCGAAAACGGAAAGCAGAGGCCACTGGTTGATAGTCTGTGACGTAGACATTCTGGTGCGCAAGCGTAGAAGAGAGTCCAGGGTTTTGTTTTTGGTTGTTTTTTTTTTTTCTTGCTTTTCCGGTAGTAGCCGTAGTAGAACTGAGGAGGTGTGTGTCTCGCTGTCAACTGCTGTCATATTAAAAAAAAAAGAAAAAAAAGAAAAGGGACGTTAGCTAGCTACGAAAGCCATTCACTTGGCAACGCTTCTGTGTCCTCGCCTATATTTGATAGTTTCTCGTCGCGGGTTGTAAGTTTAGCGCTGGAGCTCGTCAGTTCTTTGGTGGACCAGCGCTGTGGGGAGCCGCGGAAAAGTCGGTGGGGCTTGGACCCGGGCGGCTCCCCCACCTCCTTCCCCGACGCCTATGTCAGGACTTGGAGAAGAGTTGCCTCGGTGCTGTCATGGATAAACCGGTCAAGGAGGGGCAGCTGCATGTGCAGCACCAGAAGTTTGGCAAGGTAAGTGCAGGGTTGCAATTTCCGCTTTCTTAGGACCTCCATAAAGTAATCTGACGACTGGACCCGACCCTGGCTCCGACTCCGACTCTTTATCCCCGAAAAGTGTCTAGGCACGCTCACCTTATTTGGCAGTCTGATTCCTAAAAGCGAAGTGGGGATTTTTTAGGCAACTACTTCCTTTGGATGAGTTGGGGGGCAGGGCAGTGACTTTTTTTTTTTTTTTTTTTTACTATGGGAACCCTTAAAATATATATATATATTTTTCCAAATATCGAGGATACTCTCAGTTATATGAACATACATTCTACAATCTGATTTTTTGAGAAATATCTGAAGAGAGTTCGAGGAACACTAGGAATTAATGGCAGGAGCATGGGTGGGTTAGGGGTGTTCATTATTACAGAATACCGGGGATCACCTTAGTTATGTGCCGGAATTTGCACTTGGATTCTCTTGATGTACTGTAAATCCTTGTTCCCATAGTTGGGCTCTTTTTCCCATAGAGTGTTCTTTATAGAATGCCGTTCAATGCTGATTTTTCTTTCAGTGATGAATTTTAAGCGTCATTTACTGAATATAGCCCCATATGCAAAGCCAACAAATCAACCTGCTCATAACAAGACAGTATAATAAATATGTAAATAAATAATACATTTTTAAAAAATTCAGTCGTCTTGGTGTTTCTATGACTCTAGGCCAGGACAAAACTGGAGGTTGTATCAAAGAGTGTAATAATGAGCATGTTGATAGAATAAAAAGAACTTAAGCAAGAACATGTTTGCAGAAGTAGCACTGCTGTATTATAAACGCTGAATTTCCTGCAGTTACGTTTTAGCTCTTCAGTTTGTTTTTTTGGGGGGGTTAAATATTTTTAAGTCTTTATTGAATAAATTGTAGTAACAAGCACTAAATGAAATGCAAAAAAAAGACAGTGATCAGTGACAAAAGAGCTTGATATACAGCAACATAAATACAAATATAGACTCAAAGCACCACTAAGAGCAAACATAAACAATACCAACTTTAAATTGAATGTTACTATTGCAAATTGTACTGTAGCAAATAACTTCACAAAAGTGCATGTCATGTGAAAAATAGTGCATATGTCTTTTGCAAGTTTCCAGGTATTGGGTGCTATATTTCACATGACATGCAATTTTGTGAAGTCATTATGCTCTTCAGAACAGGTCCATAGAAGTTTTTGTACAGAAGTCTAATGTCTGTGCATTAGTTATCAGTTTGTGTAAGTTCATTGAGAATGAACAGTACTTGGTATCAGAGGGAAAGAATGTAGTGAGAATAACATCGGCATTGAGCAATCTGGTTATTATACTATAGGTATATGTGTATGTGGTTTACCTAAAGTCAGATTTAATAAAACATTTCCCTATAAATACAAAATGGGGCAAACCCTTTCATTATATCTGGCCCTAGTGCAGGGCTCCCCAAAAAACAACTGGGAAAATGTTACTTAGGTGCTTGCCAGAAAAGATTAAATCCAGAAAAAAACAAAACATATAGCGCACTTCAGTGTAAATAACAATTAGAGGCTTCTTATAAAAACAGCGCTCAGAAATTTGTCCACTAGATCAAAGCCGGGCAAACCTGGAATTATGCGTCTATATGATCTTCTTCAATCATCACTCTTCAATGCCCCAATAAAGGGCACTGCACTTGATTAAATTATCCATATTAGTCAAACTGAAAAGTTATATCTAAATAGCTTCAGGGTTCTTCTTGGGTTCTAACGCGTTTTGCCTAGGGCTACCTCAGAGAATTTAATCAAGTTCAGTAACTCCTTTATTGGGGCATTGAAGTGTGATGATTGAAGAAGATCATATAGATGGTCAAATTTCTGAGCGTTGTTTTCATAAGAAGCCTCTAATTGTTATTTACATTGAAGTGCGCTAGATGTTTTGTTTTTTTCCTAGTGTAGGGCTTCCAGAATCTGTTATAAGGACACTACAGGTATCATATTGTATAATCACAAAATCAGTAGGTTATTTTTCTCCTATATATTCATTATGGCTACCATGAAAAGCCAGCTGGATGTAAAAACCCCAGAATAGGTTTGATTACCCCTGCTGTAGTACCGGTATTGTAGGTATCTTTTTAATAAACTGTGGTATAAAGAGGTCTTAGTGGGTGTTTCCTGTGTACTAAAGCTATTTTTATCACAGCCATAAAATGGTCAGTATTGCTTTTTTTTTCATTAATGGCTATATGCTAATGTCAAAAAACAAAACAAAAACTGCAGACTATGTACAGGATGCAGGCATTGTTTATTATACCGTCAATGAAATACAGTAAATATACAATCTTATTACCAACCAAGGGACCCGACACGGTCTGTGTTTTGGATAACACGCCTTCATCAGAGGTCCATGGTGGATAAGGTATTGAAACAAACCGCAATAAAAAGGTATCAAACAAGTGCCTGCGTGAATCCGATGCTAGAACTGAATGTGCCTCGCCCCTGATGAAGGCGTGTTATCCGAAACACAGACCGTGTCGGGTCCCTTGGTTGGTAATAAGGTTGTATATTTACTGTATTTCATTGACGGTATAATAAATAATGTCTGTACATAGTCTGCAGTTTTTGTTTTGTTTTTTGCTTTGCTGCTTGGTTCACTGCAGATTTGGTTGGATTTTTTCTTTTTTATATGCTAATGTTACCATTAGTGTGCAGCCATTAAAAAAACCCAACACTTATTTTGTAGGCGCTAAGGGCTCAGATGGCAATCCTGTGCTAATTAGTTAAGCCAGTGGTTCCCAACCCTCTCTTGGAGGACCACCAGGCTAGTCGGGTTTTCAGGATAGCCCTAATTAATATGCATGAGAGAGATCTGCATATAATGGAGGTGCCAGGCATGCAAATCTGCTCCATGCATATTCATTAGGGCTATCCTGAAAATCCGACTGGCCTGGTGGTCCTCCAGGACAGGGTTGAGAACCACTGAGTTAAGCTATATTACTTTGCAGTAACTAATTAGCACAGAAACACCTATTTCCCCCCTCATCCCATTCATGCAAAAATGAAAAAATATTTAGTGTGCTGCACACCAATTTGTAGCTTAGTAAAAGGACCCCTTAGAGCTGTGGTCCCCCAACTCTGTCTTGGAATACCACTAGGCCAATCGGGTTTTCAGGCTCGCCTTAATGAATATGCATGGAGCAGATTTGCATATAATGGAAGTGACAGACATGCAAATCTGCTCCATGCATATTCATTAGGATGAGCCTGAAAACCCAATTGGCCTGGTGGTCCTCCAGGACAGGGTTGGGGACCACTGCCTTAGAGAATATTTTTCTTAGGAACCTCAAAGTATCTTGTGCTTGCTCAGCCGTAGTTCTGTGCATTGCTATGCAGAGAAGCTGGGCTTTATCTCCCCTGAAGTAGTGAATCTTGATCACTTGTGCAGTTGCTACACCTGCTGACCCTCCAGAGCAGTGGTCTCAAACTCCAACCCTTTGCGGGCCACATTTTGGATTTGTAGGTACTTGGAGGGCCACAGAAAAAATAATTAATGTCTTATTAAAGAAATGACAACTTTGCATGAGGTAAAACTCTTTAGAGTTTATAAATCTTTCCTTTAACAGTTAAAGGAAAGATTTATAAACTCTTAAAAAGTTTTACCTTATGCAAAATTGTCATTAACTATTTTTTCTGCAGCCCTCGCATTTAAAGTTTAATATCTTTCCTTTCTCAAAACTGACACATTTCAATCACTATATTGAAAATAAAATCATTTTCCCTACCTTTGTTGGTTGGTGACTTTATTTTTCTGTGCTTTTAACTATGTTTCCAGGGCCTTCTTGTCTTTTGACTATTTTTCTCTCTGTCTTCACTTTCTGCCTTGCATCCATCTTTGGCATTAACTTAATATTAAATTTTTCTGCTTTCTTTTCAAAATCTATGTTTCCATGTCTTGCCTTCCCTTCTATCTCTCTCTTCTTCTGTCCCTATTTCCATGGTCTGACATCTTTCTTTCCTTTCTCTTCCTCCCTCCCTCCTTCCTTCCTTCCTTCCTTTCCTCTGGTCTGGCATCTGTCTCCTTCCCTCCCCAAACTTTTTATTTCTTTCACCCTGCCCCCTTCTTTCTTTCTCTCTCTCCATGCCCCCTTTCTTTCTATATGTCTGTCTTTCTCTCTCTCTCCGTGCCCCCTTTCTTTCTGTCTTCCTCTCTCCATGCCCCTTTCTGTTTCCCGTCTCCCTTCTTTCTTTCTGTCTCCCTATCCCCCCCTTTCTTTCTTTATTTCTCCTTGCCCTCCTCCAAGCCACCACCATTGGGGAACATGCCGCCATTGCCGCAATCGGGGAACAGGCCAGGTCTTAGCTCTCCCTGCTTATCTTCTCCAGCACGGGGTCGACCAATTCTCGCCACCCAATGTCAATTCTAACATCGGAGAGGAAGTTCCGGGCCAGCCAGGCAGCGATTGGCTGGCGTGGAACTTCCTCCCCGACGTTAGAATTGATGTTGGGTGGCGAGAATTGGTCGGCTCCGAGCTGGGGAAGATAAGCAGGGAGAGCTAAAACCTCGGCACTGGCCTGTTCCCCGATTGCGGTGGCTTAGGGGAGGGCAATGAGACAGGAAGGGAAGCAGATTGGGGACCCCTGCCTTAGGCGAGCCGCGAGCCATTGGCCAATTACAGCAGTCGTGGTCTGTATGTGATTGTCCTCTCCACAATTGGAAAACTTGTGAAGTGGAGAGGACAGATCGTGGGCCGCAAAATAGTCCCTGGGGGGCTGCTGCTCCAGAGGGAGCTGTAGTTTGTGGCCCATGGCTTAGGGCTGGTGCTTTGATGGGCTGTGTTGAGTTAGGCAGAGGGCTACATGCAATAACAGAAAAATCCATGATATGATAGGTAGCTTTTCCCCTGGGCGTGCTTGCTCAGTAGTAGTACTGTGCATTGCTATGCAGAGAAGCTGGGCTTTATCTCCCCTGAAGTAGTGAGTCTTGATCACTTGTGCAGATGCTACACTTTCTGACCTACAGTAGCCAGGTTCCAGAGGGAGTTGTAGTTTGTGGCCCATGGCTTAGGGCTGGCACTTTTATGGGCTGTGTTGAGTCAGGCAGAGGGCTACACGCAATAACAGAAAAATCCATGATATGATAGGTAACTTTTCCCCTGGGCAACTAATGGACTATCTCCCTGTTCCCACAAAAAGTCTGTTATTTTGTCATTTTCTTGCCATTTAATTGTCTTTTTGTCATGCTTTCTCCCTTAAGATGGAGGGCCATTTAGTGCCTTGTTGGAGGTTTCTTGAATCTATGGTTTTGGTTTATATGACTTTTTGCTCTCACAAGTTTTTAATTTTCACCATATGCTTGCTTCCTATGTACAAAACTTGAAACTAAATTTGAGTTTCTGATGTTGACAAAGCAGAGTAGAAAGGAAGGCTTCTAAAAAGAAAACTGATTCTTCATTGTTCTTGCTAACTGTTGCAGAGCAAGTTGGTTTATTAGCAGTGTAATTGTTCTGGGGACTAGGTGAAAAAAGATTAAAGAGGAGTCTGATTACATCTTAAGGTAGTTCTTGAGTCTAGAACAACTATTTAGTTACAAGTAAGAACTGTTACAGAATACCTGTTAATCCTACAGCAACAAGTTGTGAGTACTTGTTTTATGCATGTTCAGGAAATGTGCTCGGTTCACCTGGCGTCATATTTCCTTCTGAGTTCAATGAAGACAAATCTAAAGACTTCACTGGGAGAATTATTGTGCAGAAACATTTTCTTATGACTTACTCAGTAGAGCAGTGTAGTCTGAATTTGTCTGCATCAGAAAATTTCTCTTGATACACAGTGTGTCTACATTTAAGTTTTAAGATATATGGGTGTAAATATGTGAATTACGTTCTCTTTCTTATTAATGCAATCTTGTCCATGTTATTGCTTTTTTTGCCAGTTACATAATCTACTTCTATACTTGACATTTGATCTCTTCCTCTTTATAGGCATTATAATCTCTACACATGTGGAATTTACTATATTGTTTAATCACATGGTCTGTTTATTTCTTGAAAGCTGCCTTTGCAAAAAGATGAGTCGCTTTATGCTCAAAACAGAGGCCAGGCATCTGGAACATGTGGCTTTAATCTTGTGTGTCTCTTTATGATCATGTGGGGGGTTGAAATGACTTGCAGCGAAGCTCTAAGAGTGGGCAACACAGGCTTGAGTCAGGAACAGCAAAACTACTCCGAACTGAGCAAGCTTTCATTAAAACTACAATTAGGTCTCAATCAGACCCTACTTAAACCTCTGTTTACCTGCCCCATTTTCCCATACTACCCTCCTCTCAGATCAAAGGCCTGGGGGAAACTGCAAGGACTGATTTTTGCATGTGTTAGCAGCTGCATGTGAGTGTGCATTGATTTATTCCTTGTATTCGCTTGCAACTTGCTGCCATACTTAGGATCAGCTCTTATAGTTAGAGCAGTAGACTGGAAATCAGGGAAGCTTAGTTCAAATTCCACCGTAGCTCCTTGCAATTTTGGAAATTAATTTAACCCTCCACATCCTCAGGTATAAATTTGAATTGCAAGCTCTTCAGGGCAGAAAAATTATCTATTGTACTTGAAAGTTAGTTACAACTGAAAAAGCTCTTAGTTAAATCCTTTCTCTATTTAGGTTGTATTTTATTTTTATTTGATATATCTCTGTAAGGGAGTCTATAGCACAGTTCTTCAACCGCCGGTCCGCGGACCGGTACCGGTCCGCAGGAAATTTTTGCCGGTCCGCGCAGGACCGGCAAGATTGACTCATTTGAACTTCCTGCCGGTCCGCGCAGGACCGGCAAGATCAGCATCGGAAGCGTGCGCTGGGCCGGAGAGATCTTGGGGAGCCTCCGACAGTGGCTTTCTCCCCTCTCTGCAGCTCTCCTTTACTTCCCAGCGCAGCGATTCACGAAGGCAGCCTCGGGGCTTTTGCTGAGTCGCGGCTGCCTCTGATGATGCAACTTCCTCTTTCCTCAGAGGTGGCGCGACCCAACAAAGGACCCGAGGCTGCCTTCGTGAATCGCTGCGTTGGGAAGTAAGAAGAGCTGCTGGGAGGGGAGAAAACCACTATCAGTCTGGGAAGCTGCTGGGCAGGGGAAAAAAGGGACAGCTGCTACTGGAAAGGGAGAAGGAGAGATGCTTCTGGGAGGGGAGGAGGGAAAGGAATCTGGGAAGCTGCTGGGCTAGGAAAAAAAGGGACAGCTGCTACTGGAGAGGGAGAAGGAGAAGGAGAGATGCATCTGGGAGGGGAGGAGGGAAAGGAATCTGGGAAGCTGCTGGGCCAGGAAAAAAAAGGACAGCTGCTACTGGAGAGGGAGAAGAAGGAGAGATGCTTCTGGGAGGGGAGGAGGGAAAGGAATCTGGGAAGCTGCTGGGCAAGATAAAAAAAGGGACAGCTGCTACTGGACAGGGAGAAGAAGAAGGAGAGATGCTTCTGGGAGGGGAGGAGGGAAAGGAATCTGGGAAGCTGCTGGGCTAGGAAAAAAAGGGACAGCTGCTACTGGAGAGGGAGAAGGAGACTGAGAGATGCTTCTGGGAGGGGAGGAGGGAAAGGAATCTGGGAAGCTGCTGGGCAAGATTAAAAAATGGACAACTGCTACTGGAGAGGGAGAAGAAGGAGAGATGCTTCTGGGAGGGGAGGAGGGAAAGGAATCTGGGAAGCTGCTGGGCAAGGAAAAAAAAGGGACAGCTGTTACTGGAGAGGGAGACGGAGAGATGCTGCTGGGAGGGGAGGAAGGGAAGAGAGTTACTGCTGGACAGGAGGAGGAGGGAAGGGAGAATGAAAAAAGGAAGGAAACAGCTGGCAGAGAGATTAGAGGAGGGGAAGGGGAGACCCAGGCATGAGAAAGTAGAGAGATTGATGATAGGAAGGGGTCAGCAGAAAAATAAGCAGAGGGACAACGATGATAGATCTGGTGTAGGAGAGATAAAAATGAAGAGAGCAGTGAAGCTGGAATGAATCATGTAAATAGGAGAGAGGGGCACAATCTGGATGGAAAGGGGAGAGGGACATAGAAAGAAGACAGATACCATATGGAAGGGGGAGAGGACAGATAGTGGATGGAAGGGGCAGATGCTGGATTGAAGAGACAGAGAGGGCATACGCTGAGAGGAAGAGAGTGAAAAAAAGATTGAAAGCAGAAACCAGAGACGACAAAAGGTAGAAAAAAATAATTTTATTTCTATTTTGTGATTAGAATATATCAGATTTGAAATATATATCCTGCTAGAGCTGGTGTTAGACATAACTGGGGACTGCAAAACCCAGGCAGTGCTTCTTTAGCTTTCAGCTGGCTCAGGGCGCTCTCTGACCAGGGGGCAGTTGCCCTAGTTGCACTCCCCTAAAACTATTCCTGTCATGTGTTACTTCAGTATTCTGTTAGCATGATATTTCTGTGTAGCATTCTGTAATAATTTGGCTTGTTCAGTTTTCTTGATAGTAGAGGGGATATATGTGAAGGGGAGGGGAGACAGGGGTTTTGTTGATCCTTGCTCTGAATTATTTGTATTTATAAAATGACAATTCTACAGAATATTGTTTCTTTTTATACTTTAATAAAATACATTCAATATAAAATCATAACTGAGGCTTGTGTGGATGGGATCAGATGATTTGTGGGGACCGAGCTCGCGGAGATGGGGCGGAAACGGGATTTTTAAATTTTAGTCCTAGTAGTTTGCCGGTCCACAAAATAATTATTTTTTTTCTGCCGGTCCACGGGTGTAAAAAGGTTGAAGAACACTGGTCTATAGGACACTACCATTTCCCCCTGCTGAATACCACCTTACATTGTCAGAACTACCGTAACATACAGTAGGTAGCTCCTCCTTAGGGAGAAGTGACATGGCAAGGAGCCAGGGAAGCAGCTGCCAAGAAGTATATAAGGCAGGGTCAGAACCAGTGTTCCCTCTAAGCGGGCGGGTGTTGTGAGCAAACTTTTTTCACCGTGAGCCAAAAATATCGGGCGCCAGCAAGTTATGAGCCAACTCGCCCGATTCTCCTCTCGCCGCCCTGCCATCTGCCGTACGCCTCTTCCGATCGTGCGCTGTGACGAGAAACGTGTGCGCTGCGATGTAATATTTTGTGCGCCAGCGCACACCAGCGCAGCTTAGCGGGAACACTGGTTCAAATGGTTTTATTTATTTCCCCAAATTTATTTTTGTTATACGCATTGAAAATATTTGATATTGCGTTTAAATCAAAATCTCAATAAACTTGAAACGAGTGCCCGTGAGATTGTGGGAGGGTTAAATACTCAAAACTTAGAAGTTTTTGCTACGCCAGCTTTCTGGTATCTTTACATACAGTGGCGTACCTAGCATATGTAACATCCGGGGCCCATCATTTTTTGGCACCCCCCCCCATCTGTAAGAAAAACATGATTTTTAGTAACAAACCACACGTCACACATGAGTACCTAGGAAAAGGCAGCATCTTACATATTGCAGTGAGCAGTACATCAATACACCCATTGTAAAACTAAACAAGCCAGACCAGCACAGATCAATCCTACACCGTCAATCCTAACAGAAAACCATGTCTTTCGAACACACAGAACACAGAAAACACCTTCGCCTAGTAAGGAATATGTAATCACAAACTAACCCCTCCCTCTTTTACAAAACTGTAGTGTGGATTTTAGCTACGGAGGTAACAGCTCTGATGCTCATAAAATTCTGAGCATCAGAGCTGCTACCACCAAGGCTGGTGCTAAAAACGCTTCACAGTTTTGTAAAAGGGGGGATAAAATAAAAATACATAGACAAAGGTTAAATTGAACCAGCAAGAAGCTGGACTCTGCATACAATGCTTCACAGAAACAGTGACACATGTCTCCTAAAGCAATAAATAAATAGAAATTTTTTTCTACCTTTGTCTTCTGTGGTTTCTCCTTTCCTCATCTTCTTGTAACTCTCTTCCTTCCATCCACTGTCTGCCGTCTCTCTTCCCCTATATGGCATCTTCTCTCCTTCTATGCCCCTTCCAGAAACTGTATGCCTCCCCCTTCCATCTCTCCTTTCACCCCATTGGTCTGGCATCTCTCTCCTCGCCTTCCCTCTCCCACACCTCTCCTCATAGTCTGGTATCTCCCCTTCCCTGATTCTCTGGCATCTCTCTCCTTTCCTTTTCTTCCATCTTTCGCTCCCCCTCCATGCTCTCACATCTCCCCCTTCCTTTTCCCTTAGACTGGCATACCTTCCTCCTACGCTCCAAGCCCTGGCATCTCCTTTAATTCCCTCCCTCATCTTCCTTCTCCCTCCAGCTGGGTACCGCAACACTCTTCCCTGCAGCTCTGCACTTCCCCACAATTGCCATGCTTCGGTTCCTCTTCTTCCTTCCTTCCTCCCCCCCCCCCGCGGGACCCTGCGGCACCATCAACTCTTACTCCCTCTAATGTCGGCCCTGCAGCTCCAGACTTCCTCGCACCTTCTCCCCTACCCCTTTGGATCGCTATTATTTTAAATGTTATAGCCGCGGAGCTGTATCCATCAGTGGAGATGTCTAACCTCGGCCTGCCCCGGAACTCTTACTGCAGCAGACGCCCGTCTAGGCAGGAACAGGAAGTCACTGTTGCAGTAAGAGTTCCGGGGCAGGCCGAGGTTAGACATCTCCACTGATGGATACAGCTCCGCGGCTATAACATTTAAAATAATAGCGATCCAAAGGGGGAGGGGAGAAGGTGCGAGGAAGTCTGGAGCTGCAGGGCCGACATTAGAGGGAGTAAGAGTTGATGGTGCCGCAGGGTCCCGCGGGGGGGGGGGGGAGGAAGGAAGGAAGAAGAGGAACCGAAGCATGGCAATTGTGGGGAAGTGCAATCCCCCCAATGCGTCCCCTTACCTTACCGACGCGTGTGTGCGCTGTGAAGAGAAACTTTGCGCTGCGATGTAATATTTTGTGCGCGAGCGCAGGCCAACGCAGCTTAGCGGGAACACTGGTTCAGAACTAAGTGAAGAAGTCCCAGAGGAAAAAGTGGCCCCAGCATACTCCTTAACTACAACCACTAGACATTCTACTTGGCTGAGGTCAGCCAAAACCTTTCTTGCTGAATATTTGGGAACCTGACTCTTGGTCTAGTTAGGACTAGAACTTGTTACCTGGCTGAACAAAGATTGTGTTTGGGGTGTGGCTGTTACAAACCACAGTCCAGGTCTTTGGTCCTGTCAGCCACAGGCTTACCTATGGACTTTTGAAACAAATGACTGCTCATTAAATGCCTGGACCAATGTGTGGCAGCAGCCAAAAAAGCAAACAAGATGCTCGGAATTATTAGAAAAGAGACTAAAGAAAACAAGACTTAAGAATTTTACAGTGCCTCTGAATTGCTCCATGGTGTGACCTCGCCTTTAGTATTGTGTTCAATTCTGGTCACCTTATCTCAAAAAAGATATAGCGGAATTAAAAAAGATTCAAAGAACAACTAAGATGATAAATGGAATGGAACTCCTCTCATATGAGGAAAGACTAAAATGGTAGGGCTTTTCAACTTGGAAAAGAGAAGGCTATGATTGAAGTATACCAAATCCTGAGTAGTGTAGAACAGGTATAAGTGGATCATTAAAAAAATGTTTTGTTTTGTTTTTTCCTCCTTCAAAAATTACAAAGACTAGGGGCACTTGTTGAAGTTACATGGAGATTCTTTTAAAACCAATAAGAGGAAATATTTTTTTCACTCAGAGAATAGTTAAGCTCTGTAACACATTGCCAGAGGATGTTGTAAGAGTGGTTAACATAGCTGGTTTTAAAAAATGGTTGGACAAGTTTCTGGAGGAAAAGTCCATAATTGCTATTGAGACAGATGTGGGGGAAGCCACTGCTTGCCCTGGATTGGTAGCATGGAATGTTGCTGCTATTTGGGATTTTGCTAGGTACTTGCGACCTGGATTGGCCACCATGAAGACGGGATACTGGGCTAGACGGACCATTTGCCTGACTCTGTAAGGCTATTCTTATGTTCTTGTGACATAATGGGGTACAGGTTTTCCCTTTTTGAGTTAATAAAAAAATTTTCTTTTACCTTCTCTGTTTGTGGCTGGCTGTTTGTATACTGCCCAGATCCCACCCCGCTCATGCTGTTACAACTGACCATTAAATTTGAATTATCTAAGCCAGGGGCCCAAAAGGTCGATTGCGATTGACCAGTAGATTGCAAAGGCAATGCGAGTCGATCACAGAACCCATCCCAGGCTACGCTCGCGTTGCCTTTGCGTTCTGTTCTCCCTGCTTCCCCGACACCAGGCCAGGCATGCACAAGCACCGGGCCCACAGCCTCCCCACCCCCACCATCAATTCTGACATCGGAGAAGAAGTTCCGGGCCAGGTGCCTAGCTGGTCCAGAACTTCCTCTCCGATGTCATAATTGACATGGGGGTGGGCAGGCTTGTGGGCCCGGCGCTTGAATGCACCTGGCCTGGTGTCAGGGAAACAGGTAGAAATCAGCAATGGTAGTTTTTGTTGGGGGGAAGCAGGGAGAAATCATCAACGGTGGCTGGGGTGGGGAGAGACAGAAAGAAAGAGAGAAAGAGAGAAAGAAAGGAGGTAGGGAGCGAAAAAGACAGACAAAGAGAAAGAAGGGGGTAGGGAGAGAAAAAGACAGACAGAAAGAGAAAGGGGGAATAGGGAGAGAGAAAGACAGACAGAAAGAGACAGAAAGGGGGGTAGGGAGAGAGAAAGAGACAGAAAGAGAAAGAAGGGGGTAGGGAGAGAGAAAAAAAGGCAGACAGAAAGGGGAGGCAGGGAGAAAGAAAGGGGGGTGGGCAGGGAGAGAGGAATAAAGAGTTGGACTCATGGAGGAACAGAGAGAGATGTTGATTGGGGAATAGAATGAGGTCTGGAGGAGAGGAAGCATGCAGGAGGCAGAAAGAAAGAAATATTGGCTTTACAGTCAGAAGAAGGAAGTGCAACCAGAAACTCATGAAATTACCAGACAGCAAAGGTGGGAAAAATTTTATTTTAAATTTAGTGATCAAAATCGGTCCGTTTTGAGAATTTATATCTTCTGTCTATATTTTGCAGCATGGCCCCCTTTTACTAAACCGCAATAACGATTTTTAGCGCAGGGAGCCTATGAGCGTCAGGAGCAGTGCAAGGCATTCAGTGCAGCTCCCTGCGCTAAAAACCGCTATTACAGTTTAGTAAAACGGGGGTGGGGGGTATTTGTCTATTTTTGTAAAGTTGTTAATGAGGTGACATTGCATATTTTAAGGTCATCTGCCTTGAACTCTTTAAAAAAAAAACTCAAATATAAATGATAATTAACATTTTCTCTGTGTACAGTGTGCTTTGTGGGTTTTTTTTATTTTATTGTTAGTAGATCATTTTGACATTGTCATTGACAAGTAGCTCGCAAGCCGAAAAAGTGTGGCCACCTCTGGTCTAAGCGGTTTACAATGGAACTAAATGGAACAAGAACAAAGTAAGAGACACAAGGAGGCTATATAAGGAGGACCAGATTACCAAGTTAATGTAATCAATGTCTAAAAAGTAAAATGACATCTAAGACACTAAAAGATAGAAATGAGAAATCATAAATAAAAAAAGACATGTGATCTACAGCAAAAGCGGCCAACAAAGTTATATTAAAATAAAACAGAAGAAAATGTTAAGGTATAGTATATTTTTATTTAAAGCATGCTTAAATGCATTTAAGGACTTTCCATTATGAGTATTAATTGATAATTCTATATTATCCCAGGACAAGCATATGGGTGACGTCGTCCATGGAGCCCCGAAGCGAACAGCTTCACAAGCAATCTTGCTTGAAGAACTTCAGAAAGTTTGCCACTGCCGCACCGTGCATGCGTGAGTGCCTTCCCACCCGACGTAGGGTGCGGGTCTTCTCAGCATCTCCTCAATTCTAGTTTTCCACAGAGCTGAGAAATCCCTACTTCGAACTCTCTGCGTTTAAATTAGTGCCTTCCAGCCGCAACTTGTCTTTTTTTCGTCGAGTGTGTGCTTTGTGTCATTCTTTTTCTATAACACTAAAAAAAATAATCAATTATATTTTCTTTCTTTTCATCTCCGTTTTTGACGGTGGGGCCTACTCCATGGCCTCAGCCTTCAGGCTTCGATTTGGCTGAGGCCATTTTTCCCTCCATGTCCGGTCCGATAACTGGATTCAAAAAGTATTGCTGGTGTCAGCGTGCAATTTCGATAACTGACCCGCACAACTGGTGTATGCAGTGTCTGGGCCCAGACCGCTGTCTCGGGTCTTATGTGCACTGCACACGCTACAGAAACGATTTCTGAAGAACCGTCGAGTTCAGCAGGAAAAAATCTTCGACATCAATGAAGCCTGTCTTGATCAAGTCATCGTCCTCAGGGAAGGCTGCACCATCAAAGATATCGACATTGAAGTCATCCTTGTCACCCGATGTATCAATGTCTACATCAATGTCACCGACTCAGGTAAGCTAGCTAAGAAGCCACCAGCTTCCCAATTGGAGTCTCAGGCCATTCAGGCAGCGAGTCTAGTCATGCTGGCCGTTCAGAGACCACTTAGAATCTGATTCTAAATACACTAACAGCCTCTTTTACAAAGCCGCACTAGCGACCCCGAAGCCCATAGAGATTTAAAGGGCTTTGAGGCTGTTGCCTCGCGGCAGCCGCTAGCGCAGCTTTGTAAAAGAGGCTGTAAGGAGTTGGAGCTGTCTCATCCTCCTAAAGAGTCTCTTAAGCTGCCCATGAATGGTATACTTAAACATACTTTTCAGCAGAATCTAGATACTCCTTACTCAGTTCCAGCAATGCCAGCCAAACTGAATTCTCGTTACAAGGTGGTTCAGTGTAAAGGATTTGAAAAACCTCAACTTTCACACCAATCTTTGGTGATTGAATCTTCTTTGAAAAAATCCAACCCTTCTAAGGTGTATGCTGCAGTTTCCCCTGGATGTGAAGATAGAACAATGGACAAATTTGGTCGTAGAATTCCATGATGACCAATAGAATTCTGAATTATAATTTTGTTTTCACCTCATATTTGAAATTTTGTATTAAAACCATGCCTTCATGTTTCAAATATTTGCCTTCTCGTCGTATATCTGAATTTAAACATATGCATCATATTCTCACACAACTCCGAGTGCACATGGTACAGGCAGCATATGATGCCTTTGAGATTTCTTCAAGAGTCGCAGCATTCTCAGTGGTTATACGACGGTTGGCATGGTTAAGGCTGGTAGACATGGAACCTAATCTCCAGGACAGATTAGCAAACATCCCCTGTCTTGGAGAAGAACTTTTGGGGAATCCATTCAGGATGCTACTAAGCATTTGTCTAAGCATGAAAAATCCTTTGCCTCCTTACTCAGACCAAAACCTAAACTTCGGCTTCCACAGGATTTAAGCCTTCCTCCTCTTATCAGAGGCGCTATCCCCCTAAATCTGCACCGTATTCCAGGCCAAAGAATCAGACTCGACAACAGCAACAACGTCAGCGGAAGCCTCAGACACCGGCTGCAGCCAAGCCTGCACAGCCTTTTTGACCATCTCAGCCGGAGCATAATATCAATCTCTCTGCCTCTGTCTCCTCCTCTTCCCGTAAGAGGTCGTCTACACCATTTTTATTAATGATGGGAATTGATCACTTCTGACTTCTGGGTGCTTTCCATCATCAAGGAGGGTTATTCTCTTCATTTTCTTCAGATTCCATCAGACCACCCTCCAGGAGAGTTTCCTTCCAATTCGTCACAGACCCCCCTTTCTTCTCCAGGAAGTACAAGCTCTGCTAGCTCTCAATGCCATTGAGGGAATTCCTCTGGAACAGCAGAACATGAGGTTTTACTCCCGTTACTTCCTTATTCCGAAGAAGACAGGAGGTCTTCAACCAATATTGGATCTCAGAGCTCTCAACAACTTTTTTGTCAAAGAAAAGTTTTGTATGCTTTCTCTGGCATCCTTGTAACCCCTTCTGGATCACAACGATTGGTTATGCTCTCTGGATCTCAAGGAGGCTTATACTTACATCCCCATTCATCCAGCCTCTCACAAGTTCCTCAGATTTTGGGTGGGAAATCAGCATTATCAGTACAGAGTGATACCTTTCAGCCTGGCATCATCTCCCAGAGTTTTCACCAAGTGCCTGGTGGTGATAGCAGCAACCTTACGAAGTCATGGACTACAGGTTTTCCCATATCTGGACGGCTGGCTCATAAAAGACCCTACATCTCGGGGGGTTACTGTAGCGACACAACGGATATTTGGTTCCTGCAAAAATTAGGATTCGAGGTCGATTTTCCAAAATCCCAACTGCAGCCCACCCAGTCTCTGCAGTTCATTGGAGTTATACTGGACACTGCAACTCAGAGCATTCCTTCCCCAGCAATATCAGGATGCAATCATTCAACTTTGCCAACAAGTGTCTACCCTCACTTCACTCTCAGCGAGACACATGATGGTTCTCCTAGGCCACATGGCCTCTACTGTTCACGTGACTCCTTTTGCCAGACTTCACCTCAGAGTTCCTTAGTGGTCCCGGGCTTCTCAGTGGTTGCAGGCTTTCGACCCGCTCTCACAGAACATTACAGTGACTTCTGCTCTACGGCAATCTCTTCAACAGTGGATGCTCTTGTCCAATCTTTCCAGTGGTTTGCTATTCCAGATGCCCCCTTACCAGAAGGTCCTCATAACAGATTCCTCGACCTATGCTTGGAGGGCTAATCTCAATAGTCTCTATACTCAAGGACATTGGTCCGCCACAGACTGTCGAAATCACATAAATCTATTGGAACTCAGAGTGATCTTCAATGCTCTCAAAGCTTTTCAGCATCTTTTTCATGATCAAGTAGTCCTCATTTGTACAGACAGTCAAGTAGCCATGTACTATGTGAACAAGCAGGGAGGGACAGGATCTCTCCTCCTTTGCAAGGAAGCTCAGAAGGTTTGGAATTGGGGCAATTCTTCACAATGTTTTTCTGAGAGTGTCGACATTCAAGGAGAGAAAAACTCACTGGCAGACAAATTGAGCCGTCTCCTACAATCTCACGAATGGACATTCAATTCGCCATCTCTCCATCACATTTTTTTCTCAGTGGGGGACTCCTCAGATCTTTTTGCATCTCCCCACGACAACAAATTGCCTCAGTTTTGCTCTAGAATTTACTCTCCTCACCTTCTGGAGGCAGATGCTTTTCTTCTGGAATGGACGGACAGATTCTTGTATGCGTTTCCTCCATTCCCTCTCATTCTCAAGACACTTGCCAAACTCAAACACGACCATGCCACCATTCTTCTGATAGCTCCTCGGTGGCCCAGACAACCTTTGTTCTCCCTTCTACTTCAATTCAGCAGCAGGGAACCAATCCTTCTACCAGTTTTTCCATCTCTGCTTACTCAGAGTCAAGGTTCTCTTTTTCATCCCAACCTGCAGTCTCTACATCTGACAGCTTGGTACCTCTCAACATAACTTCAAACCTGTAGTTTTCTCAATCTGTCAGAGACATCTTAGATGCTTCCAGAAAACCTGCCACCAGACAATGTTACAACCAGAAGTGGCCTAATTTTACTGCTTGGTGTGATCTTCATCACAAGGAGCCTCAGTCTACCTCCTTGTCTTCAGTTCTGGATTATCTATTTAATTTATCTCAATCTGGCCTCAAACCAATCTACATTAGAGTCCATCTCAGTACAATTGCGACTTTTTATCAACCACTAGAGGGGAAACCTCTTTCTGTTCATCCTGTGGTTTCCAGATTTATGAAAAGACTTTTCAATGTCAAACCACCTTTCAAACCACCTCCAGTAGTTTGGGTTCTCAATGTTGTTCTTGCTAAATTGATAAAGCCTTCATTTGAACCAATGCCTACAGCTCATCTGAAATATCTCACTTGGAAAGTTGTTTTTCTCATCACTCTCACTTCTGCTCGCAGAGTTAGTGAGCTACAGGCTTTAGTAGCGGACCCACCATTCACAGTATTCCATCATGACAAGTTGGTACTCTGCACTCATCCTAAATTCTTATCCAAAGTTGTTACAGAATTTCATCTCAATCAATCAGTTGTACTTCCAGTATTTTTTCCCAAGCCTCATTCTCATCCTGGTGAAGCGGCTCTTCATACTCTGGTTTACAAGCGTGCTTTGGCCTTCTATTTGCAAAGGACTAAGCCACATAGATCTTCTCCTCAACTGTTTGTCTCCTTTGATCCAAACAAGTTGGGACATCCAGTTTCCGAGAGATCAATCTCCAATTGGTTGGCTGCTTGCATCTCATTTTGCTGTGCTCAGGCTGGTCTGCACCTAGAGGGTCAAGTCACAGCCCACAAAGTTAGAGCCATGGTGCCTTCTATAGCTTTCCTTAGATCTACTCCTATTGAGGAAATCTGCAAGGCTGCCACTTGGTCCTTGGTTCATACATTCACCTCACATTACTGTCTGGATCTTTTTCCAGATGGGTTGCCCATTTTGGCCAAACAGTATTACTAAATTTATTCTCCTAAATGCCAACACTCCTCCCATCCCATTCTGATTAGTTTGGAGGTCACCTATATGTGAGAATATGCTGCCTGCTTGTCCTGGGATAAAACACAGTTACTTACTGTAATAGGTGTTATTCAGGGACAGCAGGCAGATATTCTTAACAAACCACCTACCTCCCCTGGTTGGCTTCTTAGCTAGCTATCTGAACTGAGGAGACGCTAGCCCTACGTCGGGCAGGAAGACACTCGTGTATGCGCAGTGCAGCAGTTGCGAACTTTCTGAAGTTCTTCAAGCGAGATTGCTTGTGAAGCTGTCCGCTTCGAGGCTCCGTGGATGACATCACCCATATGTAAGAATATCTGCCTGCTGTCCCTGGATAACACCTGTTAGGGTAAGTAACTGTGCTAAACGGGGACCTAAACACTATAGAATGGCAGATGACGACTGTAATCTAAAAATACAACTTAAGGTGGTGGAAACATTTCAAGATTGTGCTGAGGGGATCTCGATGAATAGGTTTGTAAGGGAGTACAAAATTATAAAGGGTTTAGCCAGAGTAATAAACCTGGTGTATAATAGTCAGTTTTAAAAGGGATGCTGTAGGAGACTGGTAACCAGTAGTCAGTCAATAACAACAATGTAACTTTTAACAAGTTTCTTGGCATTGTGCAGTAATTTCACTGATGTATTTTGAATCATTTGCAGCCTCCAGAGTTTCCTTGACTGCTCTGGAGAGAGGACTTTGGAGAAGGGTGTGAGAATACCAATTATATCACAATTTCTTTTAATTTATTGTGTTGTTCATTTATTACATGCACAAAAGGGAGAAAGAAAATCCAACGTAGTCTGCAGTAAACAACAGCAACCAGAAAACAACAAACAGACTGCATTGTGTAAGACTTGCTTGACCCCATTTGATCGTGATTGGCGTGTGTTTGTTATCTTTTACGCAGTTTGCTTTATACCTTAACCACCATGGACCCCTGAGGAAGGCGTGTTATCGGAAACACGGACCGTGTCGGGTCCCTTGGTTGGCTATAAGGTTGTATATGTTACTGCATTCACTAATAAACAACGCCTGCATCTTGTACATTGTCTGCAGTCTGTTTGTTGTTTTCTGGTTCATTTATTACATAACATGTTAAATTATAGAAAAAAAATATAATACACACAAGAAAAACAATTATTCCAAGCAACATTTCAATAAATCTAGACCACTTTATCGGGACTGCCTCAAGAAAGAGAAAACCCCCCAAGAAACCAAAATCTAATAAGAAATTATTTCAAAGCTCTTCAGTATCTCCCATAGATAGGCAAAATAAAAACTTGTTTACTCACCCAATATCACAAATTTTAAATATATTTTTGCCAGCCATTCACTGTTTGGCAATACTGCACCAGTCCTCAGTAAAGTCAGTATCCCATAGTTGTGAGAAGCTTATTATCCTCAGGTGGGAGACCTGATAGGTTTTTAGATCCCCTCTTGATTTTTGGCTATAGGCACATTGTCTGGTTTGCCTCTGCATAGAGAATGACATGGGGACAAATTTTCTCCATCCCTTCAGGATCTCTCTATCCCCATCCCATCCCATTCTGTCACTGTCCCTGCCCCATTTCTGCAAGCTCTGTTCTCATCTACACAAGCCTTGAACACTTTTAAATCATAAGTGTTTGAGGCTTGTGCAGTTAAGGCAGAGCTTGCAGGAATGGGACAGGGACAGAAATCATGGGGACAGGTACATTGAGATCCTGCGGGGATGGGGGCAAATTTGTCCCCTGTCATGCTGCATTAATCCTATCCTACCAAGAAAACGGACAGTTGTTACCCACATGGACATCTACTTATAAATGTTAAGAGTAGAAGCTGTGTGCCATATTGGGAGCTACCATCTCTATTTTTGGAAGGAATTGTGGCCTACAGTTTTAAATAAAATCATCTGTAATCTATTCTAAACAACTTAGCCTAAAATCCCTCTGGCTTTGGTCATCCAAGCTAATTTTAAATAATCAGCTTTGATCACCCCCTGTTCCCTCTCCTGCTTAATGAAATTGATGCCTTGCCATCACCATGTGCATAATTGCTGACATTTTAAAATGACTGTATACAATACAAATTGCTCCTCCCTGGATGTGATGAAGGAGCTTGCTGAATATTGGGGCTGCCCAGCACCCACTGGCACTCACAGCCCTGGCTCCTATGACAATGTGCAGAACCTAAAATGTATAGCTGTGTAGTTATTTTGTAGTACATCTTTATAAATGTTTCTTTTTGTGATTTAAGGACATGGAATACAAGATTTCAAATTAATAACAGTAAATAGGATATAAAATTTTATATAAAATGTATAACACTTTCACTTCTTTACATAAAGGATTTTTACTTAGCCTTCCCATTATGATGGTTGTTTTATGTAGCCAAAAACAACCCTGATGTCTGAAAAACTTTTTACCACCCTGAATTGAGTTGTGATGATTGCTGGACTTAAAAAGCTTCAAATCATCTACAACAGAGATCCCCAAACATTATGAACAAAAGGCCACATTGGACATGCTAATTATTTTAAAAGCCAGGAACTTTACTGAGCTAGGGGAAGGGAATTTTAAAACCTGGAACAATAAATAACTTTAAAATGATATACAGTTCAGTGACAGGTCTTGGTGTTTTTTTCTGTTTATTTTTGTGTTCTTCAGGAGTCCTTTTATTAATTGTATTAAGTAGTTAGCATGAGTTTTTACCATGCGTTAAACATTTATGTATACCCAGGTTATTATTTAAATGCACTGTTAAAACAGCCAGCATATGGTAGGAGTGATGCTAGGTCATGACAGGGGTGGAACAGAGGAGTGGCTGGCAGTGACAGCTAGTGCACAGGTCATTATTGTATGTTAGCTAGTGTGATGGCTGATAATGCAGCTATACCTACCACCAAGTGCAGCTATGTTATCCGATAGTATAGTCACTGTAAAAGAACTGTCACTGTGGCACTCATCCTGCCCCTCCAGAGGGCTCCTCCCCCCCCCCCCCCCCCCGATCTCTCTGGGAGGTCTCTGTTGTGGTGTAGTGGTATATGGCAGGAGTGGTCCCACTCTGCTCCTGCCTAGGCCTGCACCAAGATCCAAAATGATATTGATAACCTGTAGCAGTAGTCTCATGGCACTGCTGCAAGGGTCATTCTTCCATGTTGTGGATAACTCCTTCCTGTAGCCTTAGTGTTATTATTAGGGGCATCCTTCTATGAAAAGATTCTCCCTAGCAGCAGTGCTATGAGACTGTTGTTAGGGGGTCATCAGTGCCATTTTGGATCTTGATACAGACCAAAAGGCAAAGCTGGAAATAGTAGCCCAGGATACAATACAATACAATCTTTATTTATATACCACAATACCTCATGAAAGTTCACAGCGGCTTATATAAAATAAATGATGTAATACAACTTTATGAATTGGTTAACGTAAAGTTATATCTTTTTAAGTACAAATTCATGAAACAGGTCTCTTTTGAAACTTTTAAAGTTATTTTGTTGATTAATCTTTTTTTTTCTCTTTAATTCTTTATTTGATTATTCATTACAATAACAAATATTCACGAATATCCACTAAATTCTGTATATAAAATACAATTTAACATATAAAGGAAATTAATCACCCACATTATAATGGTCACCAGTATCAATTAGAAATTCAAATCCATCTATCTTTTAACATCACAGGCAGTGATTGGCCAATCTATATAAATCATACACCCTCCTCCAATATATAAAAAGTTATTAATAATAGAAATTAAGCTTTCAGCAAAGGTTTTCCTTTAATAAAGTCTTCTAACTGGACTGGTTTAAAAAAAATATACTTATCACTTCCATACGAGACTAAGCACTTGCATGAGAATTTCAGAAAGAAGGTCGCTCCAGTTGCCACCACCTTAGGGGCTGGAGGAATTGCTTCCTTTTAAGCTTAGAGACATCTGGAAACATTGTCACACGTTGGCCACAAAACAGGTCTTGTTTTTTCAAGAAATATAATTTCAGAATAGCCTGTTTTTCCAACTCTGTTTTGAAGACCACTATTAAAGTTGCTTGTTTATCAATTATGTCCTTAGAGGATTCAAGGAACTGTGATACATTCAAACTATCAGGTGAAACAAGTTTATCCGTTTCACCATCTTCAAGTATTTCTTTAGACACTCTTGGAATGTAATAGAGGTTATCTAATTCAAGAGTATCCACTTTAGTATATTGTAATATATCCCTCAAGTACATTTTCAAGAGTTCTAAGGAAGACAAATAATGTGTTACAGGAAAAATTAATAAACGGAGGTTTTTAGCCCTTATAGAATTCTCTAGTTTTTCTAATTTAGCATGAGTCAACATACCATCTTTAATATTGGAAACAGCAGTAACTTGTAAAGTATTAACAACTTGATCTATTTTTTTCTAACTTTTTTGCTGTTTCACCCTGTTTAACATCATAGTCATTAATTTTCACTGTTACATTTGAAGAAAACTGACATAATTTCAAAAGTTTTTTGTAATGATGACTCTATTCTGTTAATACTTAGCCATACATTGTTTAGAATGATATCTTTATCTTTAGGGAGAACTTCAGAGCCTTGCCCTATGGCCATCTGCACTGGGGTCAGCACTTTAGGTCGCTCCAAGGATTGTACTATAAGTTCTCTAGTCCAGAAGGTAAAGATGTTTGTGGGGAAGAAGATGTTCCCTCCAACGCTGGGTGGGACTCTTCCAACCCTGGAGAATATGGTGGTTGAGGAGATGGTGTAGGTTCCCCAGAGGACAGAAAAGCAGTTAAAGTTAAGTTTACTTGCTCTTTCACTTGCTAAGTTTACTTGCTCTTTCACTTGTGACAACACAGGAGATTCTCGGCGAGAGGGAGAATGCTCAAGGCCCGGCAGAGGCAGGAAGATCTTCAAGCGGCACCGGCACGTCCTGTGGGCTGCGTTCCGGTGCCAGACGGGGGTGGGGGGGAGGAGGGAAGTTCAAGTTCGGGTGCGGAGGGGCCTTTGCGAGCAGGGAGGGGGAGCAGCGCCGCTGGCCTCGGGAGGGGGATGGGAACGTATCAAAGCGAGTTTCCATTATTTCCTATGGGGAAACTTGCTTTGATATATGAGTATTTTGGTTTACGAGCATGCTTCTGAAACGAATTATGCTCGTAAACCAAGGTTCCACTGTACTGATTTCTAAATAGAAATAGAACATATTAATGCAGTCTTTATTAAAATTCTTTCCATATTTTTTTTTTAAATATCCTATTGTATTTCTGATTCTCTTTATGTGCCATTTGAGATTGTCTGTAGCAATTTTAATAAGAAAAATATTTGGATGTACATTTCTTTCTGTATTACAATGCTGATAATAAAACAGTAGAAATAGAGGCAGGAACAGACCTCCAAAAGGCTTTGTAGACCACTTTGAAACATTTTTGACTAACCTACTGTTAGTTACTTATGTTGTTGTTTAAATCTCACTGGAGAACTTATTTTCCTGCACTAGTTGACTGGCCTTACAATTAAAATGGTTTTCTTTGTCTAACTCAGATCTTCCCTGCTGAAGTTTAAGCCTGTCGCTTCTTGTCCTGTCCCCCATTTTGTTTAGGTAGAGAATCAGGTAATGGAGTCTTGCCCACTCTAGGCATAGTTAGTTATTGTCAGGCAGAAATTTGGCAACCCTCCCATCTCATTCAGATTCTGCACCATAGCTGCCTTTATTTCATACTCCTCCTTTTTTAAGCATTCTGTTTTGTTTTCTCATATGACCTTCCCCCCCCCCTTGTCTTGTGCCCTCTGTTTTTGTCTGTCTTCCTCATACTTACTCCCTTCCCCCATGCAGCTTGTCATAGTCTTGTCTTTGTCACTGTTTCCATTACTCTTGCTCAGTCTTGCATGCAGCAACAGTGGGGAAGCATCTTGTGTCGCCTCTTTCTTGAAGTCCTTGTACTGCTCAAATCTCATTCAGAAAAAACAAGCCTTCCTTCAGTCCCCTCTATCACTTATAATTTAAAGTGTAGAGAGAAGGTGTGCACAACTGATGTGCTGTGATCCTTTTGGCAACTGCAGCTAGATTTTTCTTCTGTTTTAATTTTTTTGTAAAGTTCCTAGCAACCTAAATACTTTAGCCATTATATTAGCATTAAATGCTTGCTTCCCTTTCAGACCCTTCCACAAATACAGGCATTTTCTGCTTTCATCTGCATGGGGATGAAAAAAAGGACAGGAGGCTTAAAATATTGATATCAAATACAATGATTAAGAGCCTACTTCTTGTGATTTTTAGTTACTTGTTTCCAGAAGATAAGGGTATGAATGCTCCCATTAGAAAGGATCAAAGGTACTCATTAATTTTTTTTTAATTTAGGGGATAGGAAATATAAACATATAGGATACGATGGATATCTTCTCAGTCTTTCAAACTTAATGCTAGAGAATGATTAGAGCACTGTACACTTCTCCCTCTGTATTAACGGTTTCAGCATTCACAGTTTCGATTTTTCACGTTTTTTTATCTTGCTGGCTCCTCCCCCCAAATTACATCAGCTTGCATAGAGAAATTGCTGATTCCAAGCATTTACTGAGAAAAATTGCTGATTCCTAGCACTTTCTTCACCGTGTTTTGCCTCTCCTTCAGGAACAGGCCAGGTCTCCCACCATGTTATTCGCGGTTTTGCCACATTCACAATGGTTTTAAATAGAAAACTGCAAATAACATATGAAAAAGTTATTCGCGGTTTTTCTGTATTTGTGGTTCTGTTATTCCCTATCACAGCGAATACAGAGGGAGAAGTGTATTAGAACTTGCTGTCCTGTCATTTTTGCATTTCTTTAACAATTACTGTATTTTCTCGCATATAACGCTCGCGTTATACGTGGTTTTTACAAACCGCGCATACCCTTGCGCATTATACGCGTGAGCGCGTTGTACAAAATTTTTTTTACATAGTTCCCCCCGCCCCGATGCCCGATTCATCACCCGGAAGGAGCGTTCGTACCCCCACCTGAAGGACCGCTCGCACCCCCACCCGAAGGACCGCTCGCACCCCCACAGCCTCCCCCCCTCCCCCATGGAGAAGCTGTCTACCTTGTTTCCTGATGCCAGCCCAGCTGCTTCCTCTGCCGGCGGTCCTGCCCCTTCTCAGAGCCCTGTGCTGCGCTGCTTCCTCTTCAGGCGGTCCCGCTCTTTCTCTGACATCAGAGAAAGGGCGGGACCGCCAGAAGAAAAAGCAGCGCAGCAGGGCTCAGAGAAGGGGCGGGACCGCCGGCAGAGGAAACAGCTGGGCTCGCTGGCATCCGGAAACAAGGTAGACAGCTTCTCCATGGGGGAGGGGGGGGAGGCTGTGGGGGTGCGAGCGGTCCTTCGGGTGGGGGTGCGAGCGGTCCTTCGGGTGGGGGTGCGAGCGGTCCTTCGGGGTGGGAGTGTGAGCGCTCCTTCGGGGTGGGAGTGCGAGCGGTCCTTCAGGGTGGGGGTGCGGGTGCGTGCGAGCGGTCCTTCGGGGTGAGGGTGCGAGCGGTCCTGCGGGGGGGTGAATCGGACGTCGGGGGGGGGCATCAGGCTTTCAGGGTAGGGACAGGACTTCAAGGGGGAAAGGAGAGTCGGGGCGGGCAAAAAGAGAGTCGGGGTCTCCAGAGGAGAGTCGGGGCGGGCGAAAGGAGAGTCGGGCAGCATGCGCGGTATACGGGTGTGCGCGGTATATAAAAATTTCTGTACATAAATTTGTGTTTTTTGCGCGCTATACCCGTGTGCACGTTTTACACGGGTGCGCGTTATCTATGTGAAAATACGGTACATACACTGTTCACTGCAGAATTTCTGGTTGATGGTGATAGTTGGATTCCTAGAGGGTTACTGAATTTCCCTTGTGAAATACAGTACCTCATGGATGTGCTTTGTCTCAAATAGCCTGCATTTGGGAAACATAACCGTGCAAGACCACATATCTTGCCAAGCTCTGCAAAGCTCTTTCTTTGCTGTGATACATTGAGCTGTGGCCCATTATGCTTAGAGGCTTAAATGTTCCTCCATCATAAATGGAGAGAGAGTTCAAGTATGTACTCATGCCAATAAAAAAGTACTTCAAGACTATCAAAGGTGCCATTTTTGTAGAAGTGTGTTGGGAGAGAATGAAGAGAGAGCAATAAGAAGCTGGTATGAACACAAAACAATTTATTTATTTTTAAAAATTTCTATACCGTTTTAAACCAAAATGGTTTTGTTACGTACATAAAATTTTACAGCAAATAAAACAAATGAACACAGATGGTCAAAACCTTCGGAAAATCAGCAAACAGGGAAAATCACTATTTAAAGAAACTTGTGTTTTAAGTAGTTTTCTGAACGTGCCCCTATCACCATATTTCCATATTTGCCCAAAAAGAGAGTTCCACAATCTTACTCCCGTACAACAAAAGGTCATTATGCTGGTTTCTACATATTTTGGATTAACATTCACCTTCAGCAGTGCAGAATTTTCTTGTTCTTAAAGAA